>NC_056746.1:976644315-977376815 GCF_019279795.1 Protopterus annectens | reverse complement strand
AAGGACAGCAGGGAATCATGTTTCTTGACCTATAGTGGGAGACTGTTCCAGAGCAGATAGAGGCAGTAGGTGGTGAACCTATCCCTCCATCAAATTTTATTTATTTCCTGATGTAGGGTGAAATCTCTTGTTCTAGTTTTGGCTGCACTATTTGACTTATCAAGAAAAAGGAGTTCAAGGATATTAGGATCCATGAGGGCATGTAAGACACAGATTTCCCTCAGGAGCCTGTACAGTACTGAGTACAGGGACAATGATTCCAGTTGTTCCTAGTAGCTAAGATTATTGAGAGTAGAGGTTGCCTTTATTAGGATCATCTGTGTTTTTTCAAGTTTTTTGATGAGTCTGATATGAAACATGTAAAGAGATGTGTTGTAGTGTATAATGGTCTGACAGGAGAAGAGTATAAGAGAACAATGACTTCCCCAGTTTTAGATGAGATGTCTTTGGAAATTTCTTATGAGATATTGAATGATGTCCTAACTACATTTGCCACATAATCAAAGGGAAGGGAACTATCAAAACAAGTGCCCAGATGTCTAATCAGTGACTCACTTGATAGTGCGGTGATGCAATGCAGTAGGCTGAAGAAATTTGCTGTTTCCCAAAAGGGATGAAACTGCATTTCTTAGTGTTTAGTTTAAGCCCGTTTTCGGTATGCCAGATATTCACTTGTATTAATACTTACTAAAGGGTATGAATATCGAGGATCAACTTAACAGTAACACCCAGTTTGCATTCATCAGCAAATTTGGTTAACCAGAGATCAGTGTCATTAGTTTTGAGGTCAGAGAAAAACTGTCAAACAGGAGAGGGCTCAACACAGATCCTTTGACACACCATCTGTAATCTCTCTGACTGAGTAGGTATCACCAACTCTAACAACATGCATTCTGTCCTTGAGCCAGTTTACTATCCATTTTACCACATTGAGATCAGTGCTTAACTGAAGAGTTTCTAAGCTTACCCTTTTGTAGTTGGTTGTCTAGCTGCAGAGAATTGTGTTGCTATAAATATCTTGTGTCCCTCGCATTTTCAGCAAGACCACATTCCACAAGAGCTGTACCACTTTCATATTGCTTCCCTGGATAACTTATAAATAACAGCCACTTGGTATACCTTATACACATCTGAGAGACACTGCATTCCAGGGTCCAGGTGTTCTTTTAAGGCCACCATTATCCAGTATGTTCCTGTGAGGATGTCCATCCAAGAGACTGTTTTCCTGGTTATAGTGGAAGGTAACTGTTGTTATGAGGTACAAAAGTTAGATACTGACCTTAATGTCAGTTGTATAAGAATAAAATCCTGCCTCTGTAACACCTTTCCTCTGTCGACCACCTTTGAGGTATCTGGTCTGGATTCTTCTTTCCTTCTCTTCTCCCCTTTCTTCTTTTACACTGCAAAATTCCTCCAACAGGAGATATGAAGAGGCAGACATCTATGATGCATAATGGGAAGCCAATGGGTTTCATGTTAGCCTAGGAAAGATTGTTTGTTTACCAGTCCTTGTACCTGTGGCATCAGTCCTGCTGGTTGTAGACCAACCCTTTTTGCATTACAGATCTGTATTTATGGCAAAAGTCCATAGCAATTGTTTTCTTCACTTAAAGTATCTGGCTCATTTCCTTTTCTCTCATAACTTTATACAGTGTTTATGGATAAAACCATGGGATTAGGGTCATCATACTGTTATTAAATTAGTCATTTTATCTGAGCATATGTAATAATGACTTCTGTATTAATGTATTTATTTGGCAAGTCTTTATACATTCTCAGCCTTTAAATTGACATTTGTATCTATCTTTGCCTGTCTCACTCACTCATTCTTTCTCTCTCGCTGTATATATATATATATATATATATATATATATATATGTGTGTGTGTGTGTGTGTGTATTTCTCTCTCTCTCTCTATATATATATATATATATATATATATATATATATATATGGGTCTACTTTTAAATCTCAAAAGACTGAATATTGACTTTCAGTATCTTGAAACTTAAACACTGAACACCCACTATATCGAATTATTTAAAAAAAGTTAATATCATTATACCGAAAATTCATAATACTGAATTTTCAGCAAGTGACATTCAGTTTTTTAATATAACCTCCACTACAACATCACAACCACCACCTCCCCCCTAAACCTTAACTAAGACACTAAACACACACACCTACAAAACCTATGCATAAGCAGGGGGGGGCAAGCCTCCCTGCACCCCCCACACTCCCACTACTTATATATATATATATATATATATATATATATATATATATATATATATATATATATATATATATATATACCAACTGCGAGGTCGCACTACCATGAATTAAAAAAACTACCGTTATACACCCTACACTTTGCACACCATCACAGATGCACACGAAAAACACACAAACTACACATTCAAAAAACACACCGCCATCAACAGTAATGCACACACTCACCCATCCAACTCCCAAAACTTCCCACAAAACTAAAAAACAAAACACCCTACCCAAAACTCTTAAACACTTACAGCCTACCTGAATATCCATACACAGCCACACATAGTCTGCCATATCTAACTCGCAGACCACAGTGCGCCGCAAACACAAATCACAACACACCACACCAACAGCAGATTCGTTAATATACAACTGAGTAAAGTGCAGTTTCGATTAACTGCACTTTCGATATTTTAGTCTGGAGATACTGAAAGCCGATCTTTCAGTATTTCGAGATTTAAAAGGGATTATACATATATATATATATATATATATATATATATATATATATATATATTCATTCACACACACACACACACATATATATATATATATATATATATACATACATACATACATACATTCACACACACACACACACACACACACACACACACATATATATATATATATATATATATATATATATATAGTACCCCTTCACAAGATCGAATGGATGGAAGCTCGAAATTCATAATCTCGAGACCAGAATCTCAAACTTCCATTCACTCGAAATTGTGAATGGGAGCCTTAGGTTTAAAAAAATAAGTTAACTTACCTTATTGCAGAGGGCCAGGTCCCCCTGTACCCTAGCAGTTTAATTGTGAATGTTCTGTGACCGCACTATAGCGGAGGAATGAAAAATCTTCCGTTTTGCGCTTACGCGTATAGAGTGGAATGGAAGATTTCCCTTTGCTTCAGTATAGTGCGATCTCTGAGTAGGTATATTTAAGTAGGGGGTGCAGGGGGGTGAAGCCCCCTTGCGAAAACATTTGAAAGGTGTTAATTTTTTTTTTGTCCCTTTCATATGTTCAAGTTTCTCTAAATTCGAGATTCTGGTTTAGAGGAATTCAATCATATGAAGGGGAACCATATATATATATATATATATATATATATATATATGCATACATATGTTCACACTTATATACAGACTGAGGAAGATTTTTTCCACCTTATCCAGATTTACTTTGAAGTATAAGATATACAGACGGAGGAAGATTTTGGCTTACAGCTAAATCTCAACATCTAGATTACTTCTTTTGCTGATTTAATATTATCTAATTCAAATTTACTTAAAAATACAAGAAGATGCAATAGAGCTACCCAAATTTCAATAGCAAATAAATAAACAAACATAGATATTTAGCACAAATTTCAGTAATAAATAAAAAGTAAGGTTTTCTTGTTTTATTCACTAAAAAGCACTTTTCACTTAACTTTATAGACCGTCTTACAATTATGAGCACAAGTATGTTGTTTGACTTTAAAATATTTGTTTACTGCTAAAGAAGCAGTACCCTTCACCCATATCATTCCAGTGTTATTGTTTACAGATTTCTGAATCAAAGAGTAATGTTATATCTCTTGCTAAGACTACTTATACATTGTATTGTAATTTATGAGTTATTAATAAGTTTCTTCTTTCCCCACTTTTAACTCAAAAGGCACCTTAATCAAAAATCCAATGGCAAGTGCTTTTCCACTGGACACACAACCTAATTCCTTCCTCACCTACATTACTCCTTCTTTGACCCTCGGTTCTAACCTGCTGTTTCCCTCTCATATTTACTAGAAATATTAACATTTTTTTTTCTCTGCTAATATTTGCATATTGTTTCAATTGTTTATGGAATTATGTGATTACTGTATTTATGAATATGTTCTGTTTTATTTATTTTATCACTGTGCTACTGCAATAAACAAACAAATTCCAGAGACAGGATTAACATTGTCTACTTTTATTCCTGTGGTCATACTAATTTATTGTGATAGACAATGTCTAACACTCCTAAGTATTATGTTGTTCCTTGTGTAAAGAAAAAAGAAGGAAAAAGAAAGGCAGAAGCATACCTTAAAAAAACAATGTCTATCTGCTAGGTATCAGATCCTCTGTGGTGTCTGTCAAAACAGCTTTATAACATGTGTATAAGTGTAGCTTGCATTGATTGACTTTCCTTTAACTGGCTGTGGTCCTTGTTCTTGACCTTCATCTGCTTTCTTTGATAACTGTTTACATCAAGCAATATTTTTATATACTGGATATACAATTTACTGTATAAAATGGCTTTTCTCTAAAACATAATTCTTACTCTACAGTGTGTTACTGAATGTGTCTCATAGGGTCTATATTATATTCTCGAAAGCCGACAATGTCGAATCTGACATTGTCGACACTAGAATATCGAACGCTCAGAATCTCGAGCATGTAAACAGAAATCTCCGTAAGGGGAGATTTCTGTTTACTGCAATGTAGTGCGGTTTCGGAGTTGGTATATTTGAGTAGCTGGGGGTGTGGGGGGCTTGCCCCCTGCTTAAACCCGTTAGGGCACTTTTTTTTTTTTTTTTTGTCTTTTTATAAGGTCGATATTTGAAGACATCGACCATATGATGTTGAACAAATGTTGTTCGATATTTTCAAACGTCAATCTTATAATATAGACCCGTCTCATACATCCATTTGATGTCTGGACCAGTCAGACCACCTGTGTAAATGGAAGACTAGCTTTTCCTTCCATTCAGGCTGAGAGCCAGTCTTAATCGGTGATTCTACAGAGTCAAACACTAAACACCAGTGGCAGCAGCTGTCCTCCACCACACCCCGTTTTAGAAGCATTTAAACTTGTCAAAAATGCAATCTCATTCACTAAAACCTGTCTGATGAAGTATACTGGAAGAAAGTGGTAATAATGAAACTCAGTAAATCCAGCAACATTAAGTAACAATCAACACACCATGTTTTTATTTTAATCTTTTGGATAGAATCCTTTGGAAAAAAGGTTGGTTTATAAGAATTCCACTGCACACAGATCAAGAATTTGACATGATATAGCAGCATAATAGACTTTTCCTTTCTTGTCAACCCCAGGGGAAAACAGTCACCTCCACTAGGTTTGAAAAGCCCAAAGACCAACACTAGGAGCCATTTTGGATTATATATCCATTTGAAGTAAACTAATTTTATAAAGGAAAGGATAATATTAATCTGATCTTGAAGATTTTCAGAAATGTATGTATACACACATTGTTCATTTTCCTGAGAAAGTATAGAAATGGCCACACAACATACCTTTTCTGGCTTCTTTATCTTTATAGACTCTATGGTTTTGTCAGATGTGTTACACTTGTCCATTTACAGTGAAATCTTTGATTCTAAAAGGAAAAGATGACAATGTAATCTTAAATTATTTCAACAGTATTTGTAGGCATCGTTTTTTCCCCCCTAAGAAATACTTAGTATGTCCTATATAGCTACTTTGCTGTGTGTTTTTCAAATCTGTTGAAGAGTTTTGTGTTTTGCTTAGAAAAATTCATTCTCAGGTATCAGTACCTTTAACGGGTATAAGACTGCCTTTCATGGTATTGGGGAGTTTCAGATATTCTCCTTCCAAAGAATTATGATACTACATAATTACCCAGATATTATGATTTATTGTTAAAGTGACTCGTCCTATGGAAGGTAGTAAGGTTGTGACAGGAGTACTTGCTGTAACTGGATCATCAAGGAGAGATCTCTCTAACTGTTAGGCTACCTTTATTTCTTCTTCCTGAAAAGATATAGAGTAGTTTACTGTAATATCTGGTATGGTACTTTACTAAACTTGCAGACAGTTATCTTTCAGTCTGATAATATTGTTTGGCTTCTCTAAGGCCAATGATTTTTTGCTCTGGCAGTCCGTGTGAAAGTCATAAGGACCTCCAGAGAATTGAAGAAAACTTCAAGTAATGAAACTTATGCATAGGGAGTCATTTCTACCAGAGAGGCATCTGTGGAAAACTTTTGCAATACACTGCCCGGGGCCATACCTCCCAACTGTCCCGAATTACTCGTTTTTTACCGAGTTTTGAGGTCCAGATAATGGGACGCCACGATTCCCGAGTGGCACCCCTTCATTTCCGATTTTTTTTCTTTGTATTTTTATTTTTCGCGCTTTGTGAGCTGACATCGCGTGCGCAATGATGTCAGCTCCATCAGAGCTTCCAGCCTGTCGGAATTGAGCTTGCGCACTTATTTCTGGCTCTGGTTTCAAATGCTTTGCGAGTGGGAACCGGAACTGTGAGAAGGCTTGTCTGGCTGTTATCGCTCCAGTTTTGTTTGTGGATGTAATCGCTCCTGGTTTTATTTAGAAAGCTCTGTTTTGTTTGTGGATGTAATCGCTCAGGCTCACTCGCTCTGAATGGCTGTATTATCGCTCCTGAGTCACTCTGAAACGAAGTAAGCTGTGCAAAGGAAGGGTGTGTACTGCTGCTGCTACTTTATATTGTCAAAACACCTATCTTAAAGCTGCTACTGTGAGACATTTTTTAATCTAATGATTTTTTTATAACCCCCAATAAGATTACAAGTGTTGCTATTTACTTTACAGCATAAACTGGTTCGTACTCTGTCATACACTTATTATCCTAGATGAAGTTTACATATACGCATGCTTCTGTTATGATCTTTTCAGCTGTTATTGAGAGCCACTTTGGTGCCATTTAATTCTACTTGCAATGAACCTTTCTAATTCTATGGAAAGCTATTCTCCATGTGATGTTTGTCATTATGAGAAATGACAATATGTATTAACCTTTCTAATTGTATGGAAAGCTATGCTCCATGTGATGCTTGTCATTATGAGAAATGACAATATGTATTAACCTTTCTAATTGAATGGAAAGCTATGCCGCGCGTGATGCACATCATTATGGGAAATGACAATTTCTTTGGTCCATTACTCATTAAGTTAGTTTGGATCACCACTCTAATTGCCTTGTTTGGAAACGTCTGGATGCCTTTGTAGGACGGAAACAGCTGCTATGATGGACAGATTGTAGTTGCTTAATTGAAATGTCTCTTTTATTTTGTTTTAAGTATTGCCTTTCAGTAGGTATATTTTAGTAAAAGATTGTATACATGCCTAAATCCTCACTAGACCCAGAGTGTCTAGAACACATGGACAGTTCCATTCAAAAAAATTCTGCAGAGCTAAGAGCCTTTTTCTTGTTGTGCAAGGCTTCCAAAAGCACTTCTGTATGATATTTGTGGTTTAGAAAGATAAGTTTTATGTTGTATAAGGAAATGCAGCACAGTGCCATAGCAGTTAGCATTGGTACCTTACAACACTTTGGTCTCCAGTTTCATTCTAAGCTGGGGTTGCCTTCCGTGCAGAAATTGCTTATCTTCCATATTTCCACATACATTTTCACTAAATGCTTAAGTTTCCTCCCATATCCTATAGACAAGCTGTGTGTGTGTGTGTGTGTGTGTGTGTGTGTGTGTGTGTGTGTGTGTGTGTGTGTGTGTGTGTGTGTCTAAGTAGACTTTTATAATGGAAATGTTCTGAATAGGGCAGTCTTGTCATTACTGGTTCATGCATTTTGTTTCATTGCCTACGGAAAAATATTTAAACAATAAATTTAAAATGCACTCTACTTAAGTCTAACAAGTGTGCTGTATTATACAAGGAATATAATTTAATAAAGTCAGGAAGGTGTATAAAAGAACGCATGCATGTTACTTGTTTTGTGTGCAAGGGGCCTATGATTTGAAAACAGTCCAAAGGTAATCTTTATCCACCACTGGCCAGATGCATTTTCTTTGGATGTGGTGTGGTTTTCAATGCTGTTTCAATGTATGTGAGTTTCAAGGGCAGAGAAGTTTTAATGCCAGATTTGCCAAGTCTATTTTCATTGTGAGACAGTATTGCTTTATTTAGCAGATATTGATTAGTGTTTGTGCATTATGCTATAAAATGTTAAAATCCAAATAATCATTGTAGAAGTAAAGCAGTATGCACACATTAGTGTTTATGGTAAATAGGGTGAAATAGTGAGGTGATCTGACATTGGAATGGCTGCAGGGGGACTCTGGTGCTATATTTTGGTTCTGTTGTTCAGTTTGCATTTGAAAGTTGGTATCCCACAATTCCATTGGAGAGGGTGGGGTTATGTAATTATGTATGCAGATTTTACGTTAATCAGCATACAGATTTGTACCTATTTTTCATGGACCTTGTCCAGATTTTTGATGATTCCAGGTTGAGAGGTATGCCCGAGGCTAAGAGACCATTAATGTAAAAGCTGACAACTCTTAAGTAAGAGTAGGTAAGAATTAATTCATACATTTAATTAATTGTTGCATTGATCCCTTTCGTTGCAGTTCTGTTGTTATGCTAAGTATTCTTACATTCAGCCTTACTTTCTTTCATTCATTCATCAAGTTGTAGCCCTGTCACCCTCCCATTTTCTTTCTTTTTGGCTTTATGCAGCATAATTATTTTGTGGAAACACTGTGGGCTCAGATGTCACCACCTTAACTGTCTTCTGTACTGCATTTGATAAGCGTCTTGAGCTTACCATCCTATTCCGTGTGTTAGGTTTTAACTTCCAGCAGCTTAACAAAACTAATTTGCAGTTATATCACAAGTGTTGCATCTGATATTGTTAATCCTCGTTCATTCCTTACGCATGGGTATCGGTTCAGAGCTCGGAATAGAGCCGGCCATTTTCCAAGCTCACGTCAGCTTCAAACTCTCGAGCTAAACTCTTACCCACAAACCCCCTCTCACTGTTACTTCAGATTTCATTTGCCGCATTGCCATCCTGTCGTGTCAAGCTACTTCTCTTGAGCTAAGTACAGACAGTTGTTGTTTAATTGCTTTACAAATTACTTTTCTGTCAGAAAAGTTGATATTTTATTGTCTCTTGCACTATCGCATCTCGCGCTCATAATGTCCTCAGGTTTTTTTGTCTTTTACTTACCTTTTTTACCTCAAGGTAATTTTCTCTCTACCATCGTTGGTAATCTTTTCCCTTTCTCTTTCATACCTTCGGGTACTCTCTTGTACCATTGTTGGTACTTTTCTATTAGTTAATATGGCAGATAAAAAAGGTAGTCTGGGTTTTAAGCAGTGTTCTGATTGTGGACACAAACTGCCTACTTCTGATGCACACTCTTTGTGTTTATTGTTTGGGAGCTTCCCATTTATCTGTTGAACCACCTTGTACTATATGTGAAAACTTTTCTAATAGAACTTTATTAGAAAGGGAAGAACAAGCTGATACTGAAGGGAATTCTAAAATCTCCCTTTTCAGGGGCTATTTCTGGGTTGGAGGTTTCAACCCCTCCTAAAGCCCATAAGAAAATTAATGTTTCTACTAAGGCTAAATCCTTGCCTTCGTCCCCGGCTGGGGACTCTCACCAACCAAAACCTAAAAAGGCTAAAATTGCGGCTCCAGAGCTCTCTGTCAGCCCCAGCGCTTTCGGTGCCCAGACCTTCAGCACCGAGGCCTTTGGCTCTATTAGTGATTTCGGCTCGTCCTCTCCTGCAGCCTTCTACATATCGGCACCGAAGGGCTCCTCGGTTCAGACCATTACCACTGTATCGGCACCGACCGTTCAGTTGGCGCAGACCTTGACTGCGTCAGCTCTGAGATCTTCCTCGGAACCGAGGCCTTTATTGACTCCAGTTTTGTTGGTGCAGACAATGACATCGGCACCGATGACTTCTTCGGTGCAGACTGTAGTTCAGTCTTTCTCAGCACCGTTGTCCTCGGTGCGGTCAGATGAGATGGACACCAAGTCTGCCTCTTTTGTGAACAGGCCTGTTTCTCCCTCAGTCTCTGTGAGGTCCAATAGAAGCCCTTCCGAACATGATGTGTTGCGTCTTGTGGACCAGGCATTCTTGGCCAGAGGTATTCCACCCCTGAGGAACTATCCTTCCTTGGGAGGTGATCACCCATCTCCAAAGACACCTTCTTATTCTCCTCCTTCATTGCCTTTGAAGTCCATGGATATAGTACAGTCTTCCCCTTCTGCGGTTCCCTTTTTCGATCTCACTAAGGAACCGCAGTTGCTTTCATGGCAGGAAAGTTTTGCTACAACCCAGGATGTCAGCTGTGACACGCACAGCTTGCTGCTCCACAGCCATCCAGGGACTCCGGGTCGGCAGGTTGAGCCACTTAGGGGAGGAGTGCCCCCTGTCCTAGACATACACTCCTCTCCGGGTGGACCAGAATCCCAACTGATGGAGAAGGCATTCGCTGCTGCTGGTGATACCGGACTTGTCTATACCTCCGCCCTCCTCTGGTACACTGGTTTCACAAGTCGCACCTAGCGGACACCGAGTGCAAGGGCCTCAGGACATATTCCCTCAGGAATCCCCCTTTCCGTTGTCTTCCCCAGCTTCTCCCACTGTGGAGGTCCACCGGAAAAGTTTGTGTAAGAGGAAGCACATGGACT
Source organism: Protopterus annectens (assembly GCF_019279795.1). Taxonomy (NCBI): domain Eukaryota; kingdom Metazoa; phylum Chordata; order Ceratodontiformes; family Protopteridae; genus Protopterus; species Protopterus annectens. The sequence continues at coordinate 977,366,089 of NC_056746.1, read as the reverse complement.
CCACAGAGGAGTCCCTCACCGAAGACACAGATTTCGATGAGGGGGAAGGATCGGTCACCCTCTGAGGTATCCTTTGGCGATATCCTCGAAATCCTGAAACAGAGAGGTGACTGGCAGTCCTCTGATCCAACCCCTGAGGAATCTGTTTTTCTGCAGGCCTTTCGCGCCTGGCCCCCTACCTCCTGGGTTACTCCATCTGCCGATGAACTTGTCAAGTTCATCATGCAGCGTGCTTGGAAGGCCCCTGATACCGTCAAAGCTATTCCCCGGAGGCCAGATAAGATCTTGTCCCCTCCTTTTTTGGATCCCCATTGGTCCAAAGGTCTTCCTGTAGATGCTTTGGTGGTGGCGGCCGCAACAAAAAAGGATCTGGCAGAAGAAGAAAGCCAGACTGTCCATCCGCCTAACAGAGTCCCGGGCCCTGGACAGAATAGGGAAGTGCACCCTTGCTTCAGCGACTTTTGTTATCAGGTCCCTGAATTATATGGCACATTTTACCATGCTTCAAAGGGATCTGGTTTCTGAGCTCTCTGAAACCTTGGCTGGTGCAGTGTCTGATGAGGTCCGTGGCAAAGTGTCCTCTCAGCTGGCCACCATTGAGTCTATATCTAACTCCTCTATGCGATTGATATCTCACGCATCAGAAGGAGCAGGTAGAGCAGCGGGTTCAGCTGCGGTCTTGAGACGACACACCTGGATGCGCTTGTGCAACTTTGCAGAACCTTTTAAGTCTTCCTTTCTTAATGCCCCCATTGAGACCTCCTCGTTGTTTGGGCCCAAAGTTAAAAGCACACTGGCCAGATGTGAACAGGACGGTAAGACCCTTTCTGCCGTAGGTGTCCGTTATTCTTCCCCTCAACGTGCTTTCTCCCGAAACCAAAAGAGTGGGAAGATATGGTTCAAGAAATCTCAGGGTCCTTTCCGTGACACACAGGCCGAGTTCTCCCCCAGAGGCAGAGGGGAAAACTCGCAGGGAAGATGCTCCTTTCAGGGTAGAGGGGGACCGCGTAACCAGGGTTCCAGGGATTCTTTCCCTGGTCAATCCTACCATCACTCCTGAAGAGCGGCCCAACTCCTTTCCTCTGGAGGTGGTTGGGGGACATTTCTCCTTGTACCCTTCTGCCTGGCTAACCATCACCACCGATTCTTGGGTACAAAGGATTATAACCAGAGGTTATCATATCCCCTTCGATCTTTGTCCCGTCCCTTCAAAAAATCTTCCCGACGTTCCACCCAGTCAAAGGGAAGAAGCAGCACTAGAGATAGAAAAGCTGCTAAGAAAAAGTCATCCAGACGAGATAGGATCCGGATTCTACTCGAGACTATTTTTGGTACCAAAGAAAACCGGGGACTGGAGACCAGTTTTGGATCTCAGTGTATTGAACAAGTTTGTGAGAGTACAAACATTCCAGATGGTCACACTACAGTCTATCCTCCCGCTTTTGGAAAAAGACGATTGGATGTGCTCCAATCTTCAAAATGCGTACTACCACATAAAGGTGGACAGGCCATCAAGAAGATTTCTGCACTTCCGTGCAGGTGCCAGTCACTACCAGTTCAGAGTACTGCCCTTCGGACTCTCTACAGCCCCCAGAGTGTTCACAAAGTGCATGGCAGTTGTCACAGCTTACTTGCGACTTCAAGGATTCCAGGTGTTTCCGTACCTTGACGACTGGGTCATTTCCGCCCCCACCAGACATCTACTGAAAAAAGCCCTGGCATACTCTCTCCTCGCTGCTCAAAGGCTAGGCATAACCATAAACTGGTAGAAATCCAATCTCACCCCATCTCAGTCGACAGAATTCATAGGGGTTGTCTTGGACACAAAAAACTGCAGAGCTGCTATTCCAGAGCACAGAATTTTAAGGATAAAACAACAACTAATACTAATCCTTTCAAAGGAAAAATCCACGGCTCACTCGGTCCTACAGCTGTTGGGTTCCATGGCAGCCTCCATCACCATTGTTCACCTGGCCAGGTTTCACATGAGGCTTCTACAGTGGCTACTGCTCACCCAGTGGTATCCCTTTCAGCATCCTCTTTCAGCAATGATTCAAGTAACCCACAGGTGCAAACAGGATTTAAATTGGTGGATGACACACAATCTCTCACAATGGTCTCACCACTTCTCCCCCCAGCAACCCAAGACCACAGTGACCACGAATGCCTCCCTGATGGGGTGGGGGGGGCACTTGGTCCCAACTGGAGGCCCATCTGCATATAAATGTTATAGAGCTGAGGGCGGTGCCTCTGGCGTTGCAAGCATTCCATCCCCTGCTGCTGTCTGGGACAATTGCGATTCAATCAGACAACATGGCGGTGGTCTGGTACATCAACAAGCAAGGTGGAACCAAATCTTAGCCCCTTTGTTGAGAGGCCATGAGGATATAGCAGTGAGCTATGGCCACCAACCATTTTCTTGTAGCAACGCACATTCCTGGGAGTTCCACTATGATAGCAGACAGACTCAGCAGGTGCATTCTTCAACCTCACAAGTGGTCTCTGAATCCTCTGATAGCGGCGGAGATCTCCCACTACTGGGGCCATCTTTGCTGCGACCTCTTTGCATCCCTGACCAACTACAAATGCAGCAACTACTTCGCCCTGATTCCCCCTCCTGGACAGTCACCCCGGGACGTTCTAGTCCACGATTGGCCCTCAGGTCTTCTCTACGCATTTCCACCCTTTCCTCTCATTCCCCAGTTTCTGAAGAAAACCCGGCGGTTGAAGAGAAAGGTAATCCTCTTAGCACCATATTGGCCCCGACAGATTTGGTTCCCATTCCTTTGGCCTCACCTACTAGATCGACCATGGATTCTCCATCCAATATAGGAGTTGATCTCACACCCACACAACCTGATTCATCCCAACCTGAACAGCCTGAAGCTAACTGCTTGGCTACTCCAATTCCCTTGATTGCCAGGCAGAATGATCTTTCTTTACCAGTACGTGATATTCTCATTGATTTCTCGTAAGTCTTCCACTAGAATTACTTATCTGAGCAAGTGGAAAAAATTTACCTGTTGGCTGAAAGATAAACAAGTAGACCCTTTTTCAGCACCAGTATCGATAATACTAGACTGTCTGGCCGACCTGTTTCAATCGGGTCTATCGGCCTCTACCATTAGAGTTCATTTGGCTGCAATTTCTTATTTTCATGAGGGTGTCCAAGATTCCTCTCTTATATCCCATAAATTGTGCGAGACCTTCATAAAAGCTGGGGACTCTGTCCCATGCGTAAGGACTGAACGAGGATTAACAATATCAGATAAAGAAGTTATGTCTTACCATAACGTTCCATCTGTATTGTTGATCCTCGTTCAGTCATTACAACCCTCCCTCCTTCCCCCTCCTGTGGTTTCTAGTGGATCTCACCATCCAGTTCTCTTAGGTTATTTGACCAGAGGTAGCCTCTACCTTCTTTAACTTGCAAACTCAATCTGAGGTAACAGGGAGAGGGGGATTGTGGGTAAGAGTTTTGCTTGAGAGATTGAAGCTGACGCGAGCCTGGAAAATGGCCTGCTCGGTTCCGAACTTGGAACCGATACCCATGCGTAATGACTGAACGAGGATCAACAATACAGATGGAACGTTATGGTAAGACATAACTTCTTTTTCTATTGCTTATAGCTTATTTCTATAGCAATTATCACTATATTTCTTTCCATTTAGAATAACTTAAGTATCTTTTTCAGGATGTTCCAACTAAACTGGTCGCTAAAGCTGTTCCTCTACCCATGACAGTACGAGGTCACTGGTTCCTAAGTCCTCGGACAGAATACACAGTAGCAGTTCAGACTGCATCTAAACAGGCTGATGGAGATTATGTTGTTTCTGACTGGAGTGAAATTGTGGAATTCTGTACAGCAGGTAAGAACTTAATATCTGTAAGAAACCATTTGTTGTGGTGCAGACAAAATGTACATCTTCTAGAGATTTAGTGTCAGTGTTGCTATTAAGAAGTTGTTCTGGTACTACTTGTCAGTAAGTAATGGGATAAAGAATTTTCAATGCCAAACAATGACTATGATGTTTGTCATAAGGGTCATTACTGCTGAAATTCATTATACAAATGTGAAATAATTAATGGTGAATGTCAGTCCCACAGCCTCATCTTTTTTTAGTAGATGGACATCCCCATAGGCATGTGCATTCAGATCAATATAAGAAAGTACATAGCATACTTCCATTATTTATTTAATGCCATCTGAAGTGGATGGTTGCTCTGCTTTGCTTCATTTGTTTGTCTTGTCATTTCATAATAATACTAAGTACAAATTTTCACTTTTATCTTCATTAATACAGAGACATATTGTATATGTTTTTGTATTATTTTAGTGAAATCCCAAGCTAAAACTATCAAAACATATTGGATTCCTCCAAAAGACTCTCATCCATAGTATATTTTCTGTTTAACAGATGGTCATAGTACGGACAACTGTAGGCATTGTGCTGAATTTAACAAAAAGTTAGGATAGTTAGGAATTCACAGGCTTTTTCAAAGTATAATGATGCTGACTGTTTCTTCCGTGCATCACAGATCTGTGACTAAAGTTAAACATCTCCCTTAAAGAACAGCCTTCGAAAGGAAAAAGAAGCACAGAGAGGGTGTCTTCCTTTCAAAAAAATAAGTAAATAAAGCAGTGGAGCCTGCATTGCTTGCTTTATAGAGGCAGACATTACTGACTGAGTTACTCAGGAACTGGTTTCCCGAGTTGGACTGTTCCTTCTCTGGCTACTTAAGTCAAACACTTACCTACCCACTGCAGACACAAAAGTCCTACTTTCTCCATGTCACATCACTGCCTCCACAGTGTGTTGCAGGAGAGGAAGAAGGAAGATTTAGTTTGTGGTCTGGTTGCTAAAATGGTACCTGATACTGGAAACCCCTTAAATCCTGGGTAGATAAAAATAGCCCACATTTATTGTCAGGTCTCAGGATTTTAGTACAGGATTTGAGTCCTTTCAGTTTGGGCTGTTGAGACTTCTGTGTTTATTTCTCACTTTTAGTAAATTATTTTCTAGATGTTATGGATAGGTCACCTGGGTTTGGATGTCAATGAAGCAGACATGTTTGAGAGCTAACTTCAGTGCAGTAGGCAGGGATGTCTCATACCAGGACACTACGGTTAGGGAATTCACTGACTAGGTTGTCAGTCCTCTGGACATTTGATGTTTCTCCTACAGCTTCTGTACAGTAAGGAAAAAAATGCCAAGGAAATATTACTGTAATGCTTTGCTGCTGAAATTGGGTCAAGCTTCATCCGATCACAGCAAATCCAAAGCAGCAAGGGTTATGTCTGTGTAAAAAGCCTCAATCTCTTCCTTCTTCTCCTTCAGTTCTGATGAGGAGAAATAGACCATGGCTTTCACAGACCAGGTTACAACTTCCATCTCATGTTTCGGATACTAAATTTGGTGATAAGGTGTCCCTTTACCCTCAGACAATATGTCTTTTTACAGCACACTAAATTTAACAAAGGTTCCTTTCAACTCATTCCTGCCTGCTGGTACTAGTCTGTCAAAGTATGAAAATTCTCATCGTTGATAGCATCAACAAGGATTGCCTAGAGCGACTGAAAAAAAAAAGGTATAACTGTAAGGACATTTAATTCCACAAGTAAAACAGCAAATATTCATTATATTGAACTCTACAGTAGTCTTAGCCATATGGGGCATAGCTTGCCAAGGATATCACAGCCTGCCAGCTTCCATAGCTTCAGGGCACCTTCCACACATCAAAAGTGTCAAGTAGCTCAAGCTGAGCTAACTAAAAGACCATCCATTTGCTTAATTTTGTTGATTTTTTATTACTTTCTTACTCAGGAAGATTCTTTTAAAGTTAGGATTGTTGTGTTTTAACATACTTTTAAATGGAGCACTTGTGTTTTATTCTGCCAGTGTAGAAGTAGTGTAAAGTTACTGAAAACATTTTTTTCTGTGGAGAAATTGTATTTATTTTTCTTTTCTGGGAATGGCATAGTGTTTTAAAGGCTTTTTACAGTGTTTTTTTTTTTTCTGTCAAAAAATGAACATTTGTATTTACTGGCAGTTGCTGCTCGTCTTCCCCAGGAAAGAGGCACCATTTTCTTCTTAACTATGGAACAGACTACAGGCCTCACAGTCAGTCCTTCAACCAGCCACAACAGCGTTTACCACCACAGCAGCCTTGCAATTTGCCTCAGCCGAAGGTGGGTGACCCTTCTGTAACCATTTGTTGCACCTCAGATCGCGCATCTTTTATTCTGGATCCCTCTGATGTAGCACCTACAGCCACTGTGGACTGAGGGTTAGTCATGTCCTCTGTAACTGAGAGCCACTCTTGTTGGTCCTGGGAGAGGGAACAGGGAATGTTTCCTTGTTGTGTCAGAATGCATTGCCCAACCATGTGGAAGCAGCTGATGCCATTATTAATGTGGCTGGCGGTTTCTTTCCTATCAAAAAGAAACAGAAAACTAAGCATGTATCTACTCCTCCTCAAATTTCGTTTGATAGCAGTAGATCTGATGTTGTCATTTTCATTCATTCCTCAACATATGGGTCTCAGATTTGATCCTTATATCCAACTTGGCCAATCTCTTTAGATTCTGGGATCTGACTGTCAAACTCCTCCATTTACCCACAATGCCCCTTACTTGCCAGATTACCTCAGATCTCGTTTGCAGCTCTAACAGTTTGATCAGGGTTGCGTTCTCTTGGGCTTTAGGTTGCCTTGTTTGCTACTGTGAGTAAAAATAGAATTTTTTTTCTTCTATTTCTTATAGTTATTTATACCTTTTAGCCCTTCCTTCCATTATTCCATTACTCTTTCTTACATTTGGAATACCATTTAGGCAATTGTTTGTACCATTGTTGGTATTAAGCCTTCTTTCTGTACCTTTTAGGTATTCTTTCAACCATTGTTGGTAGGTAATCTTTATTTTGTCTTTCTTCCCTCTTCCTTTTCATAAGAAAAAACTCTTTGTATACAATAACTTGTAGAGCTTCTTTTTTTCTTTCTTTTAATTGCTGTTGGTTGGCTTTTGTTTGGTAATTGGTATGGCTGACAAAACCTATCGGTTTTAAGAAGTGCACTTCCTGTGGGCATAAGATAATCACTTTTGATGCACACAGGGAGTGCGCATACTGTTTAGGCTCTTTTCATTTGCAAATGCCTTGAGAGACCTGTGCTGGCTTTAATTCAAGGGCAGTTATTGTCATCACCCTTCTCTACAGGGGCAGCCAGCCCATAAGAGCTTCCAGACTGTTCCTGTTCAGGAACTCCAGTCTCTTCCGATACCTCTCCAGAACACCCCACTGAAAAGGTCCCTGGAAGAGAGCATGCAAAAGGAGGCACTTAGATTCCCCTCGGGAATCTTTAACCAAGGACACTGATTTTGATGAAGGGGAAGGGTCCTCTAGGTCCCCACCTGAAGATGTCTCCTTCAGAGACATCTTGGAGATTCTTTGCCAGAAAAGGTGGTTGGGCCTCACATTGCCCTTCCCCAGAGGAATCGGTGTTTCTGGAAGCGTTTAACTGTGGCCAGCTTTGTCTTGGATTGTCCCCCCCCCCCCCCCCCCGGTGGCTGACCTTATAGACCTTATTTCCCACCAGGCATTGCTGTGTTTCTTATTTCCCACCAGGCATGGAAGGGACCAGGGAACATGGAGCCTATCTCCCATTGAATAGACAAGATTCTAGGAGCCCCCAAAGGCAGGCAGTATTGGAGTAAGGGAATCCCTGTGGATGCTATGGTTATGATCACAGCCACTAAATACAGAGTCTGAGGCATTGGACAGATTTGGAAAGTGTATTTACACTTCAGTGACCTTTGCCTTGCGGTCGCTGAACTGCCTGTCACATTTTATGAGATTACAGAGGGACTTTATCAAGGAACCGTCTAAGTCTACCCCAGGGTCTTTGTCGACAGAGGAAGAGAAAATGTACTCCTCCCAAATGGCATGCTGATTCAGGCATAGCCATAAGGAGACATGCCTGGATAAGATTGTGTGGTTTTGCAGAGTCCTTTAAATCCTCTTTCACCAATGCTCCATTTGATGGATCTTCCCTGTTTGGGCCCACAGTTAAAGTCGCATTTGTGAGCAAGATGGAAAGATCTTGTCTGCTATTGGAATCCATTTCTCTACCCCACAAAGACCTTTCTTTAGGAATCGGTGTGGTGATAAGAAGATGTGGTTCCAAAAATCTCGAAGACCTTTGCAGGACTCGTGGGGATTTTTCTCTCAGAGGCAGAGGGGAAAATAATAACAGAAGATGCCATCCTCATGGTAGAGGGGGTTCACAGAACCAAGGGTCTGAAAACTCTTTCACAGATAGGCTGTTTCAGCACTTCTGAAAGGTTGCCCGACTGTTTTTCTCTGGAGGCAGTCAGGAGGCACTTTTCCTTTGACCCAAACACCTGGACAGCCATCACAACAGGTTTTTGGATGCAAGGATCATATCCAGTGGATTCTTCATTCTTTTTAAATAAAATCCCTCACAAAAGAGATGTTTCCCCAATGTTACACCCAATCAGAGGGAGTTAGCAGCCTAGAAATTCAAAACAATTCAAAAATTGCTAGAAAGAGTAATCCAAAATATCCCACCAGATCAAGCAGGATCTAGAATTTACTCAAGGTTCTTTTTAGTCTCAAAGAAATTGGGAGACCTGAGACCTATTGTAGATCTTAGTCATCTAAATCAGTTTGTGAAGAATTCCAAGTTCCTGATGGTCACATTTCCATCTTTTCTGCGTCTTATATAGATGGATGACTGGATGTGCTGTATAGAGCTTTAAGATGTGTACTATCACATCAAAATAAACAGGTGCTCTCGAAGATATCTGTGTTTTCGACTGGGAGCCAGTCATTACCAGTTCAGAGCCTTGCAATTTGGTCTGACCACAGCCTCCAGGATACTCACCAAATGCATGACAGTGTTGGCAGCTCAACTCAGACTGCACGGATTCAGAGTGTTTCCTTATTTAGACGACTGGCTCCTTTCCACACCAACCAAGCATCTCCTAGAGAAGGTCAGGAATTACTTACACCAGTTGTGTCTGTTCCTAGGAATCACAGTAAGTCTTTCCAAGTCCTAATTTCAACCAGTTCAAGTCTTGTACTCTATAGGAGCTCACCTGGACACAGTCAAACATTCACATTCCTACCCCAGAGCAGAATTTATTCCCTAAGACTGCATGTCAGACATATTCTGGACCATCCCTCTCCTCCTGTGAGACCGATTCTTCAAGCCTTAGGTTCAGTTGCTACAATAATCACTCTTTTACCCATGGCTCACTTTCATATTTTTATTTATTTATTTTTATTTTACATTTGTTAACCGGGGGTGTCTGACTGAGCCGAAAAGGCCCTTTTTCAGCAGAGGCCCGGGGAGAAAAGCTCCACAAAGAAAAATTACAGGCACATTTAGTTATTTAGACATAATCAGTATACACAAAAATTACAAGAGACATGTTTTTACAGTGGTATGCGGCACAAACAAACAGTTACAGTGGGGAGAACAATCAAAAAAGATATTAATTTTAAAAATAAAGGTAAGTAATAGATTTGTGGTGTACAGCTGAACTTTGGAATGTAGGTAGAATACATACATAGTACACAGGTACAGTACATACATTGTAGATTAGCCAGTGTTTGTGAGTAAGATTGAAAAACTATTATAAATTGCTCTAGATTTAGTATGCATATGTTATCCGCTTTCACTAGCCTGGGGAGCAATCATGGCACTGCCAACTTTGCTTGAGATGTTGCCTGATGAGGTCTTTAAAGGAGGCTTTGGATGATGTGTTTTGAATGCTAGTAGGGACAGAGTTCCATTTTTTTAGCCACCGAACTACTATATAGTGCATCTCCAAAGCTATTGTAGCTGTTGGTGACTTCTAGTAGTAGTTTGCTTGATGATCTAAGAGGCCTTTTGGCTGAGTGATGTTGTACTAGGTTTTTGAGGGCAGGACACTTATTGGGGAGGTAATAGATAGAATGACAGAGGCAGAGCTGATTGTAGGTTAGGAGGTTGGGCAGTTCAAGCCAGTGGAGCTGTCTCAAAGCAGTACAGTGATGAGTTCTATATGAGCAATTTGCAGCAAAACGGGCAATTCTGTTATAGCAAGCTTCCATTTTGCTTAGTTCAGTTTTGTTGAGATTAGTCAGAATGGGAGATGCATAGAGTAGGGTGGATAGAAGTTGGGAGCGAGCAATGGCTGATCTTGTGTTGTTGGTAAGAAATGGTTTGATACGGTAGAGTGACCCCAGTTTGGCATGTACTTTTTTAATAGTTAAGTTCAGATGACTATCAAATTTTAGGTGGGAGTCTCTCCAATGGAGAATTCTCCAATGGACCCGGTCAGTACAATGATCGATGCTTCTGCATCCATTAAAGTATCCTATAAAGATTTTGTGAGACTGCAAGGATTCCCTACTTTGATGGAGCCTGTCCAATGAGCTTTGTCAGGAATGCCCATTTATCTTTCCTCCCCCGAAGGCCACGCTGACCACAGACACCTCCCAATTTGTGTGTGTGGGGGGCATTTCTTGGGAAGGACTGTTTAGGGTACATTGTCTCCAAGAAGAGACCAATTTGCATATCAGTGTCTTAGAGATGAGAATGGCCCTATTAACATTGCAGGCCTTTCAGAACTCTCTCTTTTTTTCAATTACTCCAAATATTTTGGGTTTCTAATATCATGGTGGGAATGGACCCCATTCCTAAGTCAAAGTATGATTAAAGTTCATGAAATAAGTATCGTTTTAATCTTTGATGTTAGCCAGAAGTGCTCTTCGCAACACCCACAGTGTGCCCAGTAATGACGACTCCTGCAATTCGTACAGAGTTACATGTATTGGTAACATATCTAAGTATGACTGTAGATTCTCTTTTTATAAGACCAGTTGTTCCTTTTCTTACACATTTCCCTCATTTCTGCATGCAAGTCCTGATATTTTATGACTTTGAGTCTCTCTGTACATAAGACACTGTAGTCACTGGGTATAGCAGTTTCAGTGATCAGTGCTACTTTTGTTTTGTTTTTTCTTGAACTACTGTATCTGCTTTTCTCACATCTATTTTTTAAACTGTTGGTAATGGGTGATCCCATATGATCTAAACTTCATCATTTTCTATGATGCTTTGTGGTTATGTTTCCAGTGTTTTTCAGCTACTTCAATATTATAATGTTTGCACAGCCCCCAATGCAACAGCCTTTGCCACATTATTATGCCTTTCAGTATACAGTCCTTCTACCATTAGCATATCACAACCGGCAATAAGATGTGCGACTGTTTCCAATTCAGTTTTACAAAACCTACATTTGTCTGTTTCTCCCACATGATCAGTGGACTTTGTAAACCAACGCGTTTGTAATCCGCTACCCTGGGCTGCCAATATTAACCTTTCATCTTTTGGTTTTATTTCACCTCTCTTTAACCATTCATGTGTTCGATCCTGATCAACATGAGGTTGTTCCAAGAGTTTTCTATACTTGCAACTATATTTATGCATTTTCCACATTTCTTGCCTTCTCATCTGGTCCTTTACCTTATATTCTTTCTTTTGTTGTTTTGGCACATTCAGTTGCTGCCTAATTTTTATCTAGTAATGGTTTAATTTCTATTCCCGCTTGATGCCAATATGCTTCTGCAAAACTAAGCAGGGAAGTTATCTTAGACTTATTCAGCTCATGTTTTACAACTTTCGCTTGTTTGGGTCTTGTGAGGTTAGCAGATATATATGCATCACAACTGCAAATCTGTACATATAATCAATTTTGAGGAGGCCCATCCCTCCTTCAGAATGGGGAATATATAGTCTTGGTATACATTGATTTTTATAAATCATTTGATGAGCATGAAGCACCCTTCTTGTTTCTTGTCCAATCTATCCAACACCTTTTGGGGCCAGACGATCACTCTAAAACTGTAAGTTAGGACAGGAAGAGTAAATTGGTTTATAGCTTGGATTTTGTTCATAGATGTCAGTGCTGTTTTCAGTATTAATTTTGGTCTTCTAAAATATTCCTTACTAAGTTTTATTCACATTTGTCATGTTTTGTTGTTGATCCTTCATCGATTCCCAAATATTTATACACACCCTCTTGCTCAAATTCTTGTATATCACATTCCTGTCCCAAACTGATGTTTTCTTGGTGCAGCAGCTTTCCTTCTTTAAAGGTTGCTTTTGCACATTTATCAAGACCTGATTACATTCTTTCCATCTAGGTATGATTGCTATCTAGACAGACGATATGTCAGTGGTTTGGTCCATCAACAAACGTGGGGGGTGGCTAGATCTTATCCCCCTTGCTGAGAAGCACTGAAAGCCTGGCAGTGGGTGATCTCCTCCAAATGCTTTATTGTAGCAATGCATATTCTGGGGAAATCCAGCATCTTAGACAACAAACTCAGCAATCCATACTGATGTCGCATGAGTGGTCTCTCAATCCTGTAGTGATAGAAATTATTTTTTGTCACTGAGTTCAACATTGCTGCAACCTCTTTGCCTCTCCCTTCAACAAATGCAGCAGATTCTTTACCCTAATCCCCCTCGGGAGAATCAGACAGATGCTTTATTCCACATTTAGCCCCCCCCCCCCCAATCTCCTGTATGCTAATCCTCCCCTTCCCTTAATACCCACATTTCTTCAGAAAGCACAACAGTTGAAGAGCAAGATAATCCTCATTTCTCCCTTCTGGCCACTGCAGATGTGGCTCCCATCCCCTTGTCATCTTCTATGTCTGCCTTGAACACTGGTTCCCAGTCCAGATCTGCTATCACACCCATCAGGAATGATTCATCTGGACATTCAAGACCTCAAGTTAACAGCATGGTTTCTCAAATTCCAATGATGGCTAGATACTCCAGGCTTTCCTTTCCAGTTCATTGGATTTTAACTTGTTCTCATAAACCTTCCACCAGGAGGATTTTCATGTTGGGCAGAACAAAGAAAGTTGGATCTCTTCACAGCTCCAATTCCTGCTATATTAGATTTTGTGGCTTCAGTTTTTGAGGATGCTGCCAGTTTCTCCACTGTAAACGTCTGGCTTGCAGACATCTCTAATTACCACATCGAACATAATGCACTCCCCCTAGCTTCTTCTAAAATTTGTAAGGCTTTTCTGTAGGGTACTCCTGTGCTTAGACCTCAAGTAAGAGACACTACTGCACCCTGGGATCCTACTCTTTTGTTGCAAACCTTAACCCAAAATCTTCCTTTGGCTGAGTCAGACTTGAAGTTTCCATCTTGGAAAACAATTTTTCTTGTTGCTATTACATCAGCAAGGCGAGTTTCTGAACTCCAAGCACTCTCTTCAAAATCGCCTTATTTGGTTTTTCACAAAGACAAAATGACCTTATTTACAAAACCCTTCCTTCCTGCCCAAAGTTGTTTCTGAGTCAAACATGAATCAAGTAATCAATTTTCTAGTCTAGTTTCCAAAATTGGACAAGGGAGAATACATGCTACATCTTTTAGATGTACACAGACAACTTTATTTTTACCTCCATAGAACACAAGGATTTCAAAAATATGATCATGTCTTTGTTTCTTTTGCTAATAACAAACTGGGAAAACCAGTATCTAAGGTTACCTTAGCCAAATGGATAACAGATTCCATGTCCTTTGTATATTCTGTAGGAGAATTGTCCTTACCTAAATCTCCAAAGGCTCATTCAACTAGATCCATGGATACATCATCTGCTTTTTGGGCCAGAGCTTCAATTGATATTTGTGCTGCGACTACTTGGTCCAATACAATTTGGACATCATATTCAGGAACAGAGCTTCTTTTGGCTCTGCAGTTCTCCGGAATAGCCTTCCATGAGGGCTACCCAAGATTATCGTAGCTGTGGACTCTATGTTGAAGAATGAATGAAAATGAAAACATCAGATGTTAAAGTTATGTACTCACAATAACTATGCATCTGTGTTGTCCATTTTCATTCTTCTACAGCTGCCCACCCTCCTTCGCCCATCCTCATCGTTTGGGAGTGACCTGACGAGGTATATGGGAACCATTGATGTTAAGTTGTCTATCTCGCCTTCGTTCTTGCTGGTTGGGATCGGAGCCGATCCTCTGCTCCAACTCGGCCATCTTCTATATCTTGAGAGCTGTTTACTGGCTCGAGGCTACCCCTTATCCCATGATGCCTAGTGCTAGCTATCTAGATCTCATTTGCTGCTTCAGCTGCGAGGTGTCATTTTTCTGGCTCAGGCTCGTATACGTTTCTTTATAGAACTTTTTTACTAGAAATAGTCTTTTTCCCAGGGGGTTTTGTTAGTTTTTAGTCTTATATTTGTTGTGTTAGCTAAGTGTGTATTTGTAGCTTCCTTCCCTTCCCTTTAGAACTCGTTTAATTTAGAGAGTTCTCCCCTCCCCCCTCCTTATTCCTTTCCTGTCAGGTTAGCCGTTTAAGTTAGAGGCTTTCCTTCCTCCTTCTTTATAGGCTAGCCATTTGAGTTAGAGGCTTTCGTATCAAAAAAAAAAAACTTTAGCTTTAGTCGGTAGTGTACTGTGTTTTTTTCTGTAGACTGTATTTTGATTGGTTAGCTATTGTTGTATTTTTTGTTACAGGATGTCCAAAGAATCCAAAGTGTCTGTGTTCAAGAAGTGTGACTCATGCTGTCAGAAAATGTCTCTGACAGATGGGCACACTTCTTGCGTCTATTGTTTAGGTGCCGTGCACCTGCAGGACTCTTGTTCTATCTGCCATGCATTTAGTCCAAGAGTTCTTCAGAAGCGTAAGAATAAGCTTATTCTTAGGGGCTTTTTAAAGCCCCAGGATTCACCGGCCAAGACTCAGCCTGTGAAATCCCCTAAATCTACCAAATCGTTGGCTCCAAGTTCGGAGCCGTCTTTGGTTCAGACTCTACCGGCTACTTTGGTTCCGGCTGGAACCGATAAGACTAGCTCCCCGTCGGCTCCATCAGAAACTTCGGAGCCTTCGCGGAGCCAGAAGAGGCTGAGGTCCCCTTCTCTGGAATCGATACATTCGGCTCCTCAGTCTCCCCTGCTGCAAAGCGAGCGCAGTCACAGATCTTCTCACTCCTCTCGATCCTCTAGGCTCTCTGAGCACGACGTGGAGAGAGTGGTCAGTAGGTTGCTGAAGTCGCAGGCACTTGCCAAGATGTTGTCCAGCCCTCCTCAACAGGTGTCTGCTCCATCCACTTCTATCGATGTTCCTCCTCCGACTCCATTGAGCTCAGAGCCGGAGTTCGTTGGGGTTTGAGTAGTGGAACCGTCTGCTCCGATAACTTTATCTCCTTTGGTTCCATTGTCTGCTCCGATTCCCTTGATGGTGCCGTCCGTCAAGGGATCTGGGCGTCGGAGCTCCCTCGTCGGCTCCGAGGGGGCGAGTGGCATCGGACCCTTGTCCGACCCCGTTCTCCTTTTCGGAGCTTCGGCGCAGGTGAGCTCGTCTCCTACATCGGTCTCTGAGCAGTCTTCCTCGGTGCGGAGAAAGATTCCGATTTCCTTGGAACTGGAGCTTTCTCTGCATCGTGGCAGGGGGGATGTCATGAGGAGTGTGTTGGCCACTGAGTCAGCTCCATTATCGGCCCCATCGGCTCCGTCCCCTGTAGTGCCTGTGCCAACCTTTGCTCCTCCTCCAGACCCCAAGCGTGGGGAACCGGTGCTCCAGGACACCCCATTGGGTGTTTCCTCTTCTTCCGAGGCCTCCCCTGATCATTCAGAGGAGCCCCCTCGTAAGAAGAAGTGCAAGAGGAAGCACATTGACTCCCCTGAGTCTGTCACTTCTGATACAGACTTAGAATATTCGGAAGGGTCCCCCGAGATCCCCCTCTGAAGATGTTTTCTTTTCGGACATCCTCGAAATGCTTAAGCAGAGGGGGAACTGGAATCCCCTAGCCCCTACCGAGGATGAGTCTGTATTCCTGGATGCATTCGGTTCCTGACCTTATACCTCCTAGGTTTCTCCACCTTTCGATCTACTTATGTCTGTGGTGGCTCGAAAGGCTTGGTCAGCTCCGGATACAGTGGAACCAACTCCGAGGAGACCTGGCAAGTTCATCACAGCACCCCATGATAAGCAGTTCCTTACCAAAGGTGTTCCTGTTGATGCCATGGTGGTAGCAGCAGCCACCAAAAAAGAGTTAGCGGAAACCTCTTCATCTGTCCATCCTCCTAACAAGGAGTCTAGGACCATGGACAGATACGGGAAGCGAATGTTTGCTTCAACGACCTTTTCTATGAGGTCACTGAACTACTTATGCCATTTTACCCGGCTTCAGAGGGATCTCCTTAAAGAGCTTGGAGATACCCTTCAAGATCCATCAGCCTAGGGGGCTCAAGCTAAAGTGACTTCCCAGCTGGCGACCCTTAATTCTGTAGTCAACTCCTCCATGAGGCTCATTTCCTATGCAGACGATGGTGCAAGTAGAGCCACAGGTACGGGCGTGGCCCTTAGGAGACATGCATGGATGCAGCTGTGTAACTTTGCGGAAACCTTTAGAGCGTCATTCACCAACACCCCCTTTGATGGTTCCTTTCTTTTTGGACCACAGGTGTAAGACACTTTGACTAGGTCTGAGCAAGAAGGCAAGAGTCTCTCTGCCATGGGAGTCCGTTTTTCCAGTCCTTCCAGACCATACCCCAAGGGTCAGAAGAGTGGTAAAATGTGGTTCCGAAAATCCCAGGGAGCCTCGCCTGACACACGTGGCGATTTTTTTCCTCCAGGAGCAGAGGGGGAAACAACAACAATAGATGCCGCCCTCGTGGCAGAGGGGGTCCGCAGAACCAGAGCAACAGAGAATCCTTCTCTGAGAAGCCCTTTCAGCATCCCTGAAGGGTTGCCCAGCTGCCCGCCTCTGGAGGCAGTCGGGGGAAGACTTTCACTGTACCCAAAAGCCTGGCAAAATTTAACGCAAGACAAATGGGTACGATCAGTTATATCCGGAGGTTACAAAATTCCCTTCTCTCAACCCCTCTTACCATCGAGCAAATCCCTTCCAGATGTTCCACCCAATCTGAGGGACCAAGCAGTCATAGAAGTTTCAAGACTGCTAGAAAAAAGAGTCATCCGGGAAGTCCCGGCAGACCAACACGGATCCGGAACTTACTCAAGGTTCTTTTTGATACCAAAAAAGACAGGGGACTGGAGACCGATTCTGGATCTCAGCAGACTAAACAAGTCTGTTCAAAGAACAAAGTTTCGGATGGTCACGCTACAGTCCATTCTACCCTTTCTGGGTCAGGACAATTGGATGTGCTCCATAGATCTTCAGGATGCATACTACCACATAAAAATGGACAGGCGCTCTAGGAGATTCCTTCGCTTCCAGCTGGGAACCAGTCATTACCAGTTCAGAGCTCTGCCCTTTGGTCTCACCACAGCCCCCAGGGTGTTCAAATGTATGGCAGTGGTCACGGCTCACCTGAGACATCGAGGATTCCAGGTGTTTCCATATCTAGACGACTGGCTTCTCACTGCTACTATCAGGCATCAACTTCTGCAAGCCAGGGACTACACTATCACAACCTGCTCCCAGCTAGGCATTACAATAAACTTCAAAAAATCTGCCGTGTTGCCCTGTCAATCTATCACCTATATAGGAGCAGACTTAGACACAAGGAACATGTCTGCAAGGCTACTGCCAGAAAGGATGTCTACAATTCGCCAGCAAGTACAAACTCTAATGCAGAGCAAAAGGATCCAAGTCAGGTTCGGCCTTCAAACTCTGGGTTCCATGCAGTGGCAATTCTTCTAATCCCACTGGCCCACTTTCACATGAGGATCATTCAGTGGCTTCTGTTCACACAGTGGTCTTTCCAACAGCTGCCCATGTCTCGCATGATCATGATTACAGAAGCATGCTAAAGGCACCTTTCCTGGTGGATGGTCTCCCCACTAGTGACTCAGGGAAGACCCTTCATTCAGCCCCCTCTGGTTAACACAGTGGCCACAGACGCCTCCCTGATAGGGTGGGGGGGCATTATCAGAGCAGGACAGTCCAAGGCACTTGGCAGCCTCACAAGTACCACCTGCATATAAACGTCCTAGAAATGAGAGCCGTGCTCCTAGCGTTGCAAGCTCTTCAAGACTCTCTCCCTTCTGGAACCATTGCATTTCAAACGGACAACATGTCAGTGGTCTGGTACATCAACAAGCAGGGCGGAACCAGGTCCTACCCCCTATGTCGAGAAGCATTCAGACTCCGGCAGTGGGCGATTTCCTCCCAACAATTTCTGATTGCGACGCACATCCCTGGGAGGTCCAACATCATAGCGGACAGGCTCAGCAGAGCTATTCTCATGCCTCACGAGTGGTCTCTGAATCAGGTAGTTGTGGATCTGATCTTCTGCAAATGGGGACAGCCTTGCTGCGATCTTTTTGCCACCCCCTTCAACAGCAAATGCAACAACTACTTCTCCCTTCTTCCGCATCCAGGTCACACACCCAGAGACGCTCTAGTCCACAATTGGCCTCGGGGACTTCTTTATGCCTTCCCTCCGTTTCCCCTGATACTGAAACTCATACAGAAAGCAATACCGTTGGGTTGCAAAATGATCCTCATTGCCCCCTACTGGCCTCGACAGATATGGTTTCCGTTCCTGCACCATTACCTTCTCGATCAGCCCTGGACTCTGGATACGATTCCAGATCTACTGATTCATCAATCAGGCGGGCTGCATCAATCCCTCCAAACACTCCAGCTCACAGCTTGGTTGCTCAACTTCCAGCCTTAGCCAGGCTTCCAAGCATTTCCCCGGCCGTGCGTGAGATTATTGTCTCCTCTCACAAGTCCACAACTTGAAAGACTTATGCTAGCAAATGGAAACGTTTTTCTTGTTGGGCAGAGGCTAGGAACGTAGATCCTTTTTCAGCCCCAGTCCACGAAATTTTGGAGTTCCTAGCACAACTTTTTCATTCTGGGTCCGCTTCTGCTACAATCAGGGTTCAGTTGGCGGCCATTTCTAATTTTCATGTTGGGTTGTCTAATTCAAACATTGTCTCATAAGCCCTGTAAAGCCTTTTTAAGAGGGACTACTCTCCTTAGACCTCCAGTGAGAGATCCCCCTCCTCCTTGGGACCTTAATTTGGTACTAACCTCCTTAATTATGCCCCCCTTTGAACCTGCAGCATCCTGCTCCATTAAGTTTTTATCTTGGAAAACACTTTTTCTGGTAGCTATTACTTCAGCCAGACGCGTCTCTGAACTTCAGGCACTATGTGTCCGTCCTCCATACTTGGTTTTTCATAAGGACAGGGTTGCTCTGAGGACTAATCCCTCGTTCCTTCCGAAAGTCTGCTCAGAAAACAATTTAAACCAATCTGTAGACCTTCCTGTGTTTTTCCCTAACCACACCAACAAGGCAGAATACAAATTACACCAATTGGACGTTCATAGACAATTGCGTTTTTACTTGCAATGGACTAAGGATATAAGGAAGTCGGACCAAGTATTCCTTTCCTACGCTGTAGGCAAACAAGGTCTCCCAGTTTCCAAAGTGACCTTATCCAGGTGGTTGTCTCACATTATTACTTTCATTTATCAATTGAGAAACAAAGAGTTGCCTATCAAACCAAATGGTCATTCTACTAGGGCTTTGGCCACCTCTGTAGCCTTCCAATCTAGGTTGCCCATGGATTCTATCTGTGCAGCTGCTACGTGGGCAAATCCTCATACCTTTATTTCTCATTACAAGCTAGATATGGTCTCCAGGAGCAGAGCTGACTTTGGTTCCACTGTTCTGAAGAGTCTGTTCCAATGAGCCGCCCAGGATTGTAGGGGCTAGGGACGCTGTCCCAACCAGCAAGAACGAAGGTGTGATAGACAGCGTAACATAAAGAAGTTATGTACCTACCATAATGTTCCATGTTAGTTGTCTTCATCTCGCCTTCTTTCTTGCGTCCCACCCTCTGTCCCCCTGTCCTATTGGATCGAGAGGAGGTTTGGTTTCACTGGCTGAGTGTTCTCTGGTTTGTTTCCTCTACTGACTTAGAGAGTATGACAGGTATGCTCAACCTGTTTGTTTGGACAGGCTGATTGTCTGGCTATGTCTGGGGTTAGCTATTACAAACGAGATCTGGGTAGCTAGCGTTAGGCATCATAGGATAAGGGAGGCCTCGAGCCAGTAAACAGCTCTCGAGCTATAGAAGATGGCTGAGTCGGAGCCGAGGATCGGCTCCGATCTCAACCAGCAAGAAAGAAGGCAAGATGAAGACAACTAACATGGAACGTTACGGTAGGTACATAACTTCTTTTTTCCAGTCTGAGCCCCCACTCTGTCTCTGTCCTGTTTCTTGTTATAATTATTATTATAATTATATATGTCTTGTAGCATATTTAGCAGCTACAAACTCGATCTGAGGTAATCTTGCAAGTAAGGGGCATTGTGGGTAAATGGGAGAGGTCAAGAGTAGGATCCGAATCTAAAGAGATTGGCCGAGTTGGATCCAAGGATCTGATCTGAGACCCATACATTGTGGAAGAATGAAAATGGACAAAACAGATGTAGTTATGGTGAGTAAATAACTTTAATTTTACTGGGTCTGGTTTGGGATTTAATACAGGCTGTTGATCGTTCTTGTAAAGTAGTTTCTGGTAAAAGAAAGAGGGATTCATGTTTTCCTAAAGCGATTCAAGCTTCTGAATCTGAACAGGAAGATGCAGGGACAGATAACGGGTTTTCCCTCAGATTTATGATTCAGACTTGGCGGAGAGCTCAATGTCTGATTCTCCCTGTAGCAATGTCTATCCCAACATGCCTAGCGGTAGCTACCCAGATCTCATTTGCCACTTGCAGCGTCGAGATTGTCTTCTGTTGGCTCAAGCTAAGTAGTTTATTCTTGTGCTAAATTTGAATATTGTAACTGTTTTCAGATAGTTTTTAGTATACTGGTAGTGTTAGAAACTTTTCTTATATTCTACAACCCCCCTCTAAAACCTTCGGCTGTTTGTTGTTGCTTTTGTTTTGGCCGTCGTTTCCGTGGGCCTACTTTGTCTTTGTGATCCCTGTCAGCAGCCAGTTTAAATTAGAGGGCTTTCCCCTTTTTCTGTCCCTCCTTTCTACTTTCAGGAGAAGCCGTTTTAGTTAGAGGCTCTTCTTTCCTTAGGGGAAGTAGCCGTTTAACTTAGAGGCTACCTCCTCTTTCCTTCTCTTGTGTTAAAAAAAAAAGTTTTTTTTTGTCAGGTGTGTTACTGTAAATTTTTGGCTAACTTGTGTATTACCATGTCCAAGGATCCAAAACCATCAGGGTTTAAAAAATGCGAGTCGTGTTGCCAAAAAATGTTTCTTACGGATGGGCACACTAGTTGCATGTACTGTTTAGGAGCTGTTCACCTGCAGGACTAGTGTTCCATTTGTCATGGCTTTAGTGCTCAAGTCCTGCAGGAGAGATGAAACAAGCTTATTCTATGAGGTTTATTAAAAATCCCTTTTGAAGCTGCATCTGGAGAAACTCAGCCTGCAAAAAAACAGAAAAATAAACCTGCATCTTTGTCGGCTCCATCCTTGGTGCCGACCAAATCTAAAGACAAGTCTTCAGAGCCTTCGGAGCGGACAGTTGGCTCCGATAAGACTCTCTCTCCGGTGGCTCCGTCAGCAGTCTCGGAGCTATCCTGGATGCATAAAAGATCTAGATCCCCTTCCTTGTAGCCGGTGAGAACTGTTCCACAGTCTCTCATTTTACAATACATGGCATGTAGTCACTGGTCTTCTGCACACTCATCCAGGAGCCTTTCGGATGATGACGTGGAGAGGGTGGTGAAGAGGCTACTCAAGTATTTGCTAAATTGATGTCGAGCCAAGCCCATAAAGAAGTGGTGCTGTCTGCCCAACCATTTTATTTCATTGATTCCTCCTCCGACTGCATCCATTTCAGAGCTGAAGTGCATAGAAGTCGTGGTGGTGGAACCTTCAGTTCCGACCACCGCTCCAATCTCCTTGATACCTCGGTCTAGCAAGGGATCTGTGGGCCAATGCTCTCTCATCGGCTCCGAAGGGAGGAGTGGCATCAGACCCTTATCCGACCCCCCCCTCCCTCTTGGTGCTTTGGTGCAAGTGAGCTCGGCTCCTACATCGGCCTCGGAGCCATCACCCTCGGTTTGGAGGAAGTCTCCAGGTTCTTCAGAGCTGGATTCTCTTTTCGTCCGCAACCGCGGTGCCTTCGAGGTGATGAGTGTGCTGCCTGCTGAGACTGCTCCACCCTCGGCTCCATTGGCTCCTTCCCCTTCTATACTGGTGTCTGCCTCGGAACCTCCCCTCCACCCCAAGCGTAGGGAACCTATGCCCTAGGACACCCCATTGGGTGACCTCCACATCTTCCGAAACCTCCCCTGAGCATGCCTCAGAAGAGGTTCCTCGGAAGATAAAATGCAAGAGGAAGCATTTGGACTCCCCTGAGTCCGTCACCTCAGACACAGACTTGGAGGAGTCAGACGGGTCCCCATGGTCTTCCTCTGAAGATGTCTGTTTTTCAGACATCCTGGAAATCCTTAAAGGGGTAACTGGAAGTCCCTTGCCCCTTCTGAGGATGAGTCCATGTACCTGGATGCTTTTGGTTCACAACCCTACACCTCTTGATTGTCTCCGCCTTATGACCCACTTTTAGCTGTAGTGAGTCGAAAGGCATGGAGCTCTCCGGAAACCATGGAACCAGTTCTGCGGAGGCCCAATAAATTTATAACTGCCCCTGAAGACAAACCATTTCTTTCAAAAGGAGTGCCTGTTGATGCTATGATGGTGGCAGCAGCCACCAAGAAGGAACTTGCAGAGACTTCCTCTTCTGTCCATCCACCTAACAAGGAGTCCTGGATGATGGACAGGTATGGGACGGGAAGTATATGTTTTCGTCAGCGGCCTTTACACTCAGGTTGCTGAACTACGTATCACACTTTACGAGACTTCAGAGGAATCTCCTCAAGGAGTTAGGAGATGCCCTTCAGGATCCCACAGCTGAGGGAGCAGCGAACAAGATGGCTAACCAGTTTGCAACCTTGACCTCAATCATTAACTCCTCCATGCGCCTGATTTCTTACATCTGAAAAAGGGCTTGAACCCGAAAGCACTAAGAAGTGGAAAATTTAACTTGTGTTTTATTCCTTCTAGTGTTGTTTGTCGACATTTTATTAAATCCTTGAACATAGTGGTGTTCTGCAGCAATTTTTTCTATTTGGACTGTGTGTTGCGCTCAGCAGACCTTTGGTGAGGTATCTACAACGTTTTTTGCATTGATTTCTTACGTGGCAGATTGAGCGAGTAGGGCTGTAGGCACAGGAGTTGCTCTGTGGAGACACTGCTGGATGCGCCTCTGTCAATTTGCGGAGTCCTTCAAGTTGTCCTTTACAAACGCCCCCTTTGATGGCTCTTCTTTGTTTGGGGCTCAAGTAAAAGAGACTCTTACCAGGTGTGAACAAGATGGCAAAACTCTCTCTGCCGTGGGAGTGCACTTTTCCACTCCCTCGAGACCTTACCCCAAAGGTCAGAAGAGTGGTAAGATGTGGTTCCGGAAATCCCAGGGAGCTTTGCCTGACACACGTGGAGAAAATTCCCCCAGGGGCAGAGGGGGAAATAACAGGAGACGCCGGTCTCACAGCAGGGGGAGGTCCGCAGGAGGGCGACAGGGATACTTTCTCTGCTAGGCCCTTCCAGCACCCCTGATGGGTTGCCCCGGCTGTCCACCTCTGGAGGCAGTTGGGGGCAGATTATCACTGTACCCAAAAGCCTGGCAGATAACAGAAGATGCATGGGTACTATCCATAATATCCAGGGGTTACAAACTTCCCTTCTCCCAAACACCCCCCAAAAGTGCACAACGATCGATCCCGGATGTTCCACCCAGTCTTCGGGATCAGGCAAACCTAGAAGTACGAAGGTTGCTACAAAAAAGTGCCATCCAGGAAGTCCCCACAGACCAAATCGAATCCATAACTTACTCAAGGTTCTTTTTAATTCCAAAAAAGACGGGGGACTGGAGGCCCATTTTGGATCTCAGCAGACTAAACAAATCAGTCAAGAAAGTGAAGTTCCGGATGGTGACACTGCAGTCCATTCTCCCCTTTTTGGGTTAGGACAATTGGATGTGCTCCATCGATCTCCAGGATGTGTATTACCATATAAAAATGGACAGGTGATCCAGGAGATATCTACACTTCTGGTTGGGAGCCAGTCATTATCAGTTCAGAGCTGTGCCCTTTGGTCTCACCACAGCCCCCAGGGTGTTCACCAAATGCATGGCAGTAGTTACGGCTCACCTGAGGTGTCTAGGATTCCAGGTGTTTCCATATCTAGACTGGCTCCTTACTGCCACCAGCGAGTATCACCTGATAAAAGCACAGGACCACACAATTCACACGTGCACAACTAGGCATCACCTTAAGTTACGAAAAATCTGTCTTGTCAGTGTATTACATTTATAGGGGCAGAATTAAATACAAGAGACATGATAGCAAGGCTTTCTCAAGAAAGGGTCTCTACTATTCGCCAACAAGTCTCAATACTCATGACAAAAAAGAGAATTCAGGCATGATACGTACTGAAGGTCTTGGGTTCTATGGTGGCAGCAATAGCTGTGGTCCCTATGGCGCACTTCCATATGAGAATTCTGCAGTGGCTCCTTTTCACTCAGTGGTCATTCCAGGATCTACTGGTGTCACACCTGATTTCAGTAACAGAGTACTGCAGGAAGGATCTGCAGTGGTGGCTCTACTCCCCCCAAGTCACCCTAGGCAGACCGTTCCTGACCCCCCCCCCAGCCAGTAGCCACAGTGACCACAGACGCTTCCCAGATGGGGTTGGAGGCATTATCTAGGACCGACTGTTCACGTGACTTGGGAACCACACGAGTACCATTTGCACATCAATGTCCTGGAGATTAGGGCGGTGCTCTTGGCACTGCAAGCACTTCAAGACTCTCTTCCTTCAGGGACTACAGCAATACAGACAAACAATATGTCAGGTGTGTGGTATATCAATAAACAGGGCAGAACCAGGTCTTACCCCTTGTGTCAGGAGGCTCTACGAGTATGGCAATGGGCAATGTCTTCCCAATGTTTTCTGATCGCGACACACATCCCGGGAAAATCCAACATGATAGCAGACAAGCTCAGCAGGGCAATACTTATGCCTCATGAGTGGTCCCTGAAACAGGAAATTGCGGATCTGATTTGTCGCAGATGGGGCCAGCCATGCAGCAGCTACTTCACCATAGTCCCACCAACGGGACAGTCACCCAGGG
Organism: Protopterus annectens; assembly: GCF_019279795.1. Lineage (NCBI taxonomy): Eukaryota > Metazoa > Chordata > Ceratodontiformes > Protopteridae > Protopterus > Protopterus annectens. The sequence goes on along the minus strand of NC_056746.1, from coordinate 977,340,900 downwards.
ATGCACTTGTTCATGATTGGCCCTCGGGACTGCTTTATGCCTTCCCCCATTACCTCTAATTCACAAAGTTCTTCAGAAAGCAAAATTGTTGGGTTGCAAATTGATCCTTATTGCCCCTTACTGGCCTCGTCACATATGGTTTCCGTTCTTTTGGCATCACCTGTAAGAGGAACCTTGGATTCTGGACCCAGTTCCAGACCTCCTGACACATCAAGTCAGGTGCTCCCCACCCCTCCATACAAACTCTCAAGCTGACAGCTTGGTTTCTCCACTTTCAGTGCTAGCCAGGCTTCCAAAAATCTCCCCTGCGGTTCAACACAGTTTGGCTTCTTCTCACAAATCCACTACCAGGAAACTTTATGCTAGTAAATGGAAGAGGTTCTCTTATTGGGCAAAAAAGAATGAGATTGATCCCTGTACTGCACCTATTTCAAAGATTCTTGATTTTTTGGCTGAAACCTTTGAACAAGGAGCAGCTGCAGCTACGATTTGGGTGCATCTGGCTGCCATTTCCAATTTTCACGTAAGGCACATAGGTGCTAACGTCATGTCACATAAACTTTGCAAGGCCTTCTTACTAGATACTGCCCTGTTAAGACCCCCAATAAGAGAACCTCCCCCTCCGTGGGATTTAAATTTAGTTTTAGCAGTTCTGATTCTCCCCCTCCCCTTGAGCCAGCTTCTTCTTGTCCTCAAGTTTTTGTCGTGGAAAACCCTTTTCTTGATTGCCATTACATCAGCCAGGTAGGTTTCAGAGTTAGACACTTTCCATTCACCCTTCCTATTTAATTTTCCACAAAGAGTCTCTCTCAGAACTAATCCTTCCTTTTTGCCAAAAGTATGTTCAGAGTACAATTTGAATCAGTCCATTGAACTTCTTGTTTTCTTCCCCAATTATGGCAACAAGGCAGAGTATAAGCTCCATCAATTGGATGTTCATAGGCAGCTTCGCTTTTATTTACATAGAACCAAGGACATTAGAAAATCAGACCAATTATTTATATCCTTTTCAGAGAAGAAGCAAGGTTCTCAGATTTCAAAAGTAACCTTGTCAAAGTGGTTTTCGAACACCATCACATATATTTGAGTCACAAAACATGAAAATCCCAGGAAAGATTAGAGGACACTCTACTGGGTCTTTTGCTACCTCTATCGCTTTTCAAGCTAGACTACCTATAGATTCTATATGTGCAGCAGCAACATGGGCTAACCCCCATACCTTCATTACTCATTACAAAGTGGACGTGGCCTCCCAGAACAGGGCATCCTTTGGTTCCACGGTCCTGAAGAGTTTTTTCCAGTGAGCCACCCAGGATTTAGGCGCTGGGGACACTGTCCCAAACAGAAAGAAGGAAGGTGAGATAGGGACAACATAACATAAAGAAGTTATGTTCTTATCATAACGTTCCATGTTTGTTGTCCTTCATCTCGCCTACCTTCTTGCATCCCTCCCTCCTTCCTCCTTCCTGGATGATCGAGACGATACCTTTTTGTGGCTACACTGGCTGAGTTTCTGCTGTCACTTCAGCTGCTTAGATATAGTCTTTGTCCCCTCCCTTGTTATGCCTCCTTCCTGTTACAAGGAGATTATCTGCTAAGGTAACTTTTGGTAAATTGATTCTTGTTTTACCTGCTTTGTCTAGTGGTTGGTTATCACAAACGAAATCTGGGTATCTACCACTAGGCATGCTGGGATAGGGGTTACCTCAAGCCAGTAAAGACTTTTCGAGCTGTAGTATGTGGCCAAGTTGGAGCAGAGTTTGGCTCCGAACCCAGACAGAAAGAAGGAAGGCGAGATGGACAATTAGAAGAAATGGCAAGGGGGTTCCAGAGAGAAGTATCAAACCTTCCAAAACCAAGCACAGTCCAAGACAGACTGACTATTCAAGAGACTTTGTGACCTCCTCCCACTGTGGCCCATTTTTTCTTCCAGAAAGTATGACTCCATTTTTCTTTTTGGCAACAGATTGTTATAGAGAACTGAGTTTTGAAAATCATTCATCAAAGTTACAAGTGGCAGTGGAAGGAAATTTCACTCTACAGGGGGTCATTTCTCATCCTCCAGATCAGACTCTCGTTTCCACCTGTTCATCACATGTTGTCCCAATGAGTGAGAGAACCACTTCCTCCTACCCAGGTGGGGAAAGCTTTTTTAATCAAGGATATTCCTAGTGCCAAAGAAAGAAAATGCTTGGAGACCAGTTCTGGGTCTTTCTTTCCTAAATCTGATTGTGATGGTGCCCAAATTCAAAATTATGTCACTTCACAAACTGTTACTACTTCTTCCTCTTTCAAGTTTCATGGTAACACTAGACTTAAAAGCTGCTTATCGTCACATCCATGTTCATCCAGACTTCAGGCATTTATTAAGGTTTTGTGTGCCTGGATCATATTATCAGTTCTCTGCCTTACCCTTTGTACTATTCCTGCAGCAGGTGTATTCACAAACTGTCTAGCTCCAGTCATAGCTCAATGCAGGCTACAATATATCCATATTTTTCTATATTTATATAACTTACTTATCTTTGCATATTTTTTTCAAATTGTCAGGGATCTCTCTCTTGGGCGAGAGATCTCTTACACAAGCTAAGATTCCAAGACAACATTTAAAAGCCTTTCTTGACTCCCCCACACAGCATTGTGTTCCTGGGATGTCAACTAGACACCCCAGTTGAAAGAACTTTTTTTCCACAGAAAAAATATGTTATTTAAATCTATTTCCAAGGTTTTCCACTCAAATGTCTGTCACTGTGAGGAAATACCTCAATATTTTGGGTCAAGTGGCATCGGTGATTCTCATGATACTCCTGGCAAGATTCTACATGAGAAAGATACAGTGGTATCTGAAATATCACTGGTTCCAGCATCAACACCTTTTATCTTTTCAAATCCCAGTGGTGGGGTTTGTCAGAAAAGAAATCTTTTGGTGTAGACAATAGATGTATTTAAATCCGGATCTCCCCTTCTCGCTCCCTGCACCAAAGCAGTCAGTCACCATAGACACTTTGGACATTGCTTCGGGAACAGTTTCAGGGGGATAAAAGTGCAGGGAGTGTGGGACACCAATGATAGATGCAAGCACATAAATATCAGGGAGATGCTTGCCCTGATCAAGGCACTCAACTCTTATGAACAATCTTTAGTCCTCAGGATTTCTTGAACTTTTTACAGACAATAGCACAGTCATGTGGTACTTCAACAAGCAAGGGGATTCCAGGTTGTACCCCCTTTGCAGACTAACCATGTTAGCCTGAGATATAGCTTCACATCCTAGTCTCATTCTACAGGCATCCTACATTCTGTCACAGCAAAGTTGTGTGGTAGACAAGCTGAGCAGAACCAGGGCAGATCCTCACAAATAGAAACTAGATCAGGGGGTCTTCCAAGATTTGATCCTCTGTGGAGAGTTCCTCAAGTAGACCTCTTTGCCTTCTGTCTGAAAAATCAACTAGCAAGATTCTGTTCCAGGACTCCATGCAAGAAGGCTAGAAGACAGATGCCTTTTCTTTTCCTTAGAAAGAATGTTCCTGCATGCTTTTCCACCCTTTCCACTAATATCTAGGGTATGTCTGAAGATGTAGAAAGAATCCCCACGGATCATTGTGGTGATGCCCTTCTGGCCCTGGAAACCATGGTTCTCAATCCTTTTGGAAATGGCCAGAGTAGTTTACCACAAGCTTCCTCACAGACTGGATCTACTCACACCAGAACAGGACTGTTTGATAAATCCAGCATCATTCATCCCCAATTAACTGCCTGGGTGATAGGGTCTTAATTCCTTTTGGGCAGCTGTTTACTAAGGGCATGCAGCAGGTACTAATGGAGGCAAGAAAGCCTGCTACTAGAAAATCATATATTAGCAAATCTGGTCGGTGCCAACAGCATGACCAGCACCCACCCATTCAGGGCTAGTTGTTGTCTGGTTTTACAATATTTGTCTAAGTTACTATCCTGTGACCTGTCTTATTCCTCTATCTACTGTTTCAGCATGTCTGCCTATGGATCCTCCTATTTCAGTGTGGTCTCATGCCAAAATGTTCTTGAAAGAGGTTTTGCATAAGAGGCCTCTATAAAAACTGGTGGCCCCTCCTTGGGATCGTAATTATGTCTTAGAGAAGTTAACACTTGCTCCATTTAAACCACCTAATGTGTCTGACGTGAAGTTCTTAACATGAAAAACAAGTCTTACTAATTGCTGTGACCTCTTCAAGAAAGTTATCTAAGTTGCAAGCTCATAAGTTGCGTCAACCCTATTTCATCTTTTATAGGGAGAGGGTTTCTTTGAGCACTGATCCTTCTTTTATAGTAAGTAGTATCTGAGTGTACTTTGAAAAACTATCCATCTCTCAGTTTTCTTTCCTGACCATAAAAATTAGGGAGAAAGGATACTCTCCATCTTGGATGTCCACAGACAATTTGGGTACTATCTTGACAGAAGTAAATATTTCAGATCTTCAAATCAATGGTTCATTTCTTGTGAAGGTAGGAAAAAGGGATAACCTGTGTCAAAGCAGACTATTTCCAAATGGTTGTCCATGGCTATTATGTTTTGTTATACTCACCATAACAAATCTAGAAGCTGCTACTTGGTCCACTGTACATACTTTTACAAAGCCCTATAAGTTTGATTCCTTCTCTAGATCTAGGTCAAACTTTGCTAGGACCATTTTCCAGGTGGTCATGGACTCATCTCCTTCTCCCTCCCAAATGTAGTTAGCTATGGTAATCTATCCATATAGCTAAGATTACTGCACCAGTGATCCATATGATGAACATAGTAATGTTGTGTAAGCTGAACTTACTATAACAGTAGATGTTCAAATGATCACTGCTGCAATAGCTGCTCCCTCAGTCCATCCCCTTTGTTTTTTTGTGAGTTTTTTTTTTTTATGCTAGGATGTAGACATTTATTTTTTGTTGCTCATAGCATTGCCCTTTTAGGGCTCAGCCTCCCTCTCTCGGCAGGAAAGCACTTGAAGGGCTTTGCACCCAAATTTGTATTTCAGTAAGCTCTGCTCGAGTTGCTTGGCATTTTGGGTGCTTGGAAGATGCCCTGAATCTTTGGAAGCTGGCTACCTGTTGTATCCTTGGCAGGATATAATCCAAACAGCTAAGGCTACTGCAGCAGTGATCATTCAAACATCTGCTGTTATGGTAAGTTCAGCTTAACAACTGTGCCTTTGCTTTCTTGATCAATGAAAATTTTATCTGATTTCATAAACCTTCAGCTGCAAAAATATATATTATTGATGCCAAAGGCATGAGGACCAGGCGGTTCTCACTGTGTCTGTAGTATCCCGTAATGCACAAGATCCTATTGCCTCTGCAAGTGATTTTCATATTGATCACTGCTGCAGTACCCCAAGCTGTATGGGTTATATCCTGCAAGAATATAGCAGCCGGCCAGCTTCCAAATTTTCAGGGTAATTTCCTCACCCCTAAAACATTAGTCAGCTTGAGTTGAGCTGATGAAGAAGACAGGTTTGGGTGCCAAGCTCTTCAGAGCATTTCTGCCACTGAAGAGTATACTCCTCTGCAGCATCTATGGATCGACAGTGGCTTGTGCTGTTCCTTTGCTGGGCAGATAGGTTCCCTTCAGGGAAAAACCTACATATTAAAAAAAAAAAAAAGATTGTTGATAACACTTTCCTTTTCAGGAAAGTTATTTAAAGCTAGGACTATCAAGAGACTGTATCCCCCCCCCCCCCGAGTAGTAGAGTCTGGATCCTAAGTTAAGTGGCTTTGCTGCACTGCCCTGCCATCTCGCCCCTTGGATATATAGGATGTCCAGCCTCCTCCATATCATCATCTCAGCTGCACCTGTCAGTGAACCTACATTAAGCGTAGCAATTCTCATTTCATGTTTGGCAGGTTGGTTGGGTTTACGTCCAGCTTTCGCTCAACAGAGCTGTCCCAGGTAACTCAGGCTAGGCAACTAGACACTGGCTGGCCAGTAGATAATTGACCCAGTGCTGCTGGGCTTTATGGCGGGCACACACTGGCCAGTAGGGGCACATATACCCCTCCCGCTTTTAGCAAGGGTCCCTGACGTAGGTCAGAGTAGGCAGGGTCCTCCACCCACTTATCACCAGTAACTTCCCATGCCCATTTTGGCGACATTAATCAACATGCTCACATCACCTAGAACCATATTTTACACTGTCGAGTGGCTAGCCCTGCCACGGCGCGCAGTCCGTGATCCATGTTCTCCTATCTTCAGAATACTGTGCACCACAGTAGATGCCCAAAATGGTTAGTCTGTACAACTCTTCCCTGTATAGGGGACCATATAGAGTCGGTGCTGCTACCCACAGCTCCATTCATTAGTGAGTTTGAGATGGAACCACTCAGCATGTTTTTCGGATGTGGGAGATACCCCACGTAGACACATGGATAATGTGCAAACTCCAAACAGGCATTCGTCGGAGGTCATGATCGAACCTTGTGCATGGGAGGCGAAGACCATAAATCTCTCAAGAGATTGTATTGCGCTTTTAAACAAGAGCGCTCTTTTTTACTGTCAGTTTAAAGTTGTTTATAGTATTTAAAAAAAAACATTTTTTTCTGTGGAGAAGTTATGCTTATTTTACTTTTGAGGCTGGCAAAGTGTTTTAAAGCGCTTTTTACTGTGGTTTGTGTGAAAAATTGACTTTTAAAGGCTTTAAATTTTTACCTGCTCTTGCTGCTTGTTTTCCTTAGGGAAGAGGCACCATTTTTATCTTGATCATGGAACAAACTGTTGGTCCTTCTTCCAACCTCAAAAAGAGAAAGTTAAGTAAATAACCTTTGCTACTACTGCAGGCTTGCAGTTTGCCTCAGCCATAGGTGGGTGTCTCTACTGTGGCTATTAGTTGCACCTCAGACCACTCATCAGTTTCCCCAGATCCTTCTTTTGTAACATATACAGCCACTATGGAACAGGGATTAGCCATGTCCTCTGTGGCTTTTGGGTTCCCCTCAGTGGGAAAGAGTGCGCCACTGTTGTCGGTCCTGGAAGAGAGAACAGGGAGGGGTTCCCTGTTTTGTCAGAATGTTGTGCCCAGCCCTTCGGAAGCTGCTGCTGACATTATCATCACTTTTGGCCCCATTTTTCCTATCAAAAGCAACAGAAAAATAAATGTGTATCTACTCCATCTCAAATTTCCTTGGACAGGAGTAATTTACTAGGCATGGGTCATGGTTTAATTCAAGTTATTGATTCTTCTTATAAAATAGTCTGTGGTAAAAGAAAGAGGGATACCTCTTTTCCTGAAGAGATTCAAGATTCTGAATCTGAACAGGAAGATGAAGGGACAGATATAGGATTTTCTCATATTTCTGATTCAGTCTCAGAGTAGAGAAGAGAGAGACACCTTCACCTTTATTGCATTTGTCTAATGCAGTGGGCCTGTTTGAGTGATAAGGCATTGAAGACCTGCACTGATGGAGAGGTTTCACTGGTCTTGAATTAAGTCTCTTTGAGGATGCATATATCAAGGTTTTCCAGGGTAAGTAGTGCCTGCAGGGTATGATGTTTTTTGTTAATGCTCCTAGTGTTGAGCAGCAAGAACTTAACAATGTCTAGATTCTGTTTAGTTATACTTGAAGCTTTAGAAGATTGACATTAAAAGGGCACAATGGGTGTGGGTAAGCTTTTCGCCAGTATAAAGGCACCTTAGTGGGAGAGGTGCAAGCCATCCCTGGCAAATTAGTTTGGACTGTAGTAAAACGTCACAGGCTATGTATCTCACCCTTCCCCCCTTGAATGACACCAGAATTAAGCCATTTTTGAAGTCAGATATCTTTTTTTTTTCATGTTGTGGCATTATTCTTGGTGATGGTAGAATACTGCTCAAGGATAGGTTTATACCTGCCTCGGTCGCATATTCAGAGAGCTCCATCATATAGCCTGTGGAGGTGTATAGCAAGTCATTCACACCCACATGTACAGTGACTGTTTCATATGTGTACTTGTGGTGCAGGGACTTGAGTGCTTGTATAATGTGGTGACTCCTAGCGCCAGATAGGAAACTGAATGTGACCTTCTCTTTGCAAAGCCTGGTGAGTGGTGCATCATTGTGTCTTTTTGTGGAGTCACGTATGGTGAGAATATTGGATTATGTGAAGGTCTGTCTTGTGGACTTTTCAACTGAGTCACCATGACTCCTAGATATATGTTTCATGGTGGATGCTGCCTGCAATGTGTTTGTGAAGTTTCTGAGGGTACTTGCTTCTTGAGTTGCATTTAGGAGGCCTGTGTGGTTTAGGTATGTTACTTTTGAGAACCTCAGCATATGTAGTTCTAGGTGGTTGGTCTGAGGTATGTATGATTAGTTTAGTGTGGTGTTTTCTTTTACTGGTAGTTTCTTTGTTATTTGTAGTGACTTTGTGTGAGAGCTTTGTCTCCATTAACATTATATAACTTTATCTCTTGCACGCTGTCTCACTCTGTTTTTAGTAATAGGTGTGGTTATCATTAAACATGATAAAACTGATGCATTGTCTCTGGATGCCTGTTTGAACCAAACCAGCTACAGAAGAGATTAGAAAGTGCAAATCTATGTACAGCATGACAAATTCAGTAGAGCATGAGCCAGGCTTAGTTCCATCAAGAATGGTCCCCTTATAGCTCCATTGAGACAGTTAGAATTTATCAGATGTTCAGTATTAAATCACTATTGCAGTAGCCTAAGCTGTATGGGTTGTAGCCTGCCCAAGAAATGATCTCCATCCAGCTTTGAAAGTTTCAGGGCACGTTCTACACACACCAACTGCCAGGAGCTTGATCTTTATTTTTTTGTCAGGAGGATTTTCTGACTCTTACAGGCTCCTATACCTGTCTTTCACACTTTCTTTTCAGCTGGTTCATGGAGCAGTTACCAGGCTCCTCATTTCTTCCTTCCCCTGTCTGCAAGAAGAAGAAAACTGCTGGGGAATGTTTATTTGTTAGGCTGGCTCCCTCACAGCCTCATCTGCAGATGGGTGGTTCTACTGTGGCCAGACTTGGTTCCTTGAACCGCTTGTTAATGTCTCATTGTGGTGTAACTCCTTGGGACGTCACTAAGGACCAGAAGTTAGACTCATCATCTTCAGATATAGGGTTGTCCTCACCAGGCAAGGGAGAAGCATTCTTGTCACTCTCTGGGTAAGGGAGCAGGTGTGGGTTTACTGCATAGCTGGGCTAGAATGATCACTGGATTAGTGGCCCTGCCATGAGTTGGTCTTTTTACAGGGCGTCTCCCAGGAAAAGAAAGCAAAAAAATGAGAATGTGACTATTTCTTTTTCTGTTGCTGTGGTCTGGAAAGACATGCTAGGATTTGCTGAGGAATTCATATATTATTTTAATATTTTAAATTATTTTTCTTCTCTTACTTTGAATAGAAAAACAGTTGTTGCACATTAGATCACTGTTGCAGTAGCCTTAGCTATTTTGTTTGTATCCTGACAAGGATATGACTAACTGGCCAGCTTTTCAAAGCTTAATGGCACATATCAAGTGCTGTAACTGCCAGGAGCTTGAGCAGAGCTTCATATAAAAAGCAGTTAAGAGTGCCAAAAGCTTCAGAGCTTTTTTACTGCAAAAATGTGCTCCTTCAGTGGGCTTCATGGAACTGAGTTTCAGCAAGTGGTCCTTAAAGATTGGATCAATATGTTCCCTGTTGGGGAAAACATAATTATTTTTCTGAGGAAAACTTTTTTTCCTTGAAGTTATTGCTTTTTTGGCTGTAGAACATATATATTTAGGGCTGTCTCAATTTGTCAAGAGACTTACAGGTTGTGAAAGCTTTTGTGAAAAATCTGTAAAAGTCCATTTTTTTCCACATTGTTTTCTACACATTTTTATAGACTATATGTTTTAGGGACTTGAATTTGTGCTTTTATTTCTTACCTCAGAACCACCTTTTTGCAGTTATAAGGGTTGCTGACTCTTCCAAGATTTGGTACCCATCTTCAGTGTTTCTTTCTCAGCCGAATCCGTGAAGCAGTTACCAGTCTCCCTGCCCTAGGCTGCAAGAAGAAGAAAGTTGTGAGGGAGTCTTTGGGTGTCAGCCCAACTCTGGTTGTGCCTTAGCCACCGATGTGTGACTGCTGTAGCTGGATTTGGTTCATTGGACTACTGATAGTTTTCCCCTGTTCTCCCTGGTGTAGCAATTACAGCCACTAAGAACGGGGGGGAGGGGGAGTAGACATGTCCTCTGCGACTATAGGGGTTGCCCTGTGTGAGCAGAGGAGAACCAGACGTGTCCATTTCTGGGGAAGGGGCAGGTGAAGGTGTACAACATTGCCAGGGAAAGGGGAACATGAACCAAAGTGTAATATATCTGCTTTGGTCAGTATTTTTCCAGGGAGTTGCCCAGGAAAAGAAAAGAAAAAGAAAAAAAAAAACTTTTTATATTTCCGTTGTCAGGAAAATTAGCTGGGTTTTGCCGGGAAATTCATTTCTGCTTTTACTTTACCTAGGTCCTCTTCAGGATGAAAATAAAAAAGGTTCCCTCACTTTCTGACTCTGATTTTCAGCCAGAAGAACTAGGATTGGAAGGAGAATGTTGTGCTTCAGGAATTACTTCACAACCAGAATATTCTGATTCTAAGGAAAGTGCTGCTTCAAATTTCCCCTCAGAAGACCTTGCTTTTTCTGAAACTCTTAACTAAAAAGGAAAAGTTTTTTTCAGTGAGAATAAGCATGAGTATCTTCCTGTCCAGAAAATGTATTACAGTAGACTCCATCTTATCCGGTCTTGCTGGGACCAGACCTTAGGCTGGATAAACGAATGTCTGGTTAAGCAGAAAATGTATACAGAATAGCATTTATAGGTTATAAATCAGCTAGAGTAACGGGATTTGTATTAGTATGCATTTTTTCTAATGAATATGAAGTCTAAAACTCAAATGTCTGTCATTATTTAGCCCAGAGGAGACAAAGTGGTGTTCTTCATTGTCTTTTGCTAGGGCTGTGGCAGAAATGTGATGGCTGGTTAATGTGGAGGCCAGTTAAAGAGGGGCTGGATAAGAGGGAGTCTACTGCATTTGTTAGCAATTTATATAGTCCTCAGTCTGCAGCTGTTCCTCTTGTTTTATCTGTGTTGGAGAATGTTTTTCCTCACAACTTGTACTTTACCTGTCAGTCTCCTGCCCCTAGGAAGTCTAACAGGGTACCTCAAACTTATAAATACTTGTTTTGTTACCCTGAAGCAGATTATGCAGTTATTTCTGTGTCCAAAACTGCTTCTGATAGACATATTGCCTGATAGTAATCACATTCCGTCTGACAAGGATGAGACAGCTTTTTGATAAATTTGTAAAGAAAACTCGTTCTGCTTCCACTTTAACATTCAGAATATTTAACTACCGAGCTCATGTATTATTATTTTTTTTTTTATTTCTGAGATCACAGTAAGGTTAACTATTATCCGTCCTTCTTTCCAGGAGACAATTTCTTTGAATACCTCTGTAGTAGCTGCTTTTCATGTAATTAAACAAGCTTTAAAGTGCTCTTATGATGATGCTGATATTGCCTCCAGGGCTGTGGCTTCTGGGTCAGTAATGAAAAAAATTTGCTTGGTTCTGTTCTCAAATTTTTCCTGAAGATATTAAAACTAAAATTTTATTTTTTCCCTGAACAAAGAAGTTCTGTTAGGCCCTTCTGCAGCCAAGGTGCTTAAGAGGTTTGATGAGAGAGGAGACTTGGTTCAAGGGGTCACCCATATCTTCCAACGTGCATTTTTTAATGTAAATAAAAATGTTCTTTCCACGTTGAGTTTCTTTTTTCAAAAAGCAGTTTAAGCAGCAAGGTTCCTCCAAACAGAATTTTAATAAACAGTGGCTAGGAAGCTCCAAAAAGAAAGAGCCTCTCAAAATTAAGGACAGTCCAAAAAAAAAATCAGATTTGACTTTCAGCCTCTTCATGCAGAGTGTGTGTGTGTGTGTGTGTGTGTGTGTGTGTGTGTGTGTGTGTGTGTGTGTGTGTGTGTGTGTGTGTGTGTGTGTGTGTGTAAAAACGGATTGGGATGGTGGAAAGAAACCAGTTTATCAGGAGGAGAGAAACTACACAGACACTGGGGGAACATGTCAATTCCTCACAGACACTGGCCAGAGCTGATGACTGAGTCACATACCCAGGAGCATAACTCTCAGCTGTCACTAATTTTGCAGAACATCCCTGATTTTTTCCTTTTTCCTTATAATTCTTTTCGTTTTCTGATAAATCAGTGAGTTTTACAATCAGTGAATTAAAACATTCAGTACGTCTTTATACTTCTTACTGTTTAAAATCTGTATTGATACAAACCTGTTGTTCTCTTAACTTTTAAGTGAATTAGAGTAATATTTAAAAAATATTCCTATTTCTTTGTAGTCTGGTGTGTTTTAACACTTGCTTGGTGTTTTTTTTATAAATTGATAAGTATGCCCTGGAAATGTAAGACAGAAGAAGTCTTAACCAGTGAGCCAAGAGGTTTTAAATGAAAACTGGGCAAATCCTATATGCCCAGATCTTTGTGTTTACCCTCTCATTCCCTTATGATTGACCATTTCACGGTGAAAAGCCTGCAGATGAGAATTTATTCTTGAAGAATAATGGCTGTAGTCAGCAGCAAGAGGCTGCTATACAGCTCCATTTACTGATGCAGTTCAACAACTTCACTTATCAGTTCTGTATACACTTCACACTCTGTAGCTGTAGAAAATCTTAGATTAGCTCACTGTTCCAAATGCAAGATGAGATTATACAGTAAAAGCAGGAAATTTTAAACATGTAAGGATCTTATTTATGCACAGTTTGTTGGCTTGGTTAGTCCCACTCGGCCAATGACCTGTTTTCAGGGTACACCTGTGCTGCTCTTCATACAGATTAGGGGAAAATTTGGTCAGGGCATTAAAGAACTTCTGCTCTTTTTGATAAGTGTAGTAGGATCTTTTGCATCCACCTGAGTTACTGCTAGCTGCTACCAACTGAGGAGAATGGGACCTCTCTTTAATGTTTCATCTGAATGACAGTACACTCAGGAATGCAACCCCCCCAGTGCTACACTGCAGTTGCCAGTATTGGAAAACTAATCCAACTACCTGATGTAAGATTAGAATCCATAACCCTCTGATCTTCCAGCACCAAAGATGAGTGTGCCACTTTCTGAGCTCCTGTGACTACTTCAGCTAACTCTATCCACTGTTATGCAACCACAAATTAGGTATATTTAAGTTTAGGCTTCTAGGCATCATTAAATGTGACTCTCTGATTATATTGCCCTCTCCTTTCTGAAGAAAAAGATGGAGGTTGCTCTCTTAAAAAAAAAAAAAAAAAAAAAAAAAAAAAAGCTTTATTCAAAGATGGATAAAGCGCACTGGCAATGAAAATGGCTTTTTCTAGTATGAGTACTACAGCCAGTGGAAGTTTTTACTATAACAGCTAAAACAGTGGGTGGGGGTCCATTGAGCAAGCTTCTGATTGGATGAAAGCCATAGCATGTAGTTGGTTATATTCTATTTGAATGAGCTTCTGATAGGACATCCTATAATTCTTTGTAAGATATGGAGCTTTAGCTGCTTTTCTGTGCTGCTAGTATTAGAGGAAAAATAGGAGCATGAAGTGTTTACAGTTCTGAACGCTATAAAATGCTTAGAGATGCTACACAGACAGCAGTCAGAAGCAATGTTCCTTTGATAAATGAACAGCTTTAAAAACTGTTAGATACTCTTGGTACACATCTTTTTTTGTGCATGCAGCTTTAAAAAACTGTTAGGGATACTTCAGTGTGCTACACATTTTTTTTGTGTGTGTGTGTGTGTGTGTGTGTGTGTGTGTGTGTGTGTGTGTGTGTGTGTGTGTGTGTGTGTGTGTGTGAGAAATGTATTACACCTTTTTACAGCTATTTTGGCTTCCTTGCACTGTTCATGGTGGCCAGTACTAACCACTGCTATGCTTTAGCATGAATTTCGAGCTTAACTGCATTGAGATTTGCTTAACAAAACTTTGTTAAACACCTTTTGTATGTCAGCAAGTTGCTTAACAGACTTGTCTTTTTCCTGAATTCGGAGCATAATCATCCAGCTACATGTACTGCAAAAGGATTATGATCAAGTCTGCAATCATAACCAGGTTGATATCAGAGAAATGGAGTCAAGAAATTAATTTTGAGAAAAAAGCTTGAGTGTTGGATTTCTTGAAACCATTTTTGAGAACGCATGGTTATGATTAGAAACCTGATCAGAATTTGGCTCCCAACTGAAATATAAGCCAGAACAAAAGAGTGAAACACAAGAGAAGCAAGAATCCCAAAAATCGCTCTTCTCCTTAAAACTTATTTTTGTGGAGGAGGGAGGGTGGGACCAAACCAGCTTGCAACCCCCCTCCCCCAAAGTTATAAACACCAACTCCGAGATTAACATACCTCTGAGAAAAAGGAATATTCGGAGAAATAGCATCTCAATATATGTAAGTCCATTTTTTCAGCGTTCCCTGTCAGTGTTTCGAGACTCGCTCTGGCTGGTCCCAGCATTTCAAATGGTTACCTAAGAATTTATTGTAATACACTGGGGAGATGTGTTGTCTTTTCAACCTGTGGATTATAGGATGCAAGTCAGATCTGACTTCGGACATCTCAGAGACTTTAGCCCAAGAAGACTGCCTCCTCTACCTACAGAACCCTGTTCTCCTGTTCTTTCTTCAGATCTTGTTTGCCACCATCAAGAGTGGATTGTATTCCTTTAAATTTCACTGACTGCATCCTTTGTTCGGATAGCTGCAGGCTTTTTTGACAGCATCTCCTCTACACTTAGATTAGCTCTGTGATTTTTAGGTTTAGGTGTTAGTATTTTTTTTTCTTTGTGTTTGTTCTGTCTGGTCTTTCCTGCCCTTTTTTCCTGGTATTTTCCAAAACAAAGTATATATATATATATATATATATATATATATATATATATATATATATATATATAGTTAGTTATAGTTTTTTTTTATTTTTATTTTCCAGTGCTGTTAAGTGGTTATATATATTCTCTGTAGTTCATAGTTTGGCCTTTAGATAAAAGGATTTTTTTTCATTGTGTGTGTTGTAGTAGAGCCTTTTCTATTACTGACAGTGTAGGTGTTTTGACTGCCTTCATAATGGAGAAAGAAAAGTCCAGTTTCAAGAAGCATGTTGCATGAAGGCACACATTACCACCTCAGAATGCACAATCACTGTGTGTACTTGCCAGGGTGCTGATCATCTAGATACTGAGTGATGTTCACCATAATAATAATTGCTGCATTAGCTTTAGTTATATGTGTTTTGTTCTGCATGGAATATAACAGCTAGCTATCCTCCAAAGCTTCAGGGCACCTTCTACACGGCCAAATCATTAGTTAGCTTAAGCTGAGCTGACTACTATGACAAGTTTGGGTGCCAAGCCCTTCAGAGCTTTTTGTTGCTGCTGAAGGGTATACTTCTCTGAGACTTTCGAGGATTGACATTCGGCTTGTGCTGTTTCTTTGCTGGACAAATCAAAGTTCCCTTGGGGGGAAAAAACTTCCATTAAAAAAAAAAAATGTTTGTTTTATAATATGTTCCTGTTCAGGATAGTTATTTTAAAGTTACGAGTTAATGTTTTAATGGACCATCACAAGATGGTATTGTACTTTTAAACAAGTGTACTATTTTTCCTGTCAGTTTAAAAGTTGTTTAACGTAATTAAAATAATTTTTCTGTGGCAAAATCAAAATTGTAATTATTTAACTTTTTGGTACCGGCAAAGTGTTTTAAAGAGCTTTCTACTGTGTTTTTAAAGATTTGGCTTTTGCTGGTTTTTTCCCCTGGGATAGAATCACCATTTTCACCTTGACCGTGGAACTAACTGTCGGTCGGTTCCATGGTTGGTTCTTTTTCTAGCCACACAAAAAAAAAAGTTAAGCAAATAGCCTTTGCCACCACAGCAGGCTAGCAGTTTGCCTTAGCCCACAGGTGGGTGACTGTACTGTTGCCATTAGTTTTATACCTCAGACCACTCATCTTTTACCCCACATCGCTGTGATGTAGCACCTGTAGTCTGCTTCCACCTGACCAGAGTTTATTTCTTCCTTTCATCACATGCTGTCTCAGGGTGTGACAGAACCAGTTCCTTCTTCCTGTTTTGGGAAAGGTTTTTATTCAAGGATGCCTATTATGCCAAAGAAAGAAAATCCTTGGAGACCAGTTCTGCCTGTTTCTTTCTAATCCTCTTTGTGATAGTGCCCAAATTCAGGATGATGTCACTAGACAACTTTTTTTACCTCTTCTTCCTCACTCAAATTTCCTGGAACTCTAGACTTAAAGTCTGCTTATCATCACATCCCTATTCATCCAGATTTCATGTTTTTCTTAAAGTTCTGTTTCTGAATCACATTATCAGTTCTACTCCTTACCCATTAAACCATCCACTGCACCAGGAGCATTCACAAACTGGCTAGCTCCAGTTATAACTCATTGCAGGCTAGAGGGTATCCATATTTTTCCATGTTTAGACAACTTGCTTATTTTTGAAGACTTTTTTTTCATTAAGCATCTTTATTAAAATATCACATATGATTATATATAAATGAAAAACAAATAAAATTGACACCACTTTAGTTGCAAACATTATACATCACAGACGCCATTGAAACAACTGTAGTTTCAAAATTATACATCACTTATAATCTATCCAGTCATCGTCAGTTAATCATTATATGGCTCATTCAAATCCTGCCTTTTAAACCTCATTCCTTCTTTGCATGTTTCATTGTATATAAACATTTTAACCCACTGACACTGTTAACACTAAAATTGTAAAACTGTGGAGCTTTTCTCCCCGGGCCTCCACTGAAAAAAGGGTTACTTAGCTCAAGTTGGACTAACCCAGTCAACAAATGTAAAATAAAAATAAATAAAATAAATATTCAAACCTTACCTGAAGGAACTCCCTTTGTTCCTTGATCTCCTGCTGGATCTCATCACTCGCCCATCTATTGAGCCTCATCAGGACATTCCCAACCAGAAGCTAACCGCTTGGTTTCTCCATTTCGTATGATGGCAAGGGATGCATCTCTTTGATGTGCTCTGTATCCTCACAACTGCCCAGAAATCCTCTTTGTGTAGAGTCTATCTCATTAAATTGAAAATATTTGCATTATGTCCTGGGTCTGAGGATATAGAGCTCTTTTCAGCTTCTGTTGGAGATGTTCTCTGTTATTTTTTGTCTGCCTTGTTTAGCTCTAGTTCTAGTTGTTCTACTGTCAAGGTACAGCTGGCAACTATTTCATTCTTTCACATTGGCTTTCTGGATTCTTTGTTGGCTTCTCACGGACTATGTAAAGGTTTTCTTAAAGGCTCCTTCTTGTTGCATCCACCTATTATGGATCATGCTCCTTTGAGGGACTTGAATTTCATTTTGGAAGCATTACCCAAGGTGCGAGCGTGAATGGGTGTGCCTTCTTTGAAGGCTGGGTGTCGGGCTGGCAACTCGGCACTGTAAAAATCCACTGCCAATCATTAGCGGAGTTCAACTGTGGCAACCCGTAACCGGGGAAAAGCCGAAAGACATTACTTTTTACCCAGATCTTCATGTGAACCAGCAGCATCTGTGGAGTTAAAATTCCTGTCCTGGAAGACCATATTCCTAGTGGCTAACATTTTAGCCAGGAAGATTTCAGAACTTTGTGCTCCATTTTCTGTATCTTTGAACGTTATGTTTCACAAGGACAGGGTTAGCCTGAAAATGAATCCCTCCTTAGTTCCAGTAGTGGCTTCTGACACCAGTCTTTAACAACTCATCCATCTTCCTGTATTCTTCCCTAACTAACAAAAATAAAGAGGAATACACTTTATTTACTTGAATGTACACAGGCAGCTCTCTTTCTGCTTCCACAGAACAGAACCTTTAAGAAAGACTAGCAGCTGTTTGTGTTCTTTGCCCAAAACATGCTGGTTAAGAAAGTATCTAAGATTTCATTGTCTTGATAGTTGTCTGACTGTATTTCCTTTACACTCTCCATGACAAATCCTTACCCTCCAAGCCCAGGACTCATTCCACTAGAGGTGTAGCTGCTTCAGTAGCATCCTTTAGATCTTTCTTTCCTTGGATGACATTTCTCAAACAACTACTTGGTCTTCCTCTCACACATTTGTTAAAGGAGAACCACACCCACAGACTCAAACATGTTTATTTCATCATGGTTTGGTGTTTCCTACATATTAACAACACTCTGGGACTTATTTACAAGTTTTTAAATATTTTTATACGTAATTTCTGAGTCTGACCAAATGAGGTCTGGCTTCTTGAAGTAATTCTGATTGTTTACTCTGTGTCTAGGTATCCCACACTGCAGTGCTGGTCTGTAAAAAAATTAATTCACGCAGGCCTCTTTCTTTCTAAAGCTCCTGTCACTGCATTGACTTTACATGCATACACTGCTGTCTTTCACTTAGTTTCAAGTAACATTTCATGCCGTTCAAGTGCCACAGAACAGACTTTCAAATTTTTACTGCTGCTTCTTTTTAGAATGGCTAAATTGCAGTCTTTTATGAAGCATGACTTGTACTAGTTTGACTCATCTCCCATCCCCCTTCACACCTGACTTCCCTTGCTATCAGAGTGCTAAGGGTAATTTGAGCTGTTACCTGCTGTGATTAGCACGGTGGTGCAGCGGTAGCGTTGTCACCTCACAGCAAGAGGTTCTCCCACTCAATTCTCGGCTGGAGCGCCTTCTGTGCGGAGTTTGCATGTCCTCCCTGCGGTCGAGTGGCGTTCGAAAGACATGCGTGAATGGGTGTGCCTTCGTTGAAGGTTGGGCTGGCACCTCGGCACCGTAAAAATCTACTGCCAGTCATTAGCGGACCGGAGTTCCGCTGTGGCGACCCCTAACCGGGAAAAGCCAAAAGAACAACAATATTGTTCTCACAATTCCCATTTTTTTTCTATTGAGTTTGCTCCATCCCTTTTCTAAAGATCCCAATTCCAGCTGTTTTATCTCTGTTACTATATTCACTACTTCTAATAACGTTGGTCTAGACTTTGATTTCCATTCTTTAGTAATTGGCAGCCACCATAATTAGACTCAGCAAGGCTTTACTAAGTCTAGGCAATTCCAATTCTGTATGATAGCTCAAAAAAAAATCCTCTCCCCAGTCAGTCCAATCCGCTCACCCAGCATCTGTGATAGAGCGGTTCACAGGGAATCCCTGAAGTCTGCCAGTTCATTACACTCCCAAAAGTATGTTCCCCGCCACCTTTCTTGCCCGTCACACCTCCAACATTTGCTGTCCACCTGAGGAAAAATTCTTTGGAGTCTACTTGGGGTATAAAAATACGTATGTAAACACTTCCAGACAAAGATCCTAAATCTTCTAGATTTTGTTGCATATTTGGGAGATATGAATATATCCCCCATTGTTTCTTTGTGAACTGCTTATCCAGTCTCTTTTCCTAATCCTTTCTAAGCTCCTCTAATTGATTCTTATAATTATCATGACATGTTTTATATGTTCTTCTAATTATTCCTTTTTTAACTGCAGCTTTTGTTCTAGACTTTGTTAAAAACTCTACTACTGCTGGTCTTTCATAAGTCTTCTTCAAAATATCAGGAATCTCTCACTTGATTGAGAGAAGGAAACAGCCCTTTATCTAGATCTTTTTCTAAGGTTTTACAGTCACTGCAAAGGAATACCTCAGGATTTTGGGTCTCATGGCATCTGTGATTCTTATCAAACCCTTGGCAATCCTCCACATGAGAAACATGCAATGATATCTGAAATATCTTTGGTCACAGCACCAATGTCCTTTATATTTTCAAATCCCATTGCTGGGATGTGTCAGAAGAGAAATCCTTTAGTAGAGACAGAGAATATCCTTAAATCCAGGTCTCCCCTTCTCACTTACTGTTCCAAACCACCACAGACTCCTCAGACTTTGTTTGGGAAGCAGTTTCAGGAGAGAAAAAAGTGCAAGCTGTGTGGGATACCAAGGACAGACACAAGCACGTAAATATAAAAGAGATGCCTCCCCTGATCAAGCCTCTCTACTCTCTGAATCATCTTTGGTCCCTGTGACCCCTTCAGGTTGTTGTATACAACACCACATTCATGTGTTACATCAACAGGCAAGGGGGAACCAGGTTGCGTCCCCTTCTACAGGCATCCTACATTCTGTTAGAACAAAATTGTATGGCAGATAAGCCAAGCAGCGCAAGGGCAGACCCTTATAAATGGAAACTAGATCAGCGGGTCTTCCAAGATTTGATCCATCTGTGGGGAGTTTGTCAAGGACACTTCTTTGCCTCCTTTCTGAACAACCAATTGGCAAAATTCTGTTCCAGGACTCACGCCTGGATGCCTTTTCTTTTCCTTGGACAGGAATGTTCCTGTAGGCTTTTCTACCCTTTCCACTGATATCCTGGGTACTTCTACAGATTCAGAAGAAATTCTGCCAAGATCATTATGGTGACTCCCTTCTGTTCAGGCAACCGTGGTTCTCCCTTCTTTTTGGAACTGGCAAGGGACAATTACCACAAGCTTCTTCACAAAAAAATTATTGACTTCAGCAATTGACTTAGTTTCTGATATCATTCTGAGGGGATCCAGTACATGTCTGTCTAGGATGACATGGTAGATAGAGCATGCTGCTTTGCCAGAGATGGTCTTCATCTGTCACCTCTGGGATTTTGGATACTGGCTAAGCCTCTTGCCTCCCCCATAGTGCTTTTTTAGGCAATGTCACAACAGCAAAATTCCTGACATAAAAATATGTTCAAAAAGCAACCTCAAGGTTATACTGCTAAACACTAGGTGCCTAAACGTAAAACTTCACTCACTGGAAGCAGCCATCACCTTAAAAGATCCTGACATCTGTGCAGTCACAGAGACTTTATTTAAGGCCACAGAAAGTACCCTGACCATACCGGGTTATAATGCCTTCCTCACATTCAGACCACACACTAGGAGGTAGAGTATCATTGTTCATCAAAGACAAATACACCTCTAGATTGGTTAAACAAAATGATTCCCTTGAACTAATCCAGGTCCAGCTCACTGCAGGTAAGACCCCTCTCCAGGTTATTACCAGTTATAGGACCCCCTCCATGAACCAAGATGCCCACACTGCATACTTGGATCTACTTGAATCTCTCAAGATACAACCAAACACCCTGGTTTTAGGTGACTTTAACTCCTACCCATAGATTGAGTAAATTATACATGTACTAACACACTCGCCTAATGGTTCTAGGACTTCAACTCCAATGCCCTGGACCAATTGGTTGACACCCCTATTAGGGGCCCAAACATTCTGGATCTGGTGCTCACTAACATGCCTGATCATTGCAGCACCCCGTGTGTGATGCACTTCATAGTGAGGTCTGATCATAAATCAGTCTCATTAGAAGTAGCAATAACATCTGACCCATCATTAGCAGAAACTAGACTAAAAAATTTCTCCAAAGCAAATTACAGCCTAATACATGACAGCATTAATAGCTTTATAGCCCCTGCCCCCCACTGATGGCATGGACACCTATACTGGAATTTACACCAGTGCCTTGTATAAATATCTGTACAAATGTATTGACTCATCTGTACCTTATAGGATCAAAACAAGACCCTCAAGAAAGAACGTCTGCCTGGTGGATATCCGGCATTAACCGGTTATACAATAAGAGAAAGAAATTGCTATCCAAGAGCAGGAAGGACTGATCTCTGAATTGGAAGCATTCTGTCCTCAGCTTAAACAAGCAAATAAGACACCTCGTAAGGCATTTTAAAGGTAACTGTGAGTCCAAATTAGTCTCCTTCGCTAAGGTTTAACCATAAGGCCTTCTTTAGCTACGTCAGAAACCTTAAAGGAAAAACTTAGATCTGCACGGAACTGGTTGTTAATGGCACCACATATACTGAACCCGCAGAAATAGCCAACTTGCTAGCTTATAGGTTCAGTAAAAAAAATTCCCCCCCCCTGTCCCCACCACATATCCCCCAAAATATTTTTATCACCTGTCCTCCACCTAGCATCTCCAGGGAGTAGGTCGTAAATGCTCTCTCCAAAGTCAAAAACACAGCCTCTATGGGACTTGACAATATCCCCCAGCCTGCTTTCTAAATTGATTAAAAGAGGAACTACCTGCACCACTGGGTACTCTTTTTAGCCACAGGCTAAGCACTGGATCTGAAGTAGTTAACTTCATTTGATCAGCAAACTGTGGATATCGATCCGACCTCGGATCCGAGCCGGCAGCTTTCCAAGCTAAAAGATCTGAGCTCTCAGCTCCTCCCCTTTACCCATAATACCCTGCTACCTCCCTCCAGTCCTCAGATCTCGTTTGCCGTGGATTCTGACAGCTTAAGTGACGAGCTCTTGGTGTTGGTGAGAGTATCTAAAACTATTTTAAACTCTTTTCTTAAAGTTTTTTTTGTGTGTGTGAGAGTCTAGTAGGCCCTTAGTGTTCTGTATCTGTAATTTTTGGATTTTTTTTTGTGGTAAATTGTGTGAGTTTTAGTTTTTTCCCTTCCCTTTCTTGTGTGTGTGGGCGCGTTTCAATGTGCGATGGCTGAGAGGCCTAAGGCCATTTTTTCTAAATGCACCGAGTGTGGTCATAAGCTGTCCCCAGCGGATGGCCACACTCAGAGCATTCTCTGCCTGGGGGTGGCCCACTTTTTTTCGGGCTGCCAAGTGTGCGCAGCCTTTAACCCCCGGGCTGTGAGGGATAGGAGGAATAAGTTAATCCTGGCGGGACTCTTGCCCATGGATTCTTCTTCCTCCTCTCCCTCAGCAGCACCAGCCGCGGCTGCAGCTGTCCAACCTTCAGCTCCCCCTCCCCTGGCAGGGACTCAACCTCCCTCTGTGTCCCAGGGAGAGGGGGGACTCTTCTAGCAAAGAGAGAAGGCATAGGGAGAAGGACCGGCATAAGAGCCACAAGCAGCGGGCAGAATCTCACCCCTCTGCTCCGCCTGCAAAATTAGTTAGCTCTCCCAGGAGGGTCTCCGGTTCTTCCCTCTCTCGGCTCCATTCTCCCCGCTTTTCTCCGGAGCCGGAGGAGGAGTCCCGGTCTCCCTCGAGGTCATCTAGGCTGCCTTCCCAGCCCACCTCGACGACCTCTTCAAGGTCAACTCGAAGTATGTCTGACGCTGATATGGACCAGATGATGCATCGATTCCTGCAGGCCCAAATGCAGATGGGGGTGCTCGTGCCTCCCCCCCTCTGGGGGGGAGCTCGGCCCCGTTCTTTGCCCCAATTGCTCCTTCTCCGATTCACTATTGGGTTTCGGAGTCTTTGGATCTGAGCCGTCTCGGATCCGGGGAGTTGGTGCCGAAATTGGTGGCTACTTTGACTCTGACTGTACCCTCGAGCTGGTCGGATCCGACCTCTCGGAGCAGAGAGCCGAGCTTCATATCCGCAGGGGTCAGTGTGTCTTTGGCTCCGTTTTGGTTGGAGCACACTACCCTTTCGGATCCGATTGCGTCGGCTCCGACTCCGGTCCGCACTTTGGAGCCGAGGGGGCTACTCTTGGAGCCAGGGGAGAGTGGCTCGCCCTCGGCTTTTGACGTGGTGGAGAGGGTGTTGTCGAGGAGTTCAAGGTTCCCGGTCCGGGCTGCGGATCCACCCTCACTCCCTCGCATTTGGGCCCTGTCGTCCATCGTCCAGCCCCAGGGACAGCCTGCGCCGACGCTCCAGTTGGTTCCCATAGGGGAACAGGACCCCGTTGGTGAGGCCTCCTCAGACAGTCCCGCTGAGGAGGTCCCTCACAAACGAAAGTGCAAGAGGAGGCACTTGGACTCCCCCGAGTCCCTCATGGAGGACACAGACTTAGAGGAAGGGGAAGGTTCCCCAAGGTCACCCCCTGAAGACGTCTCCTTTGGGGACATTATGGAAATGCTGCGTATTAGAGGGGGGTGGTCAGCCCAAAAACCTTCCTCGGATGAGTCTGTGTTTCTGGAGGCGTTCGCAGGCCCGTCTACCTCTTGGGTGTCCCCCCCCGGCTGATCCCCTGGTAGACTTGATTACTACCAGGGCTTGGAAGGAGCCGGACACCGTGGAGTCAATCCCTAGGAGACCGGACAAGATTCTTAGTCCTCCCCCTGACAAACAGGCATGGAATAAATGGTCCCCAGTAGATGCCATGGTGGCAGCGGCTGCCACTAAGAAGGAACTAGCGCAAGAAAGTTCCTCGGTCCATACTCCTGATAAAGAGTCTCGGACGATGGACCGTATTGGAAAGCAGATGTTTGTTTCAGCCACCTTTTCTATAAGGGCGCTGAATTATCTGGCACACGTCATTAGACTCCAGCGGGATCTGATAAAAGAATATGCTGGAGCTCCCCCAGAGTCCATGGCGGCCAAGGATAAACGGACTTTCTCAGCTCGCATGGCCACTCTAAAGTCAATTTCTAACACGTCCATGCGGCTTCTCTCCTATGCCATGGAGGGAGCGGCTAGAGCCAGCGGGGCAGGGGTTGCCTTGCGGCGCCATGCCTGGCTTCACCTTTGCGACTTTGCAGAACCCTTCAAGGCATCCTTCGTGAATGCTCCCTTTGACGGTTCTACGCTATTTGGCAAAACCGTCCACGACACGCTGCTCCAGACCGAGAAAGACGGGAAGACACCGTCTGCCGTCGGGATCTGCTTCTCGAATCCTCAAAGGTCCTTCTCAAGGAACCGGAGAGGACAAAAGAAGATGTGGTTCCGGAAGTCCCAGCAGTCGCATCCCGCTCCGGACCCTTCGTCCTTCAGAGGCAGAGGAGGGCAAAGTGGACGCCGGCCCAGAGGCAGAGGGGGGGGGTGAAGAATTTCTAGTCCAGAGAACCCTTCTCGGACCGACCCGCGCAGCAGCCCTGAGGGCTTGCCCGGCTGTCCCTCTCTGGAGGCAGTCGGGGGCGGTTTTCAGAGCACCTGCGAAGATGGGAGTCCATTATGACAGATTGTTGGGTGCTCTGAATAATATCCAGAGGTTACACTATCCCCTTTCTGAATCTTCCCCCACGAACAAAGCGCTTTCCCAATGTCCCACCCAATCAGAGGGAGGCTGCGGCTTCAGAAATAAAGAAGTTGCTAGAAAAAAGGGCCATCCAGCACGTCTCCCCAGGGCAATCCGGGTTAGGCAATTACTCCAAGTTCTTTTTGGTACCAAAAAAGACAGGGGACTTGAGGCCAATTCTCGACGTGTCAGCTCTAAACCTGTTCATTGACAAAGAGAAATTCCAGATGGTCACTCTGCAATCTATTCTCCCTCTTCTGCAGGAGAATGACTGGATGTGCTCCATAGACCTCAAGGATGCGTACTACCACATTCTCATGGACAGACGGTCCAGAAGGTTTCTCAGCTTTCGGCTAGGAGTCAGTCATTTTCAGTTCAGGATTCTCCCATTCGGCCTCACCACAGCCCCCAGGGTGTTCACCAAGGTCATGGCAGTTGTAGCAGCCCACCTGAGACTTCAGGGAATTCAGGTCTTTCCGTACCTAGACGACTGGCTCCTCACCGCCCCCACCAGGCATCTGCTCTGCTCCGCCAGGGATTATTCCATATCCTTGGCCCAGCATCTAGGCATTACCATAATTTTTCAGAAGTCGTCTCTTCATCCTGTGCAAGTCCTGGATTTCATAGGGGCCAGGATAAATATGCTCCAGTCCAAAGCCTTTCTGACAGCGGACAGGTTGCGCAACTTGTCACTCCATGTAATGGCGCTCCTACAGCCCCCAGCCCCGCCTGCAGAATTGGTCCTGACAGCCCTAGGTTCCATGGCGGCAGCCATCAACCTTTCACCTCTGGCACGATTACACATTAGAGTCCTTCAATGGACTCTTCAGGTTCAATGATCTCTCCTCCTTCATCCATTGGATTCTCCGATTCCTCTAAGCAGGGTTTGCAGGAACTCCCTTCTTTGGTGGCTCCATTCCTGAGAGCTGCGGGAAGGGAGACCGTTTGTGATGCCTCAGTCCCAAGCCACGCTGACAACGGACGCTTCTCGCCTCGGGTGGGGAGGCATTCCATGTGCAGAACCATCCAAGGCACGTGGACCCCGTTAGAGAACGTTCTGCATATCAGTGTCCTGGAGATGAGGGCGGCGCTTCTAGCATTGCAAGCCCGTCAAGACCTTCTTCCTCTGGGGACTATTGCAATTCAGACAGACAACATGGCAGTAGTCTGGTACATCAACAAACAGGGAGGAACCAGATCTTACCCTCTTTGTCGAGAGGCTGTGAGAGTTTGGGAGTGGGCGATTTCCACCAACCACTTTGTGATAGCGATGCACATTCCGGGTCGGTCCAACATTCTAGTGGACAAGCTGAGTCGCTCAATCCTCACACCTTACGAGTGGTCTCTGAACCCATCAGTAGCGAATCAGATCTTCCTCAGATGGGGTCAAATTTGCTGCGATCTTTTCGCTTCTCCTTCAAATGCAAAATGCAGCGAGTTTTTCGCTCTGATTCCCCCAACAGGGGAGAGCCCCAGAGACGCTCTGGTTCATGCTTGGCCCCCCGGTCTTCTTTATGCTTATCCTCCTCTTCCGCTAATGACAACATTTCTGCAGAAAGCTCATCAGTTGGGGAGTAAAATAATCCTCATAGCCCCATTCTGGCCTCTCCAGATCTGGTTCCCTTACCTGCGGTCTCACAGCATAGCTCCTCCTTGGCTCTTAGATCCCATTCCGGATCTGATCTCTCATCCTGTGGTATTACAACCTCCGAACCTGGACGACCTCAAGCTCACGGCTTGGTTGGTCCAGTTCCACTGATAGCTAGGACTCCCGGTATCTCGTCTCCCGTAAAATCTATTCTGGTGGCGGCACATAAACCTTCTACCAGGAAGATCTACAGAAGTAAATGGAAGTGTTTTTCCATCTGGGCCAAACATAGGGATTTAGACCCCTTTACTGCTCCCATTCCAGCGGTTCTTGAATTCCTGTCCCATATTTTCTACCAAGGAGCCAGTGCTTCTACAGTCAAAGTCCAAATGGCAGCCATTTCCCATTTCCACATAGGGGATAACCTTGGTCCCTTAGCGTCCGCTAAGATATGCAAAACCTTTTTGAAAGTCACCTTTCTGTTGAGACCTCCGGTCAAGAATGCGGTTCCCCCGTGGGACTTAACCTTGGTTCTTCAGGCACTGATGTGCCCACCCTTTGAACCTGCAGCTTCGGTTGAGTTAAAATTCTTATCTTGGAAAACTGCCTTCCTGATTGCAATTACTTCAGCCAGAAGGGTATCTGAACTTCAAGCCTTTTGTATGAAACCCCCCTATCTGGTCTTCCATAAGGACAGTGTGTCTCTCAGGACTAACCCTTCATTCTTTCGTAAGGTGGCCTCCGAATCCAATATCAACCAAACCATTAACTTGCCTGTTTTTTTCCCCAACTTTCAGAACAAAGGGGAATACAGGTTGCACTTATTGGATGTGCACAGACAATTGCGTTTTTACTTGCACAGGACAGAGGCTACTCTGAAATCGGATCAACTCTTCGTGTCTTTCGCTAAGCCATCTTTGGGAAAGCCTATTATGAAAGTTACCTTAGCGAGATGGATATCACACTGCATCATTCACGCTTATTTAGCTTCCGGCCGGCCTGAACCCTTAGGGGTTCATGCCCGCTCTACCCGTTCTATGGCTACTTCTGCAGCATTCTGGTCAAAAGTTCCTCTAGATGACATCTGCTCAGCAGCTACTTGGTCCTCTTCTCATACCTTCATTTCTCATTATAAGCTGGATCTGATATCCAGAGGTAGGGCAGCATTTGGCTCCGCAGTGCTCCGGAATATCCTTCCTTGAGGACCGCCCAAGGTTTTTGGTAGCTGTGGACTCTGTCCCACAAGTTGCTGATCAAATGAAGTTAACTACTTCAGATTAAGAAGTTATGTACTCACCATAACGTTCCATCTGAGTAGGTAACTTCATTTGTCAGCAACCGATCCCCCCCCCCCCCTCCTTCCCCCTAGCCTGTTTCATGGTTTTATCCATGACGGAAGTTTTTCCTTTGTCATGCATTAGGTTAGTGTTCCTCTTTCAAGTGTCTTAGATGGTTGTTTGTTGGGTGCATATTTGGCAAACTCGATCTGAGGACTGGAGGGAGGTAGCAGGGTATTATGGGTAAAGGGGAGGAGCTGAGAGCTCGGACCTTTTAGCTTGGAAAGCTGCCGGCTCGGATCCGAGGTCGGATCCGATACCCACAGGTTGCTGACAAATGAAGCTACCTACTCAGATGGAACGTTATGGTGAATACATAACTTCTTATTTTGTACCTGCTGAATGGAAAACAGCAACAATCATCCTGTTACATAAAGGAGGCACCTTCATAGACACTGGGAATAATAGACCCATAAGTCTGACCAGCCTTATCTGCAAGGCTATGGAAAGAATAATCATGGATATTATCAGCAAAGATGTAAGAGGCCTCTGAATCCTCGACCCAAACCAGTCTGGCATCATTAAAGGGAGATTCTGCCTTTTGAACTTGCTGGACTTCTTTGAGACTGTCACCAAAGCCCTGGACGAAGGCAAATCTATGCATATGGCCTACCTGGACCTGACCAAGGCCTTTGACACCATTCCCCACTCAGGCATCTGATAAACTCACCCAGCTGGAGATCATCCAGTATATTGTCAGGTGGATTGCAAACTGGATCACCAATAGAGTGCACACAGTCAAAACAGGTGACTCTACCTCCATCAGCAGACCCGCAATCAGTGATGTTCCACAGGGATCTGTGCTGGGACCCCTGTTGTTTGGAATCTACTTCTCGGATGTACAGGTGAAAATGAGTGCAAACTGGGTGCAGTCATTGAGTCCCCAAACAATGTCAACATCCTACAAGAGGGACAAACGACTGGTGCCAAAGTCATGGGCTAAAACTCAATGCAAGGAATGCATTATCATGCCCTTCAACAAGGGCGAGGTCCCTGCAAATTATCACATTAATAGCAACACCTTAAGCACGCACTCAGTGGTGAGAGAGTTGGGCACATAGGTTGACAGCAACCTTTCCTTTGACCACCACTTCTCCACAATTGTAAGAAAGTCCTTCTACATCTCCCACCTCATAAGTAAGGGCATTGCATCCAGACCAAAAGAGATTATAACCCCCCCCGTACTCCTCACTCATGAGCCCAATAATAAAGTACAGTGCTGCCTTTGGTATGTACCTTACCACACACCTGCAGCAACTGGAAAGACCTCAAAGGTTTCTTACAAAGAAAATTCAGGGCCTTCAGCATATGTCATATGTTGATGGACTGAAATCACTGTCACTATACTCTGTGTGTTCTAGACTACTCAGAGGGGACCTCTGCCTTGCATATAAAGCAATCTCAGATCCTGCTCTAATGGAAATGCTGGGGAACTCAACTTAGTATGTGACATCAACAGGACTTGCTTGAGAGACAGATATGTCTCACAGAGGTCAACTCTCCTCTGGAATAAACTTCCAATTCAGGTGAGGCAGAGCCCCTCACTAACCTTGTTTAAGCATAATTTGGATGATTGGATGGGAAACAGCAAATTTACCCTGGGAGTTTCACCTGTGTCCCTCTTGGACAGGGGCAGTAGTTGTTGATTTAGTTCCGTTTAATAACTTGATATTCTTGGGAACAGGGTTGTACTTGGCTAGGCTTGTAAGTGCCCTAGGGCCATTAGCCTAGTAACCTCCTATGATCCTATGACCAGATCTACTCTCACAAGAACAGGGATGTTTGATACACCCCACCCCATTCAACTTCAAATGACTGCCTGGATGATAGGGTCTTAGATTCATTTAGGCACCTATTTATGGAGGACGTGCAGCAGGTACTAATCCATCCATCCGCAACCCTTTTCTCCTATTTCTGCACATGGGGTCAGGGTGTCACTTCAACAGTGACAGTCATCTAGAGCCAAGATTTATACCACCAGGTTGCTAGTCCTGCCATGGTTGTTCTTCCACACCACACTCTCACATGCACACTCACACTATGGACAGTTTACAGTGTCCAGTCCACCTACTGTATGTCTTTGGAATGTGGGAGGAAATTTGAGCACCCGGTTTAAACACATGGAAACACAGAGAGGACGTGCAGACTCTGCACATAAGGCACCCCAGGAGAGAATCAAACTTGGGAACCTGTTACTGTGAGGTGACAACACTATCTGCTGTGCTGCTGTACCACCCAACAGCAGGTACTAATGGAGGCAAGAAAGCCTGCTACAAAAACAAATCGTATATTAGTAAATGGAAAAGGTTTTCTAGATGGTGCCAACAACATAAATAGCACCCATTCTGGGCTAGTTGTTTTACAATTATTTGTGTGAGTTATTATCCTAAGGTCTTTCTAACTCCTCCATCAAGGTTCATTTATCGGCCATTTCAGCATGTCTGCCCATGAAGCCTCCTCTTTCAGTGCATTCTTATGTCAAGATGTCGTTTAATGGTGTTTTCATAAGAGGCCTCCAGGAAATCATATCAACAAATCAGGAATAACGTCAAACACCAAATCAGACTAGACAGAAAAAATGACTACACTAACATTCACCTGAAGCATCAAAGAAATCCACAAAAATTTTGGACCTCAATCAGAAACATCCTTCATTCTGGACAAGCCACAACCCCCTCCACCAGTATACCAATCAGCTCAGAGAAAATTGCAGAATAATTCAGTAAATATTTCACCGAAAGTATTCTGTCTCTAAAAGAAACTAATCAGCACCATCTAGCATCGACACCTAAGCCAACCATCAATAACAATATTTCCTCATTCCAACCCATCTCCACTAAAACTGTAGAAAAATGTCTAAGAAAACTCAAACCTACTACAATAGCAGCTGATAACTTACCAGCTGAATTTCTAAAAACAGCAGCAGAAGCCATTTCCTACCCTGTATCAATACTAATTAATCAGTCTATTGCTGAACAACATGTCCCATCAGTCTGGAAAATCTCACACACAATTCCCCTACACAAAGGAGGAAAGTAAGCACAACTCACAAATTACAGACCCATCGCCATCCTGTCCCCCACTATCTAAACTCTTAGAATGGTACATACATTCTCAACTTACTATCTCACAACCAGTAACACGCTGGCCAAATCCCAACATGGTTTCAGACTGTATCATAGCACCACTACTGCACTTCTCAGCTTTACGAATACCATAAACCAATATAGAAATGAAGGGAAAATAGTTTCATCAGTCGTTCTAGATATGTGTAAAGCTTTTGATACGGTTTCCCACTACACGCTACTGACTGTTCTCACAAACCTAAAACTCAGCCCTTCTGCTCTCTCCTGGTTCCGAAGTTACCTAACAGGCCAACACCCGACAGTGAAATGGCTGCAAGACCCCCCCCCCCCCACACACACACACACACACTTCAGTCACACTAGGTGTCCCACAGGGTTCCATTCTCGGTCCTCTTCTTTTCAGTAGTTTTACTAATGACCTTAATACTGTCACCCCACTAGCTTCCATAATCCACTATGCAGATGACTCTACACTTATATGTGCAGCATCTACCATACAACAGCTTTAAGACATAACACAAAAGTCCTTCACTGAAATTGAATTATGGCTGTCCAACTCATTGCTCATACTGAATCCCAATAAAACAAAACCACCAGCACCACTGATCCCCCTCCCACCTTCTATACCACTGCTATCGATAATACAAAAATTACTCTTGAAACTCAAACAAAACTACTAGGAGTTATAATTGATAATAAGCTGAGATTTGATTTATACATATCACAAACAATTAAGAAAATACACAAAAAATGGGAACCCTATACAGAAATAAAAAAAATTTCTAACATAGTTCTAGAGCAGTTTTTGCCAAAACCCACCTCTTTTCAACTGTCCTGTATGCCTCACCCATTCTTACCAATCTTAAAAAGACTTAGGCAAACTAGAAACATGCTATAACAAAATAGCAAAATTTGCCACAGGCTCTACACATAGGACATACCACTTTATCAGCCTGAGAAAACTCCTCGTCTCCTAAATATACTACTACCTTATTCCAACAAACATATGCTTTGCTCAACAAATAAATCATTGTTACAAGTTACCAAATCTACAAATACTGCAGGGGACTCTACATTCATGCCATGTAGCAAATCCTGGAATATGCTTCCTCACTCTTAAAACCACTATCAACTCAACTCCGTTTAAAAAACTACTCAAACATCATTTATCAGACTCGTGGCTCTTCTCATGTAACAGTCCAGGCTAACTTTGAATGACTATAACCTTTTTCTCCCTTACTCATAAAAGTATCACACTAACATGTTATTAATCTCATCCACACATTTTTCTTCCTGTCCTACCTATCCATTACTTTTCTTAACTAAATAAAAACATCTCATTCACTATCTCCATCAGAAACTCCAGTCTTCCCTCAAATTTTCTCATCCTGACCTCCTTTCTTCCTTACTTTACCTTTCTCTCATTTTCTTTAATATAATTGAACAGAAAGTGATTACAGTATAATTTTGCTTATTCTAGTTTTTTTATTGCTAACTGTAAATACAACTGTATAATTAATATTCTAACAATCTACTGCCAACCGTAAACCATGTGTTACAATATTTACGACTTGACTAATCTTTCACTGTATATTGGATGTCTGCATTGTTGCAATACCAGATATAAACTCAGCCAACTCTATCCAATTAGCTGTTGTATAAATACTGTAAATTACGATATCACTGTCATGTCTTTTACCATTGTACACAAATTGTCATTATATCTATGTTTTTATATATTGTTACTATCTGGAGCTTTTCTCCCCGAGCCTCTGCTGAAAATGTGTTCTGCCCAGTCGGACTTTCCCAGTAACCAAATGTAAAATATAAATATTAATTATGTGTTAGAGAAACTAACACTTGCTCCACTTGAACCAGCTAACCTGGCAGAATTTCAGGGCTTAGCCATCCTTTCTCTGTTGGCATGAAAGCTCCGAAGGGTTTGGCAGCCAAACCTATCTTTTTAGCTAGCTCCACTAGAGCTGACTGGTTTGAGTACGTAGAAGGTGCCTTGAACCTTTAGAAACTGGCTGGCTGCATGGCTGTTATATCCTTCCCCTTCTCCTAGTAAGAGATTTGAGAAGGAACAGTCCCAGAACAATGATCCAAAGTGAAGTTCCAAAGAACAAGGGGACTGCAAATGGTCCTCTTCGTCCACCGATGGTCAGCCAGAGCCAAAGGTTCACTGGCCTTTGGCACCTCCGTCTCTGATACTGTGAAGTCAGGTACCTCCTGTTTGGCCCCATTCTCCTGTGCTAACAGTGTCTAACGCTTCCAATTCTCCCACACTCAGCAACCCCAGTCCCTTCCTAGTGAAATACCCTTCAGCCTCAGTGGACAGGTTTGCACTCCCATTCTTGCCTATCACACCAGCAGAGTTCTCTCTGGGGTCAGCACCTTCATTTCCCTGGATCTCAGCTTCTCCTGCTTGGATCCATTCTTCAGATCCAGTCCCAGTGAGGAACTCATCTATACCACTCTCTGTGGCGTCCTCTGCCTGGGTCACCATATCAGCTGGGAGCATTAAGCTGTCAGACTTGTAACAGCTGATGCAGTCTTTTTTACAGTACAAGATATAACTAGGAATCCTCCCTGCTTCCTCTGCCCCTTGGACTGAAGTCTTGGCTTCAACAGCTGGTCTTCCTACCCTTTTCACTTCATCTGTGGGGTTTATGGATCCAGCTGTGCTGCTAACCCCCCTGTTGACTCCAGCAGTTTGGCTACTTCAGGTGCTGACTCCTTCCTTGGCATTCTAAACTTTGGTGTTGATGCCTGGTATGCCTTGAGGCTGCTTCTCCAGGGTTGGGGGTCAACATTCTGGGTTTCGGAATCTTCCCTGTTCTTGGAAGCTTGTCAGTCTATAATTCAGCTTTGATCTTGGCATCAGAGCTGGCTGAGTCCCTGTCAGATATTGGTGGTCTTACTCAGGTCCTTGGATCCTAAAAAATGCTAGGTCTTTTCAGCTGGCTTTGGCTTTTGATGCCATAGAAAGATCTTCTCCCACTTGGAGAAGGGGAGCTTTGGCAGTGGCATCTGATCCTTCTTTTTCCCATGCTTTTGGGCCTGCAGATTTGCATCAGCTCATTCTTGGATAGCCCACACCTTTGGGCCCCCCAGGTTTCCCTGCATTCGGAGCCCCCCATTTCTTCTGTGTTTCTTCCCAATTCCCCTGCCATGGGGGACATGATAAGAGAAAGTGGTTGGATTCTCCTGATAAATCCCTCACTGAGGACATTGACGTCAATGAAGGGGAAGGCTCCCCCAAATTCCCCTGCTGTGATACCTCTTTTGGCAATTTATTGGCATTTTTGAAACGGGGTGGGGAATGAATCACAGAGGCCCCTTACCCGATGTAGTTTGTGGTTCTTGAGGCTGTTGGAGTAGGTCCACCCACCTCCTGGGTGGTCCCCGCTTCAGACTCCCTTATAGAACTGGAGTCATGGGGGGCTTGAAGGGTACCCATTGTGGTGGAACCAATTCTTAGGAAACTGGATAATATTTTGGCTCATCCTAAGGACAGACTCCATTGTAGTTTGGGTCCAGCAGTTGATTCTATCAAGTTTGCAGCTGCCACAATGAAGGACATATTTGAGGAGAGTTCATCAGTCCATTCGCCCAGAAGGGAGTCTCAAGCTCTGGACTACTTGGAAAAACAAGCATATGCTTCAGCAACCTTTGTTGTGTGTGTGCTCAACTACCTTGCTCATTTCACAGGACTTCACTGAGAACTGGTGCTAAAGTATGAAACTTTGTGAATACTTAGCAGCCCCCAGAGACACAAAAGATTTTGGAGGGTCTGTTGTCAACCATGCTGACTATCACAAATGTCTCCATTAGGCTATCTGATGCTGCCGATAGGACGTCTCTCATAGCAGGCAGTGGCATTAGCGTGCACTGTTCTGCCTGGATGCACTTGTGCAATTTTGCGGACTGTTTTAAGGCGTGCTTCATCAATGATTTTTTTGATGGATCTTCCCTATTTGCCCCAAATGGCAAAGGATGTTAGGAATGAACAGGAAGGAACAACTCTGTCTGCCATTGTAGTGCATTTTGTCACCCCCCTCAGTGATCATACTCCAGGAATCGAGGAGTTGGGCAAGCATTTTGTTTTTCATAAAGAGCAGCAGCCTTTCCAGGGCACTGTTTGGGAAGATTCTCCCTGAGACAAAGAGGGTAACCATAATGGATGCCACCCACACAGCAGAAGCATTCCACAGACTCAAGGTTTCCATGAAACTTTCTCTGAGGGGCCTTTTCAGTGGTCCTGAATGGTTGCCTGACTGCTGTGCTGTGGAGGCAGTTGAGGGTCACTTTTCTCTCCACCCAAAAGCTTGAGAGACCATCACCTCCGATGCAATGGTGTTGAGGGGCATGCCCAGAGACTATACAATTCCCTTTTTATTTACTCCACAAGATCCTCAAAAACCTCTTCAGGAAATGCCACCCCATTGGAGAAGGGACACAGCAGTAGAAATTCAAAAGCTGCTGGCCAACCAAGTCATCCAAGAGGTCTCACCAGACCAGCAAAGATTTGGGGTCTATTCCAGTAGTTTTTTTTTTTTTTTTTTTTTTTTTTACTTCGGAATAGTCTTGGATCTTAGCAGACTTATTTGCTTCGTCAAGCAGACCAAATTCGTGGTGGTCACTTTACGGTCCATTCTACCTCTCCTGAGGAAAGATGACTGGATGTACTCACTAGATCACAAGGATGCCTACTATCACATAAAGACAGTAAGGCACTCTAGGAGATTTCTGAGCTTTCGGCTTAGGACCAGTCATTGCCAGTTTTGGGCTCTGCCCTTTTGTTTCACCACAGCTCCTCTCTGTTCAATAAATGGTGGTAGTGGTGATAGTGGTAACCTGTCTCAGGTGTTTTTTCCATACATGAATAATTATCTCCTCAATGCTTCCATGAGAGCATCTCTCATCAAGGCTTGAGACTCCTTACTCCAACTGTGTCTGTCCTTGGGCATTGTGGTGAAATACAAACAACTTGGAACCATTGCAAGTGTTGGAATTTCAAAGCTGCCATTTGGATATGGTCACTCAGATAGCTAAGCTTCCATCATCCAGACTAACTTATCTTTGACTGCAGGCATCTGACATTCCTCTGGATCCCAAACCCTTGGCAGCTGTGGCTCTCTGTCTCTTTGAGCATATCTGCCTCTTTCTTCTTGCAAGGTTACAAATGAGAGTGTGGCAGTGGACTTAAGCAGTTCAGTGGTCTTGGTTCCCATGGATTTCTCAATGCATCTGACAAACGTGATGTTATTTTGTCCTCTCTCGCCTTCATTCTTGCTGGTTGGGTTCGTAGTCGAAGCTTGGCTCTGACTCTGCTGCATACCAAAACTCGAGAACTTCTGCTGGCTCAAGGCTGCAACCTATCCCATGATGCTTAGCGGCTGTTCCCCAGATCTCGTTTGCCGCTTGAAGCATCGGGATGGTCTTCGCTGGCTCAGGCAAGTAATTACCTTTGTTAAACATCCTTTTACTATATTTTTTTCACAAAAACTTTCTATTAGAGTCTCCCATACCGTCCCAGTTGAAGTACAGTGCTTGTGTGTGTTTTTTTTACTTGGGTGTGTCTTCAGCTGTTCTCTTTGGGCCCTTGTTTTTTCTTCTATTCCCCTTCAAGAATCCGTTTAAGTTAGAGGATTCTTTCTCTTTAGCCTGTTTTTTTTCTTCAGGGCTTCTTCCCCTTTTCTTAAGGAGTCACCATTTACGTTAGAGGCATCTCCTCGGGTTAGAGGAGACTGTCGTTTAACTTGGAGACTTCTCCTCTTCCCACCCCTTTCCTTTCCTAGTTAAAAAAAAAAAAAAAAAACTCTGTCTTATATTTGCTTCTTTCTATTGTAGTGATTGTAGTTATTGCTAGCTGTGGTGGTTGTTGCTAGTAGTTGTTTTTTTCCAAGATGTCTAAAGAATCTGTCAAGGAGTCGAGACAATCTGGGTTTAAAAAGTGCGATTCATGCACTCAGAAAATGTCTCTAACGGATGAACACACAAGTTGTGTGTATTGTCTAGGGGCAGTCCATCTCCAGGATTCTTGCTCCATTTGTCATGGGTTTAGTGCAAGGGTCCCACAGGAGAAAAAAAAATAAACTTATTTTGAGGGGTTTGTTTTAAGGCCTTTTTGAAGAAGTTAATCAGGCCTCAAAATCGGACAAGACAAAAAAGTCTGCTTCGTCAGCTGCTGTGTCTGAGCCATCAGGCAGTCACAAGGATATAGTATCTTCGGAGCCAAAGGTTATCAGTTCCGACAAACCTGGCCCTCCCTTGGTGCCATCTGAGTCTTCGGAACCATCACGGAGCTGAAAAAGGAGTCTGTCACCGTCATTGGAACCAATACACTCAGTGCCGCAATCTCCTTTATTATAGTCTGTGGCAGGTAGTCACAGGCCATCGAACCATTCCTCTCGATCCTCCAGATTATTGGACAGTGACGTGGAGCAGGTGGTGAAAAGGTTGCTGCGGAAGCGGGCCCTGGCAGAAATTCTTTCGAGCCCAACCCTTCGGAACGTGGAGCTTGTGATGCCTGTGCCCTGGCCCAGCAATCAAGGAGCCTCAATTCTCACCACTAACACCAGTGAGGGGTGTCTCATATAGGAGGAAAGGATAAAAAATACATACAGTAAAGTGCAATTTCCCTTAAGAGCACACAGAGGTCACAGTCAGTCCAGGGCTGGTCGCTCCCTTGCTCTCCAGGTCCCCAATAAGACTCCCCACCGGCACAGCTATAGGGTCCAGATCTCAGCCAGCTGGGCAAGCTAAAACCTCTAGCACCCTCTCTGTCCAACCAGTGCTTCATGTCTCTGTCCAAGTAGCTGACACACACACTTTGAGATGAGTTTTATACAACCACACAGACACTCCTGGGGAAGGCTGGCACAGGTTCTCCAGCTGTGCCCCTTTTACCCAGACTGTATTGTATAAATCACTGCCACCACTCAGCTAATATTTATCAGCTACTCAAAGACCCATAAAAGGGTGTCCAATTATTACTGTGCAATATTATTATTCAATTGTAAGTGCAACTAAATAGTCAAGGCTTATTAGAGTGACTTGGTACAGGATCACTATATACATGCAATGTACTCTAGAGCTTTTATCTCTACACAAAACAGCCACAGTTGAAAGGTTTTAAAATATTTAATAAATAATAAAAACACAAGACAATACATTTACTACACAGTGCTAGTCAAGAGTTCAGAGATCACAGAGAAATACTTAAAATAATTCAGTAGTACAGTTCTGACATCACAGAAAAACACTTGGTCTAATCTTTCTAGTTTCTAGCTATTTCTAAGAGAAAACACAAGTCTAAGATAAACTTACATATAGAACAAGACAGTGCTGATGAGTTGAATGGTCAAGACAAAAATGCTTAATGCTCTCTGATTCTCTCTGTATTTAAAATCACATCCTTGGTTCACGTTACATCATTCTTCACAATTTCCTAGGGTTCCCAGGCTAACAGGCTACATTCTGTAATAAGCTCACACCAGGTCAGGAAGCAAAGCCATTAAGGACGTTTATGCATGCACATTCTGGCCATTAAATCTGTCCTTAAAACAATAGCAAGAATTCCTTCATCTAGACAGGCCGGAGCCAACTTTAAAAATCAAAGACAGTCTTAAAATGCTTGACTTAGCTTCTTTACAGCAGAGTGCACTGTTACATTTTTGCAGTTTTACATGTAACACTATTTTTACCATTTAAGACAACATACCTGAGGTTTACATTAGTATTTACAGATGACAAAATTATCTCCAAAATTCTATCTGGCTAGGCTGGCAGCCTTCATCTGTCTTCCCTCAATCTTCGCAAATTATCATGTGGGAGACCTCTGATCCAATGTAATGTCCCATAGATTATGCAAAGCTTTCCTCAGGGGAACTTTTCTGTTAAGACCACCCTTAAGAGAATCTCCTCCCCCATGGGATCTAAATTTAGTATTATCATCCTTGATCCTTCCTCCCTTCAAACCAGCATCCTCTTGTTCACTAAAATTTGTATCTTGGAAAACAATTACTTCAGCTAGGAGAGTTTCAGAGTTGCAAGCTTTGTCTATCCGTCCTCCTTATTTGATTTTACATAAAGATAGTTTCCCTCAGAACAAATCCTTCCTACTTACCAAAAGTTTGTTCTGAAGCAAATTTAAACCAATCTATAGAATTGCCTGTGTTTTTTCCTAACTATGGCAACAAGGCAGAATATAAGCTTCACCAACTGGATGTGCATAGACAGTTGTGTTTTTACTTGCATAGGACCAAAGATTTCAGAAAGTCAGATCAGTTATTTGTTTCTTATTCAGAAAACAAAAAAGGCTTGGCAGTCTCAAAAGTTACTTTGTCCAAATGGCTTACTGAGACCATCACCTATGTGTATAATTCTCATAATAAAGACCCACCAGGGAAAGTTAAAGAACATTCAACTAGAGCGGTGTCTACTTCCATTGCCTTTCAATCCAGACTTCCATTGGATTCAATTTGTGCTGCTGCTACATGGGTTAATCCTCACACCTTTATCTCTCGTTACAAAGTAAATGTGGCCTCCCGGAACAGAGCATCCTTTTGGTTCCACTGTCCTGAAGAGTTTATTCCCTTGAGCCACCCAAGAAAAAGGTGATGAGGACGCTGTCCCAACCAGAAGAATGAAGGCGAGATAGGACAACATAACATAAAGAAGTTATGTACTCACCGTAACATTCCATGTTTGTTGTCCAGTATCTTGCCTTCATTATTGCATCCCACCCATCCATTCCCCCTTCTGGAGGATCTAGAGGACTTTACAATTGGCAAATATGGTCTGAGTCCCTTCTTGCTTCTTTACCTTTATGACCAGTATATTTAATAAATCTTTCTTTTCTGTATGTTAGCATACTCTAGGGAGTAGTCTCTCAAATGAGATCTGGGGAACAAACGCTAAGCATCATGAGATAGGTTGTAGCCATGAGATAGTAGAAGCTCTCGAGCTTTGGTATGCAGCCAAGTCGGTGCCGAGGTTCGGCTCCGAACCCAACCAGCAAGAGTGAAGGCGAGATACTGGACAACAAACATGAAACATTATGGTGAGTACATAACTTCTTTTTACAACCACATTCAGTGATGGTTGGACTTGCCATTGGTTGCAGCAGGGCAACTTTTAGTTCTTCTGTATTCCCAGGCCTCAGTCATGACTGATGCTTCCCTTTGGTTTTGGGAGGGGGGCATTTTGAAGTGAATACTGTCCAGGGACATGGTTGAGGTTTAAGGCTAGTCTTCACATCAGTGTTTTAGAGATAAAGGCAGTCCTCCTAGTGTTGCAGGCCTTTCAGAACCTCCTCGTAGTGTGATCCCCATTCAAATAGACAAATGTGTAATTTGGTATCTGAACAAGCAAGGAGGAACTTATTCCTGTCCTTTATGTCAAGAGGTCATGAGGGTTTCACAGTGGGTGATGTCCTCTCACCAGTTTCTGATTGCAACGGACATCCCAAGGAAATCCAACATTCTGCCAGACAGTTTGAGCTGGAACATTCTTCTGCTTTACAAGTGCTCCCTGAACCTAAATGTAGCATTTCAAAATTCAGCCACTGGGGCACTCCCTGCTGGAATATTTTGCTTCTCCATCCAATGAGAAGTGCAGCAGTTTTTACTCCATTATACTTCCCAAGGGCAGTCACCAAGGGATGCTCTATTGTATGTTTGGCCCACTGGTCTCCTGTATGCCTAATCTCTGACAGTATTGATAATCAAGTTTCTTCAGAAGGCAGCTGTTGTGTACCGATGGCATTCCTCATTGCCTCATTCTTGCCCCAAGATTGGTTCCCCTTTCTTGGCCTTGGTGGATCTGTTAACAGATCTAATTTTCCATACTGCTGCGATACCTCTTCCGAAACTCCACTCCCTCAAACTGACTACATGCTTTCTTCAATTTCAGTAATGGCCAGGAAGTCCAGGCTCTCAGAAAGAGTTATTCACATCCTTTCTTTATTCCGTAAATCTTCCACCAGGGAGTCAGTGCTAGTAAATGGAAACATTTCTCAATCGTAGCCTCTTCTAAAGGCTTGGGCCCTTTTTTGACTCATTTGTATGCCATCTTAGACTTTTTGACTGGTCTTTTTCATTCTGGTTTGAGTTACTCTACCATAAAGGTACAACTGGCTGCCATTTGCAGTTTTAATGTCAGCAGAGATAATTTGACTTTGGTGGCTCTTAAGTTGTCTAAAGCCTTCTTGAGGAGCACTTGTATTATGGCTGCCTATTCAAGATTCAGTACTGCAGTGGGAATCTTCCTGTGGTGCTACAGGTACTTGCTAGACCACCCTTTGAACCTTTAGCCATAGTATCCTTAAAGTTATTCTCATGGAAAATCCTCTTTCTGGTAGCTGTTTCTTCTGCCAGAAGAGTATCTGGACATCAATCACTATCCTCCGTACCCCCTTACTTGTTGTTTCATAAAGAAAGAGTTGCCCTTAAGACAAAACTTCCCTTTATGCCCAAGGTCACTTCAGAATCTACTTTGAGCCAGCCTATTCTCTTGCCAGTCTTCTTTCTAAATTTCAATAACAAGGGAGAATGTTTGCTTCATTGTTTGGATTTGCATAGACAACTCAGGTTTTATTGGGACAGAACCAAAAGTTTTAGAAAATCTGAGTAACCGTTTATTTTCTTTTCTAAGCTGAGACTGGGAAAGCCTGTTTCCAAAGTGACCGTGTTCAAGTGGCTCTCCATCTGTATCTCATTTCTGTACTCTTTGAAGGGAATGTCCTTACTTCCAAAGGCTAGAGGACATTTGACTAGAACAATAGCTATTTCTACTGCTTTTTTCTCACAGGCCTCTATTGATGAAATTTGTGCTGCAGCTACGTGGTCTGGCAGTCATTCCTTTGTCTACAAACTGGTAGTTCAGTCTAGTCTAGAGGGTTGGTTGGTTCCACTGTTTTGCAGAATGTTCTGTCCTAGGGACTCCATGGGGTCTTCTCTAGCAGAGGACTGTCCCACAGGTTGAAGCCAGATAGAAAAGACATTGTACATGAAAGTTATGTACTTACCATAATGATAGATCTATGTTGTCCTTTTCCATCTACCATACCACCTCCAAATTGTCATGTTTAGCAAAGTGCTTCCAGTTGGCAATTGCAGTCTGGTCTATAAGCTGCCATGTTGGGGTCTTTGTCTGTTACCCTCTACCTGTCACTTCCCTTATTAACATGTTTAGATTCGGTATTATTTTTGGGGGTTGTCAAGGACAAATTTGATTTGCGGAGACAGTAGGAAAGCATGGTATTGTGGGTAGAGGAGGAGGAGCTCTCGGGCTAAAGACTGTGAGATGGCTGGTATCAGATCTATTTTTGAGTCCAGTAATCCACAGTTTGAACTGGATGGAAGATGACAGCATGGATCTGTTGTTATGGTTAAGTAGATAACGTTTGCTTTTAGCTGTCTGGTGCACTGCAAGTTTTAAAAAAATATTGTTGCATTGTAAAGTGTCTAACAGCTTTAGAAACTGTTAGTTTGAAGTGGTGCACTTTGCTTTTGATTGATGTTTGTGTGGAAGCACAAGGTGCATTGCATCTTTTTAAAGCTGTTATCTGGTTTTCCCTTCAGTTCTGTGAAGACTGCAGTGTGTAGGCAGTGAGTAATTTGTATAGTTATACAGTTAGCTTCATAAATAAGAACTCCACTATGGCAAGCTTGTTATAGTTAGGTTCTTAAAGACGAAATAGGGATATTTTTATTTCAGTTTTAGAACATAGTCGGTATGCTGCATTATTACAAGGTTGTTATGCATTCATTCAGAAATTAACGGTCATACAGCAGATGGAAAATATATGGCTGAAAAATTCTTCCTCCCCTTAACCTATAAAAGCAATTATACAATGAAAGTTAATTATAATTATAAAACGTGAGTGCTGATAGGAAAAGCAACTACCAACAGAAAAAAAGACTACTACACAGATTCATAACAGTAAAGTAACCAAAAATGCATAAAAACTGCTTGCAAATATAACATGATGCCTTTTCATTGAACAGAAATGCTTAACATTGAAAGTAGTTTCAAGAAGAAAAACAGCAAAAGGAGACATGTAAGCTGAGAATTTCTGTGCAGTCAGTGGAAATGAAATAAGAGCAGTTGCTGATTCACAAACTCCAGTTAAGGCAATTATTAAAACAAAATAAATGCCTTAAAACCTAAGATTTTGTTTAAATCCCTAATAGGAGAAAAGAAGCACAGTAACATAAACCAACAAACATATACGTGTAAAACAAAACAGAAAAAGGAACATCAGAGAGAATGAACCAATCATTACTGTTCTCGATGCAGCCAAAACAGGAGCAGTTTCGTACCCACAAACTGTACATAAAACAGTTAAATAACAGCAAGAAAAATGGCTTCTGAAAAAAGAAAAGAAACACCTTAAATCCTAACATAGTACGAGAGAACCACAGTTACATAAAGCAGCACATACAAAAGTAAAACTGCAGAGAACTGTTTTTTGTACAGTAAAGTAAAAAAAACACAAGTAAGCACACAATGCTATACAAAAGTAATACAAGTGTGTACGAGCAATAACCCATGGCTAAGTGTGGGAAATGCTTACTTTACCCACAGTTGGCTTTGTTTGGTCACTTGGGATTTGCTCTTC
The DNA here is from genome assembly GCF_019279795.1 of Protopterus annectens. Classification (NCBI taxonomy): domain Eukaryota; kingdom Metazoa; phylum Chordata; order Ceratodontiformes; family Protopteridae; genus Protopterus; species Protopterus annectens. Next base: position 977,297,326 of record NC_056746.1, on the reverse strand, counting down.
TGACCAAATAGTGCTAATAATGGATAGGCCAGGCATTACTGACACAAACGAGTTATTGCTAGTATGCCACAAAAACTTAGTACTGGAGCCCTTGCGGTTTTAATTAATCACAGCCTAGATGGCTGCAAGTGCACACACTCACAGAATATTTAGTATGCCAGGTTGATGTTTCCATGAAATTATACTACACAAATAGCATGATTATCAGCTATTTTCATATTCTTTTAATATATGTTTATTTGATATTGAAAAATAATTTCCAAATTTAAACATTGTATGTATTGTTAATGTTCATTGTGAAGGTAAATCAAATTACAACAGTAAATATTTTATATATTGTCAGTGTTCATTGTAGTGCTTTTTCAAATCTCTGCAGAAATGGAGCTTTGAGTCGGACTTTCTCAGTAAACAAATGAAAATAAACAATGGTTCATACTAACTCATATCTTACATTCATTCAGGCTTCACCTTGCCGACTCAATGAATGAAAAGTTATTCCTGAACGAGACGACAAAGATCATGCCATTTGGTAATCCAAGTGACAGTGACAGAAAGGATATTAGCCTGGTTATATTCAGGGTAGTTTAAAGTGATGATATAGTATGCACTGGAAATGTCTGGATCTGTCTGCAGAATGCAGCCTTATATTTCATTATTGTGCAATACTTTTCTATCAAGCAGCCTCATCAGAATATATGAGCCATTTATTGAACAATGCTGAAAGCAGACATATAGCAGCCTAGGCTATATTCCTAACCTGTTCTGTGGATCTTCTGTATTAATAATCTTTTTAAGAATGTACACAGCAAGGTTAGTAAGACATGTAGCACAAGAGTAAAATTTTTAACAGGCCTGGAACTGCCTATTCAGAGCTGTGGTGCTATAAACAAAGTAGCCTGGATAAGGCTTACTAATAAAATAATGTATTCCCAGCTGGTATTTGTTTATGATTAACATGCATGTTAAACTGGCCTTTCAGGCTTTTCCACTATAAGAAAATAAGGGCTTCATTAAAATAACCCCCCCCAACACCTCCTGTGATGTCAGTGGGAGATGCCAACACTGTATCCACCCCCCCCCCCAAAAAAAAACTAATAAAATCTCATGGTCATTCATTCTGTACTCAGTCAACTAAGCAGTGCTCATCTGCCAATAAATGGTCTTCAACTACTGAAGAAAACAGAGTGCTCATCATTTATTATTATTTTTTCCTACTAACCCAGAGGACAAAAAATAGGGCTCTTATGGGCTCCTAATGGTGAAACAGAATTCCAGACCACCAAATCTGTGGACCCAATTTGAGGGACAAGACCCAGAGACATAAAAGGAGGCAGCTGCACACCAGTAGATTCAACAACTATAGGCAAGCTTTTTCTTGGAAATATTATAGGATAGTGAGTTTAGTGTGCCTTCAGCTGTGTAGTCGTTTTTCTTGATCTGATGTTATTTTTCTTCATTCCTCAACGAATGGATAATTGGACCTCACTTCGATTCCGACACTGTAGCTTCTTTTCCAGACTCTGGATCTAATTCTCAAGCTCCTCCGTTACCCATAATGACCGTTACTACTGTTTTACCTCGGATCTCGCTTGCTAATCAAATGGGGCAGACATGGATTGCTGTTTCTCGAGCTGTTGGATATTTTTTTCTGATTTCCATAAGTAAAGGTATAGAATATTCTTCCTGTAGCTACTCCTTTATTACTGGTTGCCTGTTTTCCTCCCTTTACCCTCTGCACAGCTTTTAGTTAGCTCATATTTTTACCCTTTTCGGTATCTCTCCATTACTATTGTTTGTAACCCCTCTCCCTTTTATACCGTTTTTCTCAGGGTAGTGCTATAATTTACCATTTGTTGTAACCCCCCCCCCCCCCCCCAAAAAAAAAAAAAAACTTCTTTCCTTTTCTGACTTTGGACTTCTGTTCCTTACCATGGCAGAGAAGCCAGCCGGTTTTAAGAAATGCACTTCCTGTGGTCATAAGACCCAATTCTGATGCCAGTAGGCAGTGCTTTGATTGTCTAGACCCAAGTCACCTGGATTCCCATTGTCAGATTTGTATGGTGTTTAATACCAGGGCCATCAGCGACAGGAGAAATATGCTTGTTCTTAATGGCCTTCTTTCTGATTCAATTCCTTCTTCCTCTGCTTTAGCATCGGGCTCAAACCCCCTCAAAAAAAAACAAAACCGTCTTTGGAGGCCAGGAAGCATAGGAAATACTCTCCTACTTGTCTCCGAAATCCACTCCAATATCGGAGCCACCAGTCAAACTTTCAAAATGTTCAGATCTGACTCTTTCTACTTCTAAGTCACCTCCCCAGAGCCCTTGGTTCTGTCCAGAGCCGATCTCTCAACGGCTCTGATCACCATTTTTGCAGAAAACTCCTAGGAGGTTGTCTCACCCTGTTTCCACCTCTTTATCCATCAGAGCCACGCAAAGTCTCTATAAAGCTGATGTGGATAGGAGGAGGAGGAAATTTCTCAGGGCTCAGATTCAGATGGGGGGGATTACCAACTCCCATTGGATCCATGAGCCTTCAACCTGTTTCCAATCCCATCAACTCTCCTCCTCTGATCCGACCAGCGATTTCAGAGCCATCAGATCTGAGAGCCCTGAGAGTCAAGATGTGGGATCTGAGGATGGCTTCATCTTCGACTATGACCATATCCCTGACTTGTTTGGCACCATCCCCCTTTGAGCAGGATGAGTCTCTGAGTTGAAGTGTTGGTGTCTGATCGGGGGGGGGGGAGTGTCTTTGACTCCCAAAAGTCTTGGAGCCGTCACTTCCACTGTGCTCTGGACAGCTTGAGTCCAATTCCTTCCTCATAGCAGAGATCTGGGCAGGGGCAGGGCTTGACGGCACCAGGAGTTTCGGCTCCAGTGAGGTTGACCTTGGCTTCTCCTGGTCCCTTTGTTTTCAAGTTGCTGCAGAGAATATTTTCTCATATGAGAACACTCTCGACTCTTACTTCTTCGGATCCTAACCCCATTTCCCCCCCCCCCCGTCAGATCCAGTTTCTTAGCCTCATCTGCCTATTACACATGGACAACTAGCCCGTATGAGCTTCCAGGCAGTTCCAGTCCAGGAACTTCCTTTCTCTTCCAGTACTCCTCCAGATCCCACTGAAGAGTTTCCCCAGAAGAGCTTGTGTAAAAGGAGACAATTAGATTCCCCCCAGGAATCTCTAACTGAGGACACTGATTTTTATGAAGGAGAAGGGTCCCACAGGTCACCACTGGAAGATGTCTGCTTTGTTGACATTCTAGAGAGCCTTCTCCAAAAAGGTAGTTAGTCCTCTGAACCCCCTTCCCAGGAGGAGTTGGTGTTTCTGAAAACCTTCGGGTCCAGCCCATCTATGTCTTGGGTTACCCCCCCCCCCAGTGGATGACTTAAGAGACCTTGTCTCCTACTGGGCTTGGAAAAAGCCAAATACCATAGAACCAATTCCCTGTCACTCAGACAGGACCCTACTTCTACCCAAGGACAGACCCTTTTGTAGTAAGGGAATTCCCATAGATGCCATGTTTGTTGTGATTAAGGAACTAAGTCTACCCCTAGGTCCATGTCAGCAGTGGAACAAAAGTTTTTTTTCATTGCAACTGGCCACCCACTCTAATCCACAGGGACAGCCAGTCCAAAGTCTTCGGGCCACCCTGCAGTCCATCTTGAATGCATCCACTAGGTTAATCTCTCATGCAGCTGAAGGTTCCTCATGGGCTGAAGCTTTAGGTAGAGCAAGTTCAGGCATAGCCATCAGGAGACATGCTTGGATGCATTTGTGTGGTTTTGTGTAACCCTTCAAGTCTTCTGTTATGGGTTTATATTATGTGATCGAACAGTCAAATGTTTGAACACGTAATAATCGACCCCTAAATATCGAACCGTCAGAATGTCGAATGGTTCAATGGAGATCTCCGTACAGTGCAGACATGGAAGTTTTCCATTGTCTGCACTGTAGTGCGATCTCGGAGTTGGTATATTTAAGTAGCGGGGTGGGGTGGGGGGTGCAGGGGGCCTTGCCCCCTGCTTAGAGCGTTTTAATGGTTTGGATGTTTTTTTTGTTTTTATTTGACCATTTGACATTACAGCGTTTCGATATTTAGGGGACGATTATTATGTGTTTGAACATTTGACTATTCGATCATGTAATATAGACCCTTCTGTCATCAATGATTCCTTTGACAGATTTTCCTTGTTTGGGCCCACTGTTAAAGACACACTTTCCCGGAGTGAACATGATGGAGAGACCATATCTGCAGTGAGAATTCATTTTTCTACCCTGCAAGGATCCTTTTCCAGAAATCAGCACGGTGGGAAAAAGATGTGGTTCCAAAAATCCCAAGGTCCTTTTCAGGATTTATGAGGAGAAATTTCTCCCTTAGGCACAGAGGGAAATAATAATGTGGCAGAGGTGGTCCAGTGTCCTTTTCATTCGTCCTCAACCCAAGGGTTCGGATCCGATCATCAGATCTGACTCAGCCACCTACTCCAGACTTTAGATCCAACTCTCGAACTCCTCCCTTTACCCATAATGCCTTAGTCCAGCCCATTACCTCAGATCTCATTTGCCACCATCACAAACAGATGCAGGTTCCTCTCTTGAGCATTATTAAGAGCTTTTTCATAAGTTAATTCAACCTTTTTTATCTTTAAAAGTTAAAACTTTAGCTGTTTTTTGCTATTTATTTCTATCCTCCCTCTCAGTCTTTCACAAAACATTAGGCCTTCCTATTATTTTGTTACTATTTTTCTAATTTGTAATCTGTTAGTACCATTGGTGGGATTTATGCTTACCCTTTTTTATAGGGTATTTCTTTCAAATTGCTATTGTCGGTAATTAAAACAGTTACAAAAACCAATGGGGAAGTACGAAGCTCTGGTTCAGCAAGTTGCAGGGTTCCTTCCAAGATGTTCCAGAAGATTCCTCTTACAGAGGCAGAGTAAGGGGGATTCAATGGCAGATGCTGCCCTAGAGGCGCAGAGGAGGTCCACAGAATCAGGGCTCCAGGGAATCCTTCTCTGAGAAGCCTTTTCAGCACCCCTGAGGCGTTGCCTGACTGTCCTGCCCTGAAGGCAGTTGTGAGTCATTTTTCGTTGCACCCAAATGCCTGGGCATCTATAACAAATGATCAGTGGGTGCTCAAGATCATATCCAGGGGTTATTAAATTCCCTTTTCCAAATCTTCTCCAAATCCCAAGAAGGTTCTCCCGATGTGCCACCCAGGCAGAAAGAACTGGCCCAGAGAGAGGTTTTAGCACTTCTAGAAAAAAAGAACCATCCATGAGGTCTTAGTAGGACAAAGAGAATTTGGAACTTATTCTTGTTTCTTTTTGGTGCCAGAAAAGACCGGGGACCTACATCCAATTGTGGACTTCAGCAAACTGAACTTGTTCATCAAGTAGAAGTTCCAATAGTCACTGTTCAGTCCATCCTGCCACTGTTGCAGAAGGACGAATGGATGTGCTCCATTAACCTCCAGGATGCCTGCTATCATATTTATTTATTGACATTGGGTAGCCAGGAAAGTCTGACTGGGTCAGGGACCCATTTTCAGCAGAGGCCCGGGGAGAAAAGCCCCTAAAGAAACTCTTCATATCAAGATAGACAAGCGTTCCAGGAGGCATCTGCTCTTTCAGATCGGAGCCAATCATTTCCAATTCAGAGCCCTACCATTTGGACTCACCACAGCCCCCAGGGTGTTTAACAAATGCTTAGCAGCAGTAGTGGCTCACCTGAGGCTTCAGGCATTTCAGGTCTTTCCATACCTGGATGATTGGCTCCTCACAGCTCCCATGAGGCATCAATTGGTATCCTTCATGCAGCATCTCTTGCAGACTTTTGAAAAGCTAGGGATTACCATCAACATGGTGAAGTTGAAGCTATCTCCATTGCAAAGCCTAGAATTCATTGGAACTCATCTCAACATGGTAACAGAGATTGCAGCATTGCCTCCCCACAAAGTGGACTTGATCAGCAGGTCAGGGCCGACTTCGGGGCCCATCGCCTCAGGCACGCCTCATTCTCAGCATCTTAGGATCCATTTTGGCGGCCATTCTCCTTGTACCACTTGCAAGATATTGCATACAGGAGCTTCAGTGGATGCTAGCAGTGCTGTGGTCCATTTTGTCTCATCCAGTGTCCATGCTTATTCCGTTAACTCTTGTTTGCAGATGGCATCTGCAGTGGTGGTTTTGTTCAGAGGATGTCCTTCGATTCAGACCCTTTTTCTTCCCCCACACATGGTCACTGTGACCATGAGCGCTTCCCTTTTGGGTGGAGGGTCATTTTCATGGCAGAACTGTCCAAAGCTTTTGGTCTGCGTTGGAGACCAAGTTGCACATAAGTATTCTAGAGATGAGGCAGTCCTCCTCACATTGCAAGCTTTTCACGATTGCCTTCCTCTGGGAACAGTGGCGTTTCATACAGACAACATATCAGTGGTGTGGTATATCAACAAGCAAGGGGGGATAAGCTCTTACCCATTGTGCAGAGTAAAAGGAATTGAAAGACCGCCAAAAAAAGTGGAAGTAGATGCATTTTGGAGAAGTATTTATGAAGATCCTGTGGAATATAACAAAGATGTTAAATGGATAGAAGAAGTAAAAGAAAGAATAAGAAGTTTAAAGGTACATGATATGAAATGGGATGAAATAACAACCAGAGAGATTGAAACAATATTGAGAAAAGCCTCTAACTGGAAAACCCCAGGCCCAGATGCTTTTGCTAACTTTTGGCTTAAAGTATTAACTTCTTTGCAAGAGGATTTAGCCATGATTAAAAACTATTTATATGTGCACCCCGAACACACACCTCACTGGTTAACAACAGGAAAAACAATGCTCTTACTTGAGTGAACCTGCAAGCTACCCTAAAAATGATAGACCAATAACTTGTCTTCCAACGACGTATAAACTATACACGAGAATTGACGTCGACAGAGTTTTTAGTCATTTAGAAGAAAACTCAATTATGGCAGTAGAACAAAAGGGCAATAAAAGAAAGTCATATGGAACAAAGGATCATTTCTTGTTAAAGTTATAGTGGGGAACTGTAAGAAGGGGAAGAATCTAAGTATGGCATGGATTAACTACAAAAATGCATTTGATAGTATCTCACATTCATGGATAAAAGAGTGCTTAAAAATGTATAAGATACACCCTATACTGATTTGACTACATTACAGTAACCATGAAACCGTGGCAGACCACTTTGCAATTAAGCCATGATAAAGGACAGATTATCCCAGGGATAAAAATTCAAAGGGGGATATTTCAGGGTGACTCGTTGTCACCGTTGCTATTCTGCCTTGCCATTAACCCATTAAGCTGTTTACTTAACAGCTTAAGCCATGGCTACAATTTGGCTCCTAGAAAACAAAGTCTAATGACTTCTCATCTTCTCTTTGTCGATGATTTAAAACTGTATAGCTCATCAGATGAGGAACTGAAAGCACAGCTGCAGGTTGTCAAAACTTTTTCAGATGATATTGGAATGTCATTTTGTGTTGATAAATGTACAAAAGCAACCTTTAAAAAAGGAAAACTGCAGCACCAGGAAAACATCAGTTTCGGACAAGAATGTGATATAAAAGAACTTGAGCAAGAGGTCATGTATAAATACTTGGGAATTGATGAAGGATCAGCAATAAAACATGAACAAATGCAAATAAAACTCAGTAGGGAGTACTTTAGAAGACTTAAATTAATCCTAAAAACAGCATTGACATCTAGGAACAAGACCCAAGCTATAAATCCGTTTGCTCTTCCTGTCCTAACTTATAGTTTTGGAGTGATTGATTGGCCCCAAAAAGTGTTGGATAGACTGAATATTAAAACAAGAAGGATGCTTCATGCTTACCAAATGATTTATAAAAATCAGCATATGCCAAGATTATATATTCCCTGTTCCAAAGGAGGGATGGGCCTCCTTGAAATTGATTACATGTATAGACCTGCAATCGTGGGACTCCACGCATATTTACTGACCTCACAAGATCCAAATATAGTGAAAGGTTTGAAACATGAGGAGAATAAATCTAAGATGACATCTTTGCTTAATTTGGCAGAAGCATATCTACGTCAAGCAGGAATGGAAAACAAACCAGAAGTGGATAAAAACAACTGAATGTGCTAAAAAACAAAAGAAGGAATATAAGGTGAAGGACCAGATGAGAAGGCAAGAAATGTGGAAAAAACATATTTGCAAGTATAGAAAATTTCTGGAAGAGCCTCATGCTGATCAAGAATGAACACAGGAATGGTTAAGGAGAGGTGAATTCACATCAAGAAATCAAAGGTTAATATTGGCAGCCCAAGATAGTGGGCTACATACACACTGGTTTACAGAGTCAATTGAACATGTGGGAGAAACAGACATATGTAGGTTTTGTAAAACTGAATTGGAAACGGTCACACACCTTGTTGCTGGTTGCGACGCACAAATGGAAGAGGGACTGTATACTGAAAGGCATAATAATGTGGCAAGACTGTTATAATGGAGATTGTGCAGATATTATGGTATTGAAGTGGCTGGAAAAACACTGGAAACATGAGCCATAAATCATAGAAAATGATGGTTTATATCACATGGAATCCCCCAATACCAACAGTTCAAAAGATAGATACTAGAAAACCGGATATAGTGGTCCAAGAAAAGAAGACAAAAGTAGCATTGATCACTGAAATCACCACACCCAGTGACTACAGTGTCTTGCGTACAAAGAGACACAAAGTCATAAAATACCTTGATCTGCAGGCAGAAACGAGAGCCACGTGGAAGAAAGATACCCAGACAGTTCCAGTAGTAGTAGGAGCAACTGGTCTTATAAAAAAGAATTTACAAGCGTATTTAGATATGTTACCAATTCATGTAACACCGTATGAATTGCAGTAGGAGTCATTACTGGGCACATTGCGGGTGCTGCGAAGAGCACTTTTGGCTAACATCAAAGAGTGAAACAATACTAATTTCATGAACTTTAATCGTACTTTGACATAGGAATGGGGTCCATTCCCGTCACGGTATTAGAAACCCAAAAGACTTGGAGAAATTAAAAACGGCAGAGAGGCCATGAGATTGTGGGAATGGGCGATCTATTCCAGTCACTTTCTTCTTACAATGCGTATACCCGGGGAGTCCATTGTCATGGCAGACAAGCTCAGCAGGTCTGTCTTGACCCTGCGTGAGTGGTCCCCCAGTCCATCAGTGGCATCTCAGATTTTCGCTTGTTGGGACCAACCTTGCTGCGATCTTTTTGCATCCCCAATGAACAAATAGAGCAGGTACTTTGCCCTGATTCCCCCAGAGAGCAGTCCCCGAGGGATGCTTTTGTCTATGATTGGCCTCTGGGTCACCTCTACACATATCCTCCTCTTCTTTTGATCCCCAGAGTACTTCAGAAAGTCCACAGACTGAAGAGTTCCATGATTCTCATTACCCCTTTCTGGCCTTGCCAACTGTGATTCCCCTTCTCGAAGTTTCATCTGAAGTATCCACCCTGGATACTTGATCCCGTTCCAAATCTCATCTCTCACCCATCAGAACAATCACCCAACCTTCGTTCAGTTCGTCTGAACACATGATTTATCCACTTCCCGTGATAGTGACACAGTCCAGGCTGGCTTCTCCAGTCAGAAAAAATATATTAGTTTTCCAGAAGCCATCTACTCAGAAGGTCTATTGTAGTAAGTGGAAACGTTTTGTTTGGGCTGCAGAATGGAATCTTGATCTCTTTTCAGCTCCAGTACCAGATATTGTTCTTCTCTTATCATCCCTTTTTCAAGAAGTGGTCAGTTTCTCTACTGTAAAACTACAGTTGGCGGCCATTTCTAATTTTTGTGTCAATGCTGGACCCACTTTTTTCGCTAGATTATGTAAGGCCTTCTTGAAGGGCATCTTCCTTCTCCGGCCACCTGTCAAAGATCCTGTCCTTCCTTGGGATCTGACCTTGATGCAGCAGTCTCTCAAAGTCCCTTTGAGCCAGCTCATTCATGTGATTTCAAATTTCTCTCTTGGAAGACTGCTTTTCTGGTGACCATTACTTCGGCTTAGACGTTTTCTGAATTACAGGCCTTGTCCTGTAAACCACCATATATTGTTTTTCATAAGGACAGGGTAACTTTGCAAACTTAACCCCTCGTTTATGCCTAAGGTAGCTACTGAAAGTAATCTCAACCAGAATATTCAGTTAACTGTCTTTTTTCTAATAATTTCAATAAGGGTGAATATCTCCTCCATAGCTTGGATGTGCATCGACAGTTGAGATTTTATTTCTACAGAACTAAACCCTTTAGAAAATCTGGCCAGTTGTTCGTAGCCTTCTCTTTGAACAGGCACGGCCCAGCAGTTTCTAAAGTGACGATTTCTAAATGGATTTCTAATTGCATTTCCATAGTTTAATAGGTTCATACTAGGCTATCTGCCCTAGGGCATTTATAAGCCTAGCCAGAGTGTGTTTGGCTTTCGCCACCCATTTTAAATTAATTTTGCTATGCCCTTTTTCGAGGTCCCTCTTGAAGAGAGTCAATGAGGGACTCTGCCTAACCTGGACTGGGATTTTATTCCAGAGTGAAGGGAGCCTCTGGGTTATGAATCTGTCCCTCCAGCATGTCCTATTTATTTCAGTGCTGAGGTTCAAGTCTCTCGGCCAGAGCTCGATGGGATTTGGATTTTCTGAGGTGCAGCATGTCCATTAATTCCGGGTTGGACATGGCTTTATACATCAGACACAGATCGCCTCTGAGCAGGCGGTATGCCACTGAGTAGAGCTGGAGTTTCTTTAACCGGGCAGCATATGGCATCTGTTTGAGCCCTTTGATCCTCTTGGTGAGGTACTTTTGGGGTCTTTCCAGTTGCTGCAGGTGTCTGGTAAGGTACATCCCAAAAGGGGCATTGTACTCAATTATGGGCCTGATGAGGGATGAGTAGAGAGGCACGATGACCTCCCTTGATCTAGATGTGAATCCCTTCATGATTAGGTGGGCTATATAAAATGTTTTTCTAACCACTTTGACCACGTGGTTGTCAAATGAGAGATTGCTATCAACTTGGGTCCCCAGGTCCCTAAATACTTCTTCCGTACTTAATGGATTACCACCTATGTGGTAATTTGTGGGCACTTTGTTTTTGCCAAAGGGGATGACTATACACTTTTTGGCATTTAGCTTGAGGCCATGGCTCTGGCACCAGTTGTCTGTTTCTATGAGGACCTTTTGGAGGATGCTTGTGTCGGCTGGAGAGTCGATTATAGCGCCTAGTTTGCAATCATCTGTGAACTTGGTCAGCCACTGTCCTTCCGTGTTGGCCTGTACCTCCGAGAAATATATACCGAACAGGAGAGGTCCCAGGACTGAGCCTTGTGGGACGCCACTTGTAACTGGTTTGGAGTCTGACATGGCTCCAGCAATTCTAACCATGTGGGTTCTGTCCTTGAGCCAGTTTGCAACCCATCTAGTGACATAGGGGTTTATATTTAAGCTGGTGAGCTTATCTATAATGCCCGAGTGGGGTATTGTATCGAAGGCTTTTGCTAGGTCCAGGTAGACTGTGTGGACCACCTTCCCCTCGTCAATGGCCTTAGTGACTGTTTCAAAGAAATCGACCAGGTTTAAGAGGCAGGATCTGCCCTTAACAAAGCCGAACTGGGTAGGATCCAGTGTCTGTAGGTCCCCAATATCTTTTTTTATGAGGTCCATGATGATCCTTTCCATAGCTTTGCAGACCAAGCTAGTCAGGCTTATGGGGCGATAGTTTCCAGGATCAGTTGAGGCACCACCTTTGTGGGGAGGGGACCACTGTTGCTGTACGCCACTCTTTGGGTATGGAGTTGCCTCGCCACCTAAAGCGCACTCTCAGGTCAGTTGCTACCTCATCAGCCTTCTCCGCTAGGATGTCCTTAGATATGTGTGCTGCGGCCACTTGGCCCACTCTTCACACTTTTGTTGCTCATTATAAGGTGGATATGGTCTCCAGAAGCAGAACACGTTTTGGTTCCACAGTGCTCAGGTACATCCTTCCTTAGGGTCACCCAGGATTCGATTGTAGCTAGTGATTCTGACTCAGTCTTGATGAATAATGAAACGGATAACATCAGATCAATAGTTAGGTACTTACTGTAACTTGGTATCTGTGTTATTCTGTTTCATTATTCCTCACTTCCCCCTTCCATGTTTGTGGAGGCTCTGGAGAGGCTGGAGTCTCGGACCTTTCAATTTCCACCTCTAGTGGTATGCATGGTAGTATTATCCAAGTGTAGATGGATAGTTATGTTCTTTGGTGTTATTTTATGTTTCAACAGTAAATGCGATTTGAGGGTTAGAAGGTAGAAAGGGATTATGGGAAATGGGAGGAGCTCGAGCCTTGAATCTAAGTCTGTAAAGCACTGGATCAGGTCTAACTTCGGATCCAAGACCCAGTAGTGATGAACAATGAAATAGGATAACACAGATACTAAGTTATTGTAAGTGCGTAACTATTGATCCAATACTGTAGGATCCAAAGACCCGATCCTCGAATCCAAAATCCTCTGATCTGAAGGGTTCGGATCTTGTTGTCATTTAAGAAAGTCCTCCTGTGCTTGTCATGAGATCCTAGGTCCTTGGATCCAAAGTCCAGCACCTCGCATAGAAGTCTTATTCCAGAATATGTAATTAAGCCCATATCATCTACTCTGCATTCTCCATTGCGTCACACACCTAAAAAGCATTCTAGGCCACAATCCACTACTTCCTCCAGGTCCTCCAAAAGCTTATTGGAAGTGGATGTGGACAGGATGATGCAAAAATTTCTCAGAGCTCAGATCCAAATGGGGTCTTACCAGCTCCGTCCCCCATCAGATCCGTAAGTCTTTCTGCGACATTCAAAGTTATGTACTCTCACCATAACATTACATCTGTGTTGTCCATTTTCATTCTTCCTCAACTTGGGTTTGCATCCAATTCGGATGCTTTTTACAGCTCGCGGCTACTGCAAACTGTCGACTTCCTCCCTTACCCATAATGCTGTAGTCTCATTCCATACTTCAGATCTTGTTTGCTGCTTATTATTGCTAAATAACAATGTGAAAAAGAATTATATGAGAAACCACTATATGGAGATCAAAAGGAGGAACTCTGGTTCCTCCAGCATCCTCTCCCTCTTCCAGAGGTCATAAACAAGAAAATGTAGGGGGATGGAGGGAGGGGAGTTGAGGAAGAATGAAAATGGACAATACAGGTGGAACGTTATAGGTGAGTACACAACTTCTTTATCTGCTGTTGTCAATTTTCTTTCATTCTTCAACATGTGGGACAGAGTCCCTAGCTACCTGAATCCTGGGAGGACTCTAAGAAAGGATATTATTGAGTACTGTTGAGCTAAAGGATGCTCTTCCCCTGGAGACTAGATCAACTTTGTAATGAGCAATAAAAATGTGAGGATTAGCCCAAGTGACTACACCACAAATATTATCCATGGAATATCTGGATAGAAAAACTGTAGAAGTTGCCATGGATCTAGTTGAATGAGCTCTCAATGGTTTTGGAAGGGATAAACCCAACTAATTGTAGATAAAAGAAGTGCAATCAGTTAGCCACTTAACCAAAGTTACTTTGGTAACTGACTTTCCCAATTTTGATTCTGAAAAAAGTGATAATTGATATGATTTTCGTAATTTGTCATTTCTATGTAGACAGAAACGTAATTGCCAGTTTCACCCCACATTCCAAAGACATTTCTCCCCGGGCCTCTGCTGAAAATGGGCTCTGTCCCAGTTGGACTGTCCCGGTAAATAAATGATGTTCTGTAGTCCTATCTCGCCTTCATTCTTACACATGGGTTTGGAGCCGATCCTCGGCTCCGACTCAGCCTATTAGCAAGCTCAAAGTCTTCTAGCTGGTTTGTGGCCAGGTAGGTATCGCATGGTGCACCAGTATAATCCCCAGATCTTGTTTGCCGCGTCGACGAGTTCAGATGTGCTTCTTGACTGTGGCCAAGTTTAACACATTTTGCTATTTTTTTCTAGATTACAGTTTAACTTTTCAAGTTATATAGCCTTCGCTAGTGTTGTAGTTTTACTCTTGCTGATGTACCTTTTTCTTCAGTTTAATTAATTGTTGTTGAGAACTAGTTGGCCTTTGGCCTTTTTGTTCTCCTTGGTATCCTGTGTGCCAGTTTGTTATATTTGATGGGCATTTTGCCCCTAGTTGCTATTTGCTGTGCTAGATTATCTTAGAAAATTTGGTAGGTCATAAATTTGATAATTAGTTCTTTCTGTTAATCTGCGAGTCTGCGCTCAATTTAATTTTCTGTGTACAGTGTTCTTTAGTGTGTGGTGTTATTAGTTTAACTAGTTAGTTTTAGAGTAATCCACCTAGGATTTTAGTTGAATATTTAGCTTTAGTTGACAAGGGGTTTTGATATTTCAATCTTTTTGGTTCTACAACATAGATTTTGAATAAAAGTTCCTTTAGTGGGAATTTGTTTCTGGCTTATACGTTGTGTGTGTGAAGTATATTTGGTAGTTTCAGACCTTTAGTCTTCTCTCTTCTAGGTCCATTTGACTTAGAGGACCTAGTTTTCTTTCATTCTTCTCTACCCAGTGCTAGGCCCATATGAGTTAGAGGACCTAGTCCTCGTGGTTGTGTGACTGTTAGTGCGATAAGAGCTAGGCCCGTTTAAGTTAGAGGACCTAGTCCTCACTGTGTGTTTGGCTTGTGTCCTTTTGCTGCATCCCAGTGCCATGTCTAAAGAGGCAAAGGATCATAAACCCTTGGGGTTTAAGAAATGTGTGCAATGCTCTCAGAAGATGTCTATTACCGATGGCCACAGTAACTGTGTATTGCCTTGGAGCCATCCATCTGCAAGAAACATGTTTGTTTAGCCGTTCTTTCAGTGCCAGGGTCTTACAGGAGTGGAAGAACAAACTAATATTAAAAGGTCCTTCTTTTGAGGAAGACTTAGCCAGTTTGTCCCCCTCCTCGAAATCTCATGGATCTAAAAAGGAAAAGGTTAAACCTTCCAAGAGGCATTCCCCGGCGTTATCCAGTGTCTCGGAACCGCCTTCCAAAATGTCAAAACCAGACAAGTCTTCTCCCTCCTCAGCTCCACTGATTTCAGAACCGATCGAGGTTGTTGCTACTATGACTCCAGTGTCGGCCCCATGCATTTCGGAGCCGACTACTGATAGCAGACATCGGAGCCGGTCAACAGATCCATTACCGGTCTCCCCAGCTTTAAGGTCCCCTATCTTACAGAGGTTTAGATCTCCCACACTGTCTTCCAGATCTTCCAGGAGCCTATCAGAGGAAGATGTGGAGAGAGTAGTGCTGAGACTTCTGAAGTCATCTGCCTTACCAAAAATGCTGTTGGCTGCGACCCAGTCAGTCCCAGAGCCACTTGAATCCATTTCCCCCTCTGTGGTTCCTCCTCCGAGCCATGCTGGGCTTTCGGAGCCGGAGTGCTCAATACCGCTGGTTGTGGAACCCCTCGGTTCCAGCTCCCCTCAAGGCTGTCTCAGAGCCGAGTTCTGCTCCGACACCTTCGGTGCTGTCCGGGGTGTCTAGGAGCCGAAGCTGTCCAGTCGGCCCTGACAGGAAAACTTGGACCCGGACCTCTTTGGTTCCGAGTCTGTCTCTCAGTGCATCGGCTAGGGTGAGCTCAGACCCTACATCTACTTCAGAGCCGATGACTTCCTCTGTCCCCTCGGAGCCGAGGAGGTCTTCGGAGCCGGAGAGGTCGGCCTTCGAGATGATGCAGAGTGTGCTGTTCCAATCATCCGCTCCACCCAGGGGTAGCGACACTCTTCCCCCTCGGGCACCGACCTCCATCTCCGCACCCACTCCCTCTCTAGACAGCAGAGACCCGCAGCCTCAGGAGCCCTCAGCTGGTGGCCACCACTCCGAGCCATGCTGGGCATTCAGAGACGGAGTGCTTGGTACCGCTGGTTGTGGAACCCCTCGGTTCCAGCTCCCCTCGAGGCTGTCTCGGAGCCAAGTTCTGCTCCGACACCTTTGGTGCCATCCGGGGTGTCTAGGAGCCGAAGCTGTTCATTCGGGCCTGACAGGGATGCTTGGACCCGCACCTCTTCGGTTCCGAGTCGGTGCATCGGCTAGGGTGAGCTCGGACCCTACATCTACCTCGGAGCCGATGGCTATGGAGCCGATGACTTCCTCTGTCCCCTCGGAGCCGGGGAGGTCTTCGGAGCTGGAGAGGTCGGCCTTCGAGATGATGCGGAGTGTGCTGTCCCAGTCATCAGCTCCACCCAGGGGTACCGACACTCTTCCCCCTTGGGCGCCGACCTCCATCTCAGTACCTACTCCCTCTCTAGACAGCAGAGACCCGCAGCCTCAGGAGCCCTCAGCTGGTGGCCACCACTCTTCCGAGATCTCCCCGGAATATCCTTCTGAGGAGCCCCCTTGGAAGAGGACATGCAAGAGAAAGCATGTAGATTCCCAGGACCTCCTACACCAACCTCAAGGAGTCAGAAGGGTCCCCCAAGTCGTCCTCTGATGATGTCTCCTTTGTTGACATTTTAGAGATCCTAATCAGAGTTGTGGCTGGCCCACTGTTTCCCCTTCTGATGAGGAGTCAGTGTACCTGAAGGCTTTCGGGTCTCAACCTTCAGCCTCTTGGGTGTCTCCACCTTTTGATTAAATTTTAGACCTTGTTAGTCGAAAGGTGTGGGAGACTCCTGATGCTATGGAGCCAGTCCCCAGGAGACCTAATAAATTTTTGTCAGCCTCCAAGGAGATGGAATTTTTGTCCAAGGGTGTTCCTGTAGATGCCATGGTTGTGGCGGCGGCCACTAAGAAGGAACTAGCGGAGACTTCTACATCTTTCCATCCGCCGAACTAAGAGTCTCGAACGATAGTTCATAGGTTCATAGGTTGGTACTAGGCTATCGGCCCTAAGGCCTATGCAAGCCTAGCCATAACAATTCCCTGGAAATTTTTTCCTACAATATTTACTTCTCTGGGCCCCTGTCTAGCAGGGCGACTGACATGATCCCCGGGGTGAATTTCCTATATAGGTTCATAAACAGGTACGGGAAGCATATCTTTTAGTCAGCGGCATTCACTCAAATCGCTGAACTACCTAACACATTTTACAAGGCTTCAGAGAGATCTCCTTAAGGAGTTGGGAGAGACTCTACAAGGTACATCTACTGAAGGAGTCCCTGATAAGGTGTCTGCTCAGTTGTTCACCTTGAATTCCATTGTTAGCTCGTCCATGAGGCTGATTTCTTATGTAGCTGATGGAGCAAGCTGGGCAGCGGGTTCAGGAGATCCCTTAGGAGGCACTCCTGGATGAGCTTGTGTAATTTTGCGGAGCCGTTCAAGTCTACCTTTACCAACGCCCCCTTTGATGGTTCCTTCTTGTTTGGACCTAAGGTAAAAGACACACTCACCAGATGCGAGCAAGAAGGGAAAACACTCTGGGAGAACGTTTTACCGTCCCCTCTAGACCATACCCCAAGGGTCAGAGAGGTGGTAAAATGTGGTTCAAGAAGTCCCAGAGGTTTTTCCAGGATGCACAGGGTGACTCCTCTTTCGGAGACAGAGGAGGAGGAGCAAATGGTAGACGTCGCTCTAGAAGTAGGGGTGGGCCGCAACACCAGGGAGTCCGTGATTCATTTTTAGGCCAGCCCTATCAGCGCTCCTGATGTGGGGCCCAACTGTGCTTCTCTGGAGCCAGTCGGGGATCGCATTTCTTTGTATCCAGAAACCTGGCTAAGCATCATCCGAGACAAATGTGTACAAAGAGTATCACCAGAGGTTACTCCATACCCTTTTCTCTTCCACCTCATGTTACCAAGAGGATCCCGGATGTTCCACCCAATCACAGGGATCAAGCAACTGTAGAAGTGAGCAAGTTGCTCACAAACTGAGTCATTCAAACTGTCCCTGCAGACCAGGTCGGATTTGGAACTTACTCCAGATTCTTTTTAGTTTCAAAATGTACAGGGGACTTGGAGGCCCATCATGGACCTCAGCAAATTAAACAAATCCCTAAAGAAGGACAAGTTCCAGATGGTGACACTGCAGTCTGTACTCCCTCTATTAGGGAAAGATACCTGGATGTGCTCACTAGACCTCCAAGACGTGTACTACCACATAAAAATGGACAGAGCGTCAAGGAGCCATCTACGCTTCCGGCTGGGAAGCCAGTCGCTTCCAGTTTCGTGCTCTGCGCTTTGGTCTCACCACAGCCCCCAGAGTGTTCAAGTGTATGGCAGTAGTGACAGCTCACTTGAGATGTCTAGGATTCCAAGTGTTTCTGTATCTGGTCGACTGGCTCCTGACCGCCTCCACCAGGCATCTACTTCTTCAAACCAGAGACTCTACTGTCCAACTTTGTGCCCAGTTGGGGATTACTATAAATTAGGAAAAGTCTGCCTTATCGCCCTCTCAATTTGTGACTTTTATAGGAGCAGAAGTAAACAAAGTTGCCATGTTGGCTTGTCTTCCAGCAGAAAGAGCGCAGACTCTCGTACAAGTCCTTAGTCTACTCCCCTTCCGGAAAGTCAAGGCAAAGACAGTGTTGAAACTTCTAGGGACCATGGCCTCCACCATATTACTAGTCCCTCTTGCCAGACTACACATGCGGATTCTTCAGTGGCTTCTATCATCCCAGTGGTCCTTCCAACAACTGCCTCTATCCCACCACATCCTTTTAACAGAGTCTTGCAAAAAGGACCTCCATTGGTGGATCCAACCCAACCAGCTAACGACAGGGACTCCATTCCTTCCTTGAGACCCCGTTGCTGCTGCGACCGTGGATGCCTCACAGATAGGGTGGGGGGGACATTATCTAGGCAGGACTGTCCAAGGTACATGGCAAGATCACGAGGCCCACCTGCATATCAGTGTCCTAGAGATGAGGGCAGTGCTTCTAGTGTTGCAAGCACTCCACGACCTTCTTCCTCTTGGGACGATAACAATTCAATCAGACAACATGTCGGTAGTATGGTATCTCAACAAACAAGACGGAACCAGATCGTACCCACTCTGTCGTGAGGCTATTCGTTTTTGGAAATGGGCGATAACTTCCCGGTGCTTTCTAGTTGCAATGCACATCCCGGGGACAACCAGCATGATAGCCGACAAACTCAGCTAGGCAATCTTGATGCCTCATGAGTGGTCTCTGAAGCAGGAGATAGCGGAACAGAATTTCTGCAGATGGGGACAGCCTTGCTGCGATCTTTTCGCCAGTCCGATCAACTCCAAATGCAGCAGCTACTTTTCCCTTATCCCCCCTCCAGGGGAGTCACCGAGAGACGCATTTGTTCATGATTGGCCTCTGCATCTCCTTTATGCTTTCCAGCTCTTTCCTCTCATATCCAAGGTGATTCAGAAAGCAAAACTGTGGGGAAGCAAATTGATCCTCATCACTCCTTACTGGCCTCGTCAGGTTTGGTTCCCCTTTCTTGGGCCTCGCCTGCTAGATGACCCATGGACTCTGGACCCAGTGCCAGATCTATTGACGCACATGTCAGGGTGTCCTCATCCCAACCTCCTCAATTTGACAGCTTGGCTGCTCCTGTTCCATCCCTAGTCTGGCTTCATGATTTCTCACCCGCTGTGACCCACATTCTTACATCTTCTCACAAACCCTCCACTAGAAAGTTACATACTAGCAAATGGAGAAGGTTTTCAATCTGGGCTGAGGAAAGGAATGTTGACCCTTATACCGCATCCATTCCAGTGGTATTGGAATTCTTGTCTGAACTTTTTCACTAGGGTTCAGCTGCTGCCACAATTAGGGTTCAGTTGGCAGCAATATCATATTTTCATTTGGGTCAACATGAGTCCAATCTGATGTCACACAGATTGTGTAAAATCTTCCTTAAAGGTGCTACTTTGTTGAGACCTCCCTTTCAGGAACCGGTAGCTTCATGGGACCTGATCTTCATCCTATCCAAATTAACGTCTTCACCCTTTGAACCAGCTCATTTGTGTTCGTTGAAGTTCCTGTCTTGGAAGACTTTGTTTCTGGTGGCAATCACATCTGCTATACAAGTATCAGAGTTACAAGCACTGTCTGTCAAGCCCCCTTATTTGATTTTCCACATAGATAGAGTATCTCTTCGTTCAAATCCATCCTTTGTCCCCAAGATGTGCTCTCATAATAACTTGAACCAAAATATAGAGCTTCTGGTGTTCCTCCCTAATCATTCCAACGCAGCAGAATACAGATTTCATCAGTTGGACGTTCACAGACAATTACGGTTCTATTTACACTGGACCAAGGAATTCAAGAAGTCTAAACAATCGATCTGAAGTAGGATATTCATTTGTCTGCAACCTGTGGGTCATGGATCCGATATCGGATCCGAACCGGCATAGTTTCCAGCTATGGATCCAAGCTCTCAGCTCCTCCCCTCACCCATAATGCCCTGCTCTACCCTCATGACCCCAGATCTTGTTTGCCGCGCTGGTAACTGGATGTGGTTTCTTTAGCTCTCAGCTAAGTGGTATTTTCTTGTTAAAAAAATTGAAATTTTTTGCTTTCTTTAAACTTTTTGTGTGAAAGTTGTAGGTTCCCTTTGTGTATTGACTGTTCTTAGTTTAAATTTATTTACAGTAGTATTTTTTATTCCCTCCGAGTGTGTGTGAGGCCTGTGTGCTTGTTTTAGTTTTTGTTAAGTTACTTCTGTAACTTTTGGGAGGTTTTGACTATGGCTGACCAGCCTAAGTCATTCTTTCTAAATGCTCGAGTGTGGCCATAAGCTCTCACCGCTGATGGCCACACTGTCTTGGGGTTGAACACCTCACATCTGGCTGTTCCATTTGTGCAGGGTTCAACCCCAGGGCACTGAGGAGCGGAGGTCCAAGCTGGTCCTGGCGGGTCTTTTACCGCCGGACTCGGCTCCGACCTCCGCTCCTTCGAGACTCCTGCGGCTGCAGCTGTTCCCCTGTAGCACCCCTCCTGCTCCTGGGACTCAAACTCCCGCTTCAGGACAGGAGAGGGATGCTAGAAGGACCGGAGGGAGAAGCACCTGGCGGGCCGAGACCTCTGTTTCGGCCCCTTCTCCCGGCTCCTTGTTAGCGGTCTCCTCCTTCTCGGCTCCGGTCACCTGTGTGCTTCTCACCGGGTCCTGAGGAGGAGGAGACCCCGGGCGAGGCTATCGAGGAGGCATTCCAGGCCTACCTCGGTAGCGATGCTGATCTGGACCGGATGATGCGAAGGTTCATCCAGGCCCAGATGCAGATGGGAGTGCTCTTGCCTCCCCTCGGGGAGCTCAACACCCTTTTCAAGCCTATTGCTCCTTCTCCGACCCGCTTCCGGGTTCGGAGCAGCTGGAGCCGAGCAGCTTCGAGCCGGGGAGGTCGGATCCGATAGTACTGACCATGCCCGGACCCGATCTCGGAGCCTGGATCGGATCCGGGGATCAGTGCTCCCGGCGCCGTCTGTGTCGGAGCGCACTGTCCCGGATCCGAGTGCTTGGCGCCGGCTCCGATCCACTCTTCGGATCCGAGGGGAGCCGATTGTCGGATCCTTTGGTGGTCGGCTCCTTGGCTTTTGATGTAGTGGAGAGGGCTCTGTTGAGGGTCTCCGGACCCCGGCACTTGCCGGCTCCGTCCTCCCTCTGCACTGGGCCAGGCTTCCACCATCCGGCCCCTGGGACAGCCCGTTTCTGTGCCCCAAGTTGCTCCTATGGAGCAAATGGCTGCTCGAGGACTCCTCTGACAGCCCCCAGAGGAGGCTCGGAGGCACATTGACTCTGAGTCTCTCACTGAAGACACGGACTTGGCGGAAGGGGTAGGCTCCCCACGGTCACCCCCCGAGCATGTCTCCTTCGGAGACATCATGGAAATGTATCAGGGGGTGGTCTGCCCCAAGTCTTCCTCGGACGAGTCCGTGTTCTTGGAGGCATTAAGCGGGCCCGTCTACCTCTTGGGTGTCCCCCCCTGGTGGACCTTATTACCACCAGGGCGTGGAAGGAACCGGACACCGTGGAGCCAATTCCCAAAAGACCTGACAAAATCCTTAGCCCGCCTTCTGACAGGACCCATTGGAGTAAGGGGCCTCCTGTAGATGCCATGTTGATGGCGGCGGCCACAAAGAGGGAACTGGCTCAGGAGAGTCCCTCAGTCCACCCACCGAGCAAGGAGTCTCGGATGATGGACCGCTTGGGGAAGCGGATGTTCAGTTCGGACCTTCTCCGGAGGGCGGCTGAACTATTTGGCACACGTTATTCGGATGCAGCGAGACCTTATTAAGGAGTACGCTGCATCCCCCCCTGAGTCCATTTCGGAGGAGGACAGAGCTCTGCACTCCACCAAAATGGCCACTCTAAGGTCAGTCACGAATACTTCTATGCGGCTACTCTCCCATGCTACGGAGGCGCCGCTAGAGCTGCGGGACAGGACTGGTCACTAGGCGTCAGGCCTGGCTCCGCCACTCATTTTTCTGAGCCCTTCAAGGCGTTTGCCCCTTTGATGGTTCTGCTCTGTTTGGCAAGACCGTTCGCGGTGACCCAGAGCGAGAAGGACGGAAGACGCTGTCTGCCGTCGGAATCCGCTTCTCTGCACCCCAGAGGCCCTATTCTAGGAACCAAAAGGGTCAGAAGAAGATGTGGTTCCGAAGTCGCAGCAGTCCCAGCCTGCTCCGGACAACCAGTCCTTCCGTGGCAGAGGAGGACAGGGAGGACGCCGCCCTAGAGGCAGAGGGGCTCCCAGAAACTTCGGGTCCAGGGAACCTTTCTCTGAGCGGCCCGCGCAGCCCTGAGGGCTGCCCGACTGCTCTACTCTGGAGGCAGTCGGGGACGCTGGGCACCTAGCGGCATGGGAGTCCATAACATCGGACCGCTGGGTTCTCCAAATCATATCCAGGGATATCACATTCCTTTCCTTCACCTTCCAAAGATGCAGTCCCTCCCAGGCGTACCACCCGGTCAAAGGGAGGCCGCTTTAGCAGAAATTGGCCATCTGCTAGAAAAGAGCCATCCAGCCCGTTCCCCAGACCAGATCGGATCAGGGTTCTACTCCAGGTTCTTTTAGTGCCAAAAAGACGGGGAACTAAGACCAATCCTAGACCTCTCTCTCCTGAATCTGGCAGTTCCCAAAGAAAAATTCGAATGGTCACTCTACAATCTATTCTCCCCTTCTGGGAGAATGCCACTGGATGTGCTCGATAGATCTCAAGGACGTACTACCACATCCTAATGGACAGGCGCCCAGGAGGTTTCTCCGCTTCCGGCTGGGAGCCAGTCACTACCAGTTCGGGTCCTTCCCTTTGGTCTCACCACAGCCCCCAGGGTGTTTACCAAAGTACTGGCAGTGGTAGCGGCCCACCTGAGGCTTCAGGGGTTGCAGGTCTTTCCCTACCTGGACGACTGGCTCCTTACCGCCCCAACAAGGCATCTACTTCTCTGAGACTCCTTTCTCCATCTTGCTCCATTTCTGGGCATCACAATAAATACAAAGTCCAACCTGGCACCCACTCAGCTCTTAGATTTCATAGGGGCCAGACTAGACACAAGGAGTTTACGAGCCTTCCTTACTGCGGACAGGATTCTGAATCTGCAGCTCCAGGTGCGGGCCATTCTCCATTCATGTTCTGTTCCAGCGGAGTTGGTCCTGAGGGCTCTAGGGTCCATGGCTTCGTCGATAGCTCTTCTTCCTCTTGCCAGGCTCAATATGCGCATTCTACAGTGGACGCTCTTAGTACAGTGGTCTTACCTTGCTCTCCCATGTATCATCCCATAGCGATCAGCAAGGCTTGCAAGCGGTCCCTCTTGTGGTGGCTCCACTCCCGGATCTCCACGAGGGTCGCCCATTTTGTGCTTCTCCCCTCTCGCCACGGTGACCACGGACGCCTCCGCCTCGGGTGGGGGCACTTTGCGGGCCGGACAGTCCAAGGCACGTGGAGCGATACAGAGACCTTACTGCATATCAATGTTCTAGAGATGAGAGCTGTGCTCTTAGCGTTGCTAGCACTTCAGGACTTTCTTCCCTTGGGAACAATTGCGATTCAGTCGGACAATATGTCTGTTGTCTGGTACATCAACAAGCAAGGGGAACAAGGTCTTACCCTCTTTGTCGAGAGGCCATGAGAGTTTGGGAATGGGCAATCTCCACCAATCGCTTTCTCATAGCAACGCACATTCCGGTCGGTCCAACATCCTAGCGGACAAGCTCAGTCGCACCATTCTGACCCCTTACGAGTGGTCTCTCAATTGTCAAGTAGCGGAGCATATTCGCACGGTGGCGAAGCCATTCATGCGATCTGTTTGCATCTCCCTCACACACCAAGTGCGACACTTTTGTCGCTCTGATAGGTCCTGCCGGAGGTACCCCAAGAGACGCTCTGGTGCATGCTTGGCCACCCGGTCTTCTGTATGCCTATCCACCCTTGCCTCTGATGCTGCAAGTTCTTCAGAAAGCCTCTCGGGTGGGTTGCAGAATGATTCTCATTGCTCCGTTCTGGCCTCGACAGATCTGGTTCCCCTTCCTAAGGTCTCACTCTGTGAATCCTCCTTGGATTCTAGATCCTATTCGGATCTGATATCCCATCCATCCTGCATTCCTCCTCCGAACCTGGACAGCCTGAAGCTGACCGCTTGGCTGCTCCAGTTCCACTCTTGATAAGGACTCGGTATCTCTTCACGGTGAAGGCTATTTTGGTGGCGGCTCATAAACCAGCCACTAGAAAGGTTTACGAAGCAAATGGAAACGTTTCTCTGTGTGGAGCGGCAAGGCCTAGATCCCTTCACGGTTCCTCTCCCGTAGTGCTTGATTTTCTAACCTCTCTCTTTAATGATGGTGCCAGCAGTTCCACAGTCAAAGTTCAACTGGCGGCAATTTCTCACTATCACATTGGTCAAGAGTCTAATCCTCTTATGTCAGCCAAATTGTGCAAAACCTTTCTTAAAGGTACTTTCCTTCTCAGGCCCCTATTAAGCAAGCAGTTCCTCCTTGGGACCTTTCTCTGGTCCTACAGGCCTTGACCGCTCCCCTTCGAGCCCGGCTACAGTGGACCTCAAATTCTTGTCTTACAAGACAGCCTTTTTGGTAGCCATTACATCAGCCAAGAGAGTTTCTGAACTTCAAGCTTTATCAGCTAAACCTCCTTACTTGGTTTTTATCCGGACCGTGTCTCCCTCAGGACCAACCCGTCCTTCCTTCCTAAAATCGCTTCTGAAGCAAACATCAATCAATCTATTAACCTCCCTGTTTTCTTCCCTAAGTATGAAAACAAAGGTGAATATAGGCTACACTCACTAGATGTTCACAGGCAACTAAGATTTTATCTCAACAGGACAGCTGGTCATAGGCAATCCGACCAGCTGTTTATTTCCTTTGCAAAATTCAATTTGGGCAAGCCAATTTCCAAAGTTTCTCTGTCCCGCTGGATTTCACAGTGCATTTTATTGGCTTATCAAGCGTCAGGAAGGCCCGCACCGGAGGGTGTTCATGCCCATTCAACCCGGTCAGTATCTACCTCAGCAGCCTTCAAGGCTAGGATTCCTCTGGATGATATTTGTGCAGCAGCTACATGGGCTTCGTCTCATACATTTATTTCTCACTATAAGTTGGATCTTGCATCCAGGGTAGAGCATCCTTTGGCTCGGTGCTCCGGAATATCCTTCCATGATGGCCGCCCAAGATTCAGGTAGCTGGGGACTCTGTCCCACAGGTTGCAGACAAATGAATATCCTACTTCAGATTTAGAAGTTATGTACTCACCATAACGTTCCATCTGAGTAGGTGTATTCATTTGTCTGCAACCATCCCGCCCTCCTATCCCCCTGGCCTTTCAGTTTCCTGCATATTACTGGTTACCCTTTTGAGGGTATTGTTGCTTTGGCAAACTCGATCTGAGGTCATGAGGGTAGAGCAGGGCATTATGGGTGAGGGGAGGAGCTGAGAGCTTGGATCCATAGCTGGAAACTATGCCGGTTCGGATCCGATATCGGATCCATGACCCACAGGTTGCAGACAAATGAATACACCTACTCAGATGGAACGTTATGGTGAGTACATAACTTCTAATTTCCTTCCTTCTCTGACTCCAGATTAGGTCTCCCAGTTTCCAAAGTGACCCTTTCGAATTGGATTTCCAGTTGTATATCCTACATTTATTCTTCCGATGGAAAGCCTTTACTGTTCAAAATTAAGGCTCATTCTACAAAATCCCACTCTACTTCTGCAGCCTTTCAAGCCAGGGTTTCAATTGATAATATTTGTGCAGCAGCAACATGGGATACCCCTCACACCTTTATCACTCATTACAAATTGGATTTGACCTCTAGGGGTAGAGCCTCCTTTGGTTCCACGGTACTCAGGAGTATTTTTCCGTGAGCCACCCAAGAATAAGGTGCTAGGGACGCTGTCTCATGTGTAAGAATGAAGGCGAGATAGGACTACAGAACATAAAGAAGTTATGTACTCACCATAACTTTCCATGTTTGTAGTCCATCACGCCCTTCGTTCTTACGAACCCACCCTCCTACCCCGGTCCTGTTTCTTATCAGGTGGAGACCTTTTATTATTGTTGTTCTTTCTGGATAGTTTTTGTTCTTTCTTTCTATAGTTTAGCAGCAAACAAGATCTGGGGATTTTACTGGTGCACCATGGGATACCTACCTAGCCATGAGCCAACTAAAAGACTTTGAGCTTGCTAATAGGCCGAGTCGGAGCAGAGGATTAGCTTCGAACCCAAGTGTAAGAATGAAAGGCGAGATGGACTACAGACATGGAACGTTATGGTGAGTACATAACTTCTTTTTAAATAAATAAAATAAAAATACATTTTATAAATGCCTTACAGAGTCATGATGAAGCTACGGTAGAATTGTCAACTCTGACATGAAAATTAAAAATAACAGCCAACTGTACTTTAACTGTTGACAAACTAGACCCTTCATTAAAAATAAAAGCCAAAAATTCAAGAACTGCAGATACTGGTGCTGAAAAATGACCAATGTTTTTTGTTGTGCTCAAAAAGACAAATATTTTCCATTTACTTTTGTAAATCTTCGTAGTGGAAGCTTTGTGGGAAGACAAAAGAATGTGATAGACAGGGGAGGAGAGCCTGGGCTGTGTAGCTATCAATGGAATTATAGAAACCATGTGGTCAACTTTAAGCCCAAAATGTCTGGGTGGATCATATCTGTCGGGTGAGACAGTAGGTCTGGAATTGGATCCAGGATGCAAGGAGAATGAACTTGATAATGCCAAAGGAAGGGGAACCAGATGTGATGAGGCCAGTAAGGAGCAATGAGGATTACTGTGCTCTTCAATCAAGATGCTTTCTGAAGAAATTTGTGGATCAGAGGGTTGGGGGGGTAAGCATGAGGAGACTGGGGAGCCAGTCATGGGGGAGAGCATCTCTCTGTGTCTCTCCCAATGGGGGATCAGGGCAAAAAACCTACTGCACTTGAGGGGAGATGCAAAGAGGTCACAGCATGTTGGGCCCCTTTGTCGGAATATATCTTTTCCACAATTTTCTTGTTGAGAGACCACTCATGAGGTAATAGGCTCGACCTGCTCAACTTGTCTGCTATCACATTTGATTTCCCTGGCAAATGCGTTGGTAACAGAAATCAATTGGATGAGATCTCCCATTGCCGCATCCTCAGAGCTTCTCTACATAATGGGGTAGGATCTGTTTCTTCCTTGTTTGTTGATGTACCAGACTACTGACATATTGTCTGTCTGAATTACAGTATTTCCTGAAGGGAGAGAGTCTTGGAAGGCCTACAATGCTAGGAAGACTGCTCACATTTCTAGGACATTGATATGTATGTGTTTTGGCCACTTCTGGGGACCAGGTGCCTGGGACTGTCTCTCCTAAGTGCCCCCCATCCAAATTGGGATGCGTCTGTGGTCACTATGGCCTTGGGCTGAGGAAGTATGAAAGGTCAGCCTGTAAAATTATTTCTGAGAAAATCTACCACCTGAGATATCTTTTGCATGCTAAAGTTATTCTGATCTGGGAGGACAAGGGAGGGTACACGATGGACCACTGAGCCGCCAGGGTCCACTGAAGAATTCTCATATTAATGGGCACGTCCATGGCTAACAGCTATGCCAGTTTAGTCATGGCTCAATGGGAGAACAGTATGTTTTTGAATCTGAACATGGGGCAACAAGTGGTTTTCTACAAACGTTTTGTAGACCCCTTTTTGCTATGGAATGGTAGTTTACATGAGTTGAAGTTATTTACAGATTATTTGCAACATAGTACATCTTTTTTGGAATTCGACATTAGAGTAGAGTCCGGTCAGATAGATTTTTTTTTGGACATCAAGATTTTTAAGAAAACCAGTGGTAGGGTCAGTACTACCTTACATTGCAAGGCATGCACTAGGAATAATCTTTTGCACCACAGAAGTATGCACCCAGGACACATTTTTAAAAACATTGTGAAAGGTCAAGGCATGCAGATGTCCAGACTCAACCCTGAACAGTCGATTTTTGAAACAGACTTAAAAGCCTTAAAAGGTAGGCTTCTTGATAGAGGGTATCAAATGCAGGAAGTGGACACTACATTTATTAATGTCATGCACCTATGGTCCACTACAGCTAGACCCTATTTTTCAGCGTTTACTGATGACTCGTTGGGTTTAGTTAAGGATTACAATAATACTCGGATGCCAATGTTTTATAGTAGTGATGTGTATAAATTCACAAATGTGGTCAAGAAATATTGGCCCATATTGACCAGCAATGATGAGATCAGGAAAATAGTGGGAGATAACCCCAGTTTTTCATTTAAAAACAAAAAGTCTCTTAAGAGCATGTTATGTTACCGAGGTGCCAACAAGGCTAATACAGGGCATACATCAGGTACCATGCAACTCTGTAATAGTTGCCGGTACTGTAGATACCACAGGCATATTCACACACCCAGACACTGGTAAGGTCTACAATTTTAGGATAGAAGCAGACTGTAATACAGCCAATTTGATATATTTGGCTGTTTGTCAGACATGTTTCAGTTTCTACGTTGGCAAGACCCAACTGTAGGCTAAAGGACTGTATTCTTGAACAAATATATGGCATTAACACCAATTCAGAGAATAATGCATTGGTGAAGCACCATGTCTTTTCTGGGTCATCACATGAGTTCAAATTCCTGGTCATACAGAGAGTGTATAGCAGTAACAGGCGTGGTGACAGAGAGTTATACAGAAACACAGGAGGTTAAATGGATGTTGAAGTTACAAACAGATAGGGGTAAAGGTTTAAATGAAAATATTTCATTAAAGCCCTTTTTGAACCAAAGGGAGCAAGTTTTTGTTATGGTTACTCATAGCTATATGAGATGTTAATGTATTAGGTTTTACATTTTTGTGTGCGTGCCTGTCACTTTATTTTATAGTGCACACCCTATTGGATGCAGTGCTTCATATTTACTATCTAAACAGTGGTGTCTGTTGTTTTGTTATGTCTGATGAAGCAGTACTTACACTGCAAAAGCGCTCACATTTTTTACTATTAAAAGAGCGGTATATTTTATGGGTCTATATTATAAGAACGAAAGTATGAAAAGTATATAACAATAAAGATTTATTATGGACAAAAAATAAAAAAAGCACTAAATTGCGAACGCTCTAAAGATCGAAAATGCCAGAACTCAGTGCTTTTTGTGAGATCACAGTACAGTGCAGATCAGAGTTGGTATATATCTATATCTATTTATATATATATATATATATATATATATATATATATATATATAATATATATATATTGGGGGGGTGCAGCCCCCCCCCTCCCATAGCAAGTCCGAGGTCCGGCATTTTTGATTTTTAGAGCATTCGTAATTTAGTGCTTTCGCTCTTATAATATAGACCCTATTTTATTCATCGCGTTGACTCAGTTCTTTTACGAGTTCTCTGTTTTCCTGCTTTGTGGGGATTGAGTTATTTACCATTTGTGCTGCAGTTTGTCTTTGTTGGATTGTCACTAATACAGTGTTGAACAGTGATCCTATGAATTCTAGCAGTTAAGTTGGTTCTAGTTGAGATTTGCTGAGATTAATTGTAATACCTAGGTGAGAATACAATTGGAGTACATAATCCTTTGCTTTGATCAGTAGATGCTTGGTCGGAGCAGTTATGAGGCAGTCATCCAGGTAAGGAAATACTCGGAATCCATGTAGTCTCAAGTGAACCACTACTACTGCCATGCATTTGGTGAACACCCTGGTGGGTGTGGTGAGGCCCAAAGTGCAGTGCTTTGAACTGGTAATGACTGGCTCCCAGGTGGAAGTGTAAATATCTCCTGAATCACCTGCTCTTTTTTTGTGCAGTAGTATTCATCATGAAGATCTTTTATGCACATCCAATCATTCTTGTGCAGGAAAGGCAAAATGGATTGAACCTTGACCATCTGGAACTTTGTATACTGAACTGATTTGTTCAGTTTGCTGAGGTCCAAAATTGGTGTTCAGTCCCCTGTTTTCTTTGCACGTAAAATAATCTGGGGTAAGTTCCGGATTCTCTGTGGTCTTGGGGGACCTCTTGGATGACTCTTTTTCTAGCAGCTTTTTTATTTCTAGAGCTGGGTGGAACTTTGGGAATTTTATTTATTGTTGAAGGGAGGGATAGGGAAAAGGGAATTATATAACTCTGGAAGTAATCCTCTGCAGTCATGAATCTTCTGTAATGTCTAGCCAGGCTCTCTGGTACAGGGATAGTCAACCCCTAATTGCCTCCAGAGGTGAACAGTCAGACCTCCATTCAGGAGCGCTGATGGGCTCTGTCGGAGAAGATATCTCTGGACCCACTGGTTCTGCGGGACTCCTCTACCTCTCAGATGACATCTTCCATTAGAGTTCCCCTTCTACCCCAGGGGAATATCTCTACCTGGATCTTGGAAAGGACCCTGGAACTTTCTGAACCACATCTTCTGACCACCTCATTGATTCCTAGTGAAGGTTCTTTGAGGAGTCAAAAAACATATGCCCACTGTAGACAGGGTTTTACCATCTTGTTCACACTTGGAGTGTGTGTGTCTAACTTTAGGGCTAAACAAGGAACTTATGACACAAGGTGCATTGGCGAAGGAGGACTTGAAAGGCTCCGCAAAATCACACAAGTGCATCCAGGCATGTCTCCTAATGGAAGTGCTTGATCCAGCTGCTCTAGATGTACCTTCAGCTGCATGTGAAATGAGCCTCATGGATGAAATAGTTTTGGACTGTAAGTTGAGCCAACTGTGATGCAGCAGAAGTCTGTGCTTCAGCAGTTAATGCTCCTGAGAGAGATTTTGAGAGTTTTCTAATCAGATCCCTCTGAAGTCTGGTGAAGTGTGCCATATAGTTCAGTGATCTATGTGCAAGTCACTGAAGTGTAAACATGCTTCCCAAATCTGTCCATTGCCCCAGACTTCCTGTTAGGGGGATGAACAGATGAACTCTGCTCAGCAAGCTCCTTCTTTATGGTCACCGCTATGATCATGGCATCCATTAGGACTCCTTTTCTCCAAAACTCTTTCGTCTTTGGTGGTGCCAGGATCCTATCTGGTCTCATGGGGATCTGCTCAACAGAATTCGGTTCCTTCCACACCAGCTTTGAGATCAACTGAATGAGCATGTCGATGGGCAGAGTCACCCAGGAAGTAGATGGGCCAGACCAAAATGTTTCCAGGAATAGAGATTCCTCTTAGAAAGGGTTATCGGTAGACCAACTTTAGGATCTTTAAAACTTCTCCAAAGGAGATGTCATCATGTGGTGATCTTGGGAGCACTTTGCCTTCATCGAAATCAGTATGTTCTGTGATTGAGTCCTGAGTGGAGTCTATCCTCCTCTTGCACTTTCTCTTCCTAATGACTTTTTTGGTGGGGTGCTTCGGAGAAGTATCAGGAGAAACAAGAATACCCTGTTCGGTGGCCTGGAGAGTTTGGGCTGGCTGTCCCTGTGGACTAGTGTGATGAGGCTCATGGCACAAAGACATCTGGGAACCAGATAGCAATCCGAAGGGGATGGAACTGTCTGAATTCTAGAAGAGAATACTCTCCTCTGCTACCTCAAAGGCACAATGTCCTGGGGAGAAGGAGGTCGATGGAGCTGAGAAGGCATGCTTCAGGGCCATCTGCTCCCTCCAACCCGAAGGCAGTCCACCCAAGGCAGAAGTCAGAGCCCGAGCTGTCCAGTGCTGAAGCACCAAGAGGCAGAGATGGCTGTGACAGCTTTGGAGTTGATTCTAGTACCCCACGGTTGACAATGGTGCTTTGGCTCTGAGAGTCATCTTGCTCCTACACATTGAGCTGGTCCACTAAGAGAAATTATCGGATCTGAAGATACAACCATCTTTGGCACTGATACAGACAGTCCCAGGAAGCTCAGATCCAAGGGCTCCTAAGCTGATCGATGGATTGGAGAAGGAGACAAGATGGGTGGAGTGATACTAACAATGGTGTCCTGACCTGAAGGGGTAGGAACTGGGAGAACTCCCATCTGTATCTGTGGTGAGAGAAACTTACTGATCATACTATCCACATCTGCCTCTCTAAGACTCTTTGAAGAATGGGAAGAAACTGAAGAGGGAGATCTAGAGTATCGTTACCTCTCTAAAAAGGGGGAAGGTAGCCAGAAAGGGAACGGATATAGAAAGGGATGCTTAATGGGCCCAGGGAAGGTCTTTTGGCTCTGAGAGAAACAGATCTGATGAGGTAATCTTGCATCCGAGACAGTGGGATCAGAAGATTTGGTCTTCGGATCTGACTGTGTCATAATCTTCCAGGTCAGTTCCTTAGTCAGATCCGAAGAAGTTGTGGAGGATTCGGACTGTTCATGAAATCATTTTCTCGACTTCTTATGGCCTGCCTTGGAGGGTTGAGCTGCAGCCAGTGATTCTGAAAAAGTTGTAGGGAGAAGTCCGTTTAGAATCAATTTTTCATGTCTCTTAAAGCCTTTGGATTAAAATATTTACAAATCTCATAAGGGACTTTCAAATGGGCAGGGCCCAGACAACAGATGCAAGAGTTGTGGGCATCAGATAAAGGGATCTTGTGCCTACATTCCTTACATTTTTTGAAACCTGAAAGTTTTTCCGCCATTATGGAGGTAAACCGCAAATAAGAATAAGGCAGAAAAGTTTTTTTTTTGTTATAGTAAAGAAAGGAAGGAAAAACTACCCACAATGGTAGGAAGAATTACTGAAACGGTAGGACAAGACAGTTGGGAGAAAAACTACCAACAATGGTATTAAAACATACATAATAAAAAATGCATAGGGATAAGGGAGAGTAGCTTATAACTAGCACAAAATAGAAAATAGAAAAGGGGGAAGAAAGGTATAAAACCAAAAGCTTTTATAACTCACCTGCTGCTCAAGAGCTCACAGTAACCACGTCTGTAAGAGAATGCAGCAAACAAGATCTTAGGTATGGAGGGGGACTACAGCATTATGGGTAAGGGAGGAGCTCAAGAATTTGCAGTAGGTACGAGCTGTAAGAAGCTGCTGAGTTGAATCTGAGGATCAGATCTGAACCTACATGTAGAGGAACAAATGAAAATTGACATCAGAGCTATTTTATCTCCTTCTCTGATTCGTCCAGTTGTTTTGGAGTAGCAGGATCCGAAATCCTCAAGAGTTCCGGAGTTGGATCTGAGGAAGATGTCTTCTTTGGCTCCGATGGTATCCCTGATTAGTTCCGCTCCAATACTGTGAATGGGTTCCGGAGCTGAGGCATGGATTTGAGAGTGGTCGAGACCTACATTCACTGGGAGCTCCAGCTCCGGCTCGGCTGATTGAAGCCTCTCCAGGTCAGTCTGCCTTTGAGATAGTGGAAAGGGTTTTTCTCTCTCTCTAGGGAACTGCCTTCTCATTTTTTCATTTTTCCGAGGAGGTCCATTGGAAGAGAATGTGGAGCCTCTCACAGAAGATAATTTTGATGAAGGAGAAGGGTCCCCCACATCACTACTGGACATCTCCTTCGGAGACATTTTAGAGATCCTCAGACAAAAAGGTGGCTGGTCTTCTAAAACCCCTCCCTGGAAGAATTGGTATTTTTGGAAGCTTTTGGTTCTGGCCTGTCTACATCTTGGGTTACCCCCAGCAGATGAACTCATTCAGTTTCCTGCTGGACTTGTAAGAAGCCTGATACCATCAAATCTATCCTGAAGACACCTGCCAAATTCTTAGCCCTTTAAAAAGACAGGCCCCACTAGAGCAAAGGAGTCCCGGTTGGTGCTGTGGTGGTGGCAGCAGACAGCAGAACAGAGCTCTTCTCTCCATCTGCCAAACAGGGAGTCTAGAGGGTTGGACAGATTCGCAAAGTGAGTCCTTGCCTCAGCGACCTTTACCCTGAGGTCTCTCAATTACCTGGCACACTTCACAAGACTTCAGAGAGACTTGACCAAAGAGCTTTCAAATACTCTCTCAGACTCCATGTCCGCAGAGGATTTCAAAAGCACTTCCTTAAAGCTGCCCACTCTTATCTATCTCAAACACTTCATTGAGGTTGACTTCTCACGCAGCTGAAGGCACCTCACAAGTGGCTGGTTCAAGCATCACCCTAGGGAGATTTGGCTGGATGCGCCTTTCCTACTTTGTGGAACCTTTTAAGATGTCCTTCATCGATGCCCCATTCAATGACACATCCTTATTTGGACTGTCAGTAAAAGAGTGGCTTACCTGCAGCGATCAAGACAGAAGGACTCTGATGTGGGAATCAAGTTTTCTACCCCTCAACAAACCTTTTGTAGGAATCATAGAGGTGGTAAGAAAATATGGTTCTGAAAATCTCAGGGACCTTTCCAAGATCCGCAAAAGGACAAATTCCTTTAGAGGCAGAGGAGGAAATTCTAATGGGAGATGTCACCCTAGAGGCAGAAGAGGTCTGAAAAACCAATGTTTCCTGGACTCCTTTCTGGACAGACCCTTCCAGTGCTCCTAAAGCACTGCCCAACTCTGGAGGCAGTTGGGGACAATTATCCCTGCACCCAGAAGCTTGGACAAGCATAGCAAAAGATAACTGGGTGTCAAAATCCTATCTAGAGGTTATTTCATTCCATTTTTCCAACTCCCTCTCCACAAAAAGAAGAAACCTTCTGACGTTCCACCCAGTCAGAGGAAAGACACAGCACAAGAAATTCGAAAGGTACTAGAAAAAAAGAGTTCATAGATTCATAGGTGTGTACTAGGCTAATGGCCCTAGAGCCTTTACAAGCCTAGCTCATAGGATTACCCTGGCATCATGCCACCCGAACTTAGTTTCCAGTGCCTCTGTCGAGTAGAGCCACTGGAGTGATCCCGGGGTGAATTTTTCTATTTCCCATCCACTCATCAAGATTTCTGTTGAAGAGGGCCAGTGAGGTGCTCTGTTTGACATGTATGGGAAGTCTATTCCATAGCATGGGCAGTCTTTGGGTAATGAACCTGTCCCTCCAACATGTTCTGTTGATTGTGGTAATGAGGTTGAGGTCTCTGGAGTGTGTAGTGTGGAGGGATTGTGATTTCTTTAGATGTAGGATTTCTAACAGAGCTGGGTCAGACATAGCTTTATAAGTCAAGCAGTGATCGCCTCTGAGTAGGCGATATGAGACAGAGAATAGTTGGAGTTTTTTTGAGTCTGTCCATATAGGACAAGTGTTTAAGGCCTTGGACCCTCTTTGTGAGGTACTTTTGTGGCCTCTCCAGTTATTGCAGGTGTCTAGTGAGGTATATGCCAAATGGGGCATTGTACTCTATGATTGGCCTAATGAGGGAAGAGTAGAGGGGAGACCATGACCTCTTTCTTCCTGGATGCAAAACCCTTAGTAATGAGATGTGCCGCACAGAAGAACTTTCTGACCACAGTGGCAGTGTGGTCAAAAGAGAGGTTGCTGGCAACCTGTGTTCCTAGATCCTTTATAATGCCTTCTGTGTTCAGTGGACTACCATCAATGTGGTATTTCATGGGAACTGTGTTTTTCCCAAAGGAGATGACACATTTTTTGGCGTTGAGCTTAAGACCATGGTTCTCACACCAATTGTCGGTCACAGTGAGGCCTTTTCTGTAGGATGTCAACATCACTTGGGGAGTTAATGGCTCCCAACTTGCAATCATCTGTGAACGTTGTCAACCAGAGTCCCTTTGTGTTGGACTGGAATTCTGAGAAGTAGATACCAAACAGGAGAAGACCCAGGACCGATTCCTGTGGGACTCCACTCGTGACTGGTTGGCAGTCTGACTTGGAGTCAGCTACTTTCACACTGTGGGTTCTGTCTGTGAGCCAGTTTGCAACCCACCTAGTGATATAGAGGTTAATGCCTAGCTTAGTGAGTTTTTCTATGATTCCTGAGTGGGGAATGGTATCAAAGGCCTTGGCCAGATCAAGATATGCTGTATGAACCACCTTGCCTTCATCCACAGCTTTGGTGACCAACTCAAAGAAGTCAACCAAGCTGAGCAGGCATGATCTATCCTTCACAAAACCAAACTGTGTGGGATCCAGAGTTTGGAGATTCCTTATATCCTTGTTTATTAGGTCCATGATGATGCATTCCATAGCTTTGCATATCAGACTTATCAGGCTAATGGGGCGATAGTTCCCAGGGTCTGTAGTCGCTCCCCCTTTGTGGAGAGGGATGACTATAGCAGTGCGCCATTCAGTAGGGACAGAACCTGAGGTGAGGCTGTGATTGAACAGGGCACACAGGTGAGGTGCCAGTTCACACTGTAGTTCATGTAGAACACAGCTAGAGATATTGTCAGGTCCCATAGAAGCTGTATTCTTGGCCTTGGACAGTGCTTTTTTAACCTGTGCGGCAGTTAATACTGGGTGCCTGGCAATCTACTGGTATTGTGATTGGTCCTTTGGGGGGTGGGTAAATTTGGCACTGAATCTGTTGGCAGTATATTGGTAATATCTTTTTGCTCGGTGTAGAAGGTATCATTGTGCAGTAGCTCAGAGCAAATATACTTATTGCCATGGTGGTTGTCTTTACTATCTGCTGCAATTCTGTTTTCATAGCTAGCTTTAGAGTATTTGATGAGGGATTTCAACTTTTTGTTGAGGCTGATGAGGGAGATTTTCCAGTCTTGCGACTTCACCTTATTCCGCATCAGTTTCCTCCTTCTGTTGTAGAGTTTATTTATGGCAGGGGACCACCAGATTGGCTTCCTTGTTTTGGAGGAGTGCATCTTGGTTCTATTGGGTATGGCGAGATCCATGCATTTGTGTATGTGTTCGTACAGTGCATCGGTGCATGATTTGGCGGGCATGTAACTATTCTCCATTTACATGGGTGATATGAAGTTAGCCACCTCTGTTCTTAGGAGCCCGAAGTTAGTTTTGGAGAAGTTTTTCATGGTGGTTACCTTTGGGGGGGGGGGGGGGATTTCCAAGGTGATAAATTTGTGGTTGGATCTAACCAGGGAGGAGTTGACTATTGGTGTAGAGCAACGGTCGCCCATGTTAGTAATGACCAGGTCAAGGATGTTGCTACCTCTGGTGGGGGTAAGAACAAGCTAGTCTAGGGCATTGGAATTAATGAATTCCAGGAAACATTGGGCGAGTGTTTTGGTACATGAGTAGTTTTCCCAGTTAATGGAGGGGTAGTTGAAGTCACCCAATATGTGTGTGTTAGGTTGGACCCTAATATTCTCCAGGGTGCTTAGGAACATGGAGTGAGTGTCTTTGGGACATGGCTGGGGACCTATAACGGGCTACGACCTGAATCGCTGTCTTACCCAATGTTAGCTGCACCTGAAGTATCTCTGATGCGTTATGTTGGGCTACCAGTTTGGAGGTGAGCGCATCCTTTATGAATATGGAAACACCACCACCTTTGGAGCTTTGGTCCAAGTTCTGGGGCCAAAAGGTATGGAATGAGCTATAGCCTGGTAGTGCAGAAGTGCTTTCTGCTGCCTTAAACCAGGTTTCTGTTACAGCACAAATGTTGATGTTCTCCATTTTAAGGAGTGCTTTGAGCGAGTGCACTTTGAGATTTAGACTTCTAGCGTTGAGCAGCATGACCCTCAGATTGTATTTGTAGCTGTTACGGTGGTAATTTCGTGTTTGGAACACCACCTAAAAAAGGCACTATAGGGGTGGCAAGAGCCTTGGCCAGTATCTGGAAGCCCAGGGGGGACAGATGCAGGCCATCTCTGGCAAAGCACTGAGGTCTGTCAATCATGTCATCCCAGGCAGACAGATACTGGATCCCCATAGAGTGACACCAGAAACTTAGCCAATTGTTGAAATCAGTCATTTTCTGCTTGTACTGTGGTATCATTCTGGGTGATGGTAGGATGCTGCTCAGGGTTAGGATCATACCCGCCTGGGCTACCTAATCTGAGATCTCGTCCATGTCTCTTTTGAAGTAGTCCAGGGAGGTATGTCTCAGGTCATTCGCACTCACATGTACAATGACAGAGTCATATTTGTACCTGTTGTTGAGGGACCTGAATGAGGTCCTGAGTGAGTCATCCAAGAGGTCCCACCAGACAAAATAGGATTCTGAACTTACACTTCTTTTTAATGCCCATGAAGACAGCAGACCTTAGACCAATTTTGGATCTAAGCAATTTGAATCAGTATGTGAAGAAGTCAGAGCTGCAAATGGTCACTGCACAGTCCATCCTACCATTTCTTCACAAGGACAATTAGATGCGATCGATAGATTTTCAGGAGGCATACTATCACATC
The DNA here is from genome assembly GCF_019279795.1 of Protopterus annectens. Taxonomy (NCBI): domain Eukaryota; kingdom Metazoa; phylum Chordata; order Ceratodontiformes; family Protopteridae; genus Protopterus; species Protopterus annectens. Next base: position 977,258,756 of record NC_056746.1, on the reverse strand, counting down.
AATATAGACGGTCACTCCTGAACACACGTACACTTTTGGCTGGGAGCCACCAGTTCATAGCCCTTCCCTTTGGACACACCACAGCTCCCAGGGTGTTTACCAAATGTATGGCAGTGGTGGCTGCTCATCTGAGAATTAAAGGGTTCCAAGTGTTTCCATATCTGGATGACTGGTTCCTCACCGCCCCCTCCAAGCATCTTCTTCTATGGTCCAGGGACTATGCTCTAGATTTGTCAGTCACTGCGGATATCAATAAATTATGCCAAATCAAACCTGACACCAGTCCAGAGCCTGGAGTTCATTGGTGTACTTCTGAATACAACAACACAGGTAGCATCACTACTACCTCATCGCATATCCACTATCAGTAATCAGGTTTATTTGCTTATTTCACATCCATCTCCTTCAGTAAGATCAGTTCTTCAAGCACTAGAATCTATGGCATCAGCCATTGTATTGCTTCCTTTGACATGTTTCTTTGTGTGTGTCCTTCAGTGTAGTCTTAGCTGTTCAGTGGTCCATTCTTCTTCAACCCCTATCCCTTCCAGTCAGACTTACCCCAGTTTGCAAACAACACATTCAGTCAGATGACATTCATCTTGGCTAACCATTTGTTTTATTACCTCCAGTGGCCACAGTGACCATGGACGCTTCCCAACTGGGGTGGGGGTGGATAATTTCCTGGGAAGGACTGTCCTAGGCATATGGTCTCCCTAAGAGATCAGTCTACATATCATTGTGCCAGAGATGAGAGCAGTCCTACTTGCATTGCAGGCATTTTAAGATGCTCTTCCTCTAGGGACTATTGCAATTCAGACCGACAACCTGTCTGTAGTCTGGTACATCAACAAACAAGGAGGAACCCGATCTTATCCACTCTGCAGGGAGGCCGTGAGAGTGTGGGAATGGGTAGTCTCCTCAGACCGCTTTCTAGTTGCAATGCACATTCCAGGAAAAAACAGTGTGTTGGTGGACAAATTAAGCAGATCCATTCTGATGCCTCACGAGTGGTGTCTCAATCCATCTGTGGAGGAAAGGATTTTCCATCATTGGGACCAGTCTTGCTGCAACCTCTTTGTTTTTTCCCACAACAAGTGCAGCAGGTATTTTGCTCTTACCCCCCCCCCCCCAGGGGGAGTCACCAAGAGATGCTGTATTCCATGTCTGGCCCCTAGTCTTCTTTATGCTTATCCACTCTTGCTTTCTGCAGAAATTTGGGAATCATAGGAAGCTGGCTGAAAGGCTCGGTCATCATCATTTCCCCCTTCTGGCCTCTACAGGTATGGTCCCATTTTCTATGGTCTCACCTTCACTATCCCCCATGGATACTGGAGCTGTCTCTGGATATCCTCTCACACCCATCAGGAATCCAACCTCCCAATATCCAGGCCCTCAAACTAATCACATGGTTTCTCCCCTTCCAGTAATGGTTAGACAGCCCAGGCTTTCTTCCCCGATACGTACCATTATTTTGGCATCACAAAAAGACTCTACTTGCTGTTGTAAACTTTCTTAGTAAAAAAGATTCACCTTCTGGGCTTTGAATAATGAACTTGACCCCTCCTCTGCTCCACTTTCTGCAGAACTTGAATTTTTAGCGATCTTTTTTTAAAAAAGGACCTAGTTTCTCTATGGTTAAGCAGCAATTAATTGCGATCTCTCATTTTTACACAGAAGACAGAAATTCTTCCTTGGCTTTGTCCAAATTATGCAAAGCATTTCTAAAGGGCATTTTTCTTCTCAGACCACCAATAAAGGATCCTCTGCCTGCCTGGAATCTGACAATTATGTTACAAGGTCTAACTCAGAAACCTTTTAAACCTTCAGTTAAAACTGACTTAACATTCTTTTCCTGGAAAATGGTCTTCTTGGTAGCCATTAGTACTTCAGAAAGAATATCTGAACTCCAGCCTCTTTCCTCAAAGACCCCTTATATCATTTTCCATAAAGATAGGGTTACCTTATGCACAAGAATGCCCTTTCTACCTAAAATAGCTTTTGAAAATAACAATCAGTTTACTAATTTACCTGTCTTCTTACCACATTTTTCTAATAAAGTAAAGTACATGCTTCATCTCCTTCATGTACACAGACAATTACATTTTTTATCTTCACAGGACAAAACAAATCAGGAAATCAGATCAACTATTTGTCGCTTTTTCGTCAAAAAGACTGGGGTGCCCAGTTTCTAAAGTCACTTTAGCCAAATGGATTACAGACTGTATTTCTTCTACTGTCAGCAAGGCATAGCCTTACCCAAACCACCCAAGGCTCATTCAACCAGATCCATGGCAGCTTCATCTGCATTTTGGTCAAGAACATCTATTGATGATATTTGTGCTGCAGCCACACATGGTTCATTGCTCATACCTTTCTTACTCATTACAGATTTGATATTATTTCAAGAATCAGAACTGCCTTTGGTTCCATGGTACTCCAAAATATCTTTCCATGTGGGCCACCCAAGATCAATGTTGCTGGGGACTCTTCAGGAAGAATGAAAAGGAGAACATCAGATTTAAAAGTTTTATACTCGCTATAAGTAGGCATCTATGTTGTCCATTTTCATCAGCTTCCCTCCCATCCATTCCCCTTCCTTCAGTTTCTGGAGAGACCTCTCTAACTGTGTTTTGGAACCTACTGTTCCGGGTTTGAGCGGTTCCTTTCTCTGTTAGCATGTCCTGTTTCTGTCTAGCTATATGGGACTAGTGGCAACAAACTCAATTTGAGGCAATGGGGTGGACTAAGGCATGCTCGGTAGAGGGAGGAGCTGGAGAGTTGGATCCAAAGTCTGGAGTATGCAGCTGAGTCAGATCCAAGGATCCGATCCGAACCCATGGTTTGAGGAAGAATGAAAATGGACAACACAGATACATAGTTATGGTGAGTACATAACTTTTAATTTCAAGATACCTTTTCAAATAAACCATTTCAGCACTTCTGAAGGGCTGCCCAACTGTTCGTCTCTGGAGGCAGTTGGGGGGCACTTATCTTTGAATCCAGATGCGTGAACAGCCATCATAAAAGATTCTTGGGTGAAAAGAATCATATCCAGAGATTATTTCATTCCCTTTTTACAAATTCCACCAACCCAACAAAAACATCTCCCCAATATACCACCCAATCAGCAGGAGTTAGCAGCCCTAGAAATTCAAAAGCTGCTGGACAAGAGAGTCATCCAGGAGGTCCCAACAGACCAAAGAGAATCTGGAGTTTACTCAAGGATCTGATGTTTCCCATTTCATTCTTCCTTACTCTTGGGTCTCTGGATCCAATCTTGGATCCATCTTGGCCGCTTCTCAAGACTTACGATCTGAGCCCAGAGCTCCTCCCTCTTCCATAATGCCTCACTTCTCTAACCCCTCAGATCTGGTTTGCCACCTTCCAGCTCAGACACAATTTTGTAGCCTCGAGAGATGTTTTTTTTTCCGATTTCACTAGCTTCTCCTTTCTAATTTCTTTCAGTAAATCCTCCTTTTTAACTAGCATTAGTGCTATTTACTTTATCAGTCCTACCCTTCTATTTTCACTGGCTTTATGGTTGTTTGCCCTCCCCCTCCATGTTTTTCTTCAGTAACCGTTAACCATCGCCTTCCTTTCTCTTGTCTAGCTGTTATAATAAATTTTAAAAAAGTTCCCGTTTTCATTGTTTTTTTGTAGTCTAGTGTTATAGTTAAGCAGTTAAGTGTGATGATTTTGTTAATTTCTTCCTTGCTTAGTGCATGTGTGTGTGGGTATACTAACCCTTCATATATTAGTATGTTTGATAAACCTACAGATTTTGAGGTCTTGTGGGCATAAGATTCCCAATTCAAATGCCCACAAGAATTATGTGTATTGTCTTTGGCCAGAGCACTTAGAGGTAGAGTGTGAGATTTGTGCGGCCTTTAATCCACACACCCTTGTGGATCACAGAAACAAGCTGATATTGAGAGCTCTCTTACCAGCCTCTGGAGCTCAAACTCCTGTCAAGCCTTCTGATTCCAAGGAAGCAAAGAAGCATGCCCCTTCAGCATCCCCAGGACTATGATTTCTGTACCTGAAAAACGACAAAGATTATTGGCTTCAGACACCTCAGATCTTATAGATCTCTGCTCCTCATCAGATCTGAGAAATTCCTCAGATCCAGCATACTTGGCAGCTGTGAAGATACGAGTGCTGTCAGATCCTCAACCTTCGGGTCTGAGTGCCCCCTCGGATCCATCGGACATCATTCAGATCCAGAGTTCTCCATCTCAGAGTAAATCCTCCTCGGGTCTGAAACACTCTGATCAGAAGTCCCGGAGCCATACTCCACATCAGAGCAAGTTTCCTTTTCCAGCCCAACCACTTGGGCCAGCCTCTCTCCGGTTAACTCTATGCACTCATACTCCGGATCCTACCCAGTCACCCTCTAATCTGAGGTTTGTACCCGTTCATCCTGTCTGTAGTCAGCCCCGCAAGGAGAACCTCCAGACCTACCCCCTCAGGGGGTCCCCCATTCCTCCAATTCCTCTCCTGAGTATCCCATGGGGGAGATTCATCAGAAGAAACAGTGCAAGAGGAAGCACTTGGACTCCTCTTTGGAGTCTTTAACAGAAGACACTGACTTCAGTGAAGGAGAAGGGTCCCACCGATCTCCACCTGACGTCTCCTTTGGAGATATTTTAGAAATCCTTAAGCAAAAAGATGGATGGTTGTCCCAACCCCTTTCTTCCAAGGAGTCGTTTCCGGAGGCCTTTGGCATGGGCCCATCTACGTCCTGGGTGTCCCTGCCAATGGCTAAGCTTATTGATTTAGTTGACTGCCGGGTGTGGAAGGAGGCAAACACCATGGATGCCATACCCATGTGTGCAGACAAGTATCTCAGTCCACCTAGTGTTCGCCTGTACTGGAGCAAAGGTGTTCCCGATAATGCCATTGTGGTGTTGGCAGCCACCAAGAAGGAGCTGGCAAAGCAGAATTTCACTGTCCATTCCCCAAACTAAGAGTCTTGGGCTTTGGACAGGCACAGGAGGTGTGTATATGCCTCAGCTACTTTTTCGCTGATAGCATTAAATTATTCGGCACATTTTACACATCTCCAGTGGGATCTGGTCAAGGAACTTACCAACTCTCTGGCAGAGTCCTTTTTTCAGAGGTGGACCTCAAGAAGGTATCTCCCCAACTGTCCAGTCTGTCATCTATTTCTAATTCCTGGATGAGGCTGATCTCTCATGCTTCAGAGGGAACCTCTAGAGCAGCCAGCCAGCGCAGGCATAGCCCTTAGGAGACATGTCTGGATGAGGCTTTGTAGGTTTGCAGAACCCTTTAAGCGTCCTTCATCAACGCCCCCTTTCATGGTGTGGGCCGTCAGTTAAGGAAACTCTTACTTGCAGTGAGCAGGAGAGAAAGACCTTATTTGCCATAGGGATCAAATTTTCTTCCCCCTCAATAGTCATTTTCGAGGAACCGATAGAGTGGGAAGATGTGGTTCTGAAAGTCCAAGGGCACTTTCCTGGAGTGTCAGGAAGAGTCCTATTCTAGAGGCAGAGGAAGAGGCTTTAATGGCAGGTGCCACCCTAGAGGGATCCGCAGAACCAGTGCTTCAGAGAGCCTTTCTCTGACAGGCCCTACCAGCACTCCTGAAGCGTTGCCCAACTGCCCTACTCTGGAGGCAGTCTGGGACTGATTATCTTTGCATCAAGATGCCTGGACAAATTTAACCACCACCACCTGGGTTCTAAACACCATTTCCAGAGGTTATTATATTCCCATTTCCCTTCCACCTCCAAAGCCCAGAAGGAATCTCCTCGATGTTCCACCCAATCAGAGGGAGAATGCCATTCTAGAGGTTCAGAAGCTTCTAGAAAAAGAGTCATCCAGAGGGTCCTGACCAAATAACAAGGATGCTGAACCTACTCATGCTTCTTTTTGGTGCCAAAGAAGACTGGGGATCTACCATCACTTCAGCAAAAATTAGGGTTGCCACCTTTGTTGTGGCTAAAAAGAGTAAGGCCACACCCCTCACATCACCAGTATCCACGTCCACTCCCACCCTTTCTCCTGCCCACACTCCACCCATTTCATGATGTCACTTCAACATCATCAGGCGGGGAACACCCTCTGTTTCTGTTCCTAATGCCTGCTTTTGGCTGATTTACTATGCTTTTCTGTAAAAAAAAAAAAAAAAAAAAAGCATAGTAAATCAGCCGATTTACAAACTCCGATAGTCTGTTTCCTTTTTTGAAACAGAATACCGGAGTTTGTACAGTGTTTTCCAGACTTCCAGAGAATCAATTTGATTTCCAGATAGTCTGGAAGAAAAACAGAGGAGTTGCAGCCCTAGCAAAAAGAGTGTCTGAGCTACAAGCTTTATCATCCAAACCACCTTACATTACGTTTTTCAAAGATGGGGTTTTTTTAAGAACAAATCAATAAAAAAAGTATGCGTAAACAAAAAAATATATATGCCTAGAGTTGCTACAGTGACAAATATTAACCAAGCTATTCATTTACCAGTCTTTTTCCCAGTTCAAACAAGGGCAAATATATGCTGCATCTGCTGAATGTACATAGACCAATAATCTTACTCAAACACAAACCAGGAAATTATTCCTATAAATCTTGGCTAAATAAGCTGTAAGGGTAACATTTTTTTTTAACCAAACATCCAGGTAAGCATTGCATCATTTACTATAAGTGATGTAAAATTCAGGAAATCAGTAGTAGAATTAAAGTAATCTAAAATAGACTTACTCACACAACTGTCATATGTCATTATATGAAACATGTGAATTCTCCCATTGTGCCATGACCATGTTGGCTGTAGAAATTGTCCCCAGTAGTTGTTGTTAGTTGTCAAACATCAAGTCCAACAAGTCTAAAACCAGCGATTTCAGTTGTTGAAGCATTTGCTCTTGAGAAATATTTGCTACCCAGTCAGTGGCGATGTTCAAAGGGACAGTCATAAAATTAAATTGGTCATCAGATATTTAATTAAAATAGATATTTTAGATAAAAAATGACTTTTTAATCCTGCAATCTGATTTTTTCAGTTTTTGGTATTTGCTTGATCCACTAGCTTTGCACAGGACAGGTATAGGGGAGCCTCTACTATCTACTATGGGGGTCGTGGGGCCCCTTATATGTATTTTTTGGGGATCCCAATATACAGGGAAAATCTAGGAGTGGTCTTCAAAAAAAAAATTTGGAATCTTGATCTAAACCACCCATCATGGAACATCTTCCAAGCGTATTTTTTGATCTTGTTATATGCCTTCCTTGTTTCAGAGATGGAACTCAATATAATGTCAACAATTGTGTTTAAGTTAGTATTGCTGAGGAACATAGGTATGACCCTATATTAGCTCAGCCAACTCACAACCAACTCACTACTTAACACAACAAAATTATAGATATAAAAGTCACCCTGTACTATTTGTGGTAAAGGTTTAGTTTTAGTTACCCCAATCTAAAAACTACTGACAGAAAGTTCAGGTTCAAGTTCAATTTCTGAAACATCTTCCCTACTGGAGTTGGTAATATTCAACACATTGTAACAGTGTCTAAGTCATCCATAAGACTGATTTTGCAACTGTCACTATTCAGTGGTTTATATAGAGCATTACCACCTACACAACACAGAACACAACACTGTTAGTGGTATAACTAAGTTAACAGAAGAGGCATAGGCATCATATATTGGGGTGTGTTACTAACTTTGGATTGAATAGAAGAATGTCCATCTAAATTGTCACTATATATAATCAAGTCCTTCTTTGTTTGGTACCTTGGACGGTATCCCTGGTTGTATTGATAGTTGTGCGGGAGGCATCCTAAAAAACCTGTGGGTAGCTGAGGGTGTTGGATGCCTCCATTAGTGAGTTGTTGCCCCTACAGTTTGCAGTGCTCACTTCTCCCTAACAGGCTGCTATAAAAGATATCACCCATCAGCTACAGCAGCATCCAATGGTTGTAGCGGCTGATTTCACTAGTAGGGTCAAAGTTTGTGAGAGTGTTTATAATTGGCACTGACAGATGATGATGATCTCTGCCAGACCTGGGATGCTGCTGGTAAGGAGTTTCTGTTCATTGCAAGCTTGTTCAAGTAGTTATCAATATTGGTAAAGCTCTGACTGTACTCAAACTGTGAAAAAATATCAAAACTCAAATGTTGTGTGTTCTTCAGAGTCAAGGCTAGTAGCGTCACTAATCAAGTCTGTAACCCAGATCCCATAGTGCTTAATCATGAGTTCTAATAACTCAAAGCCCCAAGGATTCGTGGTCATTTTTATCTAAAATATCTGAATTGGAATTTGATGACCAATGTAATTTTCAAGTCTAACCAACATGTGGCACAACAATGGAGAATTCACATGTTTTACATAATGACATAATGACACAAATAGATTTTGTGTGAATGGTGTTTGTTTTAACATGAGATGTAGAGCAACTTGTAACACCAGCATGGTAGTGTATTTGGCACAATGCCAGAAGTGCCCAGGATTGGTCAGGTTGAATGTTATTACCACCAGGGCTTAATGATAGTTGCTCGATTAGTAGTATTTTAAAACGGCCTATTTTGTTTTAGAATGTACATAGACAGTTACATTTCTGCTACATAGGACAAAGCAGCATAGAAAATCTGAGCAGCTATTCATTTCTTTTTCACCTAGTCAACTAGGCCAGGCAGTGTCCAAAATCACTTTAGCAAAGTGGATTACTGATTGTATTTCTATGGTTAATACCTTGAATGGCATGCAGCTTCCCTGTCCCCAAAGGCTCATACCAGGCTGATGTCCACATTGTCTGCTTTTTCAGCCAGAACTACTATTGACGAAATTTGTGCAGCAGCAATTTGGTCCAAGTTTCATACATTTGTTTCTCATTACAAATTGGATGTTATATCTAGGAGCAGAGCATCTTTTGGCTCCGTGGTGCTCAAGCATATGCTTCCATGAGGGCTAACCAGGATTTATGTAGCTGGGGATTGTGACCCAAGAGTGAGGAAGAATGAAATGGGCAACATCAGATTTAGAAGTTATGTATGTACCATAACTTGTCATCTGTGTTGTCCAATTTCATTCTTCCTCATGTCCCACCTGTCCATCCCCCAACCTAAACAGCTGAGAGCAATCTAGAGGATGCAGGAACCCATAGGTTTCTGGTTTAAGCTGCAGATTATGGTGATATATATATTGTTTTCTGTTGATAGCTGTTGTAGATTTATGTAAGTAGGGCAGCAAACTTGATCTGAGGGGTTAGAGGAGAAGTGAGGCATTATGGGAGAGGGAGGAGCTCAAGGCTTGGATCGTAAGTCTTGAGAAGCGGCTGAGTTGTCTCCGAGATCAGATCCAGAGACCCAAGAGTGAGGAAGAATGAAATTGGACAACACAGATGCTACATTGTACTAAATACATAACTTCTAATTCTTTTTAATGCCGAAGAAAACGGGGTCAGAGACTAGTTCTGGATCTTAGTCCTCTAATTCAGTTTGTAAAGAACTCCAAGTTCTTGATGGTCACGGTTCAGTCCATTCACCCCCTTCTGCTGAAGGACGACTGGATGTGCTCCATAGACCTTCAGGATACGTATTTTCACAGCAAAATGAACAGACGTTCTCGGAGGTACTTGCACTTTCAGCTGGGAGTCAATCATTACTAGCTCAGAGCCCTGCCATTTGGTCTCACCACAGCCCCCATGGTATTCACCAAGTGTATGGTAGCGGTAGCAGCTCGTCTCAGACTGCGTGGATTCAAAGCGTTTCCTTATTTGGACGACTTGCTCCTTACTGCTCCAACCAAGCATCTACTCAAGAAAACCAGGGATTACTTACTCCATCTGTGTCAGTCCCTGGGGTTCACAGTCAATCTCCTTAAGTCTCGTCATTAGCCAGTTTGTCTTGGACTTCATAGGAACTTGCCTGGACACTATCAATCAGTTGGCCTTTCTACCACAAAACAGAATTCATACTTTGAGAGTACATGTCAGTCAGATCTTATCATATTCTTCCCCTCTAACAAAAGTGGTACTCTAGGCATTAGTTTTGATGGCTGCAGGGATTACTGTACTACCCACTGCTCGCCTTCATATGGAAATTCTACAGTGGACTATAAGTGTACAGTGGTCAAATCTTTGATAACCACTGAATCATCCAGTAAAGCTTTCTCAGGTTTGCAGGTATTCCCTACATTGGTGGGTCCAGTCCAACAATGTTTGTTAGGGTCATCCCTTTATCCTTCCTCCCTCAAAGGCCACAATGACCACAGATGTTTCCCAATTGGGGTGGGTAGGCATTTCTTGGGACAGACTGTTCAAGACACGTGGTCCCCAGAAGAGACCAATTTGCATGTAAATATCTTAGAGATGAGAGTGGTTCTTTTAGTGTTGTAGGCCTTTCATGTCTCTCTTCCTCAAAGTACCATTGCTATCGAGACAAACAGTATGTCAGTGGTATGGTACATCAACAAATGGGGAAACCATGTCCTACCCCCTTTGCCAAGAAGCAGTGAGAGGCTGGCAGTGGGTGATCTCTTCCAACCACTTTCTAGTAGCAATGCACATACTGGGGAGATCCAACATTCTAGCAGACAAGTTCAGCAGAACTATTCTGATGCATTATGAGTGGTCTCTCAGTCATGCAGTGGAGGAAGGGATCTTCCTCAGATGGGGTCAAACTTGTTGCGATCACTTTGCCTCACTCCTCAACAGCAGCAGGCTTTTCTCCCTAGTTCTCCATCAGGGGACGTCACAGAGAGATGCAATAGTCCACATTTGGCCCTCTGGTCTCCTGTATGCTTACCCCAATACTTCTGCTCCCCAAGTTTCTTCAGAAAGCACTCCAGTTGAACAGCAGGGCTAGCCTCATTGCTCCTTTCTGGCCTCAGCGAGTTTACTTTCCCTTCCTGCGGTCTCATCTTCTATGCCCTCCTTGGACCCCAGTCCAGATGGGGTATCTCATCCCTCAGGGATGACTCACTTGGCCATTCCTGGTCTTAAGTTGACCTCATGGTTTCTCCAATTCCGATGATGGACAGTCCAGACTTTCTTCTCCAGTTCACCAAATATCAATATGTTCCCAGAAACCTTCAACCAGGAAACTATACAGGAGTAAACGGAAAGATTATCTATCTGGGCACAACAGAGAGAATTAGATCCCTTTACTAGTCCCATTCCTCCTCCTTTTCATTTCCTGGCATCATTTTTTCAAGGAGGTGCTAGTTTTTCCACCATCAAAATTCAGCTAGCAGCCATCTCTAATTATCACACTGGAGATTACACAGTCTGGATGAAGCTACAGGAGAATAGTAAAGTATTCCTTAAAGACACGTTTCTGCTTAGACCTCTGATTAAAGATCATACTCCACCTTGGGAACTCACAGTTGTGTTACAAAGTTTGGTTCAGTGCCCCCCCCCCCTTTCAAGCCTTCAGCTAAACCTGACCTCAGATTTCTTTCTTAGAAAACATTCTTCGTTGTAGCCATTATTTCCACCAGACAAGTTTCTTTTTAAAAACTGCCTTATTTGATTTTCCATAAAGATAAGAGTTACTTTACATACTAATCCATCTTTTGTACCAAAGATTGCTTCTGAAAAGAGCATCAGTCAGGTCATAAATTTGCCAGTCTTTTTTCCAAAACGTTCCAGTAAAGAAGAATACATGCTTTACCTTTTGGCTTCATTTCTTTCAGCATAGAATGAAGGATTTTTGGAAAAGTGACATATTCTTTGGGAAACCTTGTTTCTAAAGTCACCCTAGCTAAATTAATTTCAGCTTGTATGTTTTTACATTTACTCCTTGAAAGGTTTACCTTTGGCAGGATGTCCAAAAGCTCTCTGTACTAGATCTATGGCCACATCTGCCCCTTTCTGGGCCAGAGCTTCAATTGATGATGTTTGTGCTGCAGCCACTTGGTCCAGTGAACATACTTTTAACACTCCTTACAAGTTGGACATCATATGCAGAAACAGGATTGCTTTTGGTTCTGTAGTACTCCGGAATATCCTTCCATGAGCGCCACCCAGGGTTATCTTAGCTGGGGACTCTGTCCCATTCGTCAAAGAATGAATGAAAATGACATCAGATATAAGTTTTGTACTCACCATAACTAGGCATCTGTGTCGTCCATTTTCATTCTTTCTCAACTACCCACCCTTCTCCTTTTCTTTAGGGGGTGACCTGATAAGTTTTTTTTTCTTGGAATCACTGTTCCTGTTTGAGTACCTATGCTGTTCCTTTTCTTGTCGTACCTTTTTGCTTGAGTAGTTTATAGTGACAACAAGCTCAATCTGAGGTAAAACAGTAATAAGGGGCATTATGGGTAAGGGAGGAGCTCAGTAGTTAGATCCAGAGTATGGAAGAAAAGCGGCCGAGTCAGATCCAAGGTCAGATCCAATACCCATTCGTTGAATAAGAATGAAAATGGACAACACAGTTGCCTAGTTATGGTGAGTACATAACTTTTATTTTGCCGTGATATTAATAGTAGTTAGAATAAGTTGGAGTTGTTATTGCAGTTGGTAGTTTGTTGTTTGCTTTTTTTGTAGAACATGGATAAAGCTTTTAGATTTAAAAAGTGCATTAACTGTGGCCACAAACTTCCCCCATAGGACGCAGGTGAAAAGTACATCTAATGTTTGGGCACTGTGCACTTAGATTTTGAATGTCAGGCCTGCTGTGCTTTCAGTGCCAGAACCCTGGCTAACAGAAAGGTCAAGCTGATATTGGAAGGCCACCTCCATCCCTTACCTCCCCCAGAAAGAAACCTGAAAGAAGGTAGAGAGAGACTGAAGGACAAGGACTTGTCTAGAACCAGAACTAAGGGCAGGGAACAATGTAAATGCTCTTCTTCCACTGGGGGATAGCCATATCTGAAGGTTCATTGATCTTTGGCTCCTCCAGCTTCTGCTGTGTCAGGACCATTGGTGCTGCCTCTGCAACAATCTCCTGTAATTACACTCTTGAAATCAAGAGTCCTCCAGTTCCCTCACTCTTAGTGTAGAGTAGAGTGTGTGCTGTATCTTTAAGAAACATTTCAAGGACTGAACATGCATATAAGTAGTCAGCACGTGCTAGCTTCCGTGCCATTTTGAGAGTGTAGCCAGAGAGTGAGCATGTATGAGGGTACTAGTTAGTTTGTATGCAAGTTTATCTTAAGTTAATGTTATTAAGCCTCAATCCTGATGTTTTTCTGCATAATAAAGCTGCTTGAACGGAACCTACAAAGTCTCATCTATTGTATCCTGACTAGACAAGCAACATGGTGTCAGAACTGGGATTCCAGAGACTGATGTTCAGAGCCACGAGGTGCAGAGATAACAGTGAAGGTAAACTAAGAGAAACGAGCACGAAAGAGAACCAAAGGTAATGAAAACTTGCACAAACAGTTTATTTTATAAAAGAAAAAAGATAAAACGGAGCATTACAAGGGCACAAACCTCTGTATTAATCAAGCGAGAGGTACAAAAGGTTTATTAGTTAAAATGTTTAAGATTAAGATATTTGATAAAACGATTGTCAGAAAAGCACATAAAGGGTCAGAAGTTACTTGGAATTGCAAAACATGTATGTTTAAAACTGGCATGTATAGAGTAAAACGAGTACAAGAAAAGTGCAATGGGCATGAAAAGAAATTAAATGAGCAAAACGAATATAATAAGGGCAGAAAGGGCACATTGATCATAAATAAAGCTAGGCGACTGCATATTTTTTGGCAAAGTGCTGTGTTTGACATAACTACTATTTCATATTGTGTTCAGGGCATAACTAGAGATCTGAAGTAGTTAACTTCATTTATCTGCAACCTGTGGGTATTCGGATCCATATCAGATCCGAGCCGGCAACATTTTATCAAGCATCTGCTCCAAGCTCCTCCCCTTACCCATAATCCCTCACCTCTCCTACCTTCCCTTGGATCTCGTTTGCCGCTTCATGCGTACGCATCGCAGTCTCTATAGCTCCAAGTTGGGTAGTGTAAGTGGAACTTTTGATTCTTTAGTTAGTGTGTGAGAGTAGTTGTTTGTGATAGCCCTTCCTCCCCTTCGTCTTGTCGGTTTAAAAAAAAAAAAAAGGTAGTTAGAAAGTCTGTGTGTCTTTCTTGAATAGAGTAGGCCTAGCCAACCCCTGTGTGTGTGTGTGTCTAGTTTAGCATTTGGCTCAGTGGAGTGTATTATGGCTGACCAGCCTAAACCAATGTTCAAGAAATGCACAGTGAGTGGCCACAAGCTTTCACCGGCTGATGGCAGCACTCTGTGTGTTATTTGCCTTGGTGTTTCCCATCTTAGTTTGCCATGTGCTGTGTGTGCAGGGTTCAATCCCAGAGCCCTTAAAGAAAGGAAGGCGAAACTGGTAGCCAAGAGTCTGCTACCAGTTTCTGCCTTAGAGACGACAGCCTTGACATCGACTCCTGTAGCCAATCAACCTCCTCCTCAGGCTGGGACTCAACCTCCCTCTAAGCCTGCTAAGGCGGGGACAAAAGCTGCAGATAAGGACAAAAAAGAGAGAGAGAAAAGGGTAGAGAGGCACCGCAAGCGATCTGAGCAGGAGCCTTTTCCCAATCCGCCTGTGAAAGTTGTTAGGACCACTTCTCCTCAGCTCCATTCCCGGAGGCTCTCCCCAGAGCCGACGGAGCCCTTGGATCGGAGGCCTTCGAGGTTGTCTCATAGGGCCAGATCCGAGTCGGTCACCTCTTCGCGGTCGACTTGGAGTCTATCGGAGCTTGACATGGACAGGATGATGCGTAGATTCATTCAGACCCAAATCCAAATGGGAGTCTTGGCAGGCCCCTCTCGGCTGGAGAGGGGACTTCTATGCCCTTCTTCCATCCTATCTGTCCTTCCCGGATCCGACCATCGGTCTCGGGGTTTATGGATCCGAGGATCCTCGGAGCTGGGGGTTCAGCGCAGATGGCTCCTCCAACCTCGAAGCCAGCCATTACCTTGACTTCCTCAGATCAGACTTGTTTGGATCCGAGCAACTCTCGGGGCCGAGAACAGGGAGCCGGATCCAAGGAAATGGAGATGTCTTCGTCTCCGACTTTGTTGGATCTGAGCCGTTCCTTCGGAACCCTGGCTACCTTGGCCTCGGCCCCAATCCTCACGACGGAGCCGGGGAGACCTTCTTCCTTGTTGGTTGCCAAGGAAATGCGCTCTCCTTTGGCCTTCAATGTGGTGGAGAGTGTTCTCTCCCAGGGATTGAGACCCCAGCCCATTGCCTTGGACTCCGCCCAGACTGCCTTGGATTTGGTCACGACTCTCATCAGACTGTCCTAGGGACAGCCCATGCCAGAGGACCCCCAGGTCGATCCCATTGGGGAACCCCCCATGACATACGAGCCCTCTTCAGAGAGTCCCACTGAGGAGGCCCCATGTAAGCATTCGTGTAAGAGAAGGGACATGGACTCCCCCGAGTCCCTCACAGAAGATACTGACTTGGATGAAGGTGAGAGGGTTGCCTCAGTTCACCTCCCGAGGATGTCTCCTTTGGAGACATCATGGAAATCCTCCACCAGAGGGGAGGTTGGTCAGCCCCAAAATCCTCAATGGACGAATCAGTATTCTTGGAGGCCTTTGGCACGGGCCCATCTACATCCTGGGTGTCCCCTCCTGCAGATGCATTAGTGGATCTTATCACCACGCGGGCATGGAAGGAGCCTGACACCATAGAGCCAATACCCAGACAGGATCCTTTCTCCTCCCACAGACAGGCTTGGTACAACTTATTCCCTGTGGACGCTATAGTGGTGACAGCTGGCACCAAAAGAGAATTGGCTCAGGGAAGTTCTTCGGTGGGCCGCTTTGGGAAGCGAGTTTTTTCTTCAGAGACATTTTCCATACAAGCGCTGAATTATTTGGCACATGTCATTTGACTCCAGCGAGACCTGGTCACGGAATTCGCTGTGTCGCCCCTAGAGTCCTTGTCACCAGAGGACAAGCGGTTGTTCTCGGCAAAAATGTCTACTCTGAAATCCGTTTCTAAAACGTCCATGCGTCGTATTTACCATGCCACGGAAGGAGCAGCTAGGGCAGCTGGAACTGGCATAGGTATGAGGTGGCACGCCTGGCTCAGACTCCGTCAATTCACGGATCCCTTTAAGGCGTCTTTCACGAATGCTCCCTTTGATGGTTCCTCCCTTTTTGGGAAGACAGTTCGTGACACCTTAGTCCAGAACGAGAAGGACAGGAAGACTCTGTCTGCCGTCGGAGTCCGCTTCTCTAGCTCTCAAAGATCCTTTTCTAGGAATCGGAGAGGGCAGAAGAAGATGTGGTTCAGAAAATCTCAGTTTTCCCACAACACTCAGGATAACTCATCCCCTAGAGGCAGAGTGGGACAAGGCAGACGCCGCCCCAGAGGCAGAGGGGGTCTGAGGAACTTTGGGTCAAGGGAAACCTTCTCGGACCGACCTGCGCAGCAACACTGAGGGGTTACCTGACTGTCCTACTCTGGAGACAGTCTGGGGAAAATTGTCATTGCACCTAACGGATTGGGAGTCCATCACGACGGACCGTTGGGTGCTTCAAATAATATCCAGAGGATACTCCATCCCGTTCATCACCCCACCTATACAATCAAAGCGCCTCCCGGATGTCCCACCTGCTCAAAGGGAGGCCGCAGCACACGAGTTCAAAGCTGTTTTACAATCAAGTCATCAAATCGGTCCCCCCAGATCGGTCCGGACTAGGCGTTTACTCCAAGTTCTTTTTAGTGCCAAAAAAGACGGGGGACCTCAGACCCATATTGGACCTGTCTACACTGAACTTGTTGGTAGCCAAGCAGAAATTCCAGATGGTCACCTTACAGTCCATCCTACCTCATCTCCGAGGATGCAACTGGATGTGCTCGATAGACCTCCAGGATGCTTACTACCATATCAAGATTTGCAGAAGCTCCAGGAGATTTCTTTGCTTCTGGCTGGGAGCCAATCATTTCCAGTTCAGAGCCCTACCCTTTGGTCTCAGCACAGCCCCCAGGGTGTTTACCAAGGTTATGGCAGTAGTAGCGGCTCACCTGAGGCTTCAGGGAATTCAAGTGTTTCTGTTTCCTTACCTAGATGATTGGCTCCTCGCTGCTACCACAAACCGTCTACTTTGCATGTCCAGAGACTCCTTCATGTATCTTGCAGTCAATCTAGGGATCACCATCAACATCTCCAAGTCCCGTCTAAGTCCGACACAGACCTTGGAATTCATAGGGGCAAGGTTGGACACTCAACTATTACAAGTTTTTCTCACTCAGGACAGGATCCAGAACCTATGGGCCCATGTGTCAGTGATCCTTGGCCCCAGGACACCGATGGCAAGTGACATTCTCCGCACCCTAGGCTCCATGGTAGCAGCAATTTCAATTCTACAATGTGCACGCCTTCACATAAGGGTGCTTCAGTGGACCTTGGCAGTTCAGTGGTCTTGGTTAGACCTCCCCATGGACTACCCTATACGGATCAGCAAAACCTGTAAGAGTTCTCTTCTTTGGTGGCTCCAATCGCCGGAAATCTTGGCAGGTCACCCATTCTTAACATCCCCAGCCCAAACCACAGTGACCACGGATGCCTCCCAGCTCGGGTGGGGGGGCAATTTTTGGGAAGGACAGTCCAAGGCACGTGGTCCCAAACCGAGACTAGATTGCATATCAGTGTTGTGGAGACGAGGGCAGTGCTTTTAGTGTTGAAAGCTTTTCACACTGTTCTCCTCCCGAGGACGATTGCAGTTCAGTCAGACAACATGACCAGATCTTACGCTCTCTGCCGCGAGGCCATGAGAGTGTGGGAGTGGGCGATTTCCACCAGTCGGTTTCTGATCGCAACGCACATCCCGGGACGCTCCAACATTTTAGCGGACGGATTGAGTCGGGCTGTTCTAATGCCATACGAGTGGTCTCTGAAACGGTCAGTAGCGGAGGAGATCTTCCTAGCGTGGGGTCACCCTTGCTGCGATCTCTTTGCATCTCCTTCCAACGCGAAGTGCAGCGAGTTCTTCGCTCTAATCCCCTCCCCAGGGGACTCCCCCAGAGAAGCTCTACTCCATGCTTGGCCTCCCGGGTTACTGTATGCCTATCCCACGCTACCTCTAATTCCGAAGTTTCTTCAGAAAGCATACCGCCTGGGGTGAAAAATGAACCTCATTGCCCCATTCTGGCTGCATCAAGTGTGGTTCCCCTTCCTCTGGTCTCATGCTTTAACTCCTCTACGGATTCTAGAGCCCTTCCCGGATCTCATATCCCATCCCTCGGGCATCAGTCCGCCCGACCTGGACAGCCCCACGCTGACTGCTTGGTTGCTCCAGTTCCCCTGATCACTAGGACACCTGGTGTATCATCTTCGGTAAAGAGAATTCTGGTGGCATCCCTCAAAGCTTCCACTAGGAAGGTTTACCGCAGCAAATGGAAATGCTTCTCTCTTTGGGCTTCTCAGAGGAACATAGATCCATTTACTGCCCCGGTTCCTGCAGTCTTGGAGTTTTTGTCATATATTTTTTAACAAGGGGCTAGTTCCTCCACAGTGAAAGTACAATTGGCAGCCATATCTAATTTTCATATTGGCTAAAATTTGAATGCTCTGGCTTCCTTGAGATTGTGCAAGGCTTTTCTAAAAGGTACTTTTCTCTTGCGTCCCCTGGTTAAAAATTCCGTCCCCCCTTGGGACCTTACTCTAGTTCTGCAGGCATTGGTGGCACCCCTTTTGAACCAGCAGCGTCAGTAGACTTAAAATTTCTGTCCTGGAAGACAGCCTTTTTAGTGGCATGCCATTACTTCGGCTAAAAGGGTTTCTGAGATCCAAGCTTTGTCTGCCATGCTCCCCTACTTGATTTTTCCTAAAGACAGGGATCTGAAGTAGGGAGTTCATTTGTCAGCAACCTGTGGGTCTTGGATCCGATATCGGATTCGAGCCAGCAACTTGTTTCAAGCTAATGGATCCGAGCTCCTAGCTCCTCCCTTCACCCATAATCCCCTGCTAACCCTCCATGACCTCAGATCTAGTTTGCCACGCTTGTGGATAGCTGGATCCCCTTGAGCTCAGCAAGTGAATTGTCAGATAAGTGTAGTTTTTCTGTCAAACTTTCCTTTTTTGTGTCAAAATATAAAGTGTGTAAGTGTTAGGTACCCTTTAGTACAAAAATATATTTCTTTAATTAGTTTTTTCCCTCCCTTCGTTTGGTCATGCGTGAGTGTGTGTGTGTTGTGTTTTTGGGGCCTGTGTGTTTGTGTAGTTCTACCTTTTACTTTTAAGTATGGCTGAGGCCCCAAAAGCCATTTTTTCGAAATGTGCCGAGTGTGGCTATAAGCTCTCCCTGGCTGATGGCCACA
Organism: Protopterus annectens; assembly: GCF_019279795.1. NCBI lineage: Eukaryota > Metazoa > Chordata > Ceratodontiformes > Protopteridae > Protopterus > Protopterus annectens. The sequence continues at coordinate 977,239,495 of NC_056746.1, read as the reverse complement.
CTCGGTGCGTTCGGTGCCTTGGGGTTGAACACCTCTCCTCAGGCTGTACCATTTGTGCAGCGTTCAACCCCAGGGCACTGAAAGAGCGGAGGTCGAAGCTGGTCTTAGCGGGACTTTTACCCCCGGACTCAGCTCCGGCCTCCGCTACTCCCGTGGCTCCACCACAGCCTGTGGTTGCTGCCATTCCTGCCCCCCTTCCTCTGTCCGGGACTCAAACTCCCACTAAAGCGTCTGAGGACAGGGAGGCCAGGAGGGAGAAACGGAGGGAGAAGCACCACAAGCGGCGGACCGAGACCTCTGTTTCGGCCCCGCCATCTAAGCGGGCTTCTCCCTCCACTGCTTCTAGGTCTCCTCCTCCTCGGCTCCGATCCCCTTGTTTCTCCCCGGGGCCCGAGGAGGAGGAGGCCCGATCTCCATCAAGGTCATCGAGGCGGCATTCCAGGCCTGCCTCGGTGACCTCCTCGAGATCTACTTTTAGTATGTCCGATGCAGACTTGGACCGGATGATGCGAAGGTTCATCCAGGCCCAGCTGCAGATGGGAGTGCTCTTGCCCCCCCCCCCCCTTCGGGGGGGAGCTCGACACCTTTCTTCCACCCTATTGCTCCTTCTCTGACCCGCTATCCGGGATCAGAGCGTTCGGAGCCGAACAGCGTTGGAGCCGGGGGTGGGTCGGCGCCGACAGTACTCGGTACTTCGGATCCGACCCTGCCCTCGATCCTGTCGGATCTGACCTCTCGGAGCCGTGGCCCGAGCTTCGGATCCGGGGGATTCAGTGTGCCTTCGGCTCCGTCCAGGTCGGAGCGCACTGGTCCTTCGGATCCGATGGTCTCGGCGCCGGTTCTGATCCCTTCATCGGATCCGAGTGGGAGCCAACTTTCGGATCCAAGAGAGAGTGGTTCTCCCTCGGCCTTTGATGTTGTGGAGAGGGCTCTGTTGAGAGCATCCGGACCCCCGGTCCTTGTTTCGGCTCCTCCCTGCACTCCCTCTCTGCTGGGCCAGGCTTCCATCACCCGGCCAAAGGGACAGCCTGCTTCATTGTCAAAGATGGTTCCATTGGAACAGGATGTTGCTGGCGAGGCCTCCTCGGACAGCCCCCCCGAGGAAGTGCCCCGCAAGCATAAATGCAAGAGGAGGCACGTGGACTCCCCTGAGTCCTTAACCGAGGACACGGACTTGGAAGAAGGGGAAGGCTCCCCGAGATCGCCCCCTGAGGATGTCTCCTTTGGAGACATCATGGAGATGCTGAGGATCAGAGGTGGGTGGTCTGCCCCCAAGTCTTCCTCCGAGTCCGTGTTTCTGGAGGCATTCGAAGCAGGCCTGTCTACCTCTTGGGTGTCCCCTCCAGCCGACCCCCTGGTGGACCTCATTACCACCAGGGCGTGGAAGGATCCGGACACCATGGAGCCAATACCAAAATGCCCAGACAAAATACTTAGCCCCCCCTCAGACCGATCACACTGGAGTAAGGGCCCCCCCATAGATGCCATATTGACAGCGGCAGCCACGAAGAGGGAATTGGCTCAGGAGAGCCCCTCAGTCCATCCACCGAGCAAGGAGTCCCGCTCGATGGACCGCTTAGGGAAGCGAGTTTTTAGTTCAGCGACCTTCTCGGTAAGGTCTCTGAACTATATAGCACATGTCATCCGGATGCAGCGGGATCTTATCAAAGAATACGCTGCCTCCCCTCCTGAGTCCATGTCGGTGGATGACAAGCAATTGTACTCCACCCGAATGGCCACTCTGAGATCAATTTCTAATACCTCTATGCGGCTATTGTCCCACGCCACAGAGGGAGCCGCTAGGGGTAGCGGAGCAGGCCTAGTCATGAGACGTCAGGCCTGGCTCCGTCATTGTGACTTTGCGGAGCCTTTTAAAGTGTCCTTTGCGAACGCCCCTTTCGATGGTTCTGCCTTGTTTGGCAAAACGGTTCGCGAGACACTTGTCCAGAGCGAGAAGGACAGGAAGACGTTGTCTGCCATCGGGGTCTGCTTCTCTGCTCCCCAGCGGTCCTTTTCGAAGAACCAAAAGGGTTAGAAGAAGATGTGGTTCTGGAAATCGCAACATTCCCAACCCGCTCCGGACAACCAGTCCTACCGTGGCAGAGGAGGACAGGGAGGATGCCACCCCAGGGGCAGAGGGGCTTCGAGAAACTTTGGGTCCAGAGAACCTTTCTCTGAGCGGCCCGCGCAGCAGCCCTGAAGGGTTGCCCGGCTGCTCCACTCTGGAGGCAGTTGGGGGGCACTTCTCGGAGCACCTAGCGGCATGGGAGTCCATCACTACAGACCGCTGGGTGCTTCGCATTATATCCAGAGGGTACAAAATACCATTACTTCATGTCCCCAAACTCAAAAACCTCCCCGATGTACCACCCGATCAGAGGGAGGCTGCAGAAATTCAGCAGCTGCTAAGAAAAAGAGCCATCCAGCCCGTCCCCCAAGACCAGCTCGGATTAGGGTTCTACTCCAGGTTCTTTTTGGTGCCAAAAAAGACGGGGGACTTGAGACCGATTCTAGACCTTTCCCGCTTGAACCTGTCAGTAACCAAGGAAAAATTCCGAATGGTCACTCTTGAATCTATTCTTCCCCTTTTAAGGGAAAACCATTGGATGTGCTCTATAGACCTCAAGGATGCGTACTACCACATTCTAATGGACAGACGATCCAGGAGGTTCCTCCGCTTCCAGCTGGGAGCCAGTCACTATCAGTTCAGGGTCCTTCCCTTTGGCCTCACCACAGCCCCCAGGGTGTTCACCAAGGTATTAGCAGTGATTGCGGCCCACCTGAGACTCCAGGGAATACAGGTCTTTCCGTACCTGGACGACTGGCTCCTGACCGCCTCAACAAGGCATCTACTTTGCTCAGCAAGAGACTTCTTTCTCCGCCTAGCCCCACAGTTAGGCATTACCATCAATGTCGACAAATCCCTTCTGACCCCAACACAAGTCATAGAATTCATAGGTGCCAGAATAAACACCAGAGAGCTACGAGCCTTCCTAACCTCCGAGAGAATACAGAATTTGCAACTCCATGTGCGGGCTATCCTCCAATCAGAGACTTCTCCAGCGGAATTGGTCTTGAGGGCACTAGGCTCCATGGCGGCAGCAATTACGCTTCTTCCATGCGCCCGTCTGAACATGCGGGTACTGCAATGGACACTTCTAGTGCAATGGTCCTTTCTATCCCTTCCTCTTCACCACCCCATTGCTATCAGCAAGGCTTGCAGGAGGGCTCTGTTATGGTGGCTCCAAGCCTCGGACCTCCATACGGGCCGTCCCTTCTGCACCTCTCCCCCTCTCGCCACTGTGACCACGGACGCCTCCTGCCTCGGGTGGGGGGGGCATTATTCAGGCAGGACAGTCCAAGGCATGTGGAACGACACAGAGACCTCCCTGCATATCAACGTTCTGGAGATGAGAGCGGTGCTGTTCGCGTTGCTAGCACTTCAGGATCTCCTCCCCATAGGAACGATTGCGATTCAGTCGGACATGTCGGTTGTCTGGTACATAAACAAACAGCGAAGCCATGAGAGTATGGGAATGGGCGATCTCCACCAACCGCTTTCTCATTACAGCGCACATTCCGGGACGGACCAACATCCTAGCGGACAAGCTCAGTCGCACCCTTCTTACCCCGTACGAGTGGTCTCTCAATCCACTAGTAGCGAAGCAGATATTCACAATCTGGGGGCAACCCTGCTGCGATCTTTTTGCGTCTCCATCAAACACCAAATGCGACAATTTCTTCGCTCTAATCCCCCCTCCAGGGGAAACTCCAAGAGACGCTCTGGTGCATGCTTGGCCACCCGGTCTACTTTATGCCTATCCTCCGCTACCCCTGATGCTACAACTCTTACAGAAAGCCTCACGGTTGGGGAGCAGAATGATCCTCATTGCCTCATTCTGGCCTCGGCAAATTTGGTTCCCTTACCTGTGGTCTCACCTTGTGAATCCTCCTTGGATTCTAGATCCCATTCCGGATGACATCTCCCATCCGTCGAACTTATCGACCCCAAACATGGGCAGTCTGAAACTGACAGCTTGGTTGCTCCAGTTCCACTCCTAGTTAGGACTCCCGGTATCTCTTCACCAGTCAAAGCCATCCTTGTGGCAGCGCATAAGCCTTCCACCAGGAAAGTGTACCGCAGTAAATGGAAACGTTTTTCCATCTGGGCGGAGCATCATGATCTAGATCCCTTTACGGCTCCTCTTCCGTCTATATTAGACTTCCTAACCGAGCTTTTTCAGGAAGGCGCTAGTTGTTCAACTATCAAAGTGCAATTGGCAGCCATATCACATTACTATGTGGGACATGATACAGGGCCTTTGATGTCGGCCAAGTTGTGTAAAACCTTTTTCAAGGGCACCTTCTTACTTAGACCCCCTATAAAGGAAGCCGTGCCACCATGGGATCTTGCACTAGTTCTTCAAGCCTTGACTGCTCCACCTTTTGAACCCGCAGCTTCAGTAGATCTCAAATTCCTGTCTTGGAAAACAGCATTCCTTGTAGCCATCACTTCAGCAAAGAGAGTTTCGGAGCTTCAAGCTCTTTCTGTGAAGCCTCCTTATTTGATCTTTCACCCAGACAGAGTGTACCTCAAGATCACTCCCTCTTTTCTTCCCAAGATAGCATCAGAAACCAACATAAATCAATCCATAAATTTACCGGTTTTCTTCCCTAAATATCAGAATAAGGGAGAGTACAAGCTGCACTCATTAGATGTTCATAGGCAGCTTCGTTTTTATACTCCTAGAACAGCTGGCCATAGGCAATCCGACCAGCTGTTCGTTTCCTTTGCCAAATTTAATTTGGGGAAAGCAATTTCAAAAGTATCTTTATCACGCTGGATTTCTCAATGTATCCTATTGGCGTATCAAGTCTCTGGGAGACCCGCACCAGAAGGAGTTGGTGCTCATTCCACCCGCTCCATTTCTACTTCTGCGGCCTTCAAGTCTAGAGTTCCATTGGATGATATTTGTTCGGCAGCCACTTGGGCTTCATCTCATACCTTTATTAACCACTACAAACTGGACGTGATTTCTAGAGGGAGAGCATCCTTTGGCTCTGCGGTGCTTCGCAATATCCTTCCATGATGGCCACCCAAGGTGCAGGTAGCTGGGGACTCTGTCCCACAGGTTGCTGACAAATGAACTCCCTACTTCAGATTTAGAAGTTATGTACTCACCATAACGTTCCTTCTGAGTAGGTAGCTTCATTTGTCTGCAACCATCCCCCCCTCCTTCCCCCTGGCCTCCTTCGGATCTATTTGTAGTTGGATACCCATTTTTTTGGGTAAATATTGAGGGGCAAACTCGATCTGAGGTCATGGAGGGTTAGCAGGGGATTATGGGTGAAGGGAGGAGCTAGGAGCTCGGATCCATTAGCTTGAAACAAGTTACCGGCTCGGATCCGATATCGGATCCAAGACCCACAGGTTGCAGACAAATGAAGCTACCTACTCAGATGGAACGTTATGGTGAGTACATAACTTCTAATTTTGCTTCGCACGAAACCTTCTTTCTTACCGAAAGTGGCTTCTGAATCTAACATTAACCAGATGATTAATCTGCCTGTGTTCTTTCCAAATTTCCAGAACAAGGGTGAATATAAGCTGCACTTGCTAGATGTTCATAGCTTAGTTTCTATCTACACAGGACTAAGCAATTTCGTAAGTCTGACCAATTATTCATGTCCTTTTCTAGACCCTTTTTGGTCAAGGCCATTCCCAAGGTCTCCTTAGCCAGGTGGATTACACAACGTATACTGCAAGTCTATAGGGATAAAGGCCTATCCCCACCTAGTCCTGTTAAAGCCCATTCCACCAGATCTATGGCAACTTCTGCTGCTTTTTGGTCTAGGGTTTCTCTGGATGATATCTGTGCAGCAGCGACCTGGGCAAGGTCACATCTCTCATTATAAGTTGGATTTGATCTCTAGAGGGAGAGCATCCTTTGGCTCTGCGGCGCTCAGAAATATCCTTCCATGAGGGCCCCCCAGGAGTTTTGGTAGCTGGGGACTCTGTCCCACAGGTTGCAGATAAATGAAGTTAATTACTTCAGATAAAGAAGTTATGTACTCACCATAACGTTCCATCTGAGTAGTTATACTTCATTTTCTGCAACCGTCCCTCCCTCCCCCGAACCTGTTCTAGGTTAACGTTATTGAGTTGCTAATAGTTTGATTAGTGGCAAACTTGATCTGAGGGAAGGTAGGAGAGGTGAGGGATTATGGGTAAGGGGAGGAGCTTGGAGCAGATTCTTGATAAAATGTTGCTGGCTCGGATCCGAATACCTACAGGTTGCAGAAAATTAAGTATAACTACTCAGATGGAACGTTATGGTGAGTACATAACTTCTTTTTATTCAAAGTATCTCTGTGTGTAAAGTGCTTACAGTGAGTGCTTATTACTGTGTATTTATTCCAAAGAGTTTGTGTGCAAAGTGCAACTATTTCGTAAGTTGCAGTCGAAATGCAGCCATTCCAAAGAGTTTTTTGTGCTGGGTGTGTCTGTTCACAAAGTGCCACCATTACAGAGTGTTTCTTGTACTGTTAAGAGGTATTTAGCAAAGTACAGCCATTTTGGGAAATTTTCAGTGTGCTGTGTACAGTTTATTCACAAAGTGCAGTTATTTGAAATGTTTTTTACTCTGAGATTCTTTTGACCAGTTCATTCGCACAGTGCAGTTATTTCGAGATGTTTCTTACGCTGATAAGAGGTGATTTCTTACAGTACAGTGATTTCAAGAGTATTACAGTGCCCAAAAGACTTATTTCATAAAGTTCAGTTGTACAGAGGCTTGTTGTGATATTGGGGTATAGTTACGAGGACTGGCATAAATCTGTGACATATGTATGTTTGTGTACATTTGTGCATATTTGCAAAACCCTTACCGGTATGTGTTATTATGGCAGGCAGATTTCAAAAGCCCTCACAGCTTGTATTTGATCAGAATGTTGCAGAGAACTGGATAATATTTGAGCAAGAGTACAATATTTTTATACAGGCAACTTATTCTGACAAAGATGCACGGACTGTGGCATTCATTTTGCTAAACCTTGCTGGGTCAAAGGCCATTGAAAGAGAGCATTTATTTGTGTATGCATCAGCAATTATATGAAGGAGAAGGTGAAAACAGTCATGTTGTTGTAAAGGCTGAATCAAGGGAAGACCCCAAGTGTTTGAAGCACAAACTCAGGGAAATGTGTAACCCCCAGACAAATATTACATTACAGAGGCATTTGTGTTGCACAAGAGATCAGAAACAATGGGAAACTTTTGCAGCTTATATAACTGACCTGAAGAAGAAAGCTAAAATGTGAAGGTATGGTGACTTAAAAGATGAGTTGATAAAGGACAGGCTTGTGTGTGGTATTAATAGTGCTGCGGTGAGAAAAATTTTGTTTCATGACCGTGATTTAATGCTGAGCAAAGCTACTGAGATTTGTCAGATCTGTAAAGTTACAGAAAGGCACACAAGTATGCTTGCAAATTATGAGTATGGTTTCAGCAGGCTTCAGAGCCAATGTAGACAGCATGCAACACGTGGCAAGCAAAAGCAGGCCTAAGCACATGGCAGCCTCAGCCCCTGCTGGTTCACCAAGGAAACCATAATTTTCCAGCAAGTTCTAAGAAAGGAGCATGCTCAGTGCAGTACAAGCGTGAGTTAACAAAACCCAAATCCGGCTTTATTGTTAACTGTTGCAGTTGTGGTGCCAGTCATGAGTCTAAGCGAGAGAAATGCTTAGCATTTGGTCAGCCATGCCACAAGTGTAAAAAATGTAATCATTTTCAAGCGTTTTGCAAATCAAGTAAACCTCGCACAGTGATGAAGCAGAATTGCAGCAGTCTACTTTCTAAGTAGGTGGTGTATCAGTAGTTGGTGAAAAGGTTGATGCAGTGAATTTGTTGACAAAAATGAAGTACTGTCCAGATCAATGGTAAATCCACCAAGCTCAAAGTAGACACTGGTTCAAAGTGTAGTATTACATCAGCAGATACTTATGATCAACTCAGTGTGGTTAATTGTGTGAAATTTGTTGCTTATAGAGGTGAAGAAATTCAAACCGAAGGCTCAGTGGTACTTTCATGTTATTTAGCTAAGAACTGTTACAGCTTGTTATTCTATGTAGTTCAAAGACCTATGCAGTCATTATTGGGTCTCAGAGACAATTTGAGAATGAATCTGCTTTCCTTTACCAAAGAACTTCATCATATAAGCACATTTTCTAGTTCCAATTTTACTGAACCCATTTTCTTAGAGTATGCTGATGTTTTCGATGACAATTTGGGTAAACTTCCAGTTGTGTATTCTGTGAAGTTAGACCAAGAGGTCAGTCTAGTGGTCAGATCAGCAAGAAATGTTCCGATAGGTATGCAGGATAGCATTAAAGCTCAGCTGGATAAAATGGTGCAGCAAGGTGTAATTTGTTCAGCCACAGAACCAACTGAATGGGTGTCGTACATGGCAGTAACCTACAAAAAAGTCTCAGATGAAATCAGAATATGTATTGACCCAAGAGATTTGAACAAAGCATTAAAGAGACCACATCATCCAATGCGTACAGTCAAAGAAGTCGCAGCCCTAATAACCGAATGCCACTGTTTTTTTTGTCTTGGATGCAAAACGTTCATTTTGGCAAGTGATGCTTGATCGCAAATCCTCACTACTGACTACTTTCCGTACCCCGTTTGGCAGGTACAGATTCCTAAGGATGCCATTTGGAATAAGTTCTGCAAGTGTAGTTTTTTAGCATGCAATGGAGCAAATTTTTTCAGGTTATCCTTGTGCCATAATAGTAGATGATTTATTGGTTGGAAGCAATAGTGAAGCAGAGCATGACAGAAACCTTAAAAGAGTTCTAGACAGAGCACGTGAAATAAACTTGTAGCTCAATCCTCTGAAGTACAAATTCTGACTACCAGAAGTTAAAAATGTCGGTTATTTATTTACCAGCACTGGCTTGCAACCAGACCCGTCCAAACAAGCAGCTATTCTTGAGATGCCAACACCAGATAATGTTCAAGCTCTGCAACATTTTCTTAGTATGGTCATCTATTTAGACAAATTTATACCAGACTTCAGTGAGTTGACAGCACCTTTGAGAGAGCTGACATTCCAAAATGTTACATGGTCTTGGTTGGAACAGCACCAGAAAGCATTTGAAGACCTTAAGCAGAAAATTGCCACCCCCACCTATATTAAGATACTGTGATGTCAGCAGACCAGTAATCCCTTTCCTGAGATGCTTCATAATTTGGTCTTGGTGCAGTTATTTTTCAAGAAGGCAGACCAGTAGCCTGTGCATCAAGAACTCTTACCCAAACTGAGATGCAGTATGCTCAAATTGAGAAAGAACATTTTGCAATAGTATTTGCATGTTCAAAATGTCATGATTATATCTATGGTTGAGCTGCTCAGATTGAAACTGATCACCAACCTCTAGTTACTATTTTAAAGAAGCCTATGCATTCAGCTCCAGTAAGATTACAAAGAATGATGCTCAAATTGCAAAAGTACAACTTCAAAATGGTCTATACAAAAGGCAAACTTCTTTTATCTAGCTAACATCTTATCCAGATCGCCCAGAAATACAGTTGAACAGCCTCGTGCAAAGAGTTTTGACTTTAACGTCATGGAAGTGCGTAATTTTTCTACCACGAGACTTGATGATCTGAGAGATTGTGCAAAGACTGATCCAATTTTACAAAAGCTCAATCACTACATTAATGTTGGATGGCCATCAAAGCAATGTAGTGTACCACCTGAAGTTTAACCTTATTTTCCTTACGGAGATGAGATGTTGATGGAAGATGGCATTATTTTAAAAGGTCCCAAAATAATTGTTCCTGCTTCCTTACAACATGAGTGTATCCAAATTTTGCATCTTGCTCACCCAGTTTCCAAAGATACCAAAAGAAGGGCAAGAGGACTAGTATTTTGGCCTTCTCTAGCAAATGACATTGGTAAAGTACTTTCTTGTTCAGTATGCGATAGTACTAAACCACATTTGCAGAAAGAACCATTTCAGCTAAGTCAAGTTCCTGAGCTACCTTGTTCAACAGTAGCCACTGATATATTCGAGTGGAACAATCAGCATTACTTGATATTGGTAGACTCTTACTCAGACTGGTTTGAGATGGATTTTCTACCTAACCTAACATCCACTGCTGTTATTAGTAAGTTGAAACATCATTTCTTAGTCCATGGTAGTTCACACAGTTATTTCTGACAATGGTACTCCATTTACTAGTCAGTTGTTTCAGAAATTTGCAAAAGAATGGGACTTTGTACATGTTACTAGTAGTCCAGAATATCCACAGCCAAATGGTCTAGCTGAATGTGCAGTGCAGAGTACAAAGCAATTACTTGAGAGGTCAAAGCATGACAATATCATTGTCTTTTTGAATTTACTTAATCTCAAAAACAATGACGATATACTTGTCTCGCCTGCTCAGAGACTTCTGTGTAGGCAAACCAGAACAACATTCTCTATCAGTTCCAGTTTGTTGAGGCCTAAAGCTAAGAACCACAGGACAATTAGAGCTCAACTGTTCAGAAGATGTTCTTTCCAAAAGTCCTGCTATGATAAATAAAGTGGATTTCTTTGTCCATTGATGAAAGGAGAGAGTGAGGATAGAAGCAACGAAAGATTTTGACCAGATTGATCAAGTAAAAGGTATATGTGCCAAGCAGAGATCCTATGTCGTAGAATCTGTGGGTGTGGAGAGGAATTGCAGACATCATCTTCCTGCATCAGAAACAATATCGCAGCATTGTTCCTCTGATACAGACTCTAGATCTCCAAGCAATCCAGACAATGTTCCTGATGCAGAACGTGTATTAACCAGTACTTCTATTCCTGATGTCCCAAAAGTTGAACATTCAGCAGAGACGGTCCCATTTGCTAAACCTGATTCTAATTTCTATGTCACATGATTTGGTCGTATTTCCAGACCTAGTGTGAAATACTCACCAACCTGGACATAATTGTCTATATGTATTTAGTTCTGTGTAATTGCATGCTAAAGAATTATTTACATTGATTGCATGTCAATTAATGTCATCAACATTGCATGACTTATTTCTCAAAGAGGGAGGATGTAGAATAGAGTATGTGTGCCGTATCTTTAAGATGCATTTCAAAGACTGAACATGCATATAAATAGTCAGCACATGCTAGCTTCAGTGCCATTTTTGAGAATGCAGCCAGAGAGTGAGCATGTATGACTGTAATAGCTAGTTTGTATATAAGTGTATCTAAGTTGTTAAGCCTCAACCCTGATGTGCTTATACATAATAAAGCTGCTTGAACAGAACCCACAAATTCTCGTGTATTGTATCCTGGCCAGATGAGCGACACTTAGTATAGCCAGCCCCTTCCTTTCCAAGGACCTTTCTGCTTATTTAGGCAGGCTTCAATCCCCCTTTTGCCTGATTAAGTCCATCAGAGTTTTCTCTGGAATCTCCCCAAGAAGATGCCTCCTCTAATGATTTGTTTGAACTGTTGAAGCAGATTGGGAAGGAGGGTGGGCCACCAAAAACTTTCCCAGGAGGAGTCAGTTTTTCTTGAGGTCTTTGGTGCAGGCCCATCCACATTCTAGGTGGTTTCCCCTCTGAATGCACTTGAGGATCTGATTCCTCAAAGGGCTTGGAGAGAACTCGATGTGGTGAAACCAGTCCCTAGGAAACCTGACAAAACTTTGGGCCCCCACCAAAGACTGACCTTACTGGACCAAGGGTCCAGCTGTGAATGCCATTTTGGTTGTGGTGGCCATTAAAAAAGACATCTCCGAAGAGAGTTCCTAGGTTTGTCTGCAAAAGTGAGTCTTGGGTGTTGTATTGTTTGGGAAAATGCACACACGCTTCAGCCACATTCACTTTGTGTGTGCTGAATTTCTTTACTCATTTGACAAGACATCAGAGTGACCTTGTCTTAGAAGTGTCATAGGTCATGAATACTCAGCAGCCCTCAGATGTTCTGAAGACCCTGGAAGCTCAATTGTCAATGATGCAGTCTCTAATAAAAGTTTCCATGAGGCTGTTGTACAATGCAGCAGATGGAGCATCACACACAGTAGGCTTTGGTATGCACCAACTTACCTGGATGCACTTGTGTAAGTCTGCAAACTGTTTTAAGGCATCCTTTATCAATGCTTCATTTAATGGTTTCTCCTTTTTTGCCCAAATGTCAGAGGAGCTGACTAGGAGGAAGAAACTGTCTTCCATTGGAGTTTACTTTTCTACCCCTCAGAAGTCCTGTTGTAGTAACCTGAGGGGTGGAAAGCATCACTTTTTTCATAAGACATAGCAACCTTTTCAGATTGCTCCTAGTGACTGTGCTTCCCACAACAGAGGGATCAGCTATAGTGAATGCCACCCATGGGCAGGGACAGTCCACAGAACCAAGACTTCCATGGAGCTTTGTGTAGGAGGCCCTTCCAGCAACCCTAAAGGGTTGCCTGGCAGCAGCACTCTTGAGGCAGTCGGGGGGACATCTGGTTCTCCACCTAAAAGCTTGGGAGGCCATCATTTCTGGGTGTTGAGAGTCGTATCCAGAAGTTATAAAATTCCCTTTCTGTTTACCCCAAAGGACTCCCAAAAATCCCCTCCGGATGTGCCACCCCATCAGCAAAGGGAAGCAGAAGTGGAAGTCCAAAATCGGCATCACAATTGAGTCATCCAAGAGATCCCAACTGCCTCAAGAGGATCCAGGTTCTGTTTGAGAGTCTTTCACTACCAAAGAAAAACAAGGATCTCAGACCCATTTTGTTTCTCAAAATATTAAACTGATTGTCAGATAGACTAAGTTCTTTATGGTCATGGTGCAGTCCATTCTACCTTTTCTGAAGAAGAACAACTGGATATGCCAGGTAGATCTCAGGCATGCCTGTCATCACATAAAGACAGCAGGAGTTTTCTGCACTTTCACCTGGGAACCAGTCATTTATCAGTTTCTAGCTCTTCCCTTTGACCTCAGCACAGCTCCCCACATGTTCACAAAATGCATAGTAGTAGAAGTATAAGAAGCAACCTAACTCAAGCTGCAGGAGTTCCACGTCTTACCCTACCTAGATGACTGGCTCCTAATGGCATCCACAGAGGCATGATCAGGGCCTGAGATTCCTTGCTAGGAACTAACATTTCTGTTTAAGGCGTAAAATAAAGCATTTCAAAACTTTACTGGGAAAGCACACCCAGACTCTGCCACAACTTGCTGTGAGGTAAAGGTTAGTTTGCTTTTACTTTCTTGTATTTTGTGTCACTTGCTGCCTTCTTCTGTTTTGTATACTGTGATTTGTTTTCTTTACACTGTGTTTTACTTGTATTCTGCTTTTAATTGCATATTAAAACTAGGAAATTGACAACAGCTGTCTCTTGTGAGTCCCACAGAAATTTTCCCACCATCCCACCCTGGGATAAACTCAACTGTCTTTCTAGTTGCCTGCCCCTAATGTTAATTTGACCACATATCCACTTCCATCTCCCTTTTCGCTGGCTGGTGTGAGTAAGCACAAAATTATCATTTTATGAAATCACTTCTCTTCAACTATTTAAATTTATTGGCCATCCCACTGTATTCTATAAAATCAGAATACAAAGTCCCCACCTCTTTCAATCTATCTTGCTCTTTTAAAATTAGTGGCTCTTCGCTTAGATAGCTAAAGCTTAAGTTACTCCTTCATTTATATCTAACTGCTTAGTGCACACTGAATAGAATATTAACCCATTTTTTCACATCTTACCTTTAAATCCGCAATAATTATCGGAGAGCCCACATTCTGCCCCTCAGTAGTCATCTTGGGATTAGTGCTTCTGTTTCCTCTTGGGGAGGCTCCATGAGTGTCTGTGCATGACGTTACTGATTGCTCTGGTTGCTATTCAAGGTATCTACCAGAAAAAGGCTGCAACAAGCCTACAGACCCTTGCATCATGTGAGACAAGACTGTGGATCACCAAACAGGCTGTGGCCTGCTTCTCATCTTGGGGTTGGTGCAAATGCGTTGCTTCTGGTGAGAGAAGAAGCAAAGGAGCATTGTATCCCAGCAGAGTGAAGCTGTGATGAGAGCTGCAACAGTAGTAGCCAGGCAGTAGTCATTTACACGGCTCCCCTCATTTCATCATTCTTGACAAGCTAATTTTTTTGTTTTCAGTAAGTACTGCTTAATTTTTTTATAACTTCAGAATATCGGCCTGAATACATCATCCTTACATTTTCAGGGGCTACATATTAGTTTCGTCTCAAGTGTTTAGCAGTGCCTTGTAGAGGCACAGACAGCTTGAGTGACATTTTCCTGTAAATGCATGCTTGAAATTTCACCAGTACCTAGTTACACACAGGACAACTAGTTTGCAGTGACACGCACTGTCCCCAGAGTTGCAGACCAGATACGTCTGACATTGATTTTTATTCTCACTCTGTCTAATCAATAAAAAAAGGTCTGTTGCCATAGATATGAACTTTCCCACCATCTCTTATGCCAGTTTGGTGGATATGGGCATCCTGAGGCAATGCAGACATTGTCTCTTGTTTACTGACAACTAGTTAATTCTCAAACAAACTGATATGGTATGTGAGAGATGTATTTATACAATGTCACTGGAGGCAAAGCTCTCATATAAAAGTACTCCTAATGTCTGTAAGGTTGTCAGTAGTACACACACTGCCCCCATCACATACAATTCAAACCAGACATATGGATTTTTATATGCTGAAGCACTTAAATGTAACCTTCCTAACCACCAAAGACCTCCTATATAAAGTACACATAACAAATACCCACAGCAGCCCCAAATGCAGTCTTTCAAAACAACATCCACATCAACACATGCAAAACATCTCATAGAGCCTTTAAGCCCATAAGACAAGCCACCACACAATCAAACATTCTGGTCATTGGAGACTCCATTGTGAGACGCATTGATGTCTATCTCACCAGCCTGAGTAAGGAAAAGCTCAGAGTCAATTGCTTATCAGGAGCTAGGATCCACCACATTATGCACGCACCCAGCACATTGAACCACAAGTATCAGTATGACTCATAGTCCATGTTGAGTGTAAATGACCTGAGACATACCTCCCTAGACTATATAAAGAGACAGACACATTATGGAACTGTCAGAATATGTGTCCCAGGCTGGTATGAGCCTAGCATTGAGCAGCATTTTACCTTCTCTGATGCCGCAAAATGAACAAAAGTTGACTGACTTTAATAATTGGCTTAGTTTCTGGTGTCATGCTAAGGGGGTGCAGTATTTGTCAGCATGGAAGGAGACGGTCAAAGGCTAGATTACTGTCTATGTGTGTCCCCAAGTCCCTGACTACTGGGTCAACTTTTAGGGGTGTGTCGTCAATATGACCGTTACCAGAGGTGGATGACTTCCCAAAGTCTTTTATGCATTTCTTGGCATTTAGTTTTAGCCCATGGCTTTGACACTTGTTGTTTGTCTGTGTCAGCCCTTCCTGGAGAACATTTATGCCAGTGGGCGTTTCAGTGACAGTTCCTAATTTGCAGTCATCTGCAAATTTAGTTAGCCAGATGCCTTTGACTTTGGACTTGATTTCAGAGAAGTAAATGCCAAAAAGGAGTGGTCCCAGGACCGATCCCTGAGAGACTCCGCTTGTGATTGGCCTGTTTGTAGATGTGGATTCCCAAGTTCCAACTTTCTGGGTCCTGCCTCTGAGCCAGCCAGCTATCCACAGGGTGGCCAGGTCAAGGTAAGCAGTGTGAATCATTTTGCCCTCATCCATTGCTTTGGCAACTTTCTCAAAGAGTTCCACCGGGTTGAGTAGGCATGACCTGCCCTTGATGAAATCAAATTGGGTTGTGTCCAGTGTGCGGGGGATTCTTATGCCATTATTGACCATTTCCATGATAATTCTTTTCATGGTTTTGCATATGAGACAAGTGAGATTTACAGGCCTGTAGTTTCCAGGGTCTGTAGATGGCCCACCTTTGTGCAGAGATATGATTGTTGCTGTTCTCCATTCATGTGGCATGAAGCCTGTTTGGAGGTTACTGTTAAATAGCAATTCCATAGGGCCTGATAGATCATGTTTCATGCTAATTGGAAGTCATCCTGGGATATTGTCTAGGCCCACTGATGCAGTGTTCTTAGCCTTAGCGAAAGCATTAAGGACCTGTTCCCCAGTGATGTTTTTGAAAAAGGTTTTCCATAAGAGGCCACCAAGAACACTGATGCCCCCCCCCCCCCCCCTTGGGATCTTAATTTTGTGCTAAGAGAAGTTAACACTTTCTCCCTTTGAACCAGCTAATCTGGCTGACTTGAGGTTCTTAACATGAAAAACAGTATTACTGATTGTGCTGGCCTCTATAAGAGGGGTATCTAAGCTGAGGTTCGTAACAGTTTTACTGATTGTGCTGGCCTCTGTAAGAGGGGTATATGAGTTGTAAACTGTTATGATGAGTCAGCATTATCTCATTTTCCACAGAGATAGGGTTACTTTGAGAACTAATCCTTCTTGTATGCCTGAAGCATCTCTAGGTTCTTCAATTTTTCTGGTATTTATACCCTGTGTTGCATTTGCTCGTTGCACACTGCTGCTGCGCTGTTTTAACCCATTGCGAGGCATCTTAGTAGCATTTTTCCCTTACCAGCACTCCTGTGTAACTGACGCCCTCCCTTGCAACTACTGTAGCCCTATTCACACCTATAGGTACTTCATTCTGATAGTACCCCACTCTGCCATCCTTTACCTCTCTTCCACAGATTGTGACAAACATGGACGGACAATTTTCTGTGGTTTCTCCTGCTAGTCTTGTTGATATGGGCATCCTGAGACAGTGTAGCAACTGCCTCATGTACATGGACAACCCTCTTCTTCTACCACCTAGGAACACAATATGTGAAAGATGCAGTTACATTAAGAACCTAGAATCCTTGCTGTCTCAATCACAAGCCAGTACTTCTGGCACTGACAAGGTTGTCTACAAAAACACCACAAGCACCACACCTGTACAGTACATTCCTACATACGTGGACATTCTCAACAAAAACATACTAAAACAAAAGGGACTTCCGAGGCAAAAGCAGACACGTACATCACAACCCACCACACCAAGCACCACACATAGTAAACATGCCTGTGTCTCACAGCCTCTAAGGCCCAGCCACAAGTCCAACATATACTAGTCATGGGAGACTCTTATCATGAGACACACAGATGTGCTCCTCACCAGGCTAGACAAGGGGAAAGTCACGGTAAGTTGCTTGTCAGGTCCTAGAATCCACCATATCATTCACGCACTCAAGTCTCTCAACAACAGGTACTGTTATGACTCTGTCATAGTCCAAGTTGGTGTGAATGACTTGATGCTTCAGTACAAACAGAAAATGATTGACTTTAATAATTGTCTTAGTTTCTGGTGTCATTCCAGTGGGATCCAGTACCTGACAGCCTGGGAGGACATGATTGACAGACCATGATGCTTTGCCAGGGATGGCCTTCATGTGTCTCCCCTGGGCTTCAAGCTTCTGGCAAAGGCTGTTGCCTCCCCCATAGTGCCTTTTTTAGGCAAAGTCATGAGGACAAAATTACCAATGTGAAAAATTCTTCTAAATGAAATTTAAACGTCATGCTGCTAAACGCTAGGAGTCTTAACATGAAATTGCACTCATTGCAAGCATTCCTCACCCTGGAAGAAGTTGACATTTGTGCAGTCACTGAAACCTGGTTCAAAGCTGCGGAGAGCACCCCAGTCTTACCAGGTTACTTGTCCTACCATACCTTCAGACCCCAAACAGAAGCTGTGGATGACATTATAGGATGTGTTTCAGGGACCTGAAACAACAAGCTGATATTCTGGAAGGTCTATTTACAGACAGAGGATATAATAGTAATATAATTAAAGAAATTAGGACATCTATAATTGATAGACCTTATATAAAACGTATACAAAAATGGACTAGCCATAAGGGTAATTATAAGCCAAAGAATCAGCATAAAGTAACTTTTATCACTAGATACACGAGTGACAACAAGGAAATTACTAGAATTATATCAAAAAATTGGCACATACTTATGGCTGATCCTGATTTAAGTAAAATATTGGATAAAAGACCTAGCTTTACATATAAAAATAGCAAAAGTGTAAAGAGAATTTTATGTATTGAGCGCAATGATAAAGATTCCAAGCATTTAGAATGTCCTAGAATAACAGGCACTTTACCATGTGGTAAATGTAATATGTGCCCACTGATTACTGAAGAACAGGTATTTACACATCCGACACTAGATTATAAATTTGAACCTAGATTTTATGCTTCTTGTAACAGTGTTAATCTGATATATTTGGCCAACTGTGATACATGTCAGGCATTTTATATAGGTATGACCACCAGAAGATTGAGGGATAGAATATATAACCATATGTATGACATTAAGAAATCTGATCAGCGAAATGCTTTAGCGAAGCATTGTTCAGCATTTACAGGACATAGTTTTAGATTTATAGTTATTCAGATAGTCCTTATCAATAAGAGAGGAGGCAATGTGATGAATTATTTAGAAAAAGTGGAAATTGAATGGATATTTAAATTGAGAGCACATCAAGAACCAGGCTTGAATCAATTCATCACTATTAAACCCATACTAGAACTACGTAGTTTAAAATAAATAGATAGCTATTTATTTATTTATTCATTTATTTATTTGATTTTCTATGTTTAACATTCATAGCATAATATTCAGATATATTTTATTTTTATTCCATTTTATTTTCATTTTATTCTCTTTTGATGTTTTAATATCTGATGCACTTTACATTAGTTACTTGAATGTTTCATTTTTTTTTATTTATATACATACATATACATACTTAAGTGATTAATATATACACGTGATGTTGAATATCTGAGATATATATATATATATATATATATTTTTATGATGTTTTATAGAAGTTTTTCTTATTAGGTTTGTTGATTTTATTAATATAATATATAATAATATCAATTACCTTATATATATTTGCCATTACTTCATTCAGACTCTAGATTTGCACTCAGATTTAATATAATTGATTGATTGGAGATACGTAATCATTCCACACTATTTAAATGTAAGTGGATGTCTTGATTAATTTATATCTGATGAAGCGTATCAGGGGTGTACTCGAAAGCGCTCATCTGTTTGTTTTATTTTAATAAAGTATTTATTATTTCGTTCCGTGGTAGTCCGACTACGTCTTTTTGGCTACATGTGTTGTAGGTAATGAACTTTTTTTTTTTAAATGCTGAATTAAGCTTCATGAAATACATAGCAACAAGTAACCGAGTGGGAGGAATGGAAGATCTGAAGCGAGAAAATACAACAAACTCAGATGTTACAAGTTCTGCTCATTTTTTGGTTGTAAGCTGATGCTATTTCTGGTCCGACTGCTAAAGAAAAACTCCAAGCACAGTTAAAGGAAGAAAGACACTGGTCCTGGTAGTAAAACACATTTTTAGAGAGTTGTTGAGATCGAAGTAAACAGTTTTTTACATTCTATTATAATTTCTCTTGGTTTCCTGTATTTCTTTATTAAGGCAACATGAATGCCTGTTTTCTCCTTAACAGCTGTGTTTGTTTTCCTGTCCATCAGCAAGTCTGTTATTGTGGCATTGCAGTTTATTGCTAGTAACTTACTATTTTGTAAACTTCTGTAGCAAGAAATAATTCATTGAATCCAAAATGCTAGGGAGGTAAAAATCATTGATCTGATGCTGTCAATCTTCACGTAATCCTTGAGCCTCGGAACCGACTTGGCTGTTTACTTCACCTCGTGCCTTCCAAACTCTCGAGCTAGGTTCTACCCATAATGCCACTCTCTAAAATACCTCAGATCTCATTTGCCATTTTGTGTCAGGTTTGTCCAACCTCTCTCGAGCTTTGGCAGTTAGAGTAAGTTTTCCTCTATTTTTTCTTCATGCATTCTACTTTTTCTCTATTTATGTGCTTTCTTTTTTCTATCCGCTCCTCTCCTCTCTGTGCTTGTGAGGGATCCTTTTCTTTTTCCTTCCCTCTACCCTTGGGTAGTTCCTTTATGTATCATGTTGGTATTATCCTCTCCCTTTCTTTACCTTTAAGCTAATTCTGGTTACTATTGTTGGTACCTTTCTCCCTTCTTTTCTATCAGTATGAAATAAAATAAGTCTTTTTCTCCTTTTTCGTCTTTGTGTGTGTCTGTGAGTGCTGTCATCGCTAGGCCTTGATAATCTAGCATGACTGATAAATCTTCCAAGGGCACCTTTGGTTTCAAGAGATGCCAAAAATGTGAGAGAAGATGCTAATTCAGATGGGCACGTTTGCTGTGTATACTGTTCGGGTGCTGTCCACCTTCAGGAGGATTGCGCCATTTGTCATGGTTTCTCCACCAGGACTTTGAGTGGAGAGAAAAATTAATATTGAAAGGTCTGTTAAAGGGAGACTGAGGAGGCCATATCTGGTCCAAAAACTGAAGCCAGCTCATCATCCTCTTCTTCATCTTCTAAACCAAAGAAACAACCTCATTCCGTTCCGAGAAGTTCCTCAAAACCACCTGCCAAATTGACTAAGCAGTCTAAGGTGTCGACAGCTTCCACGGCACCGATAGGCAACAATGATTTTATTTATTTATTTATTTTTATTTATTTTTATTTATTTTACATTTGTTAACCGGGCTAGTCCAACTGGATACATGTCCATTTTCAGTGGAGGCCCGGGGAGAAAAGCTCCAAGTTCAAAGACATTCTATAATACATATTAAAATATACAGAACAAAAACATCTAAAACAAAAAATTAGTACATGACATTAAAAAAGAGTTAATCATCTTCAGTATAATAAAATTTACAAAAAGCACTGAAAGAAGATGAATAGAAGTGTTTGGTGTGATAAGTAGTACTCAGGAAAGACAGTATTAGGAAATGAGAAAGGTAGGTTAATTTAGAAAATAGGTCCATGACTAGTTCTGAAAAAGAATTTTATGTTTTGATGGTAACAGATAGTTTAAGAACACCAGTTAGTCAGGGTTGGTACAAGAGCATAACCAGTGGTTAGAGAGGAAATGTTTTAGGTTAGTTTTGAATAGTGGGAGAGAGGTTAGGGTTGTAAGGTTTTGTGGTAAGTGATTCCATATTTTCCCAACTGAATTAGAGAATATGGAGTCTCCTGCTAAATTATTTGATAAGGAAGTGTGCATCAACATTTTTTTAGTGGAGCGTAGATTCCTCAAGTTATAATATGGTGTTATGAGGGTAGAGAGAATTGGGGTGTTGTTGGGTTGGTGAAGGACTTTATGGACGATTATAAGTTGGTTAAATTGTAATAGGTGAGGTAATTCAAGCCAATCTAGTTGTTTTAGATTCTGACAGTGATGAGTCCTGTATGGAGAGTTAGTGGCAAATCTGGCAATATTATTATACGATCTAGCTAGTTTGTTGAGATTATTTTTAGACAGATTGGTATATATGGGAGAAGCATATAATAGGGTAGAGATTAAGTGGGTTCTAGCTATTGTGGTTCTGGCTAGTGGTGTCAGGAAATGTTTGATTCTATAGAGGGATCCAAGTTTTTTGTTAGTAGATTTTATTGTAGTGTTTATGTGAGCGTCAAACTTTAGTTGATTGTCAATTGTAATACCTAAGAGTTTGGTGGTGTGGTCTGGAGAAATAATGGTACCATTGTTGGATGCAAGTGTGAAATGAAGAGGGGGGAGACAAGTGAGAGGGTGTAAAGAGCAATAATTTGGGTTTTTTTGGGTTGAGGAGAAGACAGTGGTTGGAGAACCATTGTTCTATAGTGGTGAAGGACTTTTGTGTGAGAGAATGAAGTTCAGTTTGGGATGAAGCTGAACAAATGATTGTAGAGTCATCAGTGTATTGAATGCAGGTAGAGAGTGGAATAGAGAGATGAAGGTCATTTATAAAAATGGAAAATAATAGTGGACCTAAAATGGAGCCCTGTGGGACACCTAGGGAGGTGGGAAGGAGTTCTGATAGATGGTTTTGCCAGAGAACTGCTTGTTTTCGGTTTTCCAGGTAGGATGTAAACCAGTTCATAGCAGAATTATCAAGAGATAGTGACTTTAGTAGGTGGAGGAGAAGTTGATGGTTGACCATGTCGAAGGCTTTAGATAGGTCTACAAAGAATGCTGAGGAAAGAATATTATTATTGCGATTTTTGTTGATGCAGTTGGTAAAGGATAGCAAGGCTGTGGTGGTACTGTAGAAAGGTCGAAAACCATGTTGACAGCTAAGAGATTGTAGTGGAGTAGGTGGGTTATTAATTGTTTGTGGATACATTTCTCCATTATTTTAGCAAGTGGAGACAGTAGAGCTATGGGACGATAGTTAGAGTACTCAGTGGAGTCACCACCTTTGTGAAGAGGAATAATGTGTGAGATTTTCCAAATTGATGGAATAGTGCCTTTTTTTATGGTTCTATTGATCAATATGGAGATTGGGTAGGCAATGGCTAAGGCTCCTAGTCGGAGGTATTCTCCTGGTAATTTATCAGCTGAGGGGGTAGTAGGTTTTAATTTTTGAAGTAGGGAAGAGATATAGGAGGTGGGTATCGGTTCAAGGTGGAAGGGGGGAGGAATGAAGTTTGTACTGGGCAAATTGGAGGTATCAGGGTTTTGTTGATTTGCTAGATTTAGTACAGCAGAAGTAAAAAAAAGTATTAAAAGCATTAGCTATTTGTGTTGGACAGTCAGGGTTGGAGCCTAGTGGATTAGGTGTGACTACTTTACCTGGGGATAGAAGCCTATTTATAGTAGACCAGAACTTTTGTGGTTGCTGAAGGGATGATTTTTGAAGTTGGATATAAAAGTTCTTTTTGTCTTGTAGGACAGCTTTTTTAGTTATGTTTCTTTGTTGCCTAAAAGTTTGCTGATCAATTTTGTCTTTTGTGGTACGCCATTTAGCCCAAGATTTGTTCCTACTAAGGATTAGCTTCTTAGTCTGATTTGTGAGCCATGGTGCTGGTTTATTTTTCATTCTTATGGAACGCATTGGGGCATGATGGTCTAGGATTGCTAGGAAAGTAGTATTGAAGTAAGTTACTGCTTCATTTATTGGGAGGGACTTAAGTGGTTCCCAGTTGCATTGTTTAAGTTCGGTTAGGAACAGTTCTTGGTCAAAGTGTTTTTTGCTACAGGCAGTTCTGACTGGAGTAGAGATATTTACATTTGTTTTATGTCTAATTATATATATTAGAGAGTGATCACTAAGGTCATCTGGGAGGGTTCCTGTTGTAAAGTTTTGCTGTGGACAATTTGTTAGTATCCAGTCCAGGATGCTTTCTTTATTATTAAGTTTATTTGTTCTAGTTGCAGAGTTTATAGCTTGTGAGAAGCCATACAGGTTGATCAGGGTGGATGGATTGGTATTGTTACATGAATTCCAGTCAATATTAAAGTCTCCTAGTAGTAGTGTTTCTTGAGGGAGATTTGAGGAAAGCCAGTTTAGTAGGTCTTTAGTATAGTATGGTTTTTACCTGGTGGAGGATAAGTGCAGATGATGTTAACTGATTTTTGGTGGTTAAGCTGTAATTTAGAAATAATTATTTCTATGTTGTTTTCTGAGGGTAGTTTATGGTTTATTTTGCTGATTTGTAGTCCTGCTTTATAGAGAATTGCTACCCCCCACACCTTTTTTATTTATGCGGTCCTGTCGAATGATATTATAGCCTGGGGGGATAATTTCAATATCTTTTATTGCGGATTTGAGCCATGTTTCAGTTAAGCAGAGGATGTCGAACTGGTGAACATCCAGAAGAGCATGAATTTGAGGTATTTTGTTGCATATACTACGTATGTAGTATTCCACCAGCCTCATCCCTGGGACAGGGGGGAGAAAAGCCTCAGGAGCGATCCACCATGGTGGTTTCCTCCTCGGATACTTCCCTGGAACATCCCATTGAGGAAGTACCTTCGAAGAAAAAGCGCAAGAGGAAGCACTTAGACTACACGGAGGAGTCCCTCACTGAGGATACCAATTTTGATGAAGAGGAAGGTTCCCCCAGGTCACCCCCTGATGATGTTTCCTTCGGGAACATCCTGGAAATCCTGAAACAGGGAGGTGGCTGGACTCCTCCAGCCATCCTCTGAGGAATCTGTATACCTGGAGGCTTTTCATCCCTGGCCCTCTACCTCTTGGATCTCACCGCCTGCTGATGAGCTTATTAAACTGATCGCTCAGCAGGCCTGGAAAATTCCTGACTTCATCGAGCTGATCCCCAAGAGGCCTGACCAGATCCTATATGCCACTAAGGATGAGCAGCACTTGGCTAAGGGTACCCCTGTAGACACTACAGCAGCCACAAAAAAAGGAACTTGCAGAGGAAAGTCCTACTACTATTCAGCCTCCTAACAAGGAGTCTAGGACTATGGATAGGTTTGGGAAACACGTTTACTCTTCATTGACCTTCACTCTCAAGTCTTTGAAACACATGGCGCAGTTTACCAGGTTGCAGAGAGATCTGATTTAATAGCGGTCAGATACTTTTACAGGAGTAGTAGCCGAAGGGGTCCAAGACAGGGTTACCTCTCAGCTCGTCACCCTTGAATTGATTTCTAACATGTGCATGAGGCTAATTGCCCACGCAGCCAAAGGGACGACAAGAACAGTGGGTTCAGCCATAGCCATCTGGAGACATGCCTGGATGCTCTTGTGTGACTTTGTGGAGCCATTTAAGTCTTCATTTGTCAATGTTCTGTTTGACAGATCATCCCTATTTGGACCCAATGTAAAAGACACACTGGTCAGATGTGAAAAAGATGGGAAGACTCTCTCTGCAGTAGGCGTACGCTTCTCCATTCCTCAATGGCCCTACACTAGGAACCAGAGAAGTGGGAGGCTATGGTTCAAAAAGTCCCAAGGGCCTTTCTAGGACTCACGTGGCAAGGACTTCTCCCGGTGCAGAGGGGGAAGTAACCATGGAAGATGCCATTCTAGAGACAGAGGTGACCTGCAGAACCAGAGGTCCAGAGATTCCTTCTCTGGTAACTCCTACCAGTGCTCTTGAATGGAGGCCCCTATTGTCTTTGTCTGGAGGCAGTCAGGGGACGATTATCGCTGCACCAATCTGCCTGGCTACAAATAACATCAGACAAATGGTAGCAGGGGATCATTTCCAGAGCCTACATCATTCCCCTTTCGACAAATCCAAAAACACAAAAACTGCTCAGAAAAAAAAGAGTCATCTAAGAAGTCCCATCAGACCAGAGAGGATCTGGGTTTTACTTAAGATTCTTTTTAGTGCCCAAAAAAAGGGGACTAGAGACCCATTTTGGATCACAGCCAGTTCAATAAGTCAGTTCAGCAAACCAAGTTCCGAATGGTTTCGGTACAGTCAATACTTATTTTCTTGGAAAAAGATGATGGTATGTGCTGTATAGGTCTTCAGGATGCGTATTACAATATAAAAATGGACAAACGCCCCATAAGATTCCTGTGCTTCTAGCTAGAAACCAGTCACTCTCATTTCAGAGCATTGCGCTTTGGTCTCACCACAGCCCCCAGGATGTTTACCAAATGCATTGCAGTGGTAGCAGCTCATCTCAGACTGCTGGGATTTCAAATTTTTCCTTATCTCGATGACTGGCTCCATACAGCTACCACCAAGCGTCAGCTCGTAAGGGCAAGAGTTTATACCCTACATCTTTGCACTTCGTTAGGTATTACAATAAATTAAACACAGTTATGTGAATTGCTTCACTCCCAGTAGAAAGGCTCCAAAAGATCAGATCACATGTAAACCATATTATTCAGAATAAAAGTGTTCCAGTCAGATTCATCTTATAGGCACTAGGCTCAATGGCCGCCTCTAGTACTCTAGTTCCCTTGGCCAGATATCGCATGCGGATTCTTCAATGGCTTCTGGCCTCCCAATGGTCATTATTGAATCAGCCGATGTTGCATCATATCTTGATCTCCAATCGCTGCAAATAAGACCTGTCTTGGTGGCTCCATTCCTCCAGATCCTTTCGGGATGTCCTTTCCTCCTTCCACAGCCCCGAGCCATAGTGACCATGGATGCTTCCGAGATAAGGGGGGGAGCACTGTCTGGGAAGAACACAAGGCACTTGGTCCGAACTGGAGGCCAATTTGCACGTCAGTGTTCTAGAGATGAGGGTGGTGCTCTTGGCATTGCAAGCATTTCCAGATGCCCTTTGCCTGGGAGCAGTGGCAATTCAGATGGACAACATGTCGGTAGTCTGGTACATCAACAAATGAGGAGGAACCAAATCTTAAACACTTTGATGAAAAGCCGTTAGAGTTTGGCAGTAGGCGATTTCTTCCAACCGCTTTCTCATGGCAACTCATATTCCAGGGAGCTCCAATGTGATACCAGACAAGTTGAGCCTCACAAGTGGTCTCTTAGTCCTGTGGTGACAGAAAAGATTTTCTGCCACTGGGGCCAACCTTGCTGCAATCTGTCTGCATCCCCCTCTGAACAAGTGCAGCAGTTACTTTGCCCTGATCCCCCCTCTGGGTGAGTCACCCAGAGACGATCGTCTCCACTATTAGCCCCTCTGTCTCCTGTACACCTTTCCCCCAACTCCTCTGATATCTCAGTTTTTAAAGAAAGCCAAGAGGTTGAAGAACACAATAGTCCCCATTGCCCCATTCTGGCCTCGACAAGTTTGGTTTCCCTTCATTTGGCCTCATTTACTTTGGAAACCTTGAATTCTGGACCCAGCTCTAGATCTGTTATTTCATCCAGAAGGAATGGCTCATCAGAATCTCCAACATCTCAAGCTCACTGCATGGCTTTTCCAATTCCCATGATTGCCAGGCATTCTTCCTGTACCTCACCAGTCTGACAAATCATTCTGGCCCATCACAAACCTTCGGCTAAGAAGCTGTACCACAGTAAATGGGAAGAATTTGCTAGATGGGCTCTTAACAGTGATACTGACCCACATGTAGCTCCTGTGGATAAAGTTTTGGATTTTCTGGCCGTACTTTATCAATCTGGTTCTTCAGCCTCTACCATTTAAGTACATCTGGCTGCGATATCTAACTTCCATATTGGTTTGGATGGTTCTTCACTTGCGTCACAAACTTTGTAAGGCCTTTTTGAAAGGAACCCTAATGTTAAGGCCTTCGTTTAAAGAACCAATTTCTCCATGAGATTTACCCTTGGTCCTACAAAATCTCACTTTATCCCTTTTGAACCTTTAGCTACTTGGGACTTAAAATTTCTGACATGGAAACTTTATTTTTATTAGCTATTACTTCAGCAAGAAGAGTTTCGGAAATTCAGTCTTTGTCCTGCAAGCCCCCCTATTTAATATTTCACAAGGACAGGGTTTCCCTCCAGGATTAATCCTTCCTTTTTGCCAATGGTTATTTTGGAATGTAATATCAATCAAGCCTTTCACCTACCAGTCTTTTTCTCTAATTTCTCCAAAAAGGGAAACTACTGCCTACACTTATTAGATGTTCACAGGCAATTACATTTTTATCTTCACAAAACAAAGGATATCAGACATCTGCCAGGGAATATCTCAGGGTTTGGGGCCTTAATGCCTCTCTAATTCTCATGATCCATTTAGACAGACTTCACTTGAGGAAAATTCAGTTGTTCTTCAAATCAGTTCAAACCCAACACCAGCACCCCCTCTCATTTCAGATCCCAGTACTAGTATTTGTAAAAGGAAGCTACTCTGGTTGGTGGACCAACTACCTCTCAGCCCAGGTCTCCCCTTTTTCCTTCCTGCCCATTATCTGACTGTATACACAGATGCCTCAAACTTTACTTTGGAAGCTATAATCAAGGGAGTGAAGGTCAAGGCTTTTTGGAACAAGCATGTCAGACTGAACACACAAAGGCAAAGAAATGATGATGCTAAAAGGCAAAGAAATGATGATGCTAAATGCTCTCAACTTTCTAACCAGATGTTGGTTTCCAAGAGCCCTTCTAGTAATCACTGACAATACTACAGTAATGTGATAAAAGGGGGGGGGGGCAGACCATACTCGCTTTGCAGACTATGTTAGCTTGGGAACAAACAACTCAGCACAGTCTATCCTTACAGGCTATTTACATTCCATCAGCTCAGTATGTTGCTGTAGACAAGCTGAGCAGGACTAGGACAACCAACCGCCCTTACCCAAATGGAAGTTTAGCCTAGGGGTCTTGCAGAAATAGATCCAACTGTGATGAACTCATTAACTAGACATGTTTGCATCTATTCCCAAGAGATAGTTAAAGAAATCCTGCTGCAAGAATCCTTGCACAAAGACCTAGAAGACAGATTCCTTTCAATCCAATGGACAGGAATGCTTCTTCATGTCTTTCCCTTTCCTCTGATAACCAGGGTTCTTTTAAAGATTCAAAAGGATTCTCTCAGAATAATTTTAGTGACACCATTTTGGCCCAAGCAGCAATGGTTCTCCCTTCTTTTGAAAACAGACAAGGGCAATTACCACAAGCTTCTTGGCAGTATGTACTTACACAAGACAGGGATTGTTTGATGCATCCCAATTTTCAGTTTATTCAACTCACTGCCTGGATGATAGAATTTTGATAACTTTTAGACAATAGTTTTCTGAAGATGTGTAGCAGCTATAAAAGGAGGCTGAGGAACCTGCTACTAGAAAGTCATATTTGGCTTAGTGGAGCAGATTTCTAGTTGTGCCAAAGTAAGAACCAGGACCCTTTTCAGGAACAGACACATGTGGTTCTGCAGTGTTTGTGTGAGTTATTATCCTCTGGACTTTCTTATTCTTCATTTAAGATTCACTTTGTGACACCCCACCTCTGGGCCAGTAATGAAGGAGCCTCAATCCTCACAACTGGCACATGTGGGGCAAGTTCACTGAGAGGATAACAGGTACACACTATCTCCAGATACAGCACTCTGCATCAAGCACAGTCAAGCACAATTTCCCTTAAGAGCACATGGGGAACACAGTCAGTCCGGGGCTGGTTTCTCTCTTTCTCCAGATCCCCAATAAGACTCCCCACTGGTACAGCTATAGAGTTGACAACTCAGCTGAGTGTCCAAGCCAAGACCTCCAGCACCCTCTCTGTGCAACCAGTGCTTCGTGTCCCTGCCCACGTAGCTGACACACACACTCTTGGAGATTTGATTTACGCACATACACCTGGGAAAGGCTGACACAGGTTTAGTAGCTATGGCACCTTCTTCCCAGACTGTAAGGTAGTTACCACCACCAGACACACCTGTCAGCTACCTTAAGGCCCTTACAAGGGTACCCAATATACTTAGTGACATTATTAATACAAATAGTTTGACCAAGAGCAAGGCTATTAGAAGTGGCCCACACAGTGTCACCAAGTAAGTATGCAGATACTGTCAAAATGTAAATATCTCTACAAAGATCAGCCTCAATGAAAGGTTTAAATATATTTAATAATAATAATAATAATAATAAATAAAAGAACAACAAAATACTAAGTATATATTCACAGGAAATATTTAAAATAACATTGAAGGACAGACTCAGACAAATAAAGAAAAACAATATCAAAACTAAGCTTTATTATATTCCGTACTGAATCTAAGAGAATTACTATTTTCTACTTACTTAATAGAGCAAGGCAGATGATGTGGTAAATGGTCCTTCTTGTTGTCAGGCCCAAGACAGAATACAGAATCCTCTGTCTCACTAAGAGACTTCTCAAAATAATATCTAAAATATTAGTTTTGGGATAGCTTGCAGAATTACATCACTTCTGGTCATCTGACTTCTAGTTCCCATGCAACCCCCCCCCCCCCCCCATTGCTGGAAACAGGCAGGATTTAGCACCGACCTGTAAAAATACACACAAAAGGGCTTTTGCTGAGATCTGTGGCAGGTGCTAGAAGTCATAAAACAAGTTCATACCTCCACACTACCAGAGTGGTAATTAGTTCACCCCAAAGACAATATAGAAAGCTTCCCGATACAGACTCTCTCTCTCTCTGGCTGCATTGAAACCTGTGAGATAGCATCTGTATGGCCTTGCCCGTAAAATGATTTAATTTCAGATATATTTTAAAGTTGATGATTGGACTGAGGTTAACCTTCCAGTGTCCTCTTTTAAAATATATACATATAAACAGTTACAACAGTGCATGTACATTTCTGTTCTCTCCAGTATAGCACAATGTGAATACATTTCAAACACAATCACTTTACAAATACTTTTTCAACACAAACATCTGTGCAAATCAGTTTGATATTACACGAGATGCAATTCTAATACATTTGTAGCACAGGCATCTTCTATAAATCAGTTTGATATTCATAAATGGCATACAAGTATTTACAAAATTCCAGCCAGCTGTGCTGGCAGTACCTCCTATTGTCACACACCTCTCGGCCGTCTCTGCTTTTCTGTCTCCCACCTTTCTACCCTTCCTCAAGTGAAACAGTTCTTGAAAGACATTTCATGTATCTACCTACTTAGAAGATAGATGGCTCCATCTTAGGATCTTAATTTTGTACTGGAGAAACTTTGTACTTTTTTTGCCTTTTGTTCCCTTTTGAACCTGTTCTTGAGGCTGATGTGAAGTTATCTTGGTAAACAGTATTAGTTATTGTTCTGATTTCTGAAAGAAGAGTACATTTTTCATCCTTACCTAATCTTTCACAAGGATAGGGTAACTTTCTGAAGAGACCCCTTCATTTATGCCTTAAAGTGGTTTCAGAATTTACTTTGGGCTAAACTACATCTCTGTGTTTTCTACCCAGAACCAAAAAATAGTGGCAAAGGAATTTTACACATTCTGGATTTCCACAGGCAACTCAGATACAATGTTGAGAAGAAAAAACAAACCTTCAGGAATTCTGATAAACTGTTTATTTTCTATAAAGGTAAGAAAAAGGGACGATCATTGTCAAAACATACAATTTGTAAGTGGTTGTCACATACTTCTTGTTAGTGTTATCATAACAAGATGCTTCCAGCTAGGGTCAATGCCTGTTCATACGTGTTTACCAGGCTAAAGACCATTGGGGCCTTTATGAGCTTAGCTAAACAAACCAAATGTACCCCACAAGTTATTGTGCCTCAGAGGTTATTTTAAGGGGTGTATGTTAATTAAGGCATGATTTAATGGTTGCCTCTGTCCATCAGAGACATGGGTGTCAGACCAGAGGTGAATCTCCAATTTTCCATACACTGGTCCAGGTTGTGCTTGTAGGGTTGGGGAAAGGCTGTGCTTCACATGGATGGGAAGCCTATTCCAGAGAATAGGGATTCTCTGAGATAAAACCTGTCTGTCTGTCATGTCCTATTTGAGCCATAATCAAAGCCGAAATCCTTGGATGTAATGCGATCCTATCTCGCCTACATTCATAACTGATGGGCTCGGCTCCGACTCGGTCGATACACTAGCACGAAGTCTCTCATTGGCTGGGCCAACCCCCTTATCCCAGGATGCACCACGCCCAAACCCCCAGATCTCGTTTGCCGCTTCTGAAGTAACGAAGTGGTCTCGACTTGGCTGTGGCTAAGTACCCTTCCTTTTTTGGCCTTTTTGGGTCGTTTTTGCTCTTAGCTTAAAAATTTTATAACCAAACAGCTATTTTAATAGCTATCTTCTTCTGTACTACCCTGTGATTGGCTGTGTTTGTTTTTGGTTGTTGTGTAATTCCTTCTGTTTGGCGGGCTAGGCCCGTTTGAGTTAGAGGGCCTTTGCCCTATTTCTTGTCGAGCGTTTCAGTTAGAGCTCTTCCCTCCCTTCCCTCCTTGTGTTTCGAGTGCTTTGTGGTCATGTGTAGCAAAGAAAAAGAGCATAAGCCATTGGGCTTTAAAAAATGTTCGAAATATGGCTATAAAATGTCGTTAACAGATGGCCATGCCATCTGTGTTTATTGCTTAGGGGCTAAACACTTGCAAGAATCTTGCAGTGTTTGCCATGCCTTCTCCTCTGGTGTACTACAGGAGAGAAAAAATAAGTTGATCCTGAAAGGTTTAATAAAACCAGCTTTTGAGGAAGCTATATCTTCTTCTCCCTCTTCGAAATCGAAGAAAAAGAAGTCTTCTGCTCCGACAAGTCCGTCGGAGCCGCCTGAAAAAAGAACTAAATCTTTGTCCTCTTCCTCGGCTCCACTGATCTCGGAGCCGCAGGATAGAGGATCTATGTCTGGGTCTTCTTCCTCGACTCCATTGGTCTCGGAGCCACAGGAGAGAAGATCTAAGTCTCAGTCTCCTTCCTCGGCTCGGCTCCATTGGTCTTGGAGCCGCAGGATAGAGAATTCCAATCTGGGTTTTCCTCGGCTCCATTGGTCTCGGAGCCGCAGGTGAGTGTTTCGGCTCCAGGGTCGGTTTAGTCGGCTCCTGAACCGTCGGCGCCAAAGGGGGTCTCAGTTCTAGTAGAGTCTTCCTCGGCTCCGATCCTTCTGGAGCCGATTAGGAGTCGACATTCCAGCATTGCCTTGGAGCCGGTAGAAAGAGTTTCTCGCCCCCCGTTTGTTTCCTCCAGGCTTTCAGATTCGGATTCAGATAGGGTGGTCCAGAGGCTCCTCCAGTCACCTGTCTTATCTAAATTATTTTCAGCTCCAGCCCAGTGGCCGGAGCCAACCATTTCAATTCCATTTCTTCCTCCTCCGACAACCCTGGTGTCGTCAGAGATGAAGTTCGCAGAGTTGGGTGAGGTTCCTGAGTCGGTTCCGAGACCCACTGCTAGTCTGTCGGCACCGTCTTCAGCTCCAACCTTTTCTGTTCCTTCCAGGGGTTTCGGTTCTCGGGTGTCCTCGGCCGAGCCCGAGGGGGATTTGTCGGGGTTTCTGGTTTCGGCCCCGAGTCTCCCGCTTGGCGCCTCGGGTAGGGGGACCCCGACACCGGTCATCTCGCAGGCGGGCCTTTCTTCAGATTCTGGTGGACCCACCTTCGAGGCTATGAGGAGTGCGCTAGACAAATCTCTAGTGACTTCACCGGAATCTGCGACTCCTTCCCTAGACACGGCGACTAGAGCTTCTGGTGCCCCCTGTCTTCGGACAGCGCGGCTCCGAGGCCTGAGGATTCCTACATGTGTGGTCCCCCTTTTTCCGAGGAGCCTTCAGAGTCTTTGCCTGAAGAGCCCCCCAGGAAAAAGTTGTGCAAGAGGAAGCACATAGACTTCCCAGATGAGTCTGTCACCTCGGACACCGACCTTGATGATGCGGAAGGGTCTCCAAAGTCGTCCTCTGACGATGTCTCATTCTCCGATGTCCTGGAGATCTTGAGACAGAGGGGAGACTGGCCGTCCAAAACCCCTTCCGCAGAGGAGTCGGTCTTCCTCAAGGCCTTCGGAGCCCAACCCTCCGCCTCCTGGGTGTCTCCACCCTTCGATGAATTACTGGACCTTATTTGTCGAAGGGGGTGGGAGCACCCTGATTCTGTGGAGCCAGTTCCTTCTCACCCCAACAGATTTTTAACCGCACCCCCTGGCAAGGAGTTTCTAACCAAGGGAGTTCCAGTGGATGCTATGGTGGTGGCGTCTGCCGCCCAGCAGGATGTGGCAGAGGCATCTACGTCTATCCATCCTCCTAACAAGGAGTCCAGGAGCATGGATAGGTACGGGAAGCGTACCCTGACTTCAGCGACCTTTACCCTGCGGTCGCTGAATTATTTGTGTCATTTTACGAGGCTCCAAAGGGATCTCATAAAGGAATTGGGAGATACCCTGTCGGGTAACATGCCTGAGGCGTTGACGCAGTCTGTCAACGCCCAGCTGTCTACCCTTTCGTTGATTGTTAACTCGTCCATGAGGCTCATATCATATGCAGCTGAAGGGGCGAGTAGAGCAGCGAGTTCGGGCGTAGCCCTTAGGAGGCAAGCCTGGATGTGCTTGTGTCACTTTGCAGAGGCTTTCAAGTCTTCTTTCACAGACGCTCCATTCGACGGGTCCTCTCTCTTTGGACCCAAGGTGAAAAACACACTCACTAAATGCGAGCAGGAGGGTAAGACATTGTCTGCCGTTGGGGCCCGTTTTTCACTCCCTTCGAGACCTTATCCCAAGGCGCAGAGGGGAGGAAAGATGTGGTTCAGAAAGTCCCAAAAGTCTTTCCCTGCCCATCAGAGTGACCCCCCTTCCAGAGGCAGAGGAGGGGGGAATTATTCTGGAAGACGTCGCCCTAGAGGCGGCGGAGGCCCCCGCAACACAGGAGACCACGAATCCTTTCGTGGTTCCTCCTTCCAGCGTCCCTGAGGGACTGCCCGACTGTGCATCTCCGGAGCCAGTCGGTGGTCGATTTTCAGAGCATCCAAGGGCCTGGGGTTCCATCACTCAGGATTAGTGGGTGCTTCGTATCATCGCCGGAGGTTATACCATTCCCTTTATCTGTCCCCCTCCACCGTCAAGGAAAGTCCCGGATGTGCCACCCAGTCAACGGGATCAAGCAGCCATAGAGGTCGCAAAGCTGCTCGGAAAGGGAGTCATCCAGCCAGTCCCCGCAGACCAGACCAGATTAGGAACTTACTCCAAGTTATTTTTAGTGCCGAAAAGAACAGGGGACTTGAGACCCATTCTGGACCTCAGCCACCTAAACCGCTTCGTAAAGAAGTCCAAGTTCCGGATGGTCACGTTGCAATCCATTTTCCCATTGCTGGAAAAAGGAGTATGGATGTGCTCCATCGATCTCAAGGACGCCTATTATCACATCAAGATAAACAGGGCGTCCAGGATACATTTACGCTTCCGCCTAGGAGCCAGTCACTTCCAGTTCCGAGCCCTGCCCTTTGGTCTCACCACAGCCCCCAGGGTGTTTACCAAATGTCTGGCAGTGGTGACGGCTCACCTGAGACGTCTGGGATTCCAGGTGTTTCCGTATCTAGACGACTGGCTCCTCACCGCCCCCACCAGGCATCTTCTTATTCAAGCCGTGAGTGCTGCCATCGAATTGGGACATCTATTAGGAATTACATTCAACTGGGAAAAGTCTGTATTGCTGCCATCACAGCGTGTTGCCTTTATAGGCGCAGAGCTAGACTCTGTCGAGATGCGAGCATTCCTTCCAACAGAGAGAATAAAGATACTACAGAACCAAGTCCTAGCCTTACTACCCCGAAGCAAAGCCCCAGCCAGGATGGTCCTTCAGCTTTTGGGGTCGATGGCGGCCGCCATTCTTCTGGTCCCTCTGGCAAGATTGCACATGCGAATTCTCCAATGGCTCCTGTCGACCCAGTGGTCATACCAAGATCTGCCCTTGTCCTACCCGATTCTCATTACGGATACCTGCCGGCGAGATCTTCGTTGGTGGCTCCTCTCCTCCAACCTGAACCAGGGGCGACTCTTCTGCCCCCCCTCCCCCATTGCCACAGTGACCACGGACGCCTCCCAGATAGGGTGGGGGGGGGCATTATCTGGACAGGACGGTTCAAGGCACGTGGCAGGATCACGAAACCCACTTACACATCAATGTCCTGGAGATGAGGGCAGTGCTTCTAGCGTTGCAGGCACTTCACAGCTCTCTTCCCAAGGGTACCATCGCAATCTTCTCAGACAATATGGCGGTAGTATGGTACCTGAACAAGCAGGGAGGAACCAGGTCTTATCCTCTTTGCAGAGAAGCCATGAGAGTTTGGAACTGGGCGATCGCTTCCCAGAGATTTCTAGTGGCAACGCACATTCTGGGGAAGTCCAGTGTGATAGCAGACAGGTTGAGCAGAGTTATTCTGATGCTTCACGAGTGGTCCCTGAACGACCGAGTAGCGGCTCGGATCTTCTCCAAGTGGGGGTTTCCCTGTTGCGACATTTTCGCCAGCCCCTGGAACGCGAAGTGCAGCAATTTCTTCTCCCTGATTCCCCCCCAGGGGGGGGGTCACCCAGGGACGCTCTAGTCCACAATTGGCCCTCCGGTCTGCTCTATGCCTTCCCTCCGGTCCCACTACTGCCAAAAGTAATTCAGAAGGCGATCTGCTTGGGAAGCAACATGATTTTGATCGCACCACACTGGCCCCGCCAAGTTTGGTTTCCTTTCCTTCGGAAGTATACAGTGAAGGATCCTTGGATTCTGGACCCAGTTCCAGACCTCCTGACTCTTCAGTCAGGTCAGGCCCATCCATCACTGCGAACTCTCAAGCTAACGGCTTGGCTGCTCCACTTCCGACCTTAGTCAGACAGCATATCTTTTCGCCTGAGGTGGTCCGGATTCTGTCTTCTTCTCACAGAGCTTCCACTAAGGAGATATATTCTAATAAATGGAAAAGGTTTGCCATTTGGGCCCAGCAGCACAACCTTGACCCTCTGACAGCCCCGGTGTCCGCAGTATTAGATTTTTTGGCAACTCTTTTTCGACAGGGTTCCGCTGTCTCCACGCTTAAAGTCCAATTGGCAGCGATTTCTAATTATCATGTTGCCTTTGAGCCTTCACTCATGAGTCATAAGTTGTGTAAGGCCTTTCTTAAGGGAGCTTGGTTGCTTCACCCCCCAGTGTCGCAACCTGTTTTGCCATGGGATTTGAATGTAGTTTTAGGAGCCTTGACGTCTCATCCCTTCGAGCCGGCCACTTGTGAGCAAAAGTTCTTATCTTGGAAGACTGCCTTCTTTGTAGCTATTACTTCAGCCAGAAGAGTTTCGGAGCTTCAAGCCCTCTCTGTTAAGCCCCCTTATCTGATCTTTCACAAGGATAGAGTATCTCTAAGACTAAACCCGTCATTTCTTCCGAAAGTTTCTTCTGCTCTTTGTCTGCAGCAATCTATAGAGCTACCAGTTTTCTTTCCAAAATTTTCCAACAAGGCAGAATACAGACTTCATCAGTTAGACGTGCATAGACAACTGAGGTTTTACTTGGATAGGACACAGCAGCAGAGGAAATCAGACCAGTTGTTTGTGGCCTTTGCAGATGATAGGATTGGCAAAGCAGTAACTAAGACCACTATTGCTAGGTGGATTAGGGATTGTGTTTCATTTATTTATGCATCAACAGGAAGAGACCTTCCATTTCCAGTTAGAGCGTATTCTACTAGGGCTATGGCTACTTCCGTGGCCTTCCACGCCAGACTGTCGGTGGATGGGATATGTGCAGCGGCCACTTGGGCTTCTCCACATACATTTATTTCTCATTACAAACTGGACGTGGCCTCTAGAGGTCGGGCGTCCTTTGGTTCCACAATGCTCAGGAGTGTTTTCCAGTGAGCCTTCCAGGATCTAGTTGCTAGGGACGCTGTCCCATCAGTTATGAATGTAGGCGAGATAGGATCACATTACATCTTTTAGTTATGTACTTACCATAACAATAGATGTATGTGGTCCATCTCGCCACATTCGTACGTACCCGCCCTCCTTCCCCCTACCTGTTGGATCTGGAGGAAACACTATTGTATAGTTGGAGTGGCTCATGTGAGTGAGTTGTTGTGGGGCAAACAAGATCTGGGGGGTTGGGCGTGATGCATCCTGGGATAAGGGGGTTGGCCCAGCCAATGAGAGCCTTCGTGCTAGTGTATCGGCCGAGTCGGAGCCGATTCTCGTCTCCGAGCCCATCAGTTATGAATGTAGGTGAGATGGATCACATACATCTATCGTTATGGTAAGTACATAACTAAAAGATCTGTTTGTTCTGGTGTCGTTTGATTTGTGGTTATGCAAAAGATCCATCAGAGTGGGATCCAGGGATACCTTGTATTCCAGGCATAAATCGTCTCTCATTAGTCTGCAGGAAACCGTAAAGAGAGGGCTTTGCAGTGATCTGCGTAACACATTTTGCTTACACCCTGTACTCTTTTTGTTGAGGAACCTCTGTGGATATTCCATTTGGTAAATGTCTGTTCAAGTACATACCAAACAAGCTTTAAACTCAGTAATGGGCCAAATGAGGGCTTTGTACAGTGGCATGATAACTTCCCTGGACCTAGATGCCATGCCTTTATTTACTAGCTGAGCAATATGGGAATGATTGTCTTACTATATATGTTGGTCGAAAGCCAGATTACTATCTACACGAGTCCTAAAATCCCTAATTACTGTGTCTACATTTAGTGGTGTTTTATCAGTGAGGTAGTTTCCATAGGTGGCTGACTTTCCAAAAGGTACTATTATTCATTTTTGGAGTTGAGGTTTTAAGCTGTGGCCTTGTGCCAGTTATTTGGCTGTGCTAGACTTTCCTGTAAGATGTTTATATCTTGTTGGGTTCCTATGATTGCTCCTAGCTTGCAAACATCTGCAAACGTGGTAAGCCAAAAGCCCTTGACATTGAACTTGACTTTAGAAAAATAGATGCCAAAGAGGAGCAAACTCAGCACAGAGCCCTGGTGGACTCCAGTAGTGACCAGGCTATCTGTTTTGTAACTTCCTGTGCCCTGCCTGTGAGCCAGCTGGCTATCCAGTCAGTTCTATTGGAGTTTATGCCTAATACCATGAGTTTGTTTAAAATGTCCGAATGGAGTATTGTTTCAAAAGCCTTAGGTAGGTCAAAATTGGCAATATGTACCGTTTTGCCCTCTCCTATTGCCTTGGTGACCTTCTCAAAAAGGTCTACTAGATTCAGTAGGCATAATCTGCCATTGATAAAACTAAACTTGGTTGAGTCCACTGTCTGAAGGTTTCCTATATCACTGTTAATCATTTCCATGATAATTGTTTCCATGACTTTGCATATCAGACTAGTTTTACTAATGGGCTGTAGTTTCTGGATTCCAGGAACAGTGATATATACCTAAGGAAGCAACAGTAATTAAGTCAGTAAGCAGATTAGTTAAAAAAAAAAAATGGTTCTAACCAGACCTCTAAGCATGGAATCACAGCCTCAGTCTTACTGAAGCTGTCTTTGACTGTGAAGCCTATTAGCTACTTTTAACTAAGCTGATTAATCCAAAGAAAAAAAATATTTACTTACAAAAAACAAATCATTTACTTGCAACAAGCCAAAGATTAACCAAGTGCAAAACAGCTCTTACTTTTCTGTTGTACTACTACTGTGACTTTTTGGTAAGGAGTGGACTCTAGAAATATTCTAGAAGGAGCAACTTGGCCATCTGTGTACACTTTCACCAAGCACTGCAAATTATACTATTTTTGTATGTCCAGGGCAGAGTTTGCTAGGACTATTCTCCAGGGTCTTCTTACTCCTCCCTTTTATTCTAAGTTCTGGTATTCTACCCGTATAGCTTACGGTGTACTGCAGCAGTGATCTAGTGATGAATATGGTGCAGTTGTGTAAATCATCTTACCATAACTGTAGGCATTTGTCACTGTTGGAAGTAGGGAAAACCCTTCCTCATTCTCCTTATTTTGTTATATTTTTGTCAGGTTGTAGATATTTTTCCGTTTCCCCTTTTCTCTGCTTATTAAGGCTCTAGCCTTCCTTACTCTGAGGCAAGAAAGCGCTGAAGGTTTGGTACCTTGGCCACTGACTTTATACTTCTCTAACTGTTCAGCAGTTAGGACGTGGTGATGGTGCCCTTAAGTTTTGGTAACTGCCCAGATGTCAAATTCTGGGAAGGATGGAATCCATATGACTTAGGCTACTGCAAGAGTAGTCTATTAGAACATCTACTGTTATGGGAAGCTTACTTACGCAACTGTACTTTATTGGTTATTTCATCATTTGATTCATTTATTAACTGATAATTCACTTAATCCAGTTCAGGGTCATGGGGGAGTTGCAGCTATGTCAGCATTCATTGGGTGCAATTTGTTGTTTATTATGGTTTCTGTTACTTTTGCAATATCATTTGAGATTAGTTATTCTAACACTAAATCATAATATTATGATTATCCTCCCACCGTCCTTGCTTCTCCTGGCCTGAATTTTTCAAAGCTGTGTTTTCCTATCTTCCCTGCATAGACACATAAAGACTTATTATGTATGCAAGTGATTTCTTCCTAAGCTTGTCAGGCTTGTACATGCTCTATTCAGCCATCTTATCACTTCAACAGTTACTCATCTCCCACTTGCCTGAAATATTTTTTATGGTGCAGTAACTTCATCTTTTCATTTTGATAGGCAAAATCACTTTTTTACTTCTTCAGACAGTGTTATTTCCCTTTCTCAAGTATCAGTTTGTCAAACTCAATTGAGAATGTGATTGAGATGGACAAATAACCCCAGAAGGCCTTCATATTAGATGCATATTCATTGTGACCTGAAAATAACATTAAAGATTGTCAACAATGTAGAAAGTTTAACTAGGCCACCAGAATTATAATACAAAAGGTTCTAGCTTCTTTCTCAAATGAACAGAGATTAGTGTTCATGGAGAAGATAATAAGCATGAGTTCAAGGCTCAAAAAGAGGACTTATAAAAGCATTTGAAAACTTGCCTAACACCTACCAATTTTGACACCTCTCCATGAGTTCTTCACAGTTATATTACTGACTTCCACTAACAAGAAAGTTAAGTTAGCCCTTGTACCGGCTATGATACCAAAGATCAAATTGAAACAGGTACTGACATTGGTACCAACCAGTTGTAGAGGTCAGTCAAGTCCAGAGGTTGTACTCAAAATTCTGGTGCCTAAGTCACAGGTTCCTGAAAAAAAAAACTTTGTAAGACAGATTTGCAGCTTTGGCAAATGGAGAGGCTGAGGCTTTTCAATCTGCAGTAGATACCCACATTGTATTCAGTGGTAGGTCTCAGCATGTTCCCCCAGCTGTTGTCTATGAAAGATGAGCCAAAGAAATTATTGCCTCCTCTGTGGAAAGAAACCTGCCAAGATACCTTATACAAACTAACATATAAAAGTTTGAGCTTAGGCTTGATCAGCTTTCAGCTGCATCAGTGTCTCTGAAGGTCCTCTGTAGATCAAAGAGGGCAAAGAATTCTTCATCTCTTCCAACCAAGAATAAAGTATTTTTATATCTTAAAGTCTTTTTCCATGGTTTGTTTTGTCTGACCGTAAGGGCATATCTTGTTAGTCTTCAGGATGTCCCCAGAGGATGAAAGTTATGATTGGCCCACATCTGAAATTTCTCCTAAAAGGAAGCTGTCTGAAGCTCTTAAAGTACCAAAATCTAAAGGAAGAGTGCTCCCTGTATTCAAGACTTTTCGGTATTCTTGGAATAAGAATACCAAATATCTTAATGCTCAGCTTTAAGATCACAGACTAGAGCATTTTCTGTATACCATCCTGAAATCACTTCCTAGAAGATTAGCTGCTGTAGATTGCCTGTAAAGCCTAGTAAATCTACTTTCTTAGAAGGCTCCTTGCCACTCAGTAGAGAAGGCTGGTTATTGGACATACATGTACAGAGGATTTATACTTTCAGACAGAGCTCTAGCTAGGTTGTTTGCTATGCTGAGCAGTGCTTCCATTTGGTGTCCCTACCTCAGTTTTAAATTGAGGACCAAAACAGACAAGGCCCCCTCAGAATCGACAACCAGAAAAAAGTCCTTTCAGAGTAAAAAAAAAAAAAAACACAAAAAAGAAACGGTATACATATATACACCATATACATAATGTCTCTTTGCCCTGTCAGCAGGTTTCCAAAGCTATTGCAAAGGAGCAAAGAACTTCAGTAACCCGGCTATAGTTAAGTGACTCTAGAAAACTTGTCTGTGTAATAGCTTTTTTTTGTTAAGTGTGATATAGCAACTCCTTTGCCAAACTGTAGCAAGGGGGTGTACTATAGCTCCTAATACAGAAATATTGACTGTCTACTAGTGCTGTTTGAAAGGACTGATCAACACCTTTTCTATATGTAGATTTCTATCCATAACAGCGTACATCTGTGGTAACTGCCTTCTTCACTCTGCTCTTGTTTCAGCACTTTATCTGTGACAGTTCTCATACTTATCAGGCCTACATTTTTGTGTTAGAGTTCTATATTTGAAAATGTATCAGAAATAATTAACAATTTATTCAAATCTAAGATGGAAGAAGAGTTCATTGTTATATTATAACAGCTGAATCCATAGGCCTTCAGCCACTTAGGAATGCAAATTATGGTATTGATGCAATACCTAGTACAACCATAACTGGAATGGTCTTAGGAAAGTATGCTTGTCTTGCTGCTTTTAATATGCGTGTGTATTTTTTTCAAATTCTCAACACCACTATTACTGTCAGTTCTCTGCTTGCTTCCCCAGCTGCAGAATTTGACTGTTAAGATCAAGGGAATACATGTACTCATGCATATATACATGTATTACTTTGGTAAGAACAGCCAGAAAGAAGTGCATTTTTTTTCATGTTTGCAGCAGATGTGAAGCTGGTTCAGCCAGTGCCTTATGCAAGTACCATGAAGGCCCACCTCCTTAGCTCTTAAAATGAAAAGCAAAAAAAAAAAGAATCTAGCGATCAGCTTATTACATATCCACTCCCCTCTCCCCAAGCTCTTCCAGTGAAAAGTAAAAAATGGACATTCCTTCTATTTCCACACCAACCAGGTAGCCATAGGCACAACTTGCCCCCCCCCCCACCCGCATAGCCATTCGGATCTCATGTGCCAAGCTGTTGACCTTCCCCCATTTTATTTAAAAAAAAAAAAAAAACGTTTTTTTATTAACTGTAGCAAACAGTTACTATAGTTGTTTTATACCCTGCCTGTGCGGAGCGCTGTGGTGCTCAAGTAGCAAACTACTTGCTACAGTTTATATCCCGTTTGCACAAAATGCTATAGGACTCAGATTCCAATTTAAAAAAAAAAAATTTTGTTTTAAACTGTAGCAAACTGCTACAATGTAGCAAGCACCTGCTACAGTGTAGACCACACACAGAGTGCTGCAGTACTCAGGTTTGACGGCAAATGCAGTACTGTTTTGTAAAAGCTGGTATTGCTGTAGATATCAGGATTGACATACAGCTGTCCCCAACGCTTTGCACCCAGGGCTCAACCCACCCTAGCTATGCCACTGCATTGTGGGGAGCACCCTTACTTTATTATTCTTTTGGTGAGGTTGCTTAGACTTAAAGAAAGTGTGATCATTTAAAATATTTAAAAAAATCTGACTTTTTCTCTGATATGCTACAGTCTGGTCAGTAAAAACAACTACATGTACAGCCAGCGCACATCACTACAGCATATAGTTAGCAAAGAATTCATGCAAAAACAAAGTATTGAGAAACAATGCTCAAGAAATTTAGAAAGGGACAACTGAAGGGAATCATGTTTACCTTCAATTCTAAGTTGTCTTGCATTGGCTGAATTTGTCTCATTCTAGATGCACGTTTTCTTTACAGGGGTATCACAGCAAAGTCAAAATCTTTGCTGTCTTTTATTATGCCCTATAAAAGACAACTATTTACTTTGCTTCATGTTTATATTTATATATTTCTGCTACTGCCTAAATTTATTAAAT
Source organism: Protopterus annectens (assembly GCF_019279795.1). Taxonomy (NCBI): domain Eukaryota; kingdom Metazoa; phylum Chordata; order Ceratodontiformes; family Protopteridae; genus Protopterus; species Protopterus annectens. The sequence goes on along the minus strand of NC_056746.1, from coordinate 977,196,335 downwards.
GCTAGGTTTAGCAATTACCTTTCACTAATGGCCTGTATCTTTTTTTCCCCAATCAGGTGACATTTTATTTATTTAGTTAGTTAATATCTAAACACTGAAAATATCAAAAGCTTAAATACTGACACAAAAATATCTAAACTCCTTAATATTGCCAGCAAAAAATATCTAATCACTAAATAACGACAGTATTTAACCACATCCAAAATCAATGTTCTTTTGTTGAGGGAGGGCAAGCCCCTCGCACCTCCCTTATCCACTGCTAATTATATATGCCATCTGCAAGGTTGCACAACAGTGGGGAAAGGGCATACAGCATTCCCTGGTATAACTTCAATTTTTGCTGATATTTAGTGTTTAGATGTTGTTAGCTGTCGTTATTAAGGAGTTTAGATATTTTTTGTGTCACTATTTAGAGTGTCAATATTTAAGTGTTCAGATGTTCATCGTGCATACAGCTGCATTCATAACAGATGGGGTTATCCTGCCGTCAGGCGGGTCCTCGGTCGGCCGAATTCCAAAGTCTAAGTCCGGCGTCGGATGTCATCGCTTCTTCCCTGACGTCAGTGCGGCAGGGGTATAAAAGAACCAGCCGACGCCATTTTCTCCAGTCTTTCTTGCCGCGCGGTGCCCGAAGCAGAAGCAGTTCACAAGTGCCGGTCGGCCAGCTCCTGAGATTACGAATATTTTTCAACCGAAGTCGTCTTGAAAGCTAAGTGCCCCGTTGGGGAAACTTTTCTTGCCTCAGACCGATGTCAGACAAAGTTAATAATTGCATTTCATGTGGGAAGCAAATATCGCATAAGGATTTCCATTCCCTCTGCATTCCTTGCTTAGGCCCAGACCACGACATCTCGGCCTGTCGTTTTTGTGCTACATTCAACAAACGCACTATTAAGCGTCGGGCGGAGTTCGCCCAACACTATTTTGGCAAAAAGTTTAATTACATTATGTCATCGGATACTCCGACTCCAGTTTTGAGTAAAAGACGCAAAGATAAGGACTGACATATGAGGTCCGCAACTTCTACCGACACCACGCTAAAGCCGACTACAGGTGCTCCGGTTCTCAGCGAGGCGCCTACACAGCCCCTGACTACCGATGACACTTCCTTAGCGGTGTCTTCTGTGCCCGAGGTCGCAGGCTCCTCGGCCCACACCCTGATTACAGATACCGACGCCACTCTTGGTGGAGAAACTCAGAGTTTAGACAGGCCTGCCATCTCTCAAGGTGTCTTCAGGCCTTCTTCTTCTTTTTCCATTAAGGCTTTCACTAAATCTAAAGCAGCCATGCATACTAAAAGACAAGCTCCACAGGGCCCCTCTCAAGGCCCCATGCCTAAAAAACAGATGCTCAAAATGGCTGAGGATTCGATTACTCTTATCAGGGACAAAAGGCCCAGAGTGGAGGAAGAATCCCATTCCTCTGACCAGGCCTCCATTACTTCAGAACATTCTGAAGACCAGGAACATTCATACTCCCCTTTTGAAGATTCTGATGCAGAGGAGTCCATTCCCTCTGTCTCCCCCCCTGAGGACTATTCTTTTGGGGAAACCTTGCATACCTTGAGGGAACACTTCCACTGGGAAGGCCAAGATTACTCAGACTCCAAGAAAAGGCTCAGGGATTTCCTCTTGCTCTCTCAGCACAGGCCTCTGGCTATCCCTCCTGTCTTAGACATAGATGATGGGTACTCAGAGGCCAGCCTTAACCCAGATTCTTTACCTCCAGCTCCAGTCAAGCCCGACCGGTATTATCGGGTTCCTGATTCACACCAATTCCTATACAAAAGCCATGCGGCTGACCCAGAAACTATTTCACAGGATCCCAAGGGAATTAAGGCCTCCACTGCCAAAAATCCATTACCTTCAGAGAGAGATTCCAGAGCTTTAGAAAGGTGGGGGAAAAAGGTATACACCTCGGCCACTTTAACCACGAGGGCATTAAACTGTCAGTTCCGTATGTTAAAGTATCAACAGTTTTTGTTATCTCAGTTGAAAAGCAAAATGTCACAACCTGAACAACCAGACTTGAAGGAGTTGCAGGATTTGTTGCATAGTGCAGAACAAGTGGGTAAACAAACCTTGCAATGTGGTTTTGATGCTTTAGAGGCCTCATGTAGAGCTGCTGTTACAGGATCAGTCATACGTAGACATGCTTGGCTCAAAGAGCAAACCTTACCAGATCATGTCAAAGCTAAATTACTAGATGCACCTCTTCAAAAAGATGTATTGTTTGGTGTTAAAGCTGAGGAGGTATTAAAGAAAATGGAGGAAAAGGCAAAATCAATGCAAACAGTGAAAGATTTCCTACAGGTACAACCTCCACGTTTCAGTAGAAATTGGCCTTCAAAAAATTGGTCCTTTCCAGCCACGGACAGACCTCAAAGAGGTAGATACAGGCGCCCGAGGGGTAGAGGGCAATCTCAAGGATCATTTAGAGGCAGACAGTGGCAAGCACCTACACCAAGAGGTGGTGAGGATAGATCACAGCCATTCAGAAAGCAGAACCAATGACTTTCCCCTTTGCATGCCAAGCAAAGCTCTAATGGCAGCACCTTTAGGCGGAAAACTGGCATTATTTTCGAAAAATTGGCATATTGTCACAAAAGACAAATGGATCCTGGACATTATAGACAGAGGCTACAGATTCCACTTTCACACCTTTCCAAAAATGAGAGGCATGCCAAACCTGCCACAAAATCAAAGGGCAGAGGCACAAAAACAAATTTCAGCTCTCATGGACATGAAAGCTATTCAAGAGATACCTGCACAAGAACAGGGTCAAGGTTTTTATTCCGGACTATTCCTGGTACCAAGGAAGGACAAAGATTGGAGACCTATTTTGGACCTATCCATCCTAAACACATATTTACTCGTACCAAAATTCAAGATGCTCACATTACAGCAGCTTTTTCCCATGCTGGGCAAGGAGTCTTGGCTGGTAACATTGGACCTCAAGGAGGCATACCTGCATGTCCCTATCAGACAAGATTGCAGAAGATACCTCAGATTTCTTGCAGGTTCAACCCATTATCAATTCTCTGCATTGCCCTTTGGCTTATCTACTGCGCCCAGAGTGTTCACGAAATGCCTGGCATCAGTAATTGCCTTCTGCAGACTTCAAGGGATACAAATATACCCATATTTGGACGACTGCCTGATCCAAGCGGACAGCAAACACATACTTCTGAAACACCTGGAGTGTGTAATAAAGTTGTTGAACTCTCTGGGATACACAGTCAACAAAAAGAAATCAAGACTAATACCCTCTCAAACAATAATTTTCCTGGGTGCCAGCTTGAATACAAACACCCAGATGGCCTACCTCACGCCAGAGAAACAAGGGCAACTAACTCAATACTTCAGGAAACTGGCAACCTTCACCAGGCTGACTGCAAGGAAAATCCTGCAGGCTCTGGGATTCATGGCATCTTGCATCCTGCTAATCCCGTGTGCAAAGCTACATATGAGGAAACTTCAGTGGTACCTAAAAAACTTATGGTCTGAACACAGCCACAGTTTGGAAACAATTATACCACTGATTCCATGCCTCCAAAAGGAATTTTTGTGGTGGGCTCAAGCATGCCAAAGAAACATAGGACTCCCATTCTGCTTGCCTCAAGCAAATCAAATCATCACAACAGATGCCTCAGACTACGCCTGGGGGGCGCACATGACAGATCAGTGCATTCAGGGCAAATGGTCCCAAAAAGAAAAGCACCTACACATCAATCAAAAGGAAATGCTAGCAGTAATAAATGCTGTTATGGCTTTCAAACACCTACTGCATTCAGGCCAGCTATTGATAAGGACAGACAACACCACAGTGAGGTTCATAGGTTTATAGGTTCATAGGTTCATACTAGGCTATCTGCCCGAGGGCATTTACAAGCCTAGCCCATCGTTTTGTGGCTTACGCCACCCCTTTAGTATGGGGAACTATACCCATTATTTTGCTGTGCCTCTGTCGAGCAGTGACACTGAGGTAATCCTGGGGTATATCTGCGATCTCCCATCCATTGGTCAAGATTTCTCTTGAACAAGGCCAGCGAGGTGCTCTGCCTCACATATACCGGAATTTTGTTCCACAGCATAGGGAGTCTTTGGGTGATGAATCTATCCCTCCAGCACGTCCTATTAATAGCCGTGTCGAGGTTTAAGTCTCCCGCCCTTGTGACTCTGATGGATCTAGATTTTTTGAGGTGAAGCATATTCATCAAATCTGGGTTTGACATGGCCTTGTATGTTAGGCAAAGGTCACCTCTGAGCAGCGGTGGCGACTGAATAGAGCTGGAGTTCTTTCAGTCGGGCGGCATAGGACAGATTTTTGAGACCCTTTATCCTTTTGGTGAGGAACTTTGTGGCCTCTCCAGCTGCTGCAAGTGTCGGGTCAGATACATTCCGAATGGGGCATTGTACTCAATCATTGGTCTGATGAGTGATGAGTAAAGGGAGACCATGACCTCCCTTGATCTAGATGAGAATCCCTTCATGATAAGGTGGGCAATGTAGAAGGTCTTCCTAACTACTTTAGCTACATGGGTGTCGAATGACAGACTACTATCAACCTGGGTCCCCAGGTCTCTGATGACTTCTTCTGTGCTCAGTGGATTGCCACCTATTTGGTAGCTAGGGGTAACCTTGTTTTTCCCTAAGGGTATGACTATGCATTTTTTGGCATTTAACTTTAGGCCATGGCTCTGGCACCAGTTATCCGTTTCTGTAAGACCCTTCTGAAGGATATCTGTGTCAGATGTGTTTTCTACTATGGCGCCCAGTTTGCAGTCATCTGCAAACTTTGTCAGCCATAACCCTCCTGCGTTTGCTTGTACTTCGGAAAAGTAGATGCCAAACAAGAGTGGGCCCAGGACTGAGCCCTGTGGGACACCACTTGTGACAGGCTTTGAGTCTGACATGGCACCAGCAACTCTGACCCTGTGGGTTCTGTCACTCAGCCAGTTTGCAACCCATCTTGTGATGTATGGGTTAACATTTAAGCTGATGAGTTTTTCAATGATACCCGAGTGGGGTATTGTATTGAAGGCCTTCTCCAGATCGAGGTAGGCTGTATGGACTGCCTTTCCCTCGTCAATGGCTTTGGTGACTGTTTCGAAAAAGTCAACCAAGTTTAAAAGGCATGATCTGCCTTTGACAAAGCCAAACTGGGTTGGATCCAAAGTCTGCAAATTCCCTATGTCTTTATTTATGAGGTCCATTATGATCCTCTCCATGGCTTTGCAGATAAGGCTTGTCAAGCTAATGGGCCGGTAATTTCCAGGGTCGGTGGAGGCACCGCCTTTGTGAAGTGGGACCACAGTTGCAGTGCGCCACTCCCTGGGTACGTATCCAGAGGTAAGACTTTGATTAAACAGCTGTCCTAACTGTGGGTTTAATTCCTCATTGAGTTCATGGAGCACACAGCCGGGGACACCATCTGGTCCCATGGATGCTGTGTTTTTTGCTTTGGAGAGAGCAGTTCTCACTTGGGCGTTGGAAATTTTTGGGGGGCTGCAATCATTTGGTATAGATATCTCTCCTTTTGAGGGAGAAGTTTGCACTGAACCTGTCAGCCAGTATGTTGGCAATGTCTGTAGGATCAGTAATCTTCACATCATTTTGAACTAGTTCTGAGCATATCTGGGAGTTTCCTCCCAGGTTTCTAACATAGCTAAAGAAGGCCTTATGATTGTCTTTTGAGTCTTTAGCTATTTTTCTCTCAAAATTTGCTTTGGATGATTTTATGAGAGCTCTTAGTTTTTACTTATAGTGATCAAGGGTGTCTTACCTTTTAAGGATTTTGCTCTATCTTGTAGTAGCTTCCTCCTTTTGTTGTAGAGTTTGTTTATGGCTGGGGTCCACCAGACTGGACGCTTGCCTTTGGTACAAAGAGTCTTTGTTTTGCTTGGGATTGCCTTATCCATGCAATCCTGCAGGTGCTGGTAGAAGGCATTTGTAAGTGATTCAGCGGCTTGAGTACTGTTTTCCGCCAGCTCGGGGGCCTTAAAGGAGATCACACTAGTCTTTAGAAGTGTGAAGTCGGCTTTCGAGAAGTTCTTTACTGTGGTCTTTTTTATTTCAGGTGGGGGTGGGATGAGGACCTCCAGCGAGATTAGTTTGTGATCTGATCTCACCAGTGAGGGGTATACTTCCGGTGTTGAACATTGTGCTCCCATGTTTGTGATGATCAAGTATGTTATCTCCTCTTGTGGGGATGGTGACTAGTTGTTCCATGGCATTTGAGTTTATGAATTCCAGGAACTTTTGGGCTAGGGTGTTTGGGCTTGAGTAGTGTTCCCAGTCTATATTAGGGTAATTGAAGTCACCTAGTATGATGGTGTTTGGTGATACATTTATCCCCTCTAGTGTTTTCAGGAAGGCCATGTGGGGTTCCTGAGTTTGTGAGGGTGGCCTGTAACATGCTACAATTTGCAGAGCAGTCTTGCCTATGGTTAATTGCACCTGGATGGTCTCCGATGCATCGTGCGTTGCCACCAGTCTTGAGGTGTGGGTGTCCTTGATGAATATGGATACCCCCCCCTCCTTTCTTGGTATTGTCCGGATTTTGGGGTCGGAACGCATGGTATGAGGTAAAACCTGATAGTGCTGGGGTGCTCTCAGGAGCCTTGAACCAGGTTTCTGTCACAGCACAGACATCGATGTTCTCCATACTGAGAAGGGCCTCGAGTGCGTGCATTTTGAGATTAAGACTTCTGGCATTGAGCAGCATTACCCTTAGTTTTTCCTTTTTGTGTTCTAGGGTGGTAGGTTTAGAATTTGAGCCTTGCCTAAAAAAGGCACTATGGGGGTGGCAAGAGCCTTTGCCAATATCCGGAATCCCAGGGGTGACAGGTGCAAGCCGTCCCTTGGCAGCGTGGCTTGTCCAGCATGTCATCCCAGGCAGACAGACACTGGATCCCCTTTGAATGACACCAGAAGTTAAGCCAATTGTTAAAGCTGATCATCTTGTCTCTGCATTGTGGCATCATTCTTGGTGAAGGTAGGATACTGCTCAAGGTCAGGGTCATACCTGCCTGGGCTACATAATCAGAGAGCTCCTCAATGTCTCTTTTCATGTAGTCCAAGGAGGTACGTCTCAGGTCGTTTACACCAGCGTGGACAATGACTGAGTCATATTTGTACCTGGTACATAAACAAACAGGGAGGAACCCATTCATATCCCCTGTGCAGGCTAGCCATGTCTCTTTGGAACATGGCTCTGGAATTACAAATCCAACTTCAAGCACAATTCCTGCCAGGCAAGGAAAACACGCTGGCAGACAACCTAAGCAGAAATATGACAGATCCACACGAATGGAAGTTGCATCCTCAAGTTTTTACAATGATAATTCAAGCATGGGGAAGGCCAGACATAGATCTCTTTGCTACCCACAGAAATTACCAATTGACAAAATTCTGCTCAAGGACCTATCATCCACAGGCCTGGAAAGTGGACGCACTCTCCTTCAGTTGGACAACAATGACAGTTTATGCCTTTCCGCCTCTTCCTCTGCTGCCCAAAGATCTATTAAAAGCCAGAGCAGACAGACCAAAGATGATTCTCATTGCTCCAGACTGGCCAAGACAACACTGGTACCCACTCCTGAGGAGCCTGACGCATTCCCCACCATGGATCCTGCCTCTAATGCCTCTTCTGTTGACTCAGCACAACTTCAAAACTCTTCACAGTCAGCTGAAAACATTCAGTCTAGCCGCATGGAGGATTCCTTAAATTCACAACAGACCCTACTATCCAAGGAGGTGCAGGATGTCATTTTGGAGGCCAGAAGGCCTTCTACTAGAAAAACTTACTCTGCAAAATGGAAACGGTTTTGTGCCTGGAATCAGAAAAAGGGTCAAATTCCTGGAATACTGAATTTACCTCAAATATTACAGTACCTAGCTGAGATGCTAAGCAGTGGACTTTCATTCTCCTCCATCAAAATCCATGCCTCAGCCATTTCTGCTCAATACAACACTGATCCTCCTTTATTCTCTCACCCTCTCTTAAGACAGTTCCTCAGAGGGGCTAAGAATATAAAACCCCCAAGGAAGCAACCAGTACCTGCTTGGGACCTCAATTTCATTCTAGAAAAACTGACCCTGCCTCCATTTGAGCCAGCTGCTTCAACAGAACTGCAATATTTGTCATGGAAAACAGCCTTCCTTCTGGCTATCACCTCAGCACGCAGGGTTTCGGAACTGCAAGCCCTCATGGCTGTGCAGCCTTTCATCATTTTCCATCAGGACAGTTTCCTTACGAACCAACCCTTCCTTTATGCCAAAGGTAGTATCCAGGATAGCCTTGAATCAGGCTATCCACTTACCTACCTTTTACCCTAATCCACAAAACAAAGGGGAGAGACTACTACATTCCTTGGACATTCACAGACAGCTTTGTTACTATTTGGACAGAACAAAGCCATTCAGAAAATCAGAGCAACTCTTTGTGTCCTATGCTACAAGTGCTCAAGGGAAGGCTATTTCCAAACAGACAATCTCAAAATGGATAGCCCACTGCATACGCTTTTGTTATTCTTTTCATGGTAAAACTGTACCTACAGGCATCAGATCTCACTCCACAAGGGCCACAGCTACCTCTGCAGCTTTCCTCAGGGAGATTCCTACCAAAGATATTTTGGAAGCAGCCACTTGGAGTTCTGTACATACTTTCTCCAAGCACTATCACCTACCATTATACTCCAAATCTAGAGCGGGCTTTGCCACTGCAGTCTTGCAGGGCATCCTTGCTCCTCCTAGTTCCACTTAGTGCGTACCACCCCTTTTTTAGCTTTGGGATTCTACCTATCTGTTATGACTGCAGCTGTATGCACGATGAACATAGTACAGTTTTGTACCTCCCATAAATGTAGATGTTCGATTGCTAATACAGCTGCAGTCCAAGTTTCCCTCCCTCCTTCCCCTCTTGGCACAGGCCTAATGGCTAACACCTCCTCATACAACCTGATTGGGGTATTCTTTTATGGTGTATTTGCTTGCAACTACTGTTTTTTGATTATATTGCATTGCATTACTACATAATTTTATGTTTTGCCTTCCTTCTGGGGGCACCTGACATCTGGGGCAAGAAAAACTGAAGAAAATGGCGTCGGCTGGTTCTTTTATACCCCTGCCGCACTGACGTCAGGGAAGAAGCGACGACATCCGACGCCGGACCTAGACTTTGGAATTTGGCCGACCGAGGACCCGCCTGACAGCAGGATAACCCCATCTGTTATGACTGCAGCTGTATTAGCACTCGAACATCTACATTTATGGTAGGTACAAAACTGTACTTTATTTAGAACCACACCCATATTTGTAATACACATATAAAACTGTGCGAGTCCATGTAACTGAGTATGTATATTTGTGTGGGAAGTGTAAAACCTTTGGATTTTCACTCTGTTTTTGTAGAGAATTAAGAGTTAAAATGTTATTTGCACCTTTGTCAATATATTTGCTGATTTTGTGCTGTTGGTATGTAATTATGCTTAACTTCATATGTTGCAAACTTTTCCTAAACAATGGTTTAAGTTTCCCCTTTTTTTCTTCACGATTATTCATTTCTTTAATCCTTTAAGGTCTTAAATAATATTAGATACACAGCTTTTCTTGCATCTTCCATTTATTTAGCTGTTTATCTCCATAGTTTAACATTTCTGACCATTGTTTTTCATATTTAGATTTTTTTGTATAGTCAGGCTTTCTTTTAAATATAATTGCACATACATACTGTACAGCTTTTATTCTTTCTCATACATATATATATATATATATATATATGTGTGTGTGTGTGTGTGTGTGTGTGTGTGTGTGTATATATATATATATATATATATATATATATATATATATATTGTATCTACATTTGCAGTGCATATTTATATCACACTCTTATCAATGACAGTACTGGGTATTACAATTTTTCTTTTACTGTTTTTTTCTACTTTGTCTACCAGTAAAAAATTGGATTTTTTTCTTTTTTATGTATCTTGGCTGTATACCTTTATCTAATACCAATTATTTACTTAACCCTCTAACGGCTATTCTCTCATTACATCAGTATGGTTATTTACTTTACTTCAGTTTTATGCTCATTTGCGTTTGCTTGTTGTACCTGTTTACAGTTTCATACACTGCTGCTTTCTGGTTTACAAAGTCGATGCTTTATGTGACTGTACTAAATGTGGGATATTTGTCTACCACATCCATACTTCCTTGGAGAGGAGTTAAGGCTTTAGGGGACAAACAGAGCATGGACTAATTTTTCATATAAGAGGCTGCCACAGGCATACCTCTCACTGTATTTCAGCATGAGCGTTTGTTAGTCCAGGAAAGTAAGTCACAGATCTATCGAATTCTTAATTGGAGATGCATTTAGGCTGTAAGATAATGTTAATGTTATAATTTACTGTTACAGTCACCACATTTCAAAGATGTACTGCTATGGTGGTATACTTGGCTACAACTGTACATTCTACTATATAGCCCTCCTTTGAAATGAAAACATTTATTTTTTTTTAGGTGCTTCTGCTTCCTGTTTTTGTGCACTGCCTTGTACTATCAACATCACTCCAATCATTGTTTAAACTTAGGCAGATATTTCCTATTTGAAACCGTTAATACCTAAAATGTTTAGTTACACTATGATTTTTTTCTTGGAGTGTGAAATTCTTTTCAACTTCTCTGACACCAGTAGTATAGATATCTCTATCCACTTTTAAATGTCTATAGTAATTATTAAAACTGAGACTTTAAAACATTAATAAAAATAAGTGCTGTCTTGTCTTCATGTTTCAGATTACTCTAAAGTTCACTTAACTCAGTTACTAGAAAAAGCAGAAGTAACTGCAGGTCGCATGTTGAGGTTCTCTGTTCTGTATCGCAACCAGACCAAAGAATACTTTGACTATGTTCGGTAAGTAATTTAAATAATCCTTTAAAAAGCAAACATCATACAGCTGTAGTTAAGTTTTACTGAAACATATAAGCAGGTGACTGAAAATCAAGTGCATTACCATTTTCTGTTAACATGGTGACATCAATTTATGTTAGCTTTTTTCTTCCAGAACAGTGAAAATGAGATGACCTGGAGTGCTCACTAACCTTAGAATGCCAGGTTTTTATGCTGTTGCCTAGGGTATGGAGTATGAATCCCATTGTTCCCACCCTCTTACCTTGAGAATCAAGAAAATCAGAGACAAACCTGATGTTATCAGAGAAAAGGACCACATATCAGAGAGTTGTTTTAAATAATCTGATGTCCTTTTCATTCTTCCTCTGCATATGGTTTAGAGATCTGACTCAGCTGTATTTCACAGACTTCAGATCCAACTCTTGAGTTCCTCCCTCTGCCCATAATGTCCTAGTCCCACCCCAATACTTCAGATCTTGTTTGCCGCCATCTCACACAGATGTGGATCCACTCCCGAAGTATTTCAGATTGTGTAGTAAGTGTTTTTTGTCTTTTAAAAACTCCTTTTCTCTGGTTCACTGTTTACTTAGTTCCTCCCTCTCAGTAGTTCAAATTATTGTATCCATTTACTCCCTACCTTTTTCAAGGTAGATTTCACATTCCATTGTTGTTACTTCTCTCTATGTATTTACTGTTCTATTCCTTTTTTCTTACTCAGATTTTAGTGTATTCTTAACTACAATTGGTAGTTCTTTCTATATTCTTTATTTACTTAAAAAAACAAAGCTAGTTATAATTTACTTTTCCTCTATCTGATTAGGCAATATGGCTGAGAAGCCTACAGGTTTTAAAAAATACACTTCCTGTGGGCACAAAATTCCAAACTCTGATGCCCACAGGGAGTGAGTTATTGTTGGGAGCAGCACATTTCAGTACAAATTGTACCATTTGTGCTGCATTTAACACCAGGGCTATTGCGGACATAAAGAACAAACTAGTATTAAAAGAACTGTTACCTCTGTCATCATCGTCTTCTGAGGCACAGGAAACGTTTTCCTCCAAAGTCTCCAAAAACTTCTTCATTTTCAGAGCCTCTCCAAATAATTTTAAGTTCACTGGATCAGAGTTCAAATCTGAAAAGAAAAGCTATGGATCTCAAGTCTTTGGATCTGATAGTTATCTCAGCCAGTCTTACCATCCAACCTACAGATCCAAACCCATCGGATCCCATACCTAGCACTTAATAGGGTCTAGATTGAATCAGCGAATGCTTAAAAAAGCGAACGTTGATTCATTGACCCTATGTAAGCAAAAGCTTACAATCCCAAACACTCGGAACAGCAATTTTTTTTTCCCCCAGGGAAAAAAATCGCTGTTCCACAAAAAAAAAAAAAAAATCTTACAACACCCCCCCTACTTAAATATACCAACTCCGAGATTGCACCACAGTGGAGGAAATGGCAAACTCCCAAAACCGACCCATGGAGAAAAAAAAAATTGCTGTTCCGAATGTTCAGGATTGTAAGCATTCGCTGATTCAATATAGACCCCTTAATATACACCAAGAGCTCCCCCGAGTTCATGGTCGACCCTGTTTCTCCTCAGCTCCACTCTTCAGTGATGCAAACCCCGAGAAAACACTTCAGACCCCAGTCCACTACATCATCCTTCAGGTCCTCCAGATGTCTTTCTCTTCCTGTCCTACCTTACAAATCTGATGTTGTTAATCGTCTTTCCATTCATCACTGATGGGTTCAGTTCCGAGCCCTCGGAACAGTCTCAGCCTTTTACCAAACTTGCGCCAGCCAAAAACTCTCAAGCTAAGCTTCTACCCAGAATGCTCTTCTCCCAGTTACCTTAGATCTCGTTTGCTGCATTGCCATAAAGCCGCATTTCAGCCGAGCTCTCTTATTTGATATTTTGTGTGAAAAACGTTTTTATATTTTCTCTTTTAGTGTGAAGTTAGTATTTCTAGTGTTTTTTCTACTGTCAGACCTTGATCTTTTCTTCCTTGCTGTACTCCTTGGTAAACTTTCAAGTACCATTGTTGATATGGCCTTCTCCCATTACCCTTGTGGTATTCCTTCACTACCATAACTGGTATTTCTCTTTTCTTTCCTAGTCTGTTAGTGCTTTTTCAGTAAGACATTTTTGTTTTTCTTATATATATCAATATAGTGATATGACTGTGTGGCTTTTTTGAACTGTGTTTGACGTACTAGTACGGACTTGTTTCATTTTGTCCTTCAAGTGTTTGCCTGTGGTGTCTGTCAAAATGTCAGATAAGAAATGTACTTCAGGGTTTAAGCATTGTACTTCATGTAATGGCAAGTTACCTAATAGTGATTTTCATGATGATTGTGTATATTGTTTGGGGGTGCCCCATCTTTCGGTGTAGCCTCGCTGTGACATTTGTCAGAGTTTCAGTCAACGCAGTCTGAATGAGCGCAAAAATAAACTGATACTGAAAGGGTCTGCCTTCTCAGAGGCCATTTCTGCGATGGAGGTCTCAACCCCTCCTACAAAAGACAAAAAGAGGTCCCACTTGGTTCCCTCCTCACCCTCAGGTAAAGGTCCCCAAGTTGTCCCCGGAGCATAAATCTGCCTCTACGGCTCCGTCCTTGTCGGCTCCGAGCATCTCGAAACCTACAATACCGGTGCCAGCTTCGGCACCAATCCTGCCTCCAGCACTGACGATAGACCTCACTATGCCTACAAAAACTTTGGCACCTGTGACCACTGTGGCTCAGGGCACACCTTTCATACCTTCATTTGTTACGATATTAGAACCTACAGCTTTGGCTCAGAGTGCCACTCTGCACCGAGCATTTTTTCAACCAAGTTGGATTTGACCCCATTAATCCCAGAATCAAAACTTGAGACATAGGTGCCGGCAGACCTTGCACCATGGACCTGATACTCCTCTTCCGTAGATCCGTTCATGGGCCAGATGTATAGACCGTTCATTGACCGACCTGACTCTCCATCTGGAGTATCCACTAGATCCACCAGGAGCCTGTAAGAACACAATGTGGTGCGTCTTGTGGACCAGCTGTTAGCAGACGGGGATACCCACACTTTCTAAGACCCATCCGCATGCAGGACTTGATTTGGTTTCTCCACGAACTCCTCCTTACACTCCTCCTTTGATTATTTCAGTTCCAAAGCTTTCTGCTCTAACGTCCTTCTCAGAATCCATCACCTCGGCACCTGTAGTGAACCTCACTCAGGCTCTTGGTTCGCCCCTTTGGTCCTTGGTTCCTGCGGAACCGGTCCTTCCTCAATCTGGGGATTGGGGGGCGGGTGCCTCAGCTCGGGGCACTGTTCTGTGTTTGTCTTCAGTTCCATCCTCAGTGCCAATAGCCATGTCCGCACCAATCCTGCTTGAGGTTCGTCAGAGCGGGGTGTGACCCCAATCCCAATGTTATCTTTCTCGGTTCCGGGATCCCATCCCTCTTCGGCGGACTGAACTATTTGGCACATTGTACAAGGCTCCAGAGGGACTTGATCTCCAAACTCTCTGGGACACTGACAGGACAGGTGTCTAACGAGGTCAGGGACGAAGTGGCCTCGCAGCTCGTAACCCTGGAATCAATCTCCAACTCGTCCACGAGGTTACTATCACATGCGACCGAAGGGGGCGGCTAGAGCAGCGGGTTCAGGCATTGTCATGAGGCATCATGTCTGGATGCGCATTTGTGACTTCGCGGACCCCTTCAAGTCTTCCTTTTTGAATGCTCCCACTGAAGCATCGTCCCTTTTTAGCTCCAAGGTGAAGGACATGCTAGGTGCGAGCAAGACGGCAAGACCCTGTCTGCCGTAGGCCTATGGTTTTCCAATCCTCAACGTTCCTTTGCCAGGAATTAGAGGAGTGGGAAAATGTGACACAAAAAATCTCAGGGTCCTTTCCGTGCCACACGTGGTGATGATACCCCCAGGGGCAGAGGGGGTAACAATTCCAGAAGACGCCCCTACAGATGCAGAGGGGGTCCTCGTAATCCGGGCTCCAGGGACTCCTCCTCTGGACAGCCTTACCAGCACTCCTGAGGAGCAGCCCGATTGCTTACCTCTGGAAGCAATCAGGGGTCGTTTCTTCCTGCACCAAGCTGCCTGGCAATCTATTACCACCGATCATTGGGTGCAGAGTATAATCACCAGAGGTTACACCATCCCCCTTTCTTATCAACCAAATCCTCAAAAAAAATCTTCCCGACATTCCACCCAGTCAAAGGGAAGAAGCAGTTTCAGAGATAATAAAGCTGTCTCAAAAAAAGAGTCATCCAACCAATCCCACCATACCAGTGCGGATCCGGATTCTACTCAAGATTCTTTTTGGTGCCAAAAAAGACAGGACTGGAGACCCATTTTGGATCTCAGCTGCTTGAACAAGTCTGTCACCCAAACCAAATTCCAGATGGTCATGGTTCAGTCCATTCTCCCTTTTTTAAGGGAAGATGAGTGGATGTGCTCGCTAGATCTCCAGGATGCATATTACCGCATCAAAATGGACAAATGCTCCAAGAGTCTGCTTTGCTTCTGGCTAGGGGCCAGTCATTATCAATTTTGTGCCCTGCTGTTCAGTCTCTCTACAGCCCCCAGAGTGTTCACGAAGTGCATGGCAGTGGTGAGACTACAGGGATTCTGGGTGTTTCCATATTTGGACGACTGGTTCCTCACCGCCCCCACCAAGTGTCTTCTGGTAACAGCACAGCATTATACACACTCTCTGGCAAAAATTTTGGGAATAACAATACATTGGGAGAAATCAAACCTTACTCCTACACAACAAATAGAATTCATTTTAGCAGTTTTCAATACCAGTCCTGTCTAGTATCACTCCCACATCTCAAACTCTACTGATTGAGGCTTCGGGTGATACTCTCTCAAACAAAAGTTTCAGCAAGAGAGGTTCTTCAGGCCCTAGGATCCATGGCAGCTTCAATTCCAATAGTGCCCCTAGCGAAGCTACACATGCAAATCCTGTAATGGCTCCTTCTTTGTCAGTGGTTCCTGAACTATCACCCCCTCAGTTACCAGATTCACATAACCAACTCCTGCAAGCAGGACCTTCTTTGGTGGATGAGGTCAGACACGGAACTTTGGAGTTGCCTATTTCAATCCCCTCAGCCCAGGGCCATTGTGACCACAGATGCTTCCCTGATCGGGTGGGGGCAGCCATTTTCAGGCAAAGACAGTCCAAGGCACATGGTCCACCTCAGAGGCCCATCTGCATATCAGCGTTTTAGAACTGAGTGCGGTGCTGTTAACATTGCAGGTATATCATCCGGTTCTTCCTTCTGGGACTATTGCAATTCAGTCAGACAACATGTTAGTGGTCTGGTATATCAACAAGCAAGGAGGAGCCAAGTCCTACCCCTTGTGTCAAGAAGCCATGAGAATTTGGCAATGGGCGATAGCTCCCAACCACTTTCTGATAGCAACGTATGTCCCAGGGAGCGCCAACTTAATTGCAGACAAACTGAGCAGATGCATCCTCCTTCCTCACGAGTGGTCCCTCAACCCCAAGGTGGCGACAGAAATCTTCAGCCACTGGGGCCAGCCTTGCTGCGATCTTTTTGCCTCCCCATTGAACAAGTGCAGCAGCTATTTCGCCCTGTTTCCCCCCCAGAGGGGGAGTCCCCGAGGGACGCTGTGATTCACGATTGGCCCACGGGACGTCATTACGCTTATCCTCCCATTCCCCTAATTCCACAGTTCCTGAAGAAAGCTTTTCAGTTGAGATGCAAGGTGATCCTCATAGCCCCATTCTGGCCTCGACGAGTTTGGTTCCCCTTCCTTCAGCCTCACCTAGTATGCCCACCATGGATTCTGGACCCTCTTCCAGATCTGATTACTCACCCCCAAGGTTTGAGCCACCCAAATCTGTCCAGTCTCAAGCTAACGTCTTGGTTTCTCCACTTTCGTTAGTTGCCAGGCAAACTAATCTCACCTCACCTGTTCGGGACGTCATTCTGGCCTCTCATAAACCATCCACCAGAAGACTATATCAGGATAAATGGAAAAGGTTCTCCATCTGGTCAAAGGATAACATGCTAGACCTGTATTCAGCTCCAGTAACTGTGGTGCTGCAATACTTGGCTAAGTTTTTTGATGATGGAGCCTCTGCCTCTACCATATGAGTACACCTGGCAAGCGATATCTAATTTCCACAATGGTATAGATGGCACCCCTCCCATCTCCTTATGTCTATGCAAAGCCATTCTCAAGGGAATCTCTCATATCAGGCTTCATGTCAGACAGCCTGTGGAATCATGGAACCTCACTTTAGTCCTTCAGTCTTTGACTCAAAAACCCTTTGAACCCACAGCAAAGTGTGACCTAAAGTTCTTGTCCTGGAAATCTTTGTTCTTAGTAGCCATCACGTCAGCCAGACGGGTCTCTGAGCTGCAGGCATTGTGTATCAAGAGGCCCTATCTGGTCTTCCATAAAGACAGAGTATCACTCCGGACAAACCCATCCTTCCTTCCCAAAGTTGTTTTTGATTTCTCCATTAACCAGATCATTGATCTACCAGTGTTCTATCCGAATTTTTCCAATAAAGGAGAGTACTGCCTACATTCCTTGGATGTACATAGGCAACTGAGATTCTGCCTAGACAGGACCAAGCCTATCTGTAAGTCTGAACACCTTTTCAGGGCCTAGAATGGAAAATTCTGTTTTCAAGGTTACATTATCAAAATGGCTAAGGGACTACTACATACGTTTTATCTATTCCCTCACAAAAGAACTTATGCCAAAGGTTAAAGCTCACTCCACTAGATCTATGGCAACATCTGTAGCTTTCCATTCCAGGGCTTCCATGGATGACATTTGCGTGGCAGCCACTTGGGCTAAACCTCCTACCTTTATCAGTCATTCCAAATTGGACTTAGTCTCCAGAGGGAGAGCTGCCTTCAGCTCAGTGGTACTCAGGAATGTTCTTCCATAAAGGCTGTCCATGGACCTCAGGCTAGCTTGAGATTCTGCCCCATCGGTAATGAATGGAAAGAAGATTAACAACATCAGATAAGGAAGTTATGTCTTACTATAATGTTCCATCTGTTTCATTCATCACATCCCACCCTCCTTCCCCCACACCAAAGGCTCCTGGGAGATGCGTTGGGTACAAGTGGTGTCCTAGGGTATTTGTACAGAAGTGGCCTTGGCTTTACTTCTCTATCTCTAGCAAACTCGATCTGAGGTAACAGGGAGAAGGGCATTCTGGGTAGTAGCTTAGCTTGAGAGTTTTTGGCTGGTGCGAGCTTGGTAAAAGGCCGACTCAGTTCAGAGGGTTCAGAACCGAACCCATCAGTGATGAATGAAAGAAGATCAACAACACAGCTGGAACGTTACAGTAAGACATAACTTTTTTTTTTTTTTGGAGTGATTGACTGTCCCCAAAAGGTTTTGGATCAGTTGAACAGGAAAGCGAGAAGGATGCTTCATGGTTATCAAATGTACAAATGAACTATTTCATTGTCTGAAGAAGCGTTCTAATATGGACGCGAAAGTGCTTACTGGTTTTATACATCTGTTCAATTAAAATCCTTTCAGACACTACTGTGGGTGTCATCTCAGTTGTCTTTCTGCATTGGTTTTCTCTTTGAGGTGATTTGTCCTCTGGCTTCTGTTTTTTAAATGCTTATCAAATGATTTATTACAATCAGTGTATATGAAGACTATATATTCCCCATTCTGAAGGAGTTATGGGCCTCCTTGAAACTGATTATATGTATAGATCTGCAGTTGTAGGACTGCATGCATATCTGCTGACCTTACAAGACCCAAACTTAGTGAAAGTTTTAAAACATGAGCTGAATAATATCTAAGATGACTTCCCTTTAGTTTAGCAGAAGCGCATCGGTGTCAAGCGGGAATGGAAATTAAACCAGAAGTAGATAAAAATCAGGCAGCAAATGAATCTTCCAGAAAACAAAAGAAACTATACGGTGAAGAATCAGCTGAGAAGGCAAAAAATGTGGAAAATGCATAAATATAGTTGCAAGTATAAAAAAACTCTTGGAACTACCTCCTGTTGATCAGGATCGAATACAGGAATGGTTAAAGAGAGGTGAATTTAAACCAAAAGACGAAAGGTTAATATTGGCGGCCCAAATTAGTGGACTATATAAATGTTGGTTTATAAAGTCCATTGAACATGTGGGAGAAAGAGACAAATGTATATTTTGTAAAACAGATTTGGAAACAGTTGCACATCTTATTGCTGGTTGTAATATACTAAAGGTAGAAGGACTGTATACTGAAAGGCATAATACTGTTGCATTGAGGATTGTGAAAACATAATAATACTGAAGTAGGTGAAAGACATCGGAAACATGAGCCACAAAGCATTACAGAAAATGAAGTTTATATCACATTGGATCACCCATTACCAACAGTTCAAAAAAATAGATATGACAAAACCAGATATAGTAGTTCATGAAAAGAAGACAAAAGTAGCATTAATCATTGAAATTGCTACACCCAGTGACTAGTGTCATACTTATAGACATACACAACAAAGTCATAAAATACCAGGATTTCAATGCAAAAATGAGGGCAATGTGGAAGAAGGATATCCAGACAGCTCTAATAGTAGTAGGAGCAATGGGTCTTATAAAAAAGAATTTACAATCATACTTAGATATGTTACTGATACATATAACTCCATATGAATTGCAGGAGGAGTAAATGCTGGGCACATTGCGGGTGCTGTGAAGATCACTTCTGGCTAGCATCAAAGATTGAAACAGTACTGATTTCATGAACTTTAATCATACTTTGACGTAGGAATGGGGTCCATTTCTGTCATGGTATTAGAAACCCAAAAGACTTGGAGAAATTAAAAAGAAAGTCTTTTGGAAATAGAAGTGGATAGGATGAGTTCCTCAGAGCTCAGATACAGATGGGGGTTATATCGGCTCCATGAGCCTTTCAGCTGCTGCCCATACAGTTATATCTCCTTCTCTAATCCATCCTTCGGTTTCAGAACCACAGGATCTGACAGTTCCCATAGTTAGTGTTGGAGCCCAAAAGAAATACATCTTTGACCCCAACAGTTTCCCTGACCAGTTTTGCTCTTGTGCCTTTGGCTCGGAACAAGTCTAGGAGCTAAAACATTGAATCCATTTGGCCAAGATCTACTCAGATGTCATATCCAGGATCTGACAGTTCCAAGAGTTCCAGTGCCGGACCCCAAAAGAATTACATCTTCGACCCCAACAGTTTCCCTGACCAGTTCTGCTGCTGTGCCTTCAGATCAGAACAAGTCTCGGAGCTGAAGCATTGAATCCATTTAGCCAGGATCTACTCCAGTGATATCAGATCCATCCTTGCCCCTCAGAACCTTGGCGATCAGGTTCAGTTCCCTCAGTGAGATATGGATCAGGATAAAGTCATGATTTGCCAGTGTTGGAAGTTTTGGCTGCAGCACTGCTAACCACAGCTTCTCCTAGTCAGTCTGCCTTCGAGGTTGTGGAAAGGGTTTTCTCTCATTCAAGAAATCTAGTCTCTCGTGTGTCTTGGAATCCTACCCCTTTTCCCTTTATGGTTCCAAGCTCTGATCCCCTCAGACCTACTCCACAGGGGCAGCCAGTTTCATTTAGCATCCAGACAGTTCCCATGGAAGAATTACCATTCTCTTCAGACACCTCCCCAGAGAATCCCACTGAGGAGGTTCACCGAAAGTGACTGTGTAAAATGAGGCACATAGATTCCCCTTTGGAATCTCTCACTGAAGATACTGATTTTGATGAAAGGAAAGCCCCCCCCCCCCCCCCCACACACACACACACACCACCACCCGATGATGTCCTATTTGGAGACATTTTGGAAATCCTTAAACAGAAATATGGCTGGTCATCAGATAATCCTTCCCCTGAGGAGTCTATTTCTAGAGGCTTTTGGTGCTGGCCCATCTATGTCTTGGCTGACTTCCCTGGCCAATGAGCTTATTGACCTAGTCTCTCAGTGGGCATGGAAGGAACCAGATTCTGTTGAACCTATCCCACACCATCCAGACTAAATTTTAGCTCTTCCAAAAGATATACCCCACTGGAACAAAGGAGTCCCTGTTGATGCAGTGCTTTTGGCGGCAGCCACCAAAAAAGGATCTAGTGGAACAGAGCTGCTCTGTCTACCCACCTGACAGAGTCTAGGGCATTGGATGGGTTTGGAAAGCTTGTGTTTGCTTCAGCAACCTTTGCCTTAAGGTCCCAGGATCAACCTGGTGCACTGTGCAAGACTACAGAGGGATTTGACCAAAGAGTCCATGTCTGCAGAAGATTACAAAAGATCATCTTCATAGCTGACCACTCTATTTCCAGTGCATCCATGAGGTTGATTTCTCACACAGCAGAAGGCACCTCACAGGTTGCTAGTTCAGGCATAGCCATAAGGAGACATACCTGGATGCAATTATGTGACTTTGCAGAGGCTTTTCAAGTCTTCTTTCATTAATGCTCCTTTTGAAGGAATGTCCTTGTTTGACCCTTCTGTGAAAGAAACACTTTCCCATAGTGAGAATTAAGGATAGACCCTATCTGCCATAGAGATTCTTTTTTCTACCACTCACCAATCCTTTTCATGGAATCAAAGAGGAGGCAAGAAAATATGTTTCTGTAAATCCCAGGGATCTTTCCAAGATTCACATGGAGACATCTTCCTCATTGGCAGAGGAGGGTTCAAACGGAAGATGCCATGCTCGTGGCAGAGGAGGCCCACAAAATCAGGGTTTCCGGGACTCCTTTCTGGATAGATATTTTCTGTGCTCCTGATATGCTGCCAAATTATCCACCTCAGGAGGCAGTCTGGAGCTGCTTGTCTTTGCAATCAGACAACTGGGCTGCTATAAAAAAAAAAAAAAGATTCTTGAGTGCTAAAAATTATATCCAGAGGTTACTTTGTACCATTTTCCTAAATGCCCACTTCCAAAAGAAGAAAGATTCCCGATGTTCCACTCAGAGTGAAGCTGCAGCTCAAGAAATTCAAAACTTGCTGGACAAGAGAGTCATCCAGGAGGTCCTACCAGACAAGACAGCATTTGGAACTTGCAAGGGTTTCATTTTAGTTCCAAAGAAGGCAGGGAACTAAGATCAATTTTGGATCTAAGCAACCCGAACCAGTTTGTGAGAAAATCAAAATTCTGAATAGTCACAGTTCAGTCCATTCTTCCTCTGTTACCCCAGGATGATTGGATGTGCTCAACTGATTTTCAGGATGGGTACTATCACATCAAAATAAACAGATGCTCCAAAAGATAGTGACTGGCTGCCAGCTGAAAGTGCAAATATCAGTTCAGAGCTTTGCCCTTTGGACTCAACACAGCCCCCAGGGTGTTTATCAAGTGTATGGCAGTGGTAGCAACACACCTGAGACTGCAAGGATTCCAAGTGTTTCCATACCTAGATTAACGGTGTCTCACCACCCTAACCATGCATCTTCTAGAACAGCCCAGGGACTAGTTGCTGTCAAATTTGCCAGTCACTAGGCATAACAGTCAATATTTCCATATCCAAACTGCTAGCAGTGCAGAGCCTGGAGTTCATTGGTGCACATCTAAACACAGTAAATCAGATTGCTTCGTTATCATTTATGCTTAATTAGAGCTTAGATTCAGCCAATTCTTTTTCATTCTGCTCCTCCTGCCAGACTTATTCTTCAAGCCTTAGGTTCCATAGCAGTGTTTATAATATTAATCCCACTAGCACATTACCATATGCATGTTCTTCAAGCACATTACCATATGCATGTTCTTCAATGGACTCTAGTTGTTCAGTAGTCTAGTCTTCCATAGCCCTTAGCCTTCCCAGGCAAACTTACGCCGATATGCAAAAGTCATATTTGCTGGTGGATCAAGTCAGATGATGTTTACATAGGTTGGCACTTCATTCTATCTCCCCCAATAGCCACAGTGACCACGGCTGCATCCCAACTGGGGTGGGGGGTACATTTCTTGGGAAGGATGGTTCAAGGCACGGGGTCCTCAAGAGACCAATTTGCATATCAGTGTCCTGGAGATGAGAGCAGTCCTACTAGTGTTGCAGGCACTCTAAGATGTTCTTGCTCTAAGGACCATTGCGATCCATATTGACATGTCTGTGGTCTGGTACATCAACAAACAAGGATGTACTTTGTCTTACCCCTTCTGCTAAGAATCTGTGAGAATGTGGCAATGGGCGATCTCCCCCAAACTCTTTCTAGTAGTAATGCATATTCCAGGGAAATCCAACGTACTAGTGGAAAACCTCAGCAGGTCCATTCTGATGCCTTATGAGTGGTCTCCGAATCATTCAGTGGTGGAGAAAATTTTCCATCATTGGGGCCAACCTTGCTGTGACCTTTTTGCCTCTCCCCCCACAACCATAACAAGTTCAGCAGGTACTTCACCCAGATCCCCCCCTCAGGAGGAGTCACCAAGAGATGTTCTAGTCCATGTTTGGCCCTTCAGTCTCCTTTACATCTATCCCCAGTACCTCTGGTTACAAATGTTTACAGAAAGCCAGCCAGTTGAAGAGCTCAGTTATCCTCATTGCCCCCTTCTGGCCTCGCCAGGTCTAGTTCCCCCATCCTTTGGTCTCATCTTCGTTATCTTCCTTGGATACTGGACCCCTGACTAGACCTTCTGTCAACACCCTTCTGGAATAAAACATACCAGTATCCCAGCCCTCAAACTAACCACATGGTTTCTTCAGTTCCATTAATAACTAGACAGCCAAGGCTTTCTTCCCTGGTGCAGGATATAATTTTATCCTCACAAAAAGACTCCAAGAGATGGAACTTAAATTACCTTGGAGATTTTCATTATTTTATTTTTTACTGCTTGAAAACATAATGAATCTGGATCTTTGATACCCATGAATATGGACTAGTAGTATCAACTAATTCTCATGAATGAAATTGTTTGCCTTTTTAATGGGCATCCCAAGATGACTTTTTTATATCACCTAATATGTGTATGACAGGTAGCAAAAGCCTCAGTACTTCACCACTTTGCCAACATACAATCTTTTTTTGTGACCCTTTGACCCTCAACGCTATTAATTATCCATCAGATGAATTTTATTTTCAGACTTCTGTGACAGAGCCAACATACTGTAAATCTTCTTCTCTCAACTCAAACCTAGGTGTGTGGGAAGTGGTTGAAAAGATTTCAAACGCTACATCTAAGATCAGGCTTCCTATACCAGTTCATTTTAAATACCCCCTTTAGGGAAAACTTGTTTTTTTATGATCTCTCACAGGTGATTATAATATGTCTGTAAAGAATGGGGTGACTCTGTTTCAACAGTGGAGAGAATGTATGCTTCTCTTGCAAAAAGCTATAACATGTGGAGAGGAAATGAGATGCTGGTCTTAAAATAATACACAGTAGGAAACGCACTTCATCGTTATTTCTGAAGGGTCTATGTCATAAGATCGAAAGTTCAAGAGACTGAAAATCAAAATATCTAAAACTCAAAATATCAAAAACATTTTTAATTCAGGGGGCTGTACCCCCACACCCCCTAATTATTTTATTTATTTTATTTTATTTATTTTACATTTGTTAACCGGGATAGTCTGACTGGATTTATTTCCATTTTCAGCAGAGGCCTGGGGAGAAAAGCTCCATAGTAACATAACAAGACAAGAAAAACATGGCAAAGTAACAATACATAGAATGATTTAGCACAATAGTACATTGAGTAAAACAAGATATCATAGCATAAAAAACAACTTTTATTTATTTATTTATTTTTATTTTTATTTTTTTTTTTTAACTGGAGTTCTACATGTGTAGAAATTCAAATGGGGAGTGTAATGACTAGAGGTGCCATTAACCAGCAAAAGATAGTGAAGAGAGAGGATTAACCTGGCTTGTTACAATAGCATTATTGTATAAAATAATTATTAACAACTCAGAGATTGCACAACAGTGGAGAAGGGGCAAATTCCATTTTCAACGTTTTGTGTTCTAGATATTTGGATTTTCAATCTTTTGAAATTTTGATCTTATGATATAGAACCCCCCCCCCCATAAATATTATACACACATGCGCGCGCTCATGTGCACACTTGTTAACTAAAGGAATTTAAGAGTTAGTTTTAAAACCTGTACTGATTCACTAAATAGACAAAAAACAAATATCACAAAAAAACTGTAGTTCAGTGTATTGCAGCAGTAATGAATAGTGGGAGGTGTGAGTTATGCTGTATAGTAGAGTCAGGTTATCCGAAATGTCAGATCTGAAGTTGCTGTCTTCATTTGCTCTTCAGCCTGTGGGTTCCCTGATCTGGCACAAATCCGACTCAGGTGCATATCCAGTATCTGATCCAAGCTCAAACTCCTCCGCTACCCATAATGCCCCAGTTTTGTTCCTCCCTTCAGATCTCGTTTCCGCGTTAATGTCCGCATCGCAATCCGTGCTCTCTGCTAAATTTGTTAGGTAAGTGACTTTATTATTCCCTTTAGCTCTATTTTTTCTAATGTACTTTCCCCCTTTTCTGTTTTTCCTGCCTCCTGGGAGTATGTCAGAAACCCCCAAACCAAGCTTCCGAAAATGCACAATATGTGGCCACAAGCTCTTTCCAGCTGATGGCCACACTCTGTACGTTCAGTGCCTTGGGGCAGCCCGTTTGGATACCTCTTGTTTCATCTGTGCCAAGTTTAATCCCTGGGCACTGATGGAAAGGAGAAATAAGTTAATTTTGAAGGGCCTTCTTTCCCCTCCTACCACTGGGTCACAGGCCTCTTCTGCCCCGGCTTCTACTTCTGTCTCTAACCTGGCCTCTGGGACTCAACCTTCTGCTAAGAGGTCTGGGGACTGAGACAAAACAGCCAAGGACAGGAAGTGATTCCCCAGATTGCTGGGCCCTCCAGGGAAAGTTAGGTCGGCCCAGAGGATGGAGTCTCCCTGGCTCCATTCCCCTCCGTTCTCCCTAGAAACCTAGGAGCTTCAGACCCAGTCACCAGCACAGGCTTCCCCTCACCGCCCCTTTAGGCTGGTGTCGGTGGCCTCCTGTTCTCGCTACACCCACAGCCTTTCTGAAGCATAGATGGATAGGGTGATATGGAAGTTTATCCGCACTCAGATACAGTTGGGAGTCCTGCCTGCCCCCTCTCCCTCTGGAGCGGGGGGGCATGCCATCCGCATTCATCCCTATTACTCCTCCTCTGTTCCAACCTCCGGTTTCAGAGCCCTTAGATCCGTGGACACTCGGCGTCAAGGGGTCAGCTCTGATGTTACCTTGTACATCGACACCAGCCATGGCCCTGAGCAGGTGATATTCGACCAGGTCAGATCCATCTGGCTCTCAGAGCCATAGCCTTAGATCCGAGTGGATGGTGTCTGCTCTGAACCTTTCGGAGCAGAGCCGTCCCCTTGGTATCTTGGCACCTGGAGGTTCAGATATGGCTTCAGCCATTGCTCCTTCCCAGGAGGTCTGTTCTCCTTTCGACGTGGTGGAGAGGGTCCTGTCAGTCCCATCGAGACCTCTGACGATCTTGTCTTTAGAGTCTACCCTGGCTCCCTCTGTTTCTGGCGTGGATTTGGCCATTCTACCATCTAAGGGACAGCCTGCTGCCTCTTTGCCCCAGGGTGCTCCCTCTTGGGAGCAGCGAGACATTGGCGAGTCCTCCCCAAAGACCCCCACTGAGAAGGTTCCTCGCAAACATATGTGCAAAAAGAGGCACTTGGACCCCCCACTGGAGTCCCTCACGGAAGACACCGGTTTATAGGAAGGGGAAGGTTCCCCCTGGTTACCCCTGAGGATGTCTCCTTTGGAGACATCATGGAAAATCCTACGTCAGCGTGGAGGCTGGTCTTCCCAAAAACCTAACTCGGACGAAACGGAATTCCTGGATGCATTTGGTGCAGGACCCTCTACTTCCTGGGTGTCCCCTCACACGGATCCTTTGGTGGATCTTATTACATCTCGAGCATGGAACCAAACACGGTGGACCCCATTCCCAAATGCCCAGACAAGATTTTCAGCCCTCCTTTGGACAGGACACATTGGACTAAGGGATCCCCGATTGATGCCATGGTGGTGGCAGCCACCACTAAGAAAAAGCTCGCTCAGGAGTTATCCACGGTCCACCTTCCTGACTGATGGTCCAGGACGATGGACCATTTTGGGAAGCGGGTGTACACTTCAGCGACTTTTCTGTGCGTGCGCTGAATTATATGACACATGATTAGGCTGCAGTGAGACCTGGTCAAGGAGGTCGCAGAGTCTACCCCTTGGTCCATGTCGGCGGAGGACAAGAAAGTTTTCTCCTCCCAAATGGCCACCTTGACATCTATATCTAGCACCTCTATGCATCTCCTCTCCCATGCAACCAAGGGTGCCGCAAGAGCTGCCGGTACAGGTGTTGCCATCAGGCGCCACGCCTGTTTCCAGCTCTGTGCCTTTTTGGAACCCTTTAAGGTGTCTTTTACAAATGCCCTGTACGACGGTTCCTCCCTTTTTGAAAAGTCGGTACACGACACCTTAATCCAGAGTGAGAAGGACAGGAAGACTCAGCTGTCGGGATCCACTTTTCGGCCCCTCAACAAACCACCTGAAGGAATCAGGGAGGGGCCAAGAAGACGTGGTTTCGAAAATCTCAGAACTAGTCCCAGGACACTCAGGACTCACTTTCCCCCAGGGGCAGATGAGGATTTGATAGACGCCACCCTAGAGGCAGAGGGGGTCCGAGAAATCATGGGTCTCCAGACCCTTTCTTGGAGAGACCCGCGCAGCAACCCTGAAGGGTTGCCCAGTTGCTCGTCTCTGGAGGCAGTCGGGGGTCACCTTTCGCTACACCTAACAGAGTGCGAGTCCATCACAGAAGATTGTTGGGTGTTGCAAATTATATCCAGAGGCTATTCAGTCCCCTTTCTCACATCACCTCCTCCACCCAGGCATGTCCCAGATGTTCCACCTGCGCAAAGGGGGAGGATGCAGCACTGGAAATTGCACAGCTGCTAGAAAAGCGACTCATCCAGCCCATCACCCCAGACCAGACCAGGTTAGGTATTTATTCCAGGTTCTTTTTGGTGCCAAAGACGATGGGGGACTTGAGACCCATCCTGGATCTCTGGATCTTGAACCTGTCACTGGCCAAGATGAAATTCCAGATGGCCACCCTTCTATCTATCCTGCTTTTCCTGCAGGAGAACAATTGAATGCTCTTGATAAACTTTCAGAATGCGTACTACCATATCAGAATGGACAGGCGCTCTCAGAGATTCCTCCGCTTCTGGTTGGGGGCCAGTCATTATCAGCTCAGAGCGCTCCCCTTTGGTCTCACCACAGCCCACCAGGGTGTTCACCAACATGATGACAGTGGTAGCGGCTCACTTGAGACTACAGGGCATACAGGTCTTCTCTTAACTGGACGATTTCCTCCTTGCTGCCCCTTCCAGGCATCAGCTCTGTCAAGCGAGGGATTCCTTTCTTCTCTTAGCCCAACAGTTGGGCATTACCATCAATCTCAACAAGTCATCACTGGGCCTGATTTAAGTGTTAGATTTCATTGGGGCTCAATTGGACATGATTCAAATCAAAGTCTTTACCATGGAGAGGATTCAGTCTCTGAAGCTACATGTCCTTTGCATTCTTCAAGCTCAGTCACCGACAGCGGAAATGGTATTAAGGGCACTGGGGTCCATGGCTGCCGCAATCAGTCTCTTGCCCATGGCACATTTTCACATGCGAGTTCTTCAATGGACCCTCACAGTCCAATGGTCCATGTTAGATCTCCCTTTGTCTCATCCTGTTCGGGTCTCTCAGGTGTGCAGAGAGTCTCTTCTGTGGTGGATTCATTCTCCGGATCTTGTTCGGGGTCGCTGATTCCTTCCACCTTTCCCTTCAGCCACAGTGACCTCGGGCGCTTCCCTGCTGGGGGGGGGGGGGCACTGCTTGGGAAGGACAGTCCAAGGGACGTGGTCCCCCTACGAGACCAGATTGCATATCAGTGTCCTGGAGATGAGGGCGGTGCTTCTAGCATTCCAGGCTCTCTATGCCCATCTTCCCCAGGGACGATTGCTATCTAGACAGACAGTATGTCTGTGGTCTGGTACATCAACAAACAGGGGGGAACCAGGTCTTACCCTCTATGTCACAAAGCCATGAGAGTGTGGGAGTGGGTGATCTCCACCGTCCGTTTTCTGGTGACAATGCACATTACGGGGAGGTCCAACATTCTAGCGGACAGGCTCAGCAAGTCTATTCTGATCCCTTATGAGTGGTCTCTGAATCCTTCAGTAGTGAAAGAGATCTTTCTCAATGGGGTCAGCCTTGCTGCAGTCTCTTCGCCTCTCCTTCCAATGCGAAATGCAGCGAGTTCTTCGCTCTGAATCCTGGATCTTGTTCGGGGTCGCTGATTTCTTCCACCTTTCCCTTCAGCCACAGTGACCTCAGACGCTTCCCTGCTAGGGCGGGGGGGGGGGGGCACTGCTTGGGAAGGACAGTCCAAGGGACGTGGTCCCCCTACGAGACCAGATTGCATATCAACGTCCTGGAGATGAGGGCGGTGCTTCTAGCATTCCAGGCTCTCTATGCCCATCTTCCCCAGGGACGATTGCTATCTAGACAGACAGTATGTCTGTGGTCTGGTACATCAACAAACAGGGGGGAACCAGGTCTTACCCTCTATGTCGCAAAGCCATGAGAGTGTGGGAGTGGGTGATCTCCACCGTCCGTTTTCTGGTGGCAATGCACATTACGAGGAGGTCCAACATTCTAGTGGATAGGCTTAGCAAGTCTGTTCTGATGCCTTATGAGTGGTCTCTGAATTCTTCAGTAGTGAAGGAGATCTTTCTCAATGGGGTCAGCCTTGCTGCAGTCTCTTCGCCTCTCCTTCCAATGCGAAATGCAGCGAGTTCTTCGCTCTGAATCCTGGGAAGCCCCCAGAGATGCTCTGATTCATGCATGGACCCCGGTCTTCTGTATTCTTATCCTCCTCTTCCCTTGATTCCAAAATTCCTTCAGAAAGCTCGCAGGCTGAGGAGCTTCATTATCCTCATTGCCCCAATCTGGCCTCGTCAGGCATGGTTCCCCTTTTGTGGTCTCATCTGGTGGCTCCACCGTGGACGTTTGATCCAGTTCCGGATCTTATTTCTCATCCTTCATCCAGACCTGGGCAGTCTGAAGCTCACTGCTTGGCTGCTCCAGTTCCCATGATAGTCAGGAATCCTGGCTTATCTCCACCTGTCAAAAGGATCCTGGTGGAGGCTAAGACGTCTTGCACCAGAAAAGTGTACTCCAGCAAATGGAAGCGTTTTTCAATCTGGGCCTCATAGCATGCCCTAGATCTTTTTCACTGCCCCGGTTTCTGCGGTTTTGAAATTTTTGGCAGAGATCTTTCAGCAGGGTGCCAGTTCTTCTACAGTCAAGGTTCAACTTGCAGCGATTTCTGATTTTCATGTAGGTGATAATATGGCTTCCTTAGCATCTTCTAAGCTTGGCAAAGACTTCCTAAAAGGCACCTTTCTTCTTTGACCCCCAGTAAAGGACCCACCACCACCGTAGTATATTACTTTAGTTCTAGAAGCTCTAGTTTGTTTCCCTTTTGAGCCTGCAGCCTCTGTGGATCTGCAATTTCTGTCCTGGAAGATGGCCTTCTTGGCTGTTATTACTTCTGCCGGGAGGGTTTCGGAGCTTCAAGCTGTTGGTCAAGCCTCCTTATATGATTTTTCAAAAGGATAGAGTGTCCTTGCGTACTAACCCATCTTTCTCCCTAAGGTAGCTTCTGAGTCCAATATTAACCAGGTGATTAATCTCCCATTGTTTTTCTCAAATTTTCAAAACGAGGGAGAATATAAATTGCACTTGTTTGGATGTGCACAGACAGTTATGTTTTTTACCTGCACAGGACTAAATCCTTTCACAAGTCTGACCAGCTCTTCAGTTGCTACCCTAAGCCCTTTGTGGGGAAACCAGTATCTAAGGTCACCATTGCCCGTTGGATTTCCTAGTGTATTATTCTGGTGTATTCTGCTAGGGATTTATCCCCGCCAGGTCATGTGAAAGCACATTCCACCAGATCTATGGCTGCTTCAGTGGTCTTTTGGTCCAGAGTTTCATTACATGATATCTGCTCTGCAGCCACTTGGGCTTCATCTCACGTCTTCCTTTCACATTATAAGTTGAACATCATATCCAGGAATAGGGCATCCTTTGGCTCTGCCATGCTCCACAATATCCTTCCATGAGGGCCTCCCAGGTGTTTAGAAGCTGGGGACTCTGTTCCACAGGTTGAAGATCAAATGAAGACAACTTCTGATAAATAAGTTATGTACTCACCATAACGTTCCATCTGAGTTATTTTTGTTCATTTGTCTTCAACCCTCCCTACCTTGCACAGGTTGTGTGGTGGTCTGACAAGTAGAGCATGTGGTCACTTCCTGCAGACCTCTTACTCTTCCCTTTTTGCTTATACAGATGTTTAGTGTGTGACATGGTGTTGGGTCGGGTGTTGACGATAGTTGGGCAGCAAACTCGATCTGAAGGTAGGAAGGAGACAGGGGCATTATGGGTAGGGGAGGAGCTTTGAGCTCCGATCAGATGCTGGATATGCGGCCGAGTCAGATCCGGGAGCCCACAGGTTGAAGACAAATGAAGATTAAATCAGATGGAACGTTGTGGTGCGTACATAACTTCTTTTTATCCAAACGCAGCCTTCCAAAGTAACAGAAAAAAACAAGTGAGGTAAAATTATTTTTTTACGAAATTCTGGACAGTTGAAAGGTATGTACCAGACTCTTCTTTCGAGAGGCTCTGAAACAGAGAAGTCAGATTAGCTTGCTTGTGTTTAATTTGTCACTGGTAGATGATAATATATGTATTAACTGCTGCAGGTGTATTAGCACAGAAGTCTCAGTTTGCCTACACTACCCAAGTTTTTGAATGAGAAACAGGCTGTGATGCGTTTCTGCTGACCCCAGTATGTGCAGGCTAGCAACTACTCATAATTGAGATGCTAGTGTGAAAAAAAAAAACCTAGAAGTTAGTAAGAAATCGCACTGATCTGCTGTGAACAAATGAAACAGGTCATTCCCCTACTACCATCAGATGGTAGATTTATAAAATATGAAAGTATTTTGCAAAGTCATATTAATGTTTTGTGTGTGTGTATATATATATTAGTCCTGAAAAGAATTATCTGTAGCTGCTGAATGTATAATGCCATTAATAAGTGTCTTGTTTAGTCTGTGAAGTGTAATTGTCAGCGACGTAGAAGGGTTAGCTGTAATGTGAGACTAGATGGACACTGCACAGACTACTGCCTACAACAGAAAACTGTCTTTCCACAAAGAGTTTGTGAATGTTGCTCAATGGCACAGCGGTTCCTTTTCTGTTACATCACACGGGGTGGATAATGGGACTTGTTTGGCCATGTGTATGGTTTCCTGTTTAGAGACGAACAGATGCTGTCTTTAAAAGATGGGATCACTGTTCACTCAGTTGTTGTTCTGACTTTTAAAAAGAGCAACTTGAGTACACTAGTTAGAAACCCAGTGATCTGTGAGGGGAATGGGGCTGGGTTTGCCCTATTGCCTTAGGGCTTGCACAGCTCTGACACATCCAACAACAAAAGACTAGTATGTTCCAGTCAGCAACCATTAAAAATAGAGACTCAGTTGCCATATTAATGTGAACTGAAGTTGTGCTTTGTAAAGGAAACTAAGTTTGAGAGGGAGGCAAGGTGGAATTGGCATGGATAAAGTATTATATTGTTGTTGTTGCTGTTAATGTTATACAAATGCTGAGCAGACAGTTTAAGCAGAAGAAATATTTTTGCATTTTTTTTATCTGGTTCAGTGTATGTTTGATTATCCAAACCAGCCAAGTCCCAATTAGTTCGGATAATCTACTGTCAACTGTATTTGCCCCATTTGTGCTGTTGTTAGCTAGTGGTCTAACTCCAGCTCTCGTAGTAAATTCTGCACAGACCACATCCCCCACTATTGCTCTTAAATACAGTTCTTTGTAGAAATGTACTACAAGGGTAGTATGGCATCTGATTTCTTCTTTTAGAAATGTATTCACTGCAGTTGTGCGCTGTTTGGTACATGCTTTACCGAATTTGCAATCCAGATCTCAGTTTGTGGAATATGGCATAACTTTGGAGGGCTGTCTTTCAGATTATTTTTCACTGAATCAGTTTCTGATATATTTTTCCCCAGCTTGGGGCATGATATACTGCTTAGATGCTACCCGAGTGTTTTCCAGCTGTAGGCAACCATTCAAAGTAAGCTGTTATGGCTGCATGTCTACTCCCTATATCGGATATCTTTGAGAAGACCCCTCTGCAGTGGGTACCTCCCTACTCACTAGTTTTTGTTTCTTTGCTGTTTAGGGCCCCAGTCCCTGCAGGTGAGTTTTTCTGAAAATGGACCATGTAGTCAACTTAAGAACCAAAGTTTCTCTATAAAGCCTCAGCCTGATTATTTCAGAACCCCTAGCATATATATTCAGCTTATCCTTTTGCTTCTGTAAACATCCCCATTAGTAGAAAATAATCAGAATTATTTCTGTTGCAGAGGTTTTCAGTGTCATCTCCAGATCATTTTCATCCCATAGCTAACCTATCCCAGTTTCCAAAAATCCTGTATAAAAACTGTTCTTGCATTAATGACCACCACCTGCTGGGCATCTCACAGTATGGCTTCTGCTTTTCCTCCAGCATTACCACTACCTTGTTCCAGGCCATATAAAATATCTTGGAAGATGGACAATGGAATCCTCACAGCAACACTCTTTGTAGTTCTTGAAAAGTCATTTGATCAAGTAAACCATTCCCTACTTCTTGGTATCTCCACCAGTGCCATAATTACCTGACCAGCCGAGTCATCCAAGATTATAAAAGTAATGCCATTTCTACTTCACATACCTCTTCCTCTAGACTGGCTCAGCATCCAGTCCTTAGTTTACTTTTTGTGTATGTATTTATGAATTACCATTAAAAGTACTCTCTGTGAATCTTACCCTTTTTTGTGTGGGATTTACTTGTATTAAGAAGGAACAATAAGTGAAACCCAGACAGCCTTACAGAATGACCATACTGGTTTACAGATTATGACATTCAAGTTGATGTCCTCAAAGCTAATTCTTTATTGTCAAGCATGTAGCAAAACTTAGCAGCTTCGTATATTCTGGAAATCACTGACCCATAGATAATACCTGTAAGTACTTGGTTCTTACCCTAGTCAACCTGTCAGCATCCCCCAGCGTGTCTCCTTATTGTAGCAAAGTATGAGATCAGGTAAAGTAAACTCATGAAATAATTAGACTCCTTACCCAGGGACTCACACTTCAGTTGCTAAGAATTCACCTGCACCAAAGCTATTATGCACTTCCTATCACATAATATTGATAATACAGTTAAACTGCAGAAAAACTCTGCAGAAGATTTGCATGTTTAGTACTTCAGCTGATCCTTTTAACCACAACTGTTTACTTTCAAGCTCCAGCAGCACTCTCCCAGTTATAGAAAGGGCCACCTTACTACTCTGCTCTACTATCAGCAGTTGACATGTAATTTCTACCCTCCTCTAGCACCATTGTGCTGCAGTCTTTTGCTGTGATGTACTATCATAGATCCCATGTGTCTGGTAGCCAGACTTTATCATATTCAGTTCTGTCTGTCTCAAAAAGAGCCTCCTCCAAGCTCTCATCAGCTGTGCAACAGTTCCATCCCTTCAGACATATGATCAGATGTTCATCATTAGATGACTATTGTAGTAATGCTGACAGATGGGACATATCCTGCCAGTGATCCCATAGTGTGGTCATTATGCCAAAGCTTATATGTTCATTCCTCATGCACCGTACATCCGACCTAAGACCCAGGCATGGGAGTATGGGCTGGTACGTAAAGAGATGTGAAGGCACAGAAAACCTCAGAAGTTTTTTGTCTCCAATCTGTGAAGCAAGATTCTCTCTCTAGCTTCATCTGTCAGCTGTACAAAAGGATCCAGCTGCCAATGTGAGGGAGAGCCAAGTACCCTGCTGGGGATCGTTTCATTTTTGACATTTCTAAATTCTGAACTTTGTTCATGTCATCAAAGAGAGGCAGATGTTTCTGTGGTAGGCAGATTCTATAGAAGGATAAGCATACGCAGTGTCTTTTCTGCTTAGGATCTGATCTTCAAGTCGAGGGCCGGTCTGCATATCTGGTCCTTATTGTGAAAACCCCTAGAAGACATCTGTTTTCTTTAAAAGTCTATTTAGAAAATAAATGCCTAAAAGCTGTAGCATGAGCCACTATGTCATCAGAAGCTCTCGCTTCAGACATACCTTCACAGCCTTAAAAAACAAAAAAAAAAATAACAGAAAGAAGACATGATCTTGATTGCTTCTTTTTCTCTATCAGTCAGGTGTCTGTTTTGAGGCTGTTGATAAGCTTGAAGACTGTCTGACCTCTGGGCATGTTCCCACTATTGAAGGCCAACAAGGAACAGCCTTCTGGCACATCCATATCCAGTCAGTTAAATGGCCTTAAAGGCCATGGGAGGTAAAACCCAGGCTTGAGATCTCTGGGGACTACACAGTGTTCCTCAATTACTGATTCACTGAGGGAGATGCATCTGTGGACAGACTCTTCATGTATAATTTCCTTAGAAACCACCAAAAATAAAAAGCAAAACACAAAGCACCTTTTACTTCCTGCAGTAACTATTTCCAAAAATCATCTGCAAGAATAGGAGGACTTTCCTTAGTTTTTTTTTCCCCAAGCTCTTGTGTCCAAGTCGCCAGAGAATCTGTAGACTATTTGTCTCAGTTATACTCCCCTTTGGGCTATGAGTCTGATCCAGAAAACACTATCTCACTTCCCCCAAGAAGAACTGTCTTTTGGGGATACAATCCAAAAAATGGACTATTTTAATTGGGAGGGAAAACAGCTTTCTGAATCTCAAAAAAAGACACTATAATCTAATATATATGGAAGTTCCCAAGCCTTTGCTGTCTCCTCCTATACTAGAAACTTTGGAGGACACCTTCCTTTCAGTTTCTGTAGCACCAGAGCCTCAACCACCTGCACTGAAAATCCTGATGGGTACTATAAAGTCCCTGATAGCCACAATATCTTTACAAGAATCCTACATGTGAACCTGCAGCTATTTCTACAGACTCCAAGAAGCCATCTTAACTTTTTTCCTTTCATTATTGCCTTACCCAACAATAAATACAGTATGGCAGTGGACATGTGTGGAAATAAAGTTTATACTTTAGCCACTTTAGCTTTCCATGATGTTAATTATCAAATGCATATGATCAAGTATCTGTTATTCATTTTTGACATTTTCAAACTTATTCTTAATTTCCCTGACAAAGGACTCTAAATCTGTTATTCAGAATGTGATTTCTTCTGCCTAGCAGGTTACAAGTCATTCTGTTAATATGACCTAGCAGCTCTGTATAAGCCGTCTGTTCTCAAGTGAGTGCCCCCCATCCCTCCCAACTCAGCCTATCTCCCTCCAAGCTTCCCAACAAACTTTTTTTCAAACTTTCTCTCAGGAAAAAAAGCCATCTGGTCTCAAGTGAGTGCCCCCCCATCCCTTCCAACTCGGCTTATCTTCCTCCAAGCTTCCCAACAAACTTTTTTCAGACTTTCTCTCAGGAAAAAACAATCCCAGATTTTTAGGTTTTACAAATAATTTAAAAAAGTATATGCCGCGGTGGTACGGCGGTAGCGTTGTTACCTCACTCAATAGGTTCTCCCGTTTGATTCTCGGTTGGGCTTGGGAGTGCCTTCTGTGTGCAGTCTGCATGTCCTCCCCACGGTTGGGTAGCATTTGAAAGACATGTGTAAATGGGCGTGCCTTCGTTGAAGGCTGAGCGTCGAGCTGGCACCACGGTGTTTTGTAAAAAATCTACTGCCAATCATTAACAGACCGGAGTTCCGCTGTGGCGACCCCTTACCGGGAAAAGCCGAAAGACAAACAACAGCAACAAATAATTTAAAAAGGTACACAATACAATGGAATTTTCTTCCTGCTAAACGTACAGTCCCCTCAGGTACTTTCAAACCATCAACATCTGATTTCTCCTATCATTTCAGACCTTCTTAGAGCAGGACATAATAGAACCTGTTTGTCCATGTCAAAAAGGAAAGTGCTTCTACTCCAAGTTATTCCTAGTTCCAATAAAAGAACATAATTGGAGACTAATTCTAGATCTCTCTATCCTGAGTACTGTAACATAGGATTTCATAATCCAAGAGGTTAATACTCCAGAATATTTTCCCTTTGATTTTTCTTAAAGCTTTTCTGGTTAACTTAGATCTCAAGGATGCTTACCTTCATATTCCCATCCATCCGTCTCACAGGAAATGCTTAAGATTATGTGCCTTGGGATTTCACTTCAGTTTACTGCTTTACCTTTTGGGCATTCCACTGCTCTGACATTATTCTGCAGACTCCACGGTATCCACATATATCCATATGTGGATGACTTGTTGAGTCAACCCATTTCTCTTCAGACTGTTTCTTCCAGAACCTAGGTTTCACTCCGAATTTTCAACAAGTCCTAACTTCTTCCCTCTCTAGTATTCCTATGTTACCATACCAACATATCTGTAATGATAGGCCTTTCTTCCTTTAGACAAGATTCAGTTCCTAACAGATTGCTTTCTGTCCCTGAAAAGCCTTTTCTTTGACCTCAGTAAGAGATTCTGAGCGCTCTGGGATGTATAGCATCCACAACACAAAATATCCATTTGCCAGACTATGCATGAGGAAAATTTAGTGGTACCTAAAATCTATCTGGGCACAGCAATATAATCCTTTGTAATTCGTAATTCTTGTCTTGCTTTCACAAAGAAATAACTGCTTTGTTGGATCACTCTGATAAGGACAAATACAGAAGTCCCCTTTCTTCTACAGAAGGGCTCAATATATATCCATCAATGCATCAGACAAGGCTGGGAGGGGGCTTGTTCAAATGATTTCAAGTTACACGGACTCTGGACAAAAATGCACTAAAGAGAACATACTAACGTAAAAGAAAAGAAAGTCTTGAAAAGAAGTGGGTTGTCCTCCAGTCTCTCAAGTCACCTTTGATCTCCAGGAATTCTTCAGGTCCTGATGGGACACCACCACTGTGATGTGGCACATCAACAAACAAGGGGCACAAAATCTTACCAACTCTGCAGATTAGCAGTGATTGCTTGGGACATTCCTGTTGATCACAGTCTTTACCTTCAAGCAGTCTACATTCCATCAGAACAGAACAGCTTTGCTTGAGCAGATCCATGGCAGACCTTCATGAATGGACATTGAATAGGGAAGTCTTCTTACAGATTGTCTAGTGGTGGGGTACCCCAGAGGTATATCATTTTGCCTCCACCTTGAACTATCAACTCAGAATGCTTTCCTCCAGGACTTTTTGCAAGGAAGACTGAAGAGCAAACTGTTATTCCTTTCCATAGACAGAGAACTCTGTATGCCCCCCCCCCCCCCCCCCCCCATTGAAAAAGTCTTGCTGAAAATTCAGAAGGACATTCCCAAAATTATTTTGGTGACCTTATTTTGGCCAGTACAATATTGGCTGTCCCTTCTATTCCACTTAGCCAGTGGCAATCACCACTCATTACCCTAAAGGATGGAGGACTCTCTAGTTCACCCAAACCTGAAGACTTTTATTTTCACAGTACGGATAAGTCTTTTAATTCCTTTTAAACACCTTTATTCAGAGGGCATGCTACAAGTAATATCAGAAACTATAACACCTACAACTAGAAAATCACATTTCAAAATGGAAAAGATTTTCTGTGTGGTGACAGAAAAGAGGACTGGATCCCTATCAAACATGGATACAATTTACCTTCAAATATCTACGTGAGCTGCTCAGTTCTGCCTTAGTTTATTCCTTTCACCAATAAACGATAATCCAACAACTGAAAAACAAGTAAACGCACTGAGTCCCAAACGAAAATGAGGTATTCCACCGGTTTTTATTTTAAAATTAAAACTTCCACGAACAAGTAAAAAAGAAGTAACAAATAAAACCAATCTCCGGAGATTGGTTTTATTTGTTACTTCTTTTTTACTTGTTCGTGGAAGTTTTAATTTTAAAATAAAAACCGGTGGAATACCTCATTTTCGTTTGGGACTCAGTGCATTTACTCGTTTTTTAGTTTATTCCTTTGTTAAGGTACATTTGTCAGCCATTTCAGTCTGTCTGCCTTTAGATCCTCCAAATCAAGCCCCTTTCTACCTGAAACCTGACGTGTGCTTGAGAAATTGACTATCACCTTTTGAACATTTTTCAGCTGTTTCTTAAAATATTGTACACAGAAAATAGTTATTCTCATATCCATAACTGCTGCTACAAAAAAGTCTCAGAGTTACATTCCCTTATGTTTATTCCATCTTTTCTTGTTTTCAATTTGGGTAGGGCATCCCTTGGAACCAGTCTGTATTTTACACCTAATGTGGTTACTGAAATATCTCTCAAATTAGTCTGTTTGCCTTCCTGTACTTTCCTAACCCTCAAAGTAAGGGAGAAAACATTCTTCGTTTATTATGTGTATGCAGACAGTCATGGTTTTACTTGGATGAGACCACACAGATTAGAAAATCTGATCAATTGAATATTTCACTGCTGTCCCACAGGAATTGATTTTGGATACATGCTTCCACTGTGTGAACTTGTACATAGGAGAGGCTTACAGTATCATTACTGTGCTAAAGATACTCAACTTTACATTTTCTATCCTCAGGGCAGTTTGACTACAGTGGATTCTATAAGCAAGGGCTTAGAATATATCCATAACTGATTAAACTGTAATCAGCTGAGATTTAACACTTGCAGGACAGGGGATGTGGCCGTCTATATCATTGTTATGGAATCCAACTTTTCGGTTTTGAAGCCATTCAATTTAATTCAGTTTGGAGTTTGAGAAGGTGTGGAATCTTGATTTTTTTTCCCACAGTACACTGACACTCGGGGACCATCTGTTCTTTGTTGACAAGTCTTCATTTTTTCACTTGCAGAACATTTCAAGACTTTCTAGTGGTATTGCATGCCATGGACTCATCTTGCATGGAGTACTTTAAGTCCCTTTGCCTATCATTCCTAGGATTAGACCTGGATTGCCTGCAGCTACTGCAGCTAAATTAATTATCTCATTACCATAGTTACACCAGTTCTGTAGAGTCTGCAGTGTCTGCTAATAAAGTCTCACATTGCCTTTGAAGTTCTCATGTTGGTTGACTGTGCCCTGCATTACATGGGTCCCCTTGTCTGAAAGTGGTCCTGGTCCCAAACAACCCACCAAGATGTTTGCATCCTCATCCCTTAGAGATGCAAGAGATTCCAGCAGTAATTTGGACAACTCCCAGTGTTTCTGCTTTTATCATCAGGCACTACTCTTTTGTAACCTTCTCCCATAATGGTAGAGTGTGATTCCTTTTCTGGCCATAATTATGAGATTGTTTAACATCTTTTTTAAATAATAGTTTGGATCTGGTCTCAGTGATTTTATATTTCACAGCTAATACTGCTCTGTCTGTAGTGTATTAACAATGTAATTCTCTGTCGTAATAGTATTTTTTTCTAAGCACATTAATGCATTTGAATCTGCGTGTGCAACTTCAACTGAATTGAAATACTTGTTTTGGAAACATTTCTTATAGCAGTTAGAGCTGCTAGACGAATTCCTAATATACTTTCACTTTATTTTGCTAGGGTGTTCTCCAATCTAGTCCCTGTTTCATGCTTAAAGTAGTGACAGACTAACTTCCCTTTTTTTTTCAGAATATTGTAATCAGGGAGAATAACTCCACCATGTCATGGACATGTACCATCAGTTAAGATTTTCCTTTGAGGGGGCAGACTCTGTCCACAAAATAGCCAGTTGCCTTTTCTGAAAGCGAGCATATTCAGAAACCTTGGAAGATTACCCGAGTCAGATGGCTGTCTGAATGCATTGTTTTGCCAGTATAAGCATAATAGCCCTCATGCTACAGTACTTAAATCTTATGTCATTGTAGCAGTTTCTATACTTTTTACCTTTGTCACTGAAGATGTCTGTACAGCAGGTAGGTGGTCTCCTCTCAACATCAGTGCAGGACATTATAAGCTGGTTGTAATGTCCAGGCTTTCCTTTGGGGTCATTGATATAAGGAGAATATTTAGCTATGAACCTCTGCCCACAAGGATTTGCTTGGAAATCTTTTCTTCTGGTACAGGAGCTGGATCTCCTGCTAACTGGTATAGAAGTTGTGTACTTAGTATAACAATATGTCTATAAAAGTAGATCCATTCATTTTAACATTTAGCCACCTTCCCCATCTCTGGTATTATTGGCCTTGAGTCTGCCCTCATTTTTGCTTAGTCTAGTCTTTAGATGTTTTTCACACATCACACCGAAGACCTGGTAAACCTTAGCACCATGGTACTGTATAGGACAGATGTTACAGGGGTGGATCTCCTATCAGAAGCAAAAAATGTGTACTTAGCATAACAACAGATCTCTAATGTAAGCCCATCCCTGCCTTTGGTGTAGTTGGTCTCCAGTCTTTCCTTGTTTCCCTTAGTCTAATCTTTAGATGCCTTGCAAACATTACACTGAAGACCCTGAAAGGTTTCACACAATGGTACAGTGTAGGATAGAGGGACAGAGATTAGTACCCAGGGAATGTTTTACTTACTGAGTGGTAACAGTTCTCCTGTTACACAGAATAGATCTGCTCTTACAGATCTTTTGTTGTGGCAAGTACGCAACTTTCATTTTTATATGCAAATGCTGTTCACCTCACGTTA
The DNA here is from genome assembly GCF_019279795.1 of Protopterus annectens. Taxonomy (NCBI): domain Eukaryota; kingdom Metazoa; phylum Chordata; order Ceratodontiformes; family Protopteridae; genus Protopterus; species Protopterus annectens. The sequence continues at coordinate 977,154,683 of NC_056746.1, read as the reverse complement.
GGTATGTAGTCTAAATTTAAGATTTTCTTAATGACAAAGCATTTGTTTCAGTTGTACATTCTGTATTATTTTGTCAATATGCTGTCTGGTTCTATGGCATATAGAGATAAAGCCATGACTACAAGCCAAATGACCATGGCTTGCCTAGCTGAAGGAGCCAGGAAAAGGAAGATGGAAGTGAGTGAACAATGTCTGTTCACCTATCCTAAAGGGAAGGTGACAGTCTGACTCCCTTCACCTCGAGCACCTGTCATAGGAAAGGCATCTTGCAGGTATAATAGGAGTCTGGACTGCAACTTCAACTGACCACTTTATAGAGTTTAGTGAGAAAGTGCATCCACTCAGGGAAAGGCATTACATACCCTCACATCTGTGACCATGCACACAACTGCCAAAGGGAGAGATTAGAACCATATAACAAAAAATATTGATGGCTGTCTGGGGAAATCTGCAATGACCTTGATCACCTGAACAGGGAACAATGGGTCTGTCTGATTGTGGTAGTCTGATGGTTTGGCAAACATGGGGAGAAAAGGATTTAAAAAAAAAATGTTCTTGTTACATTTCTTATCTGTGTCTCTGGCCTTGGCCAGTTGATTAATCTAGCTAAAAAGTCAAATAACTTTATAATCTTATAATTTAGTTTGGTTTCTTTCATAGGGACCCAAGTTAGTATGGGATTCAAGACCCTAAGACAGCTGGGGTGCACATGTCCTCTAACCCAAGTAAAGGGATGCTGAAATAGGCCAAAACAGGTATGTCTGTGTGAGTTTGAGATTTGAGAAATTTGAAGTGCCATGCAAGAGGGATAAGGATGGCTGTGCTTACATGTTTACCCATTGTAGAAGGCTATCTTGAAAATCAGAAATGATTAACACTAGAAGCTTTTATTTATTTTTTTTATTTTTACTCTAATGTTGTTCTGTAATAAATTCATAGGTTATATTTGACATATTTTGTGTGGTATATTTATCAGTCATCTGAAGCTATTACTTAATATAATATTTTGGGGATGGAGAGGTAATACAAGTTAAGACAAACTTTGTAAGGATTGGGGAGGAGAAATATGTTTCTGTATGCATGTGTGCGTGAAAGACAAAATTATTTATTTATTTTTTTATATGAAGCCTTAGAAAGGCAGAACTATATGTTATAATACCTTGCTTGGTGAATAACTACAAAGTGCAGAAAGTTAAGAAATTATAAAATTGTTGGTATGAGGGGGTGACAAGTCATCAAATTAAATTGCATTTTTATCTAGTATGTTCAGGACAAAAATAATTTTATATGAACAGAAGGTAAGTACTTGTACAGAGCAGTAGGGCTAGCCAATAAGTCCTTAAACCTGTACATTTTATTTTTCTTGTAAATGTATTTTAAGTAAAAAGCACTGCTGTTCAACAAGCGTGGGGATGCTAAATATTTTATTTTTGTACTTTATTATTCATTTTTAGGGAGCACCATGGAAATGTTATGCCTCCCTCTGTAAAAGATAACAGTGGTAGTCATGGTTCTCCCATCAGTGGAAAACTAGAAGGCATCTTCTTCAGTTGCAACACAGAATTTAATACTGGTAAGCCGCCTCATGATTCACCTTATGGAAGGTATCGATTCGAGGCTCCGGTAGAAAACCTGTTCAATCCAAACACTAATCTCTACTTTGGGGACTTCTATTGCATGTACACTGCTTACCATTATGTAATTCTTGTTATTGCACCAAATGGGTCACCAGGGGATGAATTCTGCAAGCAAAGGCTTCCTCAATTAAACATAAGTGATAACAGGTTTCTGACCTGCATTGAAGAAGATGGAGTGATGATCTACCGCCATGCTCAAGATGTCATCTTGGAAATTATTTATACTGACCCAGTTGATCTTTCACTTGGCACAGTCTCCGAGATCATTGGCCATCAGTTAATGAGCTTATCTACTGCAAATGCAAAGAAAGATCCTAGCTGCAAGACCTGCAACATCAGTGTTGGACGCTAACAGTTTCATGACTTCAACCATTCCATCTCCAGATTATAAATTGATTGCCCTTTTCTGTTTTCGGAGGCATGCAAATGCAGCTTTACCAAAAGCAAACAGCACATTTACTTACAATTGTTTGTCTTTACTAGCATTCCTTAGTGTTCTCTTCTCTTTATTCATATATTTGTGAAGTTGCTGCTAAGGCAAACTATAACACTGCTCTTTCTACTGGTGGTGATGCGTTAACAGACTTATCTGTTTTAGATGCTGCAATATATTCCTTTGCCAAATGTAATAAAAATGGTAAGTAAGGCTGCTGTAGCAAAGTAACAGTAATGGCTTTCATGTGATGTTAAAATATTTTTCATTTTTACCTGCTGAATTAAAAAAAAATGTTACAGTGCAGTTAAAAAAAAAAAAAAGCACGAAGATTTGTACTTGCAGCATGTTTTTAATCTTGGAGTATAGAGACATCAGCACTTCAACATGTTGTTTAACAGTGTAACATGTTATTAGCTAACAGAAAGCATATTTCGTGCTTAAACACAATAAATATTGTAGAAAAATATTTTATTTGTACTGTTGTATAAAATATTTACAAAACATACGGAATGTCCAGAATGTTAACCATAGGAATTAGTTATACCATAAACCACAAGTGTCTTGTCAAAGGAATAAACTACAAACTGTGAACATTTTTTATAGCTGTAGTGTTTCTGTCACTTAACATTTGACAGATTTGGGTAAACAGTAAGTGAATCTGGAATGATGGTATTAGATCTAAAGACATTATTAGAAAACAGCAAGCTGTATACAAACATGTCATATTTAACATACAATACACAGAGTTTTCATATTTTTGTAAACGTTACTGACAGGCATGCATTCATTATGCAGAAGTATGACCAAAACGCTAGCTTTTATAAAACAAGATTTTCTTCATTGACATAGTAAAAGGCATTCCATTTTTCATTTTTTTTCCTATTATAACAAAATGGCAATTTGTACAAACATTTGAATGCAATTGTAAATCTCATTTAAAGCATTACATGGAATTGCAGTGTGCACCGTTTCACTTTTGTCTTAGTCTCGTTTCCTCTGTTCATTAGAAAGCTGCAAAGAATTTGTGATGGCAGAACTGTGACTCTGAGATATGAGTGAAACAACCAGTCATCTTTAACAGAATCAGAATAAAAGTTCTGATAAATGCAGAACCATACAGCCAAATCATTAACTGCTAAATGGTTACTAGGCCAATATGATATGTGTAAATTGTAGCTTGGCAAATTACTACTGGAGGCACAGAATAAGCATTCTGCTAAGCAGGGCATAATATAGACTATTGCCAAGATTCAGGCAAATATGATGCCACATAAGGTAATCCTTGTCAGACAGAAAATACTTGTAAGCTGCAGTGCTAAATTTCTACAGGATATAGGATCAATATTGATTCTGATTCAAGGTTTAACCCAAGCAGGCTGAAATTTTTATTGGTTATGTATTACTTGATGTTAACCTTGCCTTTGTTATTTTAAGCTTCTATTTTGTTTGAGTTTCCAGATCACTAAAATTGGTACATACAGTAAGAGAATTCCCATGAGAAAAGCGATGGGATATTCACAAGGAATACATGAATGCTTTTTATTCAGATTCTTGCCCATTAGAAGCACAAATTATCGGACTTTAGTGCAGTAGAAATTGCTACAAAGACTAAATCTTAAATTGGGGTAAGCCAGTGGGCACTAACAGAGTAGCAGTAAAGGATTGTTCACACCTGCTGCAGATACTAAATAGTAAGAATGGCCCATACCAGGATGTTAGATATGCCACAGGTAAGCATTTTGAATTATTGTTAACATTGGCTAGATGACAGAAGAATATATTGCCAGTGTCAGTTACAGCATTTGGGAACAGTCCCTCCCACATGTTGTGGTTGTGAATATCCAAGTATTAATCAGTGATTACATACAACACCATTCTGTAACGTCTGCTGTTCCAACTTGTTCCTCTTAGAGTGCACAGGTGCTTTGGGCATTACATGCCATATGTGGTGCCTTGGTGCAGTGATTATTCGATCAATGCATCTGTTTCAGTGATTGGACTACTAACAATCTTTGCAGCTTGTTTGATGGTATTCACTTGTGATCTAGCATGTACTTTTAACATCTATAAAAGTACCTTGGCACATATGGCCAGCCACATCTTTTTTGTACTCCCATAGTCATGATGTAGCATTCATTGGTTAAGGAAAGTGAAACACTATTACAAACTGTGAAAACTTGCCCACCTTCTCCTCCTGTCCATGTAAATGTGTTGATGGCTGCAAGCACTGAACTTGGCACACTGTACAGTACTGAGTTCAGAATAACCCAGCATTATAGAATGAGATGAAGCTTGTTTTCTTCACATCATGTTACTAGTATACAGCATAGCCATATATGCCAGATGTGGTGATTCAAGGAATATAGTAGTGATGCTCTGCTGTAGCCCAGCAGTGGCTGTACTACTATTCCACACTGACATACAAGAGCTAATGTGAGCGGAGCCTGCAGTAGTTACAGATCTGTAACTTCATGACCATCCTACATGTTTTGAAGATTGCACCTTGAAAGCCTTAGAGTAATACATCTCACAAGTTATGAAATAAGACTACAAGTGAAATGCTACTGTAGTCTGCCTAAAGGTTATCTATGTTTTAATTTATATATCACTTTTGGATATACCAAAGTTTTCTGAGATAACTGGTTTGCTGGTGACAAATTTCATAACTTCTAACAAACAGCTTTGTCCTAAAACAACAGTTTCATTTGTATATACTGCTCTATTTTAGGATTTGTATGTCACTTTTTGGTCTCCCTTCATATGCGTGTGCTTAAACTAATGTGCATGTTTTTAATTTTGTACCACATTTATTAACTTTAGAGTGCTGCTGTTGTATATATCTTGGCTTGTTTGGATAGCAGATAGTTGTTTGACTTGCATAAAATTTAATATGGACAGTTCTGATTGTTGCCTTTGGTGAAACTTTTTGTGTATTGTGAGCTTTGGTGTAGAAGTTGTTACACTTTAACATATTTCAGCTTATATAGTGAGAGGTGCTTCTGCTTGCTCAGTGTAGATTATAAATGCTACACTGTGTAGCCATTTCTCTGGCATTTGTAAGTCATAGCACCCCTGCCTTACACAAAGTAGTCAGTATCTGTCTACCAACGAATATGTGTAGTCTGAATCTGCCTTTGTACTGATCAGTCAAGTCTCTGGCTGACGGTTCTTGATATTACAGTTTAACTATTACTCTGCCAAGTTCTTGATTTTAACTAAAATTGCACTGCTAATTTGTGTATTCAGACTTGCATATTGTCTTTTGAATGGCACTGTTTAACATTTCAGTATATTGGTTATAGTGCTTTGTCTGGCTGATTGGTTTGTTATTAAATGCTATTTTTTTTTTTTTTCCCATTACAGATTAGATGCCAGTGTTATAAATCCCAGGACTTAGATGAATCTACATTTTGTTTTGCATATTGTACCTTATACATCAGAAAATATAATCAGATTAGAGGTATATGGTCAGTGAGTAGAAAGGCTATTATCAGTGGGATTTTTTTTAAGATTGTTTTTTTTTTTTTTTAAGATTTTAACCACATTTTCTGACCCCCGGATAATACTTAAAATGTGAGCTTCATTCAACCCATTATTTCCCAGCAAAATATAAACTATTTAATGATAATGGCATATGTATTATTATTAGTCTTCACAAAACCTGAATTTTAATATATTCAAGTGTAGATTGCTAAAATGATACGTTACCAATTCCTGGTATATCTGTTTGTGGAAGCCATAACAAAAGATCTTTACTTATTCCTTCCAGCAACTACAGTTATGTCAAAGGCAATACTGCAGTCATGTCCAAGGCAATACAAAATACTGTTTCTTTTTCCTTTTAGTATACAGAGTTCACAAAATCAAATAAATAGGCTATGAAAGAATCTTAAAAGTATTTAAGAGTCTAAACACTGTTTATCTAAAATCTGAGGTAATAACTGTAAAGGAAAGACATCCTTGACTGTTCACACTTCATGAATAATAATACAACCTGTCAAAACGGATAATATGTTGACTTCAGAAGTGGGAGACTATTTAGGTCTCCATCACAAAAAGAGGTCTTGAAGGAACCCTGAACTATGAGAGAGTTGCTTTTGGGGTTAGGTTCTGCTTCTGAATCCAAATACATCACTGTAGACAGAGAACAACATTTGGGGGAAAAATAGTCCTTTTTGTTATTTTATAGCACTTCCACAGATTTTTTTTTTAATGTGACAGAATATTCCTGTGTGCATTCTTTGCTCAGACATCCTTTGGTGTACAAACCAGTGGAAGAGATTGAGCATATCACTTAGTTATACTACACATATGCCCAAGCACCAACAGTGTCCTGTTAGTTTTGAGGAGGAGGAGTATTCAGGATCATTACAGTATCAATTCAAGCATTGGCCTCAAAACATATGTTGGTGCGATGATGTTGGTTTATGGCTACTCATATTGTCATCCATTTATCTTCTAGATCGTAGCTATTTTTTTTTTGTAAGAAAAAAAATACCTCTTCTACCTTTTTATCTTTGAAGGAGAAAGAAGACTTTTATATGATACATTTCAAGTCGGCTATGAGTGTAGTCAAGACTGCATGTAATATGCTCAGCTGTCCCCATTTTCTGATTCCAGTCTGTCTCTTAAAGGATATTTAATTGAGGAAAACTATTAAGCTATTATACATGGGGCAAATGATAAAAGAGTGTTTTATGCTTTAACCTGTTCAATTTTTAATTTCCTATTGTTTATGAATAATTTTCTGTGGCAGATCACTTCATACTTTGATTTCTCAGGTGAAAGTTGCGTTCAATGATAATTTCATTATCTTCCTGTTACTGTGTCTTTTTTTTTCAATATGCTGCACTCTAGAATTTTATGGAGTCCCTAGATGTAGATGAATGTTTCTGTCACACTTTTTCTTCTGTGGAAGTATGTATGCTGGGCTTCTTTACTATCTCTGTTTGTGTATCTACTAGGTATATTATACACTATAAATTACAGTAGTCTGACATGTATTAGATGTACACCAGCATGTTCACATGGAAGACTGTCTCCTTGCTGATGAAATAATTGACACCAGGAACATTGTGTAAGATGCTCAGGTGGTTAACAGAACCAATAAGTGATGGAGATTTAACCTAATGTACATTGCCTTTGTAAGCCTGTTAGACGGTAATTTTACTATGTAACTTTCTCCAGTTCATAGATTTAGAGTCCACGTCTAGACAGTGTGCTTGACTCCATATGTAGAACTGATTTAGCTCTGATAGTGAATGTCTTCCATTGAATTATTGGATATTCTAAATTTTACTTTTAACCATTTTTCCTATGAACCCAAACATTTTCCTCTGCTTATATATTTCTTGACCTCAGTTTTTTTTTTTTGTAAAAAGTGTATTCAGTTTTGTTTGCTGTTTCAACTACAGTAGAGTGGATTATCAGAAACGTCAATTATCTGAATGCAGCCTTCCAAAGTTTTCAGGTAGCAAAAATCATAAAGTTTGAATTTGTAAATGTTATACATATTCGCTTGTGCTTGTTTTCTGAGCTTGTAGCTTGCTCATTTGTGAAAAATATTCTTTATTGTCAACTGGAATCACTAAATGGTTGAAAAGTGTATTCCCTGTGTGCAGAAAAACAAGATTTTAAAAGTTTTTTTTATCCAGTTCAATGTATGTTTGATTATCTGACCTACCTTAGGTCCCAGTTAGTTGGATAATCAAGACTGTGCCGTACTACAGTGTGTGGAAATTTAGTCTGTTAAAACTTTATAGTATTTTAAAGAGCGTGGTCTGCTGTTGTATGTTGGAGCTACTTTATATACTATGTAAAATTCTGCATCAAACAGCTTTCTTTTCATATCTGTGTTATATTAATGCATTTGGTAGTCGCATTTCCATAGCTTATGTAAGTGTCTACAGTGAAGATTGTGTGCTTTTATACCACATCCATTTTTTTTCAACAAGAGTGTAGTTAAGCATTCTTTTCTTAAAAAAAATATTTTTTTAAGTATATAAAAAATTACTTTTAGAACTCTTGCCAGACACAGAAGTTTAAATGATCTGTCTCCAACCTTGCATTAACATTAATGTGCCAGTAAGATATAACTACCCCATTGTTTGGTCAAGAGGCAGTTGGGTTTAATTGCAGGGTATAAAGGACTGGAAAACAAATGATTCATTAAATGCCGTCCTATTAAATTAGCTGTTTAACAAAACATTTTTTGTTAAACTATCAATTTAACAGGTTGTACATTGGCAAATGTATTTCTTGCCCTTTTATGCATTATAGTTTTAACCCAATAACTATTGGCCTAACAGTGAAGGTACTACATAACTGCCACCATGTTAGGACATTGGAAAGTAGCTTGGTTAAGCTTACACACATTCTGAGAGATTTATAAAAGTAAGCTTTTATTTTTTTTAGTAGAAAAAAAAATATTTAACAAATGAGTTTTCTCTTGCATATTCATGGGAGCACATTTTGTTGAAAGAATAAGTTTTGTACCTAAAAGTTACACTGACCTTTGCTGATGATGTTTAAAAGAACAAAGACACATTGATGGAGAAAAAGAATATTTACTGCTGACTGGTTGTTTTCAACTCCACATTTATTTGTCATTGTCATACAGCATTATGCAAGGAGAGCTAGGCATGGACTGTTTTTGTTAGCATCTGTTCCCTAAGTAGCTTTTCTTCTACCTCTTTGCATTACTTATGAGACACTGCTTGAGATGGTAAGCAGATTTAATGTGTGGTTTGCCTCTTTGCTATAACTTTAAATCATTTCATTTTTTATGTAGTGTAGCTAATATCTAAACCTGCAGTTGTAGATAATTTATTGTCGATTTACTGAAGTGTGCATGTCATTTAGGAATCTATTTGTTAACTTTCAAAAATATTCTTTATGAAATTACATTATCTTCTTTGAGTAGATTTAAATGTGTTGAACTTTCTATTTTTATTAAATTATCTTGATGTTATATAGCCCATAACATCTGTTCAAGTTAAACTTTGTATCATGTAGCAGAATATATACCATTTTTTTTGTTAATGTAATACTCATATAAAACACTAATTTAAAGAACTGCGGCTGTGAGTCCTAAAACTTACCATTTTTTGTAGTATTAACAAAAAAAGGAATGCTGTATAAATGGTCATTAGCCTTTTATTGCATTCTAGTTCACCAGTGGCAACAACTTGTAAGCAAGAAATGTCTAAAAGCAAAAGAGCAATACAGAGTGTCTCACACAAACACACTTGAGAAGTGAGGATAATATTACGTACTCTGACAATACTTCTGCTTCTACTACAGAATTTGTGGAAACAGAGCTGTCGAGTAAAAGGATTACTGAAAGGATCTTTATTTCATTTCTTTCAGATGAGACTTGGCTGGTGAGGTTAGGAGACACTATTCTACAGCCATGATTCTTTGTCTTTTTCAGCAGGAGTCATTTTTTTGAGTGGAAGCAACACAAAGCACTGTGGAATGACTGAACTCGTACTAATATTGAACTTGTCATTTCCTGACAAGTTGTGCATTAAGTAATTATGAAAGTTAAACTGTTCTGTTTGAGTTTTTTGTGGAAGAGTAACAAGATTTCGTTTTTGTTTCTTAAAGCAGCAACATTTCTTACCTGCTTATTCAGTATATCAAAACTGACTGATCTGCGTATGTACATTACACAAAACATTTTGGATCACCGATATGTAGGGAAGTGTTCACTGCCTCTGTTTCTGCCAGAAAGAACAGCAACTGTCTGATGGTATAATGAAAAGTGAAGTTATGTTACAGTGATGATATAGCTTCAGACCATTAATATGAATAGTATGCCACCAAATGGTAAATGTCATTAACATACCTATAGTTTCTGTACTTTTTTATCCAGACTAATGCGGTGCAGTGGTGCAGCAGTTAATGTTGTCACCTCACAGCAAGAGGTCCTCCGGTTTGATTCTCAGCTGGGGTGCCCTCTGTGTGGAGTCTGCATGCCCTCCCTGCGTACGTGTTGGTATGTGTTTGGAGCATTTCTCTCCAGGCCTCTGCTGAAAATAGGCTCTATCTTAGTTGGAATTTCCCAGTCAACAAATGTTAAATAAGTAAATAAAATAATAAATAAATAATGCAATCTTATTTCGTATCTAATTTTTCCTTTACTGAGACCCGCATTTTTACTGCTATCTAAAAAAGTTCTCCCAACATGATCAAGTTATTTCTGTTCTTACATAGTTTTTCCCATACCTGCTAACAACCATTCTTAAACAAGACTATAAAAATAAGGCAGCATCAGCTTTTTCAGAAAAATGCAGCCTCCACCTTTAAATGTATTTCCTGTAAACAGCCAGTAGAAAAAATTGTACTTTGAGTATGTTATAAAGGAGAATTAAATAAATTATGACTGACTTGTGTGCACTCACTGTGAGTAGTCTTAGTGCTCTCTCTGCAACTGTCAAGTATCATAAGATTTCATAATGCTCTTATTAAATTCCTATGTTAGTATCATGAGAAACTCTGTATACTTTGGGATAGTGACATTGTGAGCATCTCTGTCAGTGGGATATGTATGGTTAATCATTGAAGAAAAAAATACATGAAGTAAAAAATAAAGTGTAAACACTGATATACCAACATGTGGTATACGATGTTTCCAGTTATAAGCCCATAAACCAATAAAACATTCACTAAAACAAATAAGTACACCAGTTATAGACATTCAGCACTACAAAACTATTAGTGGCTAAATGCCAAAAGTGCATCATTTTAATGGGCTTTGGTTGTACTGAAACAGTCAGAAATGTTTTACCATCACCCACAAGTAAAGTGCTAAATCCTTATACATTATTTAGTCCAAGCAAAAATCATTTATACATGTGAAATGATTAACTGAAGTATGTTCACATTTAAATGAAACATGTAGAGGTAATCAAAAACAATCACAGTGCATGTTGAAATTTGTCAAAAAAGTGACATCATTATCCTTGTTGCCCAGCAACCTTTAAATGTCTTGTCATCTTTCCTTACCCTGCATAATGTGATAAAGTGCACCAAGAAGGACGTCTTTCTCTGAAGAAATTTATGTAGAATGTTCAGTGCTTTTGATATTTTTCCTGTACACTTTTCATGTAACAGTTAAAACTGTTAATATTGGAAAGTCAGATTGTTTTAGCAACATCTTGCTTGCTGATTAGGACTTCTAGTAATCGCAGCTTGGCTTTGATGTTTTTGTATTCATAATATTCCTCTGCCATTGGAATCCGATCTTCTTTTTGTGCACTCCTACAATTAACAGTAAATGCAACTGCAGTAAGAGAGCTGAAGAAAGACTACTAGCATTTTTATGCAGAATTGTTACAGAAGACTACAGTTTTGTATATTTAATTTTCTTAAAAAAATATTTAGTGACAGAGCAGTGCAGAAGGTGAGCTGACAGCACTGGCCATTATTAAAGTTCTGTCTTAAGATGTTAGTGTTTGAGTTATTTTTCAGATTTTGTGTGTGTATGTGTAACTATACATAGATAGGTAGATGCATTTTACTGGTCCATGCACTTTCCCTTGAAGTAATGAAAAACTCTTATTTAAACTTAAGATGTTGCACCATTCTGTGCATGCATGCGCGCGCACACACACACACACATATATATATATATATATATATATATATATATATATATATATATATATATATATATATATATATAGATCATGCACATATACACTCTTGCGTACTTGCCAAAATTTGCTTATCCCCGGTCCACTACATACCTAGCAAAATGTGTACACCATATGTAGCTGCGTTTTCCATTAAAAAGTAGCTTCCCAAACTGCAAATGATTTTAATCTAGGAAAGTATCTTAAAATATGTTTAGTTATGTGCTCCCTAGTTGGGAGGCACAGTAGTTCAACAGTTAGCATTGTTGTCTCACAGCAAGAGGTTCCAGTTCAATTCTCGACTGGAGTGCCTTCTGTGTGGAGTCTGCATGTCCTCCCTGCATTCTCATGGGTTTCCTCCCACATTACAGAGGCATGCAACTGGAGCATTTCCGCCCAGGCCTCTGCTGAAAATGGGCTCTGTTCCAGTTGGACTTTCCTGGTAAACAAATGTTAAATAAATAAATTCTCAAGACTGCAACATTAAAAGGAAAATACTGCGTGGTGGTGCTGCGGTAGCAGTGTCGCCTCACAGTAAGACGTCCTGTTCGATTCTCAGCTAGAGCGTCTTCTGTGTGGAGACATGCGTGAATGGGCGTACCTTCATTGAAGGTTGTGCATCAGGGCCGGCAACTCGGCCCGTAAAAATCTACTGCCAATCATTAGTGGACCTGAGTTCTGTTGTGGCGACCCCTTAACCAGGAAAAGCTGAAAGTTACAACAACAAGGTATAGTTAGGAAAGATACTCAAAAAGAACTCTGGTAAGTACAGTAAATAAGCCTTACTGTTGCCACCAGAGTGATTAAAAAAGTTGTCTAATGATAACATTTGCTCAGAAACTTACTTTAAGAGTAGGTTTTACTTCAGGGATCAATCTGTAGTGAGAACACATTGGTGTCTTTTTTTATTTGTATTCTGTCTCCAGTTATGTTTATGTTTTCACTTGTTCGTTTGAAATCTCAAGCTAAAGGTTATGAGGCCTACATAGGTCATCATGTACTATACTTAAGGGGTGTACATGTACCCACAATTTGCTGTTTTGTCTGTTCCTAAATGCACTTTTGACAAGTCCCATATTTGATACCTAAAACATTGACTTAACTATGCCTACATTCTCCAGATTATAAGTCAGGACCATCCCAAAAGCTGCTCCACCTGTCTAGGGCATGAACAGGTTATTGACAACTTCTGAAAATGCCAGTACTTCAGCCCTGTGAATCATCAATGCTAGAGAAGGTTAAAGCTTTTTAACACCACACACCTACTAGTGTTAAAGGGGGCCCCATTACAAAAAAATGACCAAGAGACACAGGGGTGTGGGCATCATAGAAAGAATGGCCAAGGGACAATGCTTGTGATCCTAGGAAAGAATCAGAAAGCAGCATGTGAAAGACTCGGAGACGAGGTTCAAGTTCTTTACTGATTTTCCTGGGAAATCCAATTATACTGCACTGGCCTCTTATATCTCATCTATAATTACATTTTTTTATAATGAGATATCAACTCTCACTACTTCATAGATGACTGTATGTTAGGTTGGATAGGTGGCCCCCAGAATCTGCTGTTGCAACTGAGACATGGGTGTGAGCACCACCTCATCTAGCATGCAGGAGGTAACGATGCAGCAGTATGCAAAGAGACAGGCCTTCAGGTCTTCATAGTGTGTCACTGGGTTTTGAGCTTGTGCCCAGGAGATCAACTACTTGCACTCCTCAGCATATTTCGTGGTGAGCACAGAGTTGATTTCTGTAGGTCAGCCTATACTTGTTGCTAGATAATCATCTAAGCATCTTCCCATGCAAGCTTGGACAACTTGTTTGACATGTAGTGAACCGGCTGAGCTTCAGTGGGATAGCACACCTGACAGTCTACTTTGAGCACAATACAAATCTGTGATACATGGACAACACTATACATATTCAGCGATGAAGAGACATTCAGATTAGTGTTGCTCTGTCACACTCAACCCCCAGTATAAGACTATTGTATGGCTTGTTAATGGGTACAAGTCAGCACAGCCCTTCTCCCATTTCCCTCTTATTTTGGAGGTGTAGCTGAATCTGAGAGGACCAAGGAATGCTTGAGAATGAAAGGAAAAATTAGTCTTCCACCCCCTAACCTAAGTCCTTTCCTAAGGATCCCTGCTTTGAGTAGGCCACCAGTATCACAAAATCCCAAATAAAGTGCCCTTTTCTTCCCTTCTCTTTCTCTCAGTAACGTATAAACATTTATTAGAGGAAGAAGAAAGAGAAACCCTGGGATTGTATCACAGATCTCCATCTGAAGAAACTATAAAAATTGATGCTACCAAGTATTAGGACTGGTCAGCTGTCCTTAGGCTGCAAACACCTCCCTTTTTGTCCCACTCCTATCCCTTTTTGCATTGTGTCAACTTGTGCTTAAATCTCAAATAGTCCTAAGCTGCTTCAGTTATTAAAAAAAATCTCATTACATTTTTGGGGATCTTATTTCTTTTTTATGTTGAAGTTGACGTTTTTTGCTTTTGTACCTTTTTTTTTATATTCCAGTCCCTGTATCTTGACCTCTAGTCTCTCTAATCTTTCAGTAATTTGGCTGTCTCTCTCACACTTTAAGTTATCTTGGTATACTTGAATATCAAAGGATATAAATCACACCTTATAAGATGTCTGTTTTTTTTTAGTAGTGGTTTTCTATAGCTTATCTGACATAACCAGCTTTTTCTTGTGACTGAAGCTCTTATTCATTTTGTTTGTTCTCCCTTTTAACAGCTTTATATTTATGTGCATAAATACAGCTATTGGAGACAGCTTTGACTTGTGTTAGCATTCTTTCCCTGTGTTTTGCTGTCATTGCTACAGTGACACCACCCTTTCTCTTTTTCAGCCACAATCATTTCATTTAATTTCTTCTATGGTCCTACTTATGCAACATTCGGCTAAAGCCTGCTACTCAGATTGTGCAACTTTTGGGTTATGCATGTTACTTTTGTCGGGTTCAGGCGCCTAGGCAGCGAGACATTTCCCCTGTGGTACATTTGACTGGGGACAAATGGCTGAAATGACATTCAGCTGCAGAGAAATATGGCTGTTTGCAAATTCCCTGTGGGCAAAGAGAAGAATGTGTTGTCATACCTACAACTTCAATATCCAAATGCATAGGGGGAAAACAAACAGCCATATTTCTCTGCAGCTGAATGTCACTTCAGCCATGTGTCCCCAGCCAAAATGTATCGCAGGGAAATGTCTCGCTGCCTAGGCGCCTGAACCCACTTTTGTCAGTCTGGAGATCTCCTTATGCAATTCTTGTTATCCTTTGATCTGATGTCAATTTTCATTTGTTCCTCAACCCTTGAGTTTGGATCTGATCCTCAGAGCCAACTCTGCCACTATTACTAGCTCGTGCATCACTGAAAGCTCACAAGCTTTTCCCTTTCCCACAATGCCCTAGTTCCTAACATACCCCAGATCTAGTTTGCCACCCTAGAGTACAGACGTGGTTGCTGTTTCAGCTCTTGAGCTTACATATATTTTTTTATCTTATACCCTTTTCTTGCCATTTAAACTCAGTTTATATCTGTATTTCATATTTTTTTAAGTGTACCGTCCCTTCTCCCTTTGAAGGACTTGTGTATTGCACTTGGTTACTATTGTTGATATTTCTTTCTGTACCTTCAAGTACTCCCTTTTTTTAACCATAGGTGGTAAATTTCTGTATTAAGTTAAAAAAAAAATTTTACACTGTCACTTCTTGACCTTAGTAGCTTCCATAATTTCTTTCTAGTGTTTTGGTTAATCTTTTATTAATATGTCAGAAAACCTTCAGGTTTCAAAAATGTGTGGCCTGTGGCCACAAAATTCCATCTTCATATGCACATTCTCTATGCCTAGGCCCATCACATCTCATCTCGAATTGTGAAATTTGTAAGCGTTTTAACCCTAGGGCCATCATAGAAAGAATAATCTAACACTCAGGCTTGCTGCCCTTTACATCTACTACTGCAACAGTATCTTCTGGGGCTCATCCCCCCCAAAAAGTCTGATAAAAAATACTCTAGAAAATGCTCTCCAGAGCCTGTGACTTAATCGGCTCTGAGTTTGGAGTGTCCAACAAAAGTTTCTAAATCTTTGGATTGGAAGATTCAGAAAGAAATGTCACCTTTGATCCGATCACCACTCGTGTCCCGATCTTATTGCCTCCAGGCTGCCATCCCCCTTTTTGGAGTGTTCTCCAAGATGCCACCATTGAAAATCCTCTTCTACAGCATCCTTGGCTCTCTCTTCAAAAACTTTGATGGAAGCTGACATGGGCAGGATGATGAGGAACTTCCTGTCGATGCAGATCCAAATGGTGTGTTTCCCAGCTCCAAACCCATTGGGTCTGGAGGCCTTAATACAACTCTCTCCGATCCAGCCTCCGGTATTGGAGTTGTCTGATCCAAAGGTCCCAGGGTTATTTTCACTGGATCCAAAGAAACTGGTATCTTTTACTTCGGTGGCTTCTCTGAGTGGACTAGCTCCAAGTGTCTCGGAGCCATAGCATCAGCATCAGGTCTCAAGTGTTGGAGTCAACTCTGAAGCTGTTGGAGCCATTTCTTCCCCTTAGAGCCTTGGTGTTAGACAACTTGGCTCTGACTCTCCCAAGTGCTCTGCCTTCGGGAAGGAGGGAATCTGTGGTCCATAACTGTGTCCTTTTGGAGCCATCTATTTCCTTCTGTCCTAGACATTCAGCATTTGAGGTAGTGGAGAGAGCTTTCTGTATCCCTAGAGCTTGAACTTTTCCACCTCCTTCGGCTCAGACTACCCTAGCCCATTTGTCCCTCCATTGTGAGCCTCAGACATCCTTGCCATAGGAACAGCCATCCCAATTTAGTCACCAGGATACCTGTCAGGGTATACTGATTTCTTACATTTCTCTAGAACATCCCACCGAAGAACTTCCCAGAAAGAGGAGAGTGCAAAAGGAGGCACTTAGACTCTCCTCAAGAGTTGGTCTCTAAAGGTAGCGACTTTGATGAAAGGGAAAGGTCTCTAAGAAATTGGTTGGCCTCCCCAGAACCTTTCCCAAGAGGAGTTTGTATTCTTGGAGGCTTTTGGTGCTGGCCCATTTACCTCCTGGGTAATTCCATTTTCTGAAGAGCTCATTGATTTGTTCTCTCAGTAGGTGTTAAAGGAGACAGATACTGTTGAACCAGTACGCAAAAGACCAGACGAGCAAAGGAGTACCAGTTGATGCCATGGTCATAGTGGCAGCCATCAAGAAGGAACTAGCAGAAAAGAGTTCCTCTATCTATTCTCTTACATGGTATTAGACAGATTTGGAAAGAGTATTTATGCTTCAGTGACCTTTACCCTTTAATTGCTGAACTATCTGGCACAATTCACAAGACTCCAGAGGGATTTGATTAGAGAACTTCCAAATCCGTCTCTGGGACCATATCCTCCGAGGCTGAGAGCACTGTTGCCTCGCAGCTGGCTACCCTTCAGTCCGTTTCTAATTTGTCCATGAGACTTATCTCTCATGCAGCAGAAGGTACCTCTCTGTGGCAGGTTAACGCATTTCCATTACAAGACATGCCAGGATGTGCTTGTGTGGCTTTGTAGAACCCTTCAGAGCTTCCTCCTTTAATGCTGCCTTTGATGGAAGTTCCTTATTTGGCCTCAAAGTGAAAGACACACAACTCCAGGTGTGAGCACGAAGGTAAAACCTTGTCTGCTGTGGGCATACATTTTTTGACCCCTCAGGGGAGGGGTCCACAGAACCAAGGATCTAGAGACTCTTTCACTGACAGAACCTTTCAGCACTCCTGAAAGGAAGCCCAACTGTCTTTTTCTGGATGTGGTTGGGGGTTGTTTATCCATGCAGTAGAGAGCCTGGTTAAAAATGACAAAAGATTCATGAGTGGGGAGGATAATATTCAGAAGTTATAGCATACCTTTTTCTTACCCACCTACTCTAGTTTCAAAGAAAATCCCCAATGTCTCACCCAATCAGAGGGAGATTATAGCACTAGAAATACACAAGTTACTAGAAGAGTGTGCCACCCAAGAGGTTCCCCCCAGATCAAAGAAAGTCTGGAACTTACTCAAGATTATTTTAGTGCCAAATAAAACGGGACTGGAGACCAGTTTTGGATCTCAGCAATCTAAATCAGTCAGTTCAGTACACAAAGTTCTGGATGGTCACAGTTCAGTCCTTTTTGCTTTTTCTGCACCAGGATGATTGGATATGCTTGCTAGATCTTTAGGATGCCTACTATCATATCAAAATGAATAGATGCTCCAGGAGATATCTATGCTTCTGGCTGGGAGCCAGTCATTACCAGTTCAGAGCGCTGCCCTTTGGTCACACAACCCACAGAGTGTTTACCAAGTGTATGGCAGTAGTGACAGCTCACTTGACACTGCAAGGATTCCGAGTGTTTCCATATTTACACAACTGGCTCATCACTGCTCTGACTAGGCATCAGCTGATACAAGCCCAAGATTACCTACTCCAAATCTGCTCCCATATGGGTATCTCAGTCAGTTACAACAAATCTCATCTGGAACCAACTCAGACATTAGAATTCATTGGGGCTCCTTTCAACACAATCACACAAACTGCATCTCTTCCCTAACAGAGAGTTAAGACTGTTCAATTCCAGGTCAGGAAAATCCTCCTAAACTCTTCTCTTTCAGCTTGATTAATTCTTCAAGCTTTAGGGTCTATGTCAGCAACAATCATCCTAGTGCCATTATCAAAGTACCATATGAGAATACTACAGTGGACCTTAGCTACTCACTGGTCCATTCTTTAATACCCTCTGTCCAGTCAGATAAAGATGTATCAAGCTTGCAAAATATACCTCCTATAATGGATACAATCAAGTCAAATGCAATAGGGTCGTCCCTTTCTCAAAGTCATAGTGACCATGGACACCTCTCAGATCCAGTTTGGGGGGGCACTTTCTGGGAAGGACAGTCCAAGCCACATGGTCCTCCAAAGAGGCCAGTATGCATATCAATGTCCTAGAAATAAGAGCTGTCCTCCTAGCGCTGCAAGCCTTTCGAGACACTCTTCCCACTGGGACTGTTGTGATTCAGATGGACAACATATCAGTGGTCTGGCATATCAACAAACAAGGGAGAACCAGATCTTACCCCCTGCATCAAGAAGCTCTAAGAGTGTGGCAATGGGCAATCTCATCCACTTGATAGCAGTGCACATTCCAGGGAAATTCAGCATGATTGCAGATGAGTTAAACAGCTCTGTTCCAATGCCTCTTGAGTGGTCTCTCAATATGAAGATGGCAGAGAGGATTTTCCATTGATGGAATCAATGGTGCGTAAATCTTTTCTCCTCCCCTCTCAACAAGTGTGGCACGTTCTTTAACGCCATCCCTGCACCAGGGAATCACTGGGAGATGCTCTACTTCACAAATGGCCTGACGGTCTCCTTTATGCCTATCCCCCCGTTAACCTTCATTCACAAATTACTTAAGGAAGCATCTTGATTGAAGAGCAGAGTAATCCTCATTGCCCCTTACTGGCCTCGTCAGATTTGTTTTCCCTTTCTTTGGCCTCATCTTCTTTGCCCCTTGTGGATTCTGGACCCAACAAACTTGATTCATCCAGGCATTCCAAGCCTAAAATTGACAACATGGTTTCTCCACTTCCAATGATTGTTATAATGTTCTGGAATTTCTAGCATCGATTTTCAGTGAAGGTGCTAGTTATTCTACCATTAAAGTGCAATTAGCCACCATCTCCAACTTTCATGTTGGAATAGATATTTCATCTCTTTTGTCTTCCTTTTTTTCAACCCATTTCTCCTTCCCCAGTCCGACCTTCGGCTTCAGAGTTCTTGGATCTGAGGTTGGCCTTGGTCATTAGGTCGGTGCCGACGATCTTCGTTTCTTCGCTGACAGCTGCCTGGAGCATCTCAGATCTGACCAGTTCGGATCCGAGCTGCGCTCTGAGCCAGAGCCTGTGTGTCAGATCCGAGGGAGTGGTACCTTTTCCATTGGCTCTGACGTTGTAGGGTCAGGTTCCCTCCCTCGCAGCTCTGTCCACTTCGGGACCGGCTCCGATTCTCACATTGGACCCAGGGAGACCGGCCTCCTTATTAGCTTCCCAGGAGGTCTGCTCTCCTTCGGCATTCGATGTGGTAGAAAGGGTCCTCTCCATCAGATCGAGACTCCTGACCACCCCCTCGGACTCTGCCAGATCCCCTCGGTTCTGTCTGTGGTCCTCATTGTCTTACCAGAGGGACAGCCTGTGCTCAAAGAGCCCCAGACCATTCCCCCAGAGGAACAGATGGCTGGCAAGCGTTCCCCTGAGAGCCCCACTGGAGATGTGACACGCAAGCATGTGTGTAAAAGGAGGCACTTGGACTCCCCCGAGTCCCTAACCGAGGACACAGATTTAGCTGATGGGGAGGGCTTCCCCAAGATCACCTGCCGACGATGGAGATCCTGCACCAGCTGGGAGGTTGGTCTGCCCCCAAGCCCTCCTCTGATGAGTCTGTGTTCCTGGAGGCTTTCGGCATGGGCCCGTCTACTTCCTGGGTGTCCCCTCCCACGGATCCTTTAGTGGATTTAATCACCTCACGGGCATGAAAGGAGCCAGATACCGTGGAGCCGATCCCCAAGTGCCTCGATAAAGTTTTAAGTCCCCCCCCCCCATTTGACAGGCCTTCATGGAGTAAGGGCTCCCAAGTGGATGCCATGGTGGTAGCAGCAGCCACTAAGAGTGAACTATCTCAGGAAAGTTTCTCGGTCCACCCTCCTGACTGGGAGTCGCGGAAGATGGACCGCCTAGGGAAGCGGATGTATGCTTCAGATACCTTTTCGATCAGGGCACTGAATTACTTGGCTCATACCACTAGACTCCAACGCGACCTAGTAAAGGAGCTGGAGTAGTCTCCACCCAAGTCCATGTTGCAGGAGGACTCTGAACGTGATATCAAATATGTCCATGCTACTCCTCTCCCATGCTACAGAAGGAGCAGCTAGGGCAGCTGGGTCCGGCGTGTCCATGCGACATAATGCCTGGCTCAGGTTGTGTCAATTTACTGAACCCTTTAAGGCGTCCTTTGCCAATGCCCCTTATGACAGCTCGACACTTTTCAGTAAGACCATCAAGGAGACACTAGTCCAGAGTGAGAAGGATGGGAAGACACTCATATCCAGAGGATATTCTATCCCCTTTGTGGGTTACCCCATATCTCCCAAACACCCCCCCTCGGACGTTCCACCCACGCAAAGGGAAGCAGCAGCACAGGAAATTACCAAGCTGCTAGGAAAACGAGCCATCGAAATCGTCCCCCAGATCAGTCCAGATCAGGCTTCTACTCCAGGTTCTTTTTGGTATCAAAGAAATCGGGGTACTTAAGGCCCATTCTGGACATCTCTACCCTGATCCTGTCAGTTGCCAAAGAGAAGTTCTGGATGGTCACACTACATTCCATCATGCCGTACCTGCAAGAGAGTGACTGAATGTGCTCATTAGATATCCAGGATGCTTACTATCACATAAAAATGCTCAGAAGCTCCTGGAGGTTCCTCCGCTTCTGGCTAGGGGGCCAGTCATTATCAATTTTGAGCCCTACCCTTTGGTCTCACCACAGCCCCCAGGGTGTTTACCAAAGTGATGGCAGTTGTAGCGGCTCACCTGAGGCTTCAAGGGATTCAGGTCTATCCGTACCTGGACGATTGGCTCCTCACTGCTCCTAACAGGCGTCTCCTTTCCCTAACTAGGGATTACTTTCTGACACTTGCCCTGAGTTTAGGTATCACAATCAACACATCCAAATCTCTACTAGAGCCTGTACATACATTGTTGCCAGGATAGACGCACTCCAGTGCAAAGTGTTCCTGACCTCGGAGAGAGTTCAAAACCTCATGATGCATGTCTCTCTGATTTACCATTCTCACCTCCTGACAGTGGAATCAGTGTTGAGGGCCCTAGGCTCTATGGTGGTGACCATAACTCTTCTTCCGTGTGCTCGGCTACACATGCGGATTCTTCAGTGGACTCTAGCGGTTCAATGGTCCCTGTTGGATTTACCACTAACCTATCCTATCCACCTAAGTCAAGTGTGTCGGTCGTCCCTCATATGGTGGATGAGCTCTCCGGACATTTTGGAGGAATGACCTTTTGTTCCAGCCCAAATCACAGTGACCACGGATGCCTCCCAACTCGGGTGGAGGGGCATTGTTCGGGCAGGACAGTCCAAGGCCTGTGGTCCCCCATAGAGATCAGCTTACATATCAGTGTCCTAAAGATGAGAGCGGTCCTTCTAGCGTTGCAGGCCCTTCATGCCTTTCTCCCTCTGTGGACGATTGCCATTCAGACAAATATGTCAGTAGTCTGGTATATCAGCAAACCGGGAGGGACCAGATCTTACTCCCTTTGTCGTGAGGCCATAAGTGAGGAAATGGGCGATCCCCACTGGTCGCTTTCTCATCGCAATGCACATTCCGGGATGGTCCAACATTCTAATGGACAGGCTAAGTTGGACCATTATGATGCCTTATGAGTGGTCTCTGAATTGAATCTGTCAGTAGTGGAACAGATCTTCAGTGAGTGGGGTCAACCTTTCTGCGATCTCTTCGCATCTCCTTCCAATGCGAAGTGCAGCAGGTTTTTCACACTGAACCCCCTGCCGGGGAAGTCCCGCAGAGACGCACTAGTTCATGCTTGGCCTCCCGGTCTTCTGTATGCTTACCTGCCAGTACCTCTCATCCCGTGGTTTCTGCAGAAAACCTGTCGACTGGGGAGCAAGGTGATCCTTATTGCCCCATTCTGGCCTTGCCAGGTATGGTTTCCCTTCCTTTGGTCTCACCTTCTGGCTCCACCTTGGATCCTAGATCCCATTCAGGATCTGATTTCACACCCATCTGGGTGCCAGTTCCTGTGATTGCTAGGACTCCCGGACTTTCCTCCTCAGTTAAGTCTATTTTGGTAGCTGCTCATAAGGCTTCAACCAGAAAGGTTTATCGCTGTAAGTGGAAACATTTTTCTTTCTGGGCTTCTCAGAGGAGTTTAGATCCTTTCACAGCTCCTATTTCCCCTATTCTTGATTTTCTAGCTGATATTTTCCAGCATGGAGCTAGTTCTTCTATTGTCAACTTTCAGTTGGCTGCCATTTCTCATTTTCATGTGGGCGGGAATTCTGCTTTCTTGGCATCTTCTAGACTGTGTAAAACCTTTATCAAAGGCACCTTTTTGCTACGCCCCCGGTCAAAGATCCTGTCCCCCCCATGGGACCTTACTGTTGTTCTCCAAGCTCTGGTCGCTCCGCCTTTCGAGCCTGCTGAAACTGCAGATCTAAAATTTCTGTTGTGGAAAACAGCTTTAATAGTCGGTATTACCACTGCTAGAAGGGTTTCGGAATTACAGGCCTTGTCCATCAAACTTCTGTACATAGTTTTTCATAAAGATAGTTTCCCTTCAAACCAATCCACCTTTTCTTCCTAAGGTGGCGTCATGAGGCAATATCAATCAGACTATAAATTTGCCTGTGTTCTTTCCCAGTTTTACCAACAGGATGGAATACAAGCTACATATGTTGGATGTGCATAGACAGTTACGATTCTATTTACACAGGGCAAAAAATTTTCATAAATCTGATCAATTGTTTCATTCTATAGACCCTTTTTGGGCAGACCTGTTTCCAAGGTCACTATAACTAGATGGATTTCTTCATGCATCCTGCAGGTCTATAAGGACAAAGGCATGTCTCCACCAGGCCAAGTTAAAGCTCATTCCACTAGGTCCATGGTTATGTCTGCAGCTTTCTGGTCCAGAGTGCCTTTGGATGACATTTGCTCTGCAGCTACTTGGTCCTCATCTTCTACATTTATTTCTCATTACAAATTGGATTTGACTTCTAGGAGGAGAGCATCCTTTGGCTCCGCGGTCCTCCGGAATATCCTTCCATGAGGGCCTCCTGGGAGTTTCGTAGCTGGGGACTCTGTCCCACAGGTTGAAGACCAAATGAAGTAAACTACTTCAGATAAAGAAGTTATGTACTCGCCATAACGTTCCATCGGAGTAGTTGTACATTTGTCTTCAACTGTCCCCGGACCTTGATGCATGTTCAGCCTATGGGCTTGCAGTATAGGTCACAAGTATGTTATCATGTTGGGTTCTAGTATAGGTTCAGCAAACTCGACCTGGGGATGGAAGGCAGTGGAGGTGTATTATGGGTAAGGGGAGGTGTCTGGAGCTCAGAGCTGATGCTAGTAATATTTGCCAGCTTGGATCCGTATTCCACAGGTTGAAGACAAATGAAGTACAACTACTCAGATGGAACATTATGGTGAGTACATGACTTCTTTTTTTTTTCAGTAAAGGAGAATATATGCTGCCTCTATTGGATGTTCACAGACAATAACATTTTTACTAAAATAGAACAGAAGAATTTAGAAAAACCAACAAACAATTGTTTGTATCCTTTTCGAATTCAGAATTGGGCAAATGCAGTTTCTAAAGTAACATTAGCTAAATGGTTGACTGATTGTATTATCTTTGTCTATAATAAATTGGGCATGTCCTCACCCAAGCCATCAAGAGCACATTCCACGAGATGTGTGCCTGCCTCTTCAGCGTTCTTGTCCAGAGCTTCTCTAGATGATATTTTTGCAGCCAGAACTTGGGCCAATCCTCATACTTTTATTGCTCATTACAAATTAGATCTGGTCTCTAGGGGCAGAGTAGCTTTTCGTTCAACAGTATTAAGAAATATCCTTCCTTAGAGCCCTCCTGGGGTCTTTAGATAGCTGGGGACTCTGTACCAAGGAGTTGAGGAACAAATGAAAATCGGCAACATCAGATATAGAAGTTATGTACTCACCATAATGTTCCATCCATGTTGTCCATTTTCATTCTTCCCATCAACCCCATCCTAGTCATTCTTTGGAAGGATCAAGGATGCTGAAGGAACCTTGTTCCTATTTTTGAGACCCAGTTTTTGCTGGTCATGTTGATATTGTTATTTTTTGGCAATGATCTATGGATGTAAAGGGCAGCAAACACAATCTGAGGTATGTTAGGAATTAGTGCATTATGGGAAAGGGAAGAGCTTGAGAGCTTTCATTGATTCATAAACTAGTAAAAACAGCCAAGTTGGATCAGAGTATTGCATCCAAACCTAAGGGTTGCGGAAGAATGAAAATGGACAGCACAGATGGAATGTTATGATGAGTACATAACTTTTTTTTCTGATTGAAATTAACTGATCACCTTCTTTACATACAGAACTTCACTCCTCTCCATTTACTTTCTTTTGAGATGGTCAAATAAACTACATGTAGTTTTGATGCTAAACCTTTTCTTTGGGACTTGTCTACCACAGTACAAATGCACACAAGCATCTTCTAGTTTAAACCTCAACATGATTTTTTGGATGCAGACTCCCAGATATCTGTACCACAAGCATTATTTACAGATGTCAGTTCTATCAATTGGAGTCCTTGAAAGTGAGGCAGACATCAAGAGTATGCATCTCCACTAAGGATTCACCAAATTTGAATTCTTCTGTGGAATGATTAATGATGCCTGAGGAGCAGGCTCCAATCACCTGTTTCAGCAAAACTGCTGAGTGAGAGTTTTGCTATTATGCTTCTCTTTATTACCATGGCTATCAGTATCAAGCAAACAGCCTGTTTCCCCTGCTTTCCTGGAATTATTTTTTTTTTTTGCATGTACTGGGCATTATTTTTAGTCTGCAGGTGCCAGTCCTACAAATGCTGATTTCTCTTTTTTATTGCTGCCTTTATGTCTTCTTGCTTCTAGTTAGTGTTATTCTGGAAAATGCCAACATCAGTGCCTGGTACTATTCTGTTTCACTACATTAGTGAAATCTTTCTTAATGTTAACTTTTTCCTCATCAACACCATGCTGCTTAGAATTTTCAGTGTCTGGAACTTTTATTTTTAGCTTGACAGAATGCTTAGAATACTGCTCAATTGTGCACTTATCATACTTGCGAACTTAATTTCTTTAGAATTCACTTATTCAGTGAGTGTTCTCTTCAGTTGTGTTAGTTACTATAGCTCCTTTCTATTTCTGCTAATGCAGGCTGCTCAGCCGCATATTGTGCTAATGTATCACTTCAAATGCATAGGTTCTAATTCCTTCTGTATCCATGGGCGTTTTCGCATCTTTAGACTTTTTAACACTGTGCCATGATTTTTGTTTGCTTTAAACACTCTAATGAATGTGACTTGGGGTTGACCGCTTTTTTTCTATCTGTAAGCTCATTCACTTTCTGATTCCCTTCCCCATATCAGTAGGGTGGTGTACTGAAAAGCCGACCTTCATTGCACTGCTTCCACAAATCTTTAAAAGTGAAAAACTCCCTATTGTAATGTCATGTGTTAATCAGGTTCTGCAGCAGTAGGATAACCTACCTTCCCAAACACAGTTTGTATTTCTAGCGGAGTAATGGGACAGTGTTTATCTCCACAGATACATACTAGTTCAACAAATTTGTTACTAAGGGTTTTCCTCCTGCCTACATCCTGCATATTTAGACTGAATCTAACAGTTCTTGCAGCTCTATGACACCATTTAAGGTACTGCAATTAATTAACTTCACAACAGCATAGTTAACAATGCAGTCCAAACCATTCTAGTAGATACTGTATTGCCCTCTGTAAGCATAACATCACTAGTATCATAATTTTCACAGGTGTAAAGGTGTTACTATCATTAGTGCAACATTGAGGTGAGATAATAGGAGGTACTGCCAGCCATGCCTGGATAAGTAGGGCAGTGGATGTATGACTTGTGCCAACACAGCTGGAATTTTGTAAATAATTATATGCTATTTGCATATCAAACTCATTTGTACAGACACTTGTGCTGAAAATGTATCTGTGATGTTTGCTTGTGTTAAAATGTATCAACAGTGCACCCTGCTGGAATGAAAAGAAATGTACATATATTACTGTAATTGAATTAAATGTAAATATTTTAATAGAGGACATTGGGACAGAAAAGGTTAACGAGCTAGCTTACGTTAAGGAAAATAAGGGAAATGTAAATGAGCTGTTAAAGCATTAAAACAGCACCCCACAGTACTGAATAGAACCAGAGATGGTGGGTCTGAAAGAAGCCTTTGTTCAATAGCTCAGTAAGAAGAGGGAAGCCCTGGGCACTGCCATAAACATTTAAGATGTGTATTGTAGTCTATGCTAAATTCCTGTCTTAGCTCCAAAGGGGGTTACTGTGAAAACCTAGAGTTGTGTAACCAGATTAGGTCATTCTGCATGCCATCTTGGGTATTATATTTTACAGGAAGTAATCTCTGAGGATGGAGTATTTTGTTTTGGGGAACCAGACTAAAAAGACTACCCACATAGTTCATTGTGCCTTCCTCTATCAAGTAAATTAGGGAATAGTAATTCTGCTAGATTCAGTCAGGAATATAGTGAAGCTTAGTTTAGATATTGTTTTTCTTTATTTGTCTGAGTCTGTCCATCAATGTTTTTTTCAATATCTCCTGTGATCTGAACTCTGTGGTTTACTGTGAATATATTATTTAGTATTTTCATGCTCTTTCATTATTTATTAAATATATTTAAAACTTTTATTGTGGCTGGTCCTTGTAGAAACTATTTAACCTTTGAGAGTGCTTATATTTATGTGGTGACACTGTGGGGGGCCACTCCTGAATGTCTAGCCATCTTAGTCAACTACTACCATTTATATTAGTATTAGTATTACACAGTATAATTGGACCCCCTTTGTTAAGAGCATTAGAGTAGCTGATTGTGGAGTGTCTTGTGGCAGTGATCACTACCTTATACTCTGGGATGAAGGGGGCACAGCAGGTAAATCTGTGCTAGCCTTTTCTGTGTGTGTGTGTGTGTGTGTGTGTGTGTGTGTGTGTGTGTGTGTGTGTGTGTGTGTGTGTGAAATCAAATCTGTGTGTGTGGGTGTCAGCTATTTGGTACAAGGACATGAAGCACTGGGTCTACAGAGAGGGTGCTGGAGGACTTGGCTTGGACATTCGGCTGAGGACTTATCCCTACAGCTGGACCAGTGGGGAGTCTTATTGCGGGCCTGGAGAGAAACAGAAATAGAGGAATCCAGACCCTAGGCGGTGTATGTTCCCCATGTGCTCTTAAGGGAAATTATGCTTGATGCAGAGAGGTCTACATCTGGAAATATTGAGTGTATCCATTTGTATTCCAAGTGCTCTTCCCTCTCCAGTTTCAGTGGTGAGGATTCAGGCTCCTTGATTACCGGCCTAGAGAGGGGTCATCACATTCTCGCATATTGGTTGGCAGTAGTGGGACCATCATGCATTAGATACTGGTGGCAGTGGTGGGACCATCACGCATCACATATTGGTGGCAGTGGTGGGACCATTATGAGTCACATATTGGTAAGCAGTGGTGTGGATATTAATTGAACTACTGTAGCCTGTAAGCAGTTGGCACAAGAAAAGATGTACTCTCAAGCAGCCACAAAGTAGACATTCAGCGTTTCATATCACAATAGTTTTATTTACTTTTTGTTAGCTTAGTTAGCCAGGGAGAACAGGCAGAGATGTCAGCACAGTATTATGGCAAGCTGACAAAGAACCAACTGGTTGAGATCTGCCAAGCCAAAGAACTGGTGCATGCCAACGTGACTAAAGGGAAATGCTTGCAGACGTAATAACAGCAGTAGCACAGACCAGCAACCAGGAAGACATTCAGTCTGGCATTGGGGCTGTACAGCTCTCAGAAACAAGACAGTTCAACTTTTCCTCAGAGTACTTAAAATCCATCTGGAGTTAGAGAGACTCGAACTGGAGGCCAAACGTTTGGAACTAGAATCATCAGAGAGAGTGCAGCATTTGGAGGCCAAAGAAAAGGTGAAGCAGCATCAATGTAAGAGGGAAATGATGACTCTTCACTAGGGTCATGCGGGTATGGGGAAGGGTATAAATGAACCCCAGGAGTAATAAAGGTCAGTAAATTTCTGCTACAATTTAGAGAGGGTGATAATTTTGATAGTTTTATTCATATATTTGAAAGGTTGTGTAAACAGTATAATGCTGACCAAGGGCTCTGGATATGGTTCCTGACTTATTTTCTCCTTGGTAAAGCTGTAACTGCTGTTTCTAAATTGTCTGATACTGATTTCTCAAAGTATGCTACAGTTAAAAAAAATGTTTATTGGAATGTTTTAAGTTAATACCTGAAGCGTACAGAAAAAAAAAGTTACCTGAGCAGATTAAAGTGTCTATGATTATATTGCTGAAATAAGCACTTATTTTCATAGGAGGGTGAGTAGGTGTCAGGTCACAACATTGCAAGGACTGGCAGACCTTTTGGTGAGGGAACAAGCCCTTAGCACTGTGCCTGAGGACATGAGAATCTGGTTGGCAGCTGGAGAATGCAACTCTGCAGATGAACTGGAGAAAAAAGGGGATCTGTACTAAGCAACCAGGGCATCACTGCACAGGAAAGGGATACCACCCAGGGCTGCACGTGAACATAAGGGAACCCATGGTGGGCACCCTAAACTGCCCCAACAGAGTCTGCCAATAACAGGGGAAGCCACTAGTTCAGGTACATGGCCAGGATCAAGGGTTAAGTGTTTTAAATGTAACCAGTGGGGCCATGTAGCGTACAGATGTCCATGGAGGCAAGGGGTGAACAAAAGGTGGAGGGAGCCAGCAAGTGGGGATAACAGAATGCCAGTGGTAAGTTGTTTGGAGACAATAGGGGTACCAAACTACCACCACAGTTTGTATCCTAACTTGTTGAATGGAAAACAGGCCACTGCCAAGAGAGAGCTTCTGATAATAACCATTGTGAAGCCTGCAATGGTTAAACAGGAGCAGTACTTGCTTGGGCAGTCCACTCCATTCAGAACTTTAGGAGGGAACGCATTCCAAATGCCTTTGACCAGGGATCACCTTGACTGGGAGGGTGGAAAAGGAAACAACCAAGTAGGTGTGTTTGAGGATATTCCTGCAGATGTCTTGCTAGGGAATTATTTTGATAATGCAGTACCTTGTGTGCATGCAGTGGCATGCAGTTAGGCTTGAAGACAGCCATGTGAGTCTGGTAGCCTGGGAGACTGCACGCCTGAAGCCAGGACTGGTGATGTGGCTAATTCAGGGAGGGAGCTACCCTGCAGCAGTGAGCCTGAAGATGAACCACAGCTGCTGATAAGTACTGATGTTCTGTTGGACAGGGTGACTGCAAGGGCAAAGGTGAGTTGTAGTATGCAGGCTGACAGTGAGGCACTGCTGTCTGATGATACCAGACTTCCTGTCGAAGGGGAGCTAGGAAAAGTCACAAAGATAGAGTTGAGACAGGCTCAGCTATCAGACCCTAAATTACAAGGGTTGAGGGATGTAGCTAGAGAGGCAACTGATTCTCAAGGAAAATGGGAGCCTGTATACTGGAACAAAGGGTTACTGTATAGAGAGTGGACCCCTGAGGGAGGGCTAGAAAGTGAAGTGATGCAGCCGTTGGTAGTGCCCAGAGCCTACCATCTGGCACTTTTAGCCATAGCTAATGGCATTCCTTTTACAGGTGATATTGGCATAAAGCATAGCAAGAGACGTATTATGCAGAACTTTTATTGGTCTGGGATTGTCGGTGATGTAATAGGGTACTGCAGGACTTGTGAGCAGTAGCAGACAGTAGGCAAGTCAGGGGACAAGGTCAGGGCCGCTTTGATGACTTTGCCTGTGATTTAGAGGGTAGCTATGGATTTTGTGGGGCCTCTGAGTACCTCAAGTACCAGAGGGAAGAAGTATATCCTAGTGGTAGTAGATTACGCTGCTAGGTACTCTGAGGCAGTGGCTCTGTTCTCCATCGAGGCAGAGAAGGTGGCAAATGCTTTGCTAGCAATCTTTAGCAGAGTAGGTTTCCCACACTAAAGACCATGCTACAGGCATTTGCAGACCAGTTTAAGAGACAGTGGGGCAAATAGTTGTCCCATCTGTTTGCTTACAGAGAGGTACCCCAAGAAATCACAGGTTTTTCACCCTTTGAGTTGCTGTACGGGCATAGGGTGAAGAGACCTTTAGATTTGATTCGTGATGAGTGGGAGGGTGAGTGTGAATCCTACAAGGAGTCTGTTGTGGCATATCTCCTAAACCTCAGGACAAGGCTTAGGGAGCTCATGGGCTTGGCCCACGAAAACCTGGCAGGAGCCCAGCAGCAGAAAAAGGTCTGGTATGACAGGAATCCTCAAGCCAGAAAGTATGCTGTGGGACAGCAGGTGATGCCGCTTCTGTCAGACACAATAAGTTGCATGTAGCTTAAGAAGGACCATTCAAAGTGGCAAGGAAGGTCAATGATGTTAACTACATGGTAGATCTGGGCAGGAGCCAGGGGCACAAATTGTGCCATGTTAACACGATGAAACCTTACTATGATAGGGAGGCCCTGGTGATAAATATTTGCAGTGGGTGGCAGAAGAAGTCTGAGGGAGATAAGGTTGTGTGGACCCCCCACCTGCAGGCAGGTATTCCAGAAGCTTAAAGGTTAGCTAGTCTGGATTACAGCAAAGAGTATGTTGTATGGGGTGGATGCTTTGAACCATGGGATGGGGGCTCTATGCAGCCAGTTTTCTCAGACTGAGGAGGACACCCGGTTGTATATATCTCAGCTGTAAACTCCAACCCTGGGAGGATGTCAATTTAAATGAGATCTCAAGACAGTGTTTGGGGTAATGTATTCCCATATAGGCTTTTTCTTCTCAAGCCACGTTTCTCAAAGGTCACTTGAAAAACTAGTTTGAGTCTTCAAAGGGGGAGAAGTGTGACAATAGGAGGTGGTGCTAGCCATGCCAGGATAATTTGTAAATAATTATGTTATTTGTAAATCAAACTGATTTGTACAGATGCTTGTGCTGAAAATGTATTTGTGAGGTTTGCTTGTGTTACAATGCATCAGCAGTGCACCCTGCTGGAATGAAAAGAAATGTACATGTATTATTGTAACTGAATTAAATGTATATGTTTTAATAGAGGACACTGCGACAGCAAAGGTTAACCAGCTAGTGTACTTTAAGGGAAATGTAAATGAGCTGTTAAACCATTAAAATGTTACCCCACAGTGATGAATAGCACCAGAGAAGAGGGGTCTAGAAGAAGCCTTTGTTCATTAGTTCAGTAAAAAGAGGGGAAGCCCCAGGCACTGCCATAAATATTTAAGATGTGTATTGTAGCTATCTATGGTAAATTCCTGTTCCACTTTCAAAGGGAGTTACTGTGAGAACCTAGGGTCAAGGTAACCAGATGAGGTCATTCTGCAAGCCATCTTGGATATTATATTTTACCGGGAGTAATCTCCGAGGATGGAGTATTCTGTTTTGGGGAACCTGACTAGAAACACTGCTCACATTTCATTGCGTGCCTTGCTCTATCAAATAAGTTATTAGGGAATAGGAATTTTCCTAGATTCCGTCTGGAATATAGTGAAGCTTAGTTTAGATATCATTTTTCTTTATTTGTCTGAGTTTGTCCATCAATGTTCTTTTCAATATTTCCTGTGATCTGAACTCTGTGGTTTACTGTGAATATATATATTCAGTATTTTTGTGTTCTTTTATTAATTATTATTAAATATATTTAAAACTTTAATTGTGTCCAGTCCTTATAGAGAGTATTTAACCTTTGAGAGTGCTTATATTTATTTGCTAACACTATGTGGGCCACTCCTGAAGGCCTAGCCATTTTGGGCAACTACTACTTTTTGTATTAGTATTAATATTACACAGTATAATTGGACACCCTTTGATAAGGGCCTTAGAGTAGCTGATTGTGGAGTGTCTGTTGGCAGTGATAACTACCTTATACTCTGGGCTGAAGGGGGCACAACACTAAATCTGTGCCAGCCTTTCCCAGGTATGTGTGTGTTAAAAATCAATTCTCTCTGTGTGTGGGTGTCAGCTACTTGGGGCAGGGACACAAAGCATTGGGTCTACAGAGAGGGTGCTGGAGGACTTGGCTTGGACACTTGGATGAGGACCTAACCCTACAGCTGTACCAGTGGGGAGTCTTATTGGAGACCTGGAGGGAGATGGACATAGAGAAATCCAGGCCCCAGACTGTGTGCATTTCCTGTGTGCCCTTAAGGGAAATTGTGCTTGATGCAGAGAGGT
Source organism: Protopterus annectens (assembly GCF_019279795.1). NCBI lineage: Eukaryota > Metazoa > Chordata > Ceratodontiformes > Protopteridae > Protopterus > Protopterus annectens. Next base: position 977,121,882 of record NC_056746.1, on the reverse strand, counting down.
CTGCATCTGGAAATATTGAGTGCATCCATGTGTATTCCAGGTGCATGTCCCACTCCAGTGTCAGTGGTGAGGATTCAGTCTCCTTGATTACTGGCCTAGAGAGGGGTTGTCACATATTGGTTGGCAGTGGTAAGACCATCACATGCTGACATATTGGTTGGCAGTGGTGGGACCATCACACGTCACAAGGTATGTAACCTTTTTTGATATTTAAAACAGGATGTGTCTGCAGTTGATACTTTCTGTTACCAGCATTTGACACAGGTTTTACAACAGTCAGATTGGTCATAAGAGTCTTTTTTTCTACTATAACAAAGCTTTCACAATCCGTAAGATTAGTTTGATACTCCTTTGTTTATAATGGAGAAGCTATATAGCTCTTAAAGTTGTAAATTGCTGATATTTATACAGTTTCATTTTTTGTTTGTTGACCCTCAGGATTTTACCATTAATTATATTCTTTAACTCACATACATATGTACTATATGTGTGTGTGTGTGTCACGAAAGGAGATATTGCCAGCTCAGCTAGCTGGAATTTTGTAAATGACTGTGTGCCACTTGTGAATATTAACATGATTTATATAGAAGTATAACAAACAGAGATACTGCCAGCACAGCTGTCTGGAATTTGGTAAATGGTTGTGTCATATGTGAATGTCAACATGCTTCATTTAAGATGCTTGTGTCACAGATGTATTGAAACTGTATGTCATATTGTACAGATGTATGCTGAGGAGATATTTTGTAAAGTACTGAGCAGAAGTGTATATGCACTGTTATAGTTATTTGGATGTGTGTGTTTTAGTAGTGGAAACTGTAACACAGGAGATTAATTTCAGAAAAATAGCTGAAAAGTTAAATTACTTTATGACCATGTAAATAAAGAGATGTTGTATTTCACTTTCAGTGCAGTGGCAGACACAATGTTTAGAGCTGGAAGTTTTTTGTATTGTCTTGGAGGTGTTTGTGACTTCCAGGATCTGCCTTAGATCTGGGAGAGGTCCTTGTTTGTGTGTTTTCGCAGGTGGATGCTGAATGCTACCAGTTGCATCTGTGGGGGGGTTTCACCTGGGATAGAGTTGGATTACAGGAGGTGATGTCGTTCTGCGGGCTATCCCAGTGGTGGTATTTGGGATATTAGTTTGGGAGCTTTCTGTATTTTGTCTTTGACCTGACAAGAACATCCACTTATTGCTCTGTAAGTAAGTTAACTAGGGTATGGTAATTTCTCTTAGATACAGTCAGGAATATAGTGAAGTATAGTTTAGATGTTTTCTTTATTTATTTGAGACTGTCCTGCAATATTGTTTTAAATATTTCCTGTGCTTTTGAACTCTGATGTAACTGTGAATATTTACTGAGTATTTTCTTGTTCTTTTATTATTTTCTTAAATATATTTAAACCTTTCATTGTGGCTGATATTTGTGAGGCATATTTAAGTTCTGAGAATACTTGCATATTTATTTGGTGACACTGTGGACCATTCCTAATAGCCTTGCTAACTGGAATTTAGATTAATATCATAAGGGCCTTAAAGTAGCTAAGGACATGGCTGGTAGCAGTGATAACTACCTTATAGTCTGGGCAAAAGGGGGCATAGTTAATAAACCTGTGCCAGCCTTTCCCTTGTGTGTAAATCAAATCTCAGAGTGTGTGTGTCAGCTACTTGGGCAGGCACACAAAGCACTGGTTGGATAGAGAGGGTGTTGGAGGTCTTGACTTGCCCCACTCAGCTGAGATCTCAACTCTATACTGTGCCAGTGGGGAGTCATATTCGGGATCTGGAGAAAGAGGAAGAAACCAGCCCCAGACTGACTGTGGGTCTCTGTGTGCTCTTAAGGGAAATGACACTTTATTGTGTATGTACTTGTCATCCTCCCACTGTATGTCCCCCATTGGTGCTAGTGGTGAGGATTGAGGCTTCTTGATTACTGGGCCAGTGATGGGGGCATCACAATAAAGTTCAGTTGTGAAACTTTAAAGCATGTGTCTCTGAGGGGCCAACTTTGAAATTTCAAAACCTCAATCATCACAATCCCGAAGCTCAGATGTTTGAAGTTTTGAAATTAAAGAAATAAAATAAAACATTATCAATCATGTTTTTGCAGGCGGGCAAGCCCCCCTATACTCACCATGTCGGGGGGCTTTGCCATCCACACCCCCTGCTACTTAAATGTTCCAACTCCGAGATCACACTACAGTGAAGAAAATGGTAAAGTTACTGTTCCACGCTGTCGGGCAATCTCAATTGTTCAGTTTCGAAATGTCAAAACTTTGAACATCTGAACCTCGGGATTGTGATGTTCAAGGTTTTGAAGTTTCAAAATTTCAAAGTGGACCTGTCTCTGGGGTAATACCAAACTCTGGCAAGTAATGCCTTTTTAAGAGTTTCATTGTCCTGAAATTCAAACCCTTCCCTGAACATGAAGGCTTTCAGTGGTTCTCCAGACAACTGAGCTAAAAGGATTCTGGTTTGGGCATTTCTGGCCAATCCCTTCATGCAGGTGTCCCTGTCAAAGGGAACAACTTATTTTTCTAGGTCCTCCTCCCTGGTTATTTGTTTTAGTGATGGAGCTGTCCTTGGAGTGGCCATTGATGTGGCCAGTGCCACCATCCCTTCAGCTGCAGCAATTACGGTACTACAGTTGTCATCCTGGCAAAATAAAGGAGAAATGACCCATCACAGGTCGCTCATGTTGGGGAAACATGTACTCAAATGGGTGGCTGTATTGTGTTGGTAATGATAGGTATAATATTAGGACTTAGTTTAAATAAATGTACCAAAATGCCCATGTTCTCCACCAAAGTAGAATATTAAAGGCAGCAGAGATACTAGGTTTCAAAAACAGAATGGTTTGTTTAAAAAATAAAGCCCCCCCCCCAAAAAAAAAGAACTATCATGGTTTAACAAAAATTCACTGCAAAGTACATTTAACACAATCCAGTATAGCTTAGTAGCAATCTCTTTCAGTTTCTCTATTTCCATCTGTCTCTCACAGTAGCTCTGTCTCTTGGATTCCTGTAATAGGAATGAACTCCCTCTTCTTTCTAGTGTCTTCTTCCGGGTATTCCTTCACTTATACCATCTCTGTTCTGGAGCCAATGTTCTGGATTTTAAATCCTCCTCCTCCAAGAAGGGCAAGCAACATTCCCTTCTTTCATACAGCTTAAATTTTCATTAAGTAAGCCTGCTCTAATACACTACACTTCCTAAGAAGGCTAAGCAAAGCTCTCTATGAATGCTCTAAATACCTTCTACAGGGGAGCCATCACGAGCATTGTCACCAGCAACTGTATTGTATGGTACAGTAATAGCACAATGGCTGAAAGGAAGTAGCTGCAAAGAATAATAAGAACATGAGAAAAAAATCATAGGCACTAGTCTTCTTACCTTACAGGAGCTCTTTGAACTGATACGTAAAAAGAGGTCCTGCAAAATAATGAATGACACTTCTCATCCAGCGAATGGTTAGTTCACTAAACTTTCATATGATAGAAGGTTACGGAGTATCCACTTGTAGGACCTCCAGATTCATGAACAGTTTTTATCCAACTGCAGTAAGACTCATTAATGCAGACATAAATCTGGATGTATTAAAACTATAATAGATTGTTATGCTCTCATTATTTTTCCATACAGTAATTCTATTTATTTTTGCATACTGAAATTAATATATTCTCATTCAAGTATAATATCACCCAATCTCACCTCTGTGTATAGTGTACTTTTCATGTGTTAATAATCAGTATTGTCCAGTGTATATAAATAGTGTACAAGCATGTGTGTGTCAGCTACCTAGAGATTTACTTTTGTACTATAGTTGTTTATGCTTTGCTACCTATCATGTCTTATTTTTTTGTGTTTTGTTTTCTCCTGTAAAAGAGCTGACACTTGAAATTTCATTTAGGTAACACTTGTTTCCTAATTGACAATAAGGTTTCTTTTGAAACCTTAACATAGCAAAATTTCTCTGCTTTTAAGCAAGCATTTTTATTATACTAAAAAAAAATCCTATTTAAAGTAACTGGTTTGTATACAAAAAAGTCACTGTTAGTTCTATATACACTGCTTACATCTGTAGTTACAAACTTTTTGGGTCACTGATACAGATCCACTGTGCTGTGCTACTGTATATATGTATGTGTATACACATATATGCAATTGCTTTTACCTTCCCCGTGCCTTTTATTGAAAATAATAGCATTACCCTGTTCCAAACTTTCCTTTTATCTTGGGGCGTTTAACATACCTCTCAACCTGTTAGAACTAGAAATCTGGACAAAGCCATTACTAAAAGTGGGACAAAGGGCCAAAAATAGGGACAATTTTTAAATATTGATCCTACAAACTTAGAAAGTTGATAGAATAACAGGTTTTGTATTAGCATGCATTTTTCTGAAGGGTATGAAGTCTGAAACTCAAATGTCTGTCATTATTTTCTAACTTCAGTCTTTAATAACTTGCCAGAAAAACACAATTTTATTGAAAATGGACCAAAGATATGAGGCAAAAATCTGTACAGTTGAGCCATATTACTGTTCACCAGATAGAACTTCAGGACAGATACTGTAGCAATTCCTAAAAGGACATCTTGTAACCTTCATCTACTATACTATGCCATAATAGACTGCCTTGATGAGTGCGTACATTTGAAATGAACCTCTGTGACTGAGAATATGCTAAAACTAGTGAGATTTCAAGGGCACCTATCATACAGGGGGTTGTGATATTACTATTCTTAAATGAAATGACTACATTCTGTAGTCTTAGATGGTTAGGTTTCTGCTTATGAGAGTATACTGCAAGTCTTTGCTAACCAACTCTTTAAAAAAAATCATTGCTTATTACATTAGTGGTTTTATGGTAATTACAATGATTTATTTTATATATGTGGTTATATGCATTTTAAAACTTAATCTGATGATGTTAATCTTTATTCATTCCTTACTGATGGGTGTCATTTCTGTCCTCGGACATGAGTCGGCCTTTATAACAAGCTCACGCCAGCCACAAAACTCTCGAGCTAAGCTTACCCATAGTGCTCCTGTCCCTGATACCTCAGATCTCGCTTTCCGCATAGATATCAAGACGTGTCAAGCCAGCTCTCAGCTAAGTCATTAAGAATTCCTTACTTCTTAAACCTTTTTGAGTTTAGTTTTTTTTTCTGGTTAAACTATAATAGTTTACATTTTTTATTATTAGTCACTAGAGTGTTATACCTGTTTGAGTACCTCTTTCCTTTTTCTTACCAATTTTGGTACCCTTCGAACCATCGCTGGTACAGGCCTTTCCCTTCCTCCATCTTTCTTACCCTCTGAGGTAATTCTCAATACCATTGCTAGTATTCCCTTTCCCCTTTCTCTATCTTCCTTACCCTTTGGATATATCTATCTGTTAGAAATATCTATGAATTTTTTTTTTTTTTTTTTTACATTTCCCTTTTCTTGATTGTTTTGTGTATTCGTAATTGTTTAGAGTATACTGCCTGAGAATCTTAGTTCCACTATGTCTGATAAAAAGGGAACAACAGGGTTCAAACAATGTGACCAGTGCAATAGGAAAATGCCAAACTCAGATACCCATCTGTCTTGTGTTTACAACCTGGGTGTTCCACATTTGTGTATTCAACCACTGTGAGACATATGTAAGGGCTTTAGTGTCCACAATTTAAATGATTGGAAGAATAAATTAATCCTTAAGGGTCTTCTAAAAACTCCCTTTTCGGAGGCTACCAAGCACCAACCACGGTACTGGTCATGACCACTGAACCAGACATGTCTATTTTCTGCTACAGCTCCAATCTCCCTTTCAGCATCAAAAATAGTACTCCCAACTCCAGTCACTTCCCCCCACTATACAGCTTACTGTTCGTGTGACAACGGTCTCGAAAGGTGAAACAGTCCCTCACACCAGATATTCCCCGATGGCAGATCCCTTTTTTGGGCAACAATGTAGCCCCTTCTTGGATCAACCTGACTCTTCAACGGAGACATCAACCCACTCTTCCAGGAGCCTTTTGGAATTCAATGTGGTGAGACTTGTAGATCAGCTCCTGGTGGCCAGCGGAATCACAACTTCCAAACCCTCCCTCCTGCCCAGAGCCAAGGGATTTTTTTCCATAGACGCCAACATATACTCCTCCTTGGAGGTATCAAAGCCCCTGACACAGACACCTATCCCAGTTCCAGCTTCTTCGGTTCCACTGGTAGACCTAACCATAGCTCTGGTACATGCTCTTTGGCCATCGACTCACTTGGAGCTGAGCCATTCTCGGGATCGTGACTGGGCTGTTTTTTCAGTGGCACAGTCTACTACGGCTCTGGTTGTCTTGGTGGCACCAAGTCCTCTTGGGGCTCTTTCTCTGGGGGTGGGCTCGTCAGAGCAGGTGTGACTCCAGTTCCGAGGTTGTCCTGCTTGGTTCTGGGCTCCCATCCCTCTTCGAGTGGGCCAGCTTTCCAGTTGATGGAGAGGACCCTTGCAGGCACACAGCTGGTTCCCTCAGCATTGGAGAACCATATATATCCCCCACTGGACCACAGCTGACGTAGTCCACCACACTGGGACGTTAAGCACAAGAGCCTCAAGATACCGTAACACAGGGCACCCTTTCTTCACAGTCCTCTTCAGATCTCCCTGCTGAGGAGGTACCACATAAGAAGAGATCATGCAAGAGGAAGCACCTGGACTCCCCTGAGAAGTCCCTCACCGAAGATACAGACTACGATGAAAGGGAGGGATCCCCATGGTCATCCCCTGAGGATGTATCCTTTGGAGACATATTGGAAATGTTAAAGCAGCACGGATGCTGGAAGCCCACCAACCCCTCCTCTGAGAAGTCTGTATTCTTGCAGACTTTTCGTGCTTGACCCGCTACTTCTTGGGTGACCCCGCCTGCAGATGAACTAGTTCAGCTCATAGTGCAGTGCACCTGGAAGAGTCCTGACACTGTTGAACCAATCCCTCAGAGACCAGGTAAAATTCTTTCCCTGCCAGAAGATAGTCCACATTGGTCCAAAGGCCTACCGGTAGACACTCTGGTGGTGGTGGCAGCCAATAAGAAAAAGCTCACCAAGGAGAGCCACACTGTCCATCCCCTGAACAGGGAGTCTCGGGTGAATGACAGGTTAGGGAAGCGAGTGCTTTCTTCATCGACCTTTGCCATCCGGGTCCTTGAATTACTTGGCAGACTTTACCAGGCTCTAGAGAGACCTAATCTCGGAATTTTATCAGGAGCAGTTTCTGACGAGGTATGTGACACAGTTGCCTCACAGCTTGCAACCCTGGAATCTATATCTATCTCGTCCATGCAGTTGATCTCTCACATTACCAAATGGGCGGCTAGAGCAGCAGGTGCAGCTGTTGTCATGAGACGCCATGCCTGGATGCACCTATGCGATTTTTGTGGACCCTTTTAAGTCTTCCTTTCTTAACACTCCAGTGGAAGCTTCTTCCCTTTTTGGCCCGAAAGTGAAAGACACATTAGCTAGGTGTGAAAAGGAAGGCAGGACCCTGTCTGCCCTGGGCATATGTTTTTCCACTCCCCAACAATCCTTCTCTAGGAATTAGATGCATGGAAAGATATGGCACAAGAAATCCCAGGGTCCTTTCTCTGACACACGTGGTGAGTTAAACCCTGGGGCAGAGGGGGAAATTCATCTGGAAGATGCCCCCACAGAGGCAGAGGGGATCAGGGATCCAGAGATTCCTTTTCTGGACAGCTCTATGAGTGCTCCTGAAGAGTGGCCCAATTGCTTACCTCTGGAAGCAGTCGGGGGACAGTTTTCTCTACACCATCTTGCCTGGCAATCCATAACCACATATTCTTGGGTGCAGACAATAATTACCAGAGGTTACCACATCCCCTTTGACCTTTACTCAAAGCCGAATCCCCAGCATTCTACCCAGTTAGAGAGACGTAGCAGCATAAGAAATTCAAAAGCTGCTTCAAAAAAGAGTCATCCAGACAGTCCCACCAGACCAGATAGAATCCAGTTTTTACTCGGGGGGGGGGGGGTTAGTGCCCAAAAAGACAAGGGACTGGAGGCCAATCTTGGACATCAGCATCCTAAACAAATCCATCAGACAGACAAAATTCTGGATGGTCATGGTTCAGTCTATCCTTCTGTTCCTGGAAAAAAGATGATTGGATGTGCTTGATAGATCTTCAGGATGTGTATTTCCACATAAAAGTGGACAAACACTCCAGAAGATTCCTCCACTTCCAGCAGGGAGCCAATTACTACCAATTCTGAGCACTGCCCTTTAGTCTCTCTATGGCCCCCAGAGTGTTCACCAAGTGCATGGCAGTGGTAACAGCTCACTTGAGACTGCAAGGATTCCGGGTGTTTCCGTATTTAGACGATTGGCTCCTTACCACCTCCACCAAGCGTCTACTGGTTACAGCCTTACATTACACCCTAAAGCTAGCAAAATACCTAGAGATCTCAGTAAAAGAGGAGAAATGCAAGTTGACTCCTCAAACTCTGGAATTTATAGGGGCAGTTTTCAATACTCAATCTTACCTAGTTTTCCTCCCTCTTCAAAGATAAGAAAGACTTGGGTCTCAGCTCCAGGTGATACTCTTGGTCAGGACAAATTTTCAGCTTGGGCAGTTCTTCAACTACTAGGATCAGTGGCAGCATCGATAATTAGAAGTTATGTACTCACAATAACGTTCCATCTGAGTAGGTGACTTCATTCGGATGCAACCTGTGGGTATCGGATCCGACCTCGGATCCGAGCCGGCAATTCAAAAGCTTAGGCTCCGAGCTCCTAGCTCCTCCCTCTTACCCATAACCCCTTGCCAAGCCCTGACTGACCTCAGATTGAGTTTGCCTCAAAATACTGACAACAGTACACTAAAATAGCATAAATACTCGCTCTATAAAGGTCAGGGGGATGGAGGGGGGGATGGTTGCATCCGAATGAAGTCACCTACTCAGATGGAACGTTATGGTGAGTACATAACTTCTAAATCTGAAGTAGGCAGACTTCATTCGTCTGCAACCTGTGGGACAGAGTCCCTAGCTACCTGAATCTTGGGCGGCCGTCATGGAAGGATGTTCCGGAGCACCGCTGAGCCAAAGGATGCTCTTCCTCTAGAAACAACATCCACCTTGTAATGAGAAATAAAAGTATGAGGCGAGGCCCAAGTAGCTGCCGCGCAGATATCATCCAATAATACACGGGACTTAAAGGCGGCTGACGTGGAAACTGCCCTAGTAGAATGAGCCGTAACCCTCTGAGGAGCAGGTCTGCCTGAAGTGTCATATGCCTGCAAAATACAATTAGCAATCCACTTAGATAGTGTGACTTTAGATACTGCTTTACCCAGAGCAAATTTAGCAAAGGAGACGAACAGCTGATCTGATTTCCTGTGGCCAGCTGTTCTGTTAATATAAAAACGTAATTGTCTATGAACATCCAAGGAATGCAATTTGTATTCTCCTTTGTTTGAGTACTTGGGGAAAACACAGGTAAATTGATTGACTGGTTAATATTGGATTCAGAAGAGACCTTCGGAAGAAAAGAAGGATTGGTCCTGAGGCACACCCTATCAGGGAAGAAAGAAAGGTAAGGCGGTTTGACGCACAGAGCCTGAAGCTCAGACACTCTTCTGGCTGAAGTGATAGCTACCAGGAAGGCAGTCTTCCAGGAAAGGTACTTTAAATCAGTAGAAGCTGCAGGCTCGAAGGGAGGAGCAGTAAGGGCTTGCAGGACTAAAGACAAGTCCCAGGGTGGTACAACCTCCTTGACTGGAGGCCTCAACAAAAAAACTCCTTTGAGAAATGTTTTGCATAATTTCGCCGTCATAAGGGGAACTGTGTCATGACCAATGTGATAATGCGAGATAGCTGCCAATTGTACCTTAATCATGGAAGAACTAGCCCCTTGATGAAAGAGGTCTGTTAGAAAATCCAGCACCGCTGACATAGGTGCCGAGAAAGGATCCAAAGTTCTCTGTACTGCCCATATAGAGAATCTCTTCCATTTACTCCGATAAACCTGCCTGGTGGAAGGTTTATGAGCTGCCACTAAAATGGCCTTGACCGGTGATGAGATACCGGGAGTCCTAATTAAGGATGGAACTGGAGCAGCCAAGCTGTCAACTTCAGGGTCCAGATTGGGAACTGACATTCCCAGAGGGTGAGAGATGAGATCCGAATTGGATCCAGAATCCATGGTGGATTGATTTTGTGAGACCATACGAAGGGGAACCAAGGTTGTCGAGGCCAGAATGGGGCAATGAGAATCATTCTGCTCCCCAAACTGTTGGCTTTCTGCAGAAGCCTCTGCATCAGAGGAAGTGGAGGGTAGGCATAAAGGAGACCGGGAGGCCAAGCATGCACCAGAGCATCTCGGGAACTCCCTGGTGGGGAAGCAGAGCGAAGAAATTGTCGCATTTGGCGTTTGAGGGAGAGGCAAAAAGATCGCAACAGGGTTGTCCCCAAACGGCAAAAATCTTCTTCGCTACTTGAGGATTGAGAGACCACTCGTGTGGAGAAAGGATGGTGCGACTGAGCTTGTCCGCAAGGATGTTGGACTTTCCGGAATGTGCGTTGCTACCAGAAAGCGTTTGGTGGAAATTGCCCATTCCCAGACTCTCATGGCCTCTCGACAAAGGGGGTAAGACCTGGTTCCTCCCTGTTTGTTGATATACCAGACTACTGACATGTTGTCTGTCTGAATCGCAATAGTCCCTGAAGGAAGAACGTGGTGAAGTGCTTGCAACGCTAGGAGCACCGTCCTCATTTCCAGGACATTTATATGCAATGACGTCTCTGTGGGATTCCACGTGCCTTGGACAATCTTTCCATGAATGCCCCCCCCACCCGAGGCAAGAAGCGTCCGTGGTCACTGTGGCTCGGGGAAATGCAGCGCAAAAAGGTCTCCCTGCCAGGGGCTCCGGAGAAAGAAGCCACCAAAGAAGGGAGTCCCTGCACGCTCTGCTGACCGCAATCGGAGCGTTTAGAGAAGAACAAAGAGGGGACCACTGAACTTGAAGGGTCCATTGAAGAACCCGCATGCGTAAACGGGCATGAATGAGAAGCGGAATAGCTGCCGCCATAGAACCTAGGGCCCTCAGGACCGAAGCTGCAGTTGGAGATGGTTGCAGGATCGCTGTCACATGACACTTCAGGCTGGCAATACGGTCTGGGGTGAGGAAGGCTCGCATTGATCTGGTGTCTAGTCTTCCTCCTATGAAATCTATAACTTGTGTGGGGTTCAGAAAAGATTTCTCCCAGTTTATCGTAAAGCCCAGCCTTGGTGCTAGTTGAAGAAAGTAATCCCTGGCTGAGCACAGAAGATGCCTTGATGATGCCATCAGGAGCCAGTCGTCCAGGTACGGAAAGACCTGTAATCCCTGGAGCCTCAGGTGGGCCGCTACCACCGCTAGCACCTTGGTGAACACCCTGGGGGCTGAGGTGAGACCAAAGGGGAGGACCCTGAACTGGTAATGACTGGCTCCCAGCCGGAAGCGAAGAAACCTCCTGGATCGTCTGTCCATCCGAATGTGGTAGTACGCGTCCTTGAGGTCTATGGAGCACATCCAGTCGTTCTCCCTCAAGAGGGGAAGTATAGATTGCAGGGTGACCATCCGGAACTTTTGTTTGGTTACTGACAGGTTCAGCTGGGAAAGGTCTAAGATTGGTCTTAAGTCCCCCGTCTTCTTTGGCACCAAAAGAACCTGGAGTAAAACCCTAATCCGGTTTGATCTCGGGGGACGCGCTGGATGGCTCTTTTTTGTAGCAGCTGTTCGATTTCGACAGCTGCCGCCTCCCTTTGGTCGGGTGGAACATCTGGGAGGCTGCGAGATTTGGGAACCTTGAATAGAGGAATTGAATATCCTCTGGATATGACTCGAAGCACCCAACTGTCTGTTGTTATGGACTCCCAAGAAGTCAGGTGCCTCGAAAACCGCCCCCCGACTGCCTCCAGAGACGGACAGCCGGGCAACCCTTCAGGGCTGCTACGTGGGTCTATCAGAGAAAGGTTCTCTGGACCCAAAGTTGCCAGGAGCCCCCCTGCCTCTAGCACGACGACCTCCCCGTCCTCCTCTGCCACGGAAGGACTGGTTGTCCGGAGCAGGTTGGGACTGCTGCGACTTCCGGAACCACATCTTCTTCTGTCCCTTTTGGTTCTTAGAGAAGGACCTCTGGGGAGCTGAGAAGCGGACTCCGGCGGCAGACAGCGTCTTCCCGTCCTTTTCGCTCTGGACTAATGTCTCGCGAACAGACTTGCCAAACAATGCAGTACCATCGAAGGGGCATTCGAAGGTCGCCTTGAAGGGCTCAGCAAAATCACAATGGCGGAGCCAGGCCTGTCGCCTCATGACTAGGCCTGCTCCGCTGGCTCTAGCGGCTCCCTCAGTAGCATGAGAAAGTAGCCGCATAGATGTATTGGAAACTGATCTGAGAGTGGCCAAGTAAACCTGTTTATCCTCAAGGAGAAAGTTGCTACTGAACTAAAACCGCTTCCCAATGCGATCCATGAGCGGGACTCCTTGTGGCTGCAGCCATCATCATGGCATCTAGTGGTCCGACGGAGGGGACAGAATGCGGTCCGGGCTTAGTGATGGAAATAAGATCCACCAGGGGCAGAGAGGGAGGACACCGGGAGTAGAAGGGCCCTACGAATGCCTCCAAGAACACAGACTGGGGCAGACCACCCCCGATCCTTAACATCTCCATGATGTCTCCAAATGAGTTCCCTTCATCCAAGTCTGTGTCTTCAGTGACGGACTCAGGAGTCCATGTGCCTCCTCTTACGTACTTCATCGGGGCTGTCTACTCTTCAGCAGTTGGATGTTCCAAGGGAACCACTTGGGACATCAAGGCGGGCTGTCCCTGGGACCGCCTGGCCCAACTGCAATGGAGTGCGGAAGGAACCCACCCCGGATCCAAATCTGCCCAGCGCCGACACGAACCCGTGGTATGGGGGGAGAAAAGGAGAAGAAAAAAAAAAGGTCGAAGCCCCCCCCGGATGGGGATTTGCATTTGGGCCTGGATGAATTTCCTCATCATCCGTCCATATCAGCTTCACTCATAGAAAATGAGATGGAGGAGCGAACTGAAGTTTTTTCGCTCTTCGTGGTGGTGCCTCTCTCCTGTGCCTCTCCTGTCTTAGAACTCACAGCAACAGGTTGCTGAGTGCGGTATCTGGAGGTAAAGACCCGCCAGCACCAACTTCTCTCAGCCCGGGGTTGAAATCCTGACAAATGGTACAACCAGATGACAGGTGTTCAACCCCTTAACGTTCAACGAGTTGAGGCCAGTATCCTGGGGACACAGCTATGGCCACACCTGCTTATTTTGAAACACAGCCTTATGGGCTTCAGACATCGCAACCCTAAGGCCTAACACAGAACACACACAAACAAACTACGCAAAACCCGAGAAAATTAACTAAAAGAGGGAGGAAAGCCTAAACACACTCAACACTAACTATATCAAGAAAGAAAATAAAGATTTTAAAACTTTTTTTAGTCAAAAATTTAGTTCTTATCTTCACCAACGCCAGGAGCTCTGGAATTCCGTAGCTACTTGAAAAGTGGCAAACGAAATCTGAGGTCAGTCAGGGCTTGGCAAGGGGTTATGGGTAAGAGGGAGGAGCTAGGAGCTCGGAGCCTAAGCTTTTGAATTGCCGGCTCGGATCCGAGGTCGGATCCGATACCCACAGGTTGCAGACGAATGAAGTCTGCCTACTTCAGATCAATAGTTCCCCTGGCAAGACTACACATGAGGCTCCTACAATGGCTTCTTCTAACACAGTGGTCTCTCCCTTTTTTTTTATTTCTCCCAAGTCTTTTGGGTTTCTAATACCATGACGGGAATGGACCCCATTCTTAAGTGAAAGTATGATTTAAGTTCATGAAATTAGTATTGTTTCAATCATTGATGTCAGCCAGTAGTGCTCTTCACCGCACCTGCAATGTTCCCAGTAATGACTCCTCCTGCAGTTCGCATGGAGTTACATGTTTTTATAAGACCCATTGCTCCTACTACTATTGAAACTGTCTGGGTATCTTTCTCCCACATTGCTCTCATTTCTGCCTGCAGATCCTGATATTTTATGACTTTGTGTCTCTCTGTATGCAAGACACTGTAGTCACTGGGTGTGGCAATTTCAATGATCAATGCTACTTTTGTCTTCTTTCTTGGACCACTGTATCTGGTTTTGTAGCATCTATCTTTTGGACTGTTGGTAGTGAGTGATCCCATGTGATATAAACATGATCAATTTTCTATAATGCTTTGTGGCTCATGTTTCCAGTGTTTTTCAGCAACTTCAGTAACAGAATGTTTGCACAATCCCCAGTATAACAGTCTTGCCCCATTATTATGCCTTTCAGTATACAGTCTTCTGACATTGTGTCTCAACAAGGTGTGTGACTGTTTCCAATTTGGTTTTACAAAACCTACATTTGTCTGTTTCTCACACATGTTCAATGGACTTTGTAAACCAGCATGTATGTAGCCCACTATCTTGGGCTACCAATATTAACCTTTCATTTCTTGGTTTGAATTCGCCTTTCCTTAACCATTCTTGCGTTAGTTCCTGATCAACATGAGGTTCTTCCAGAAGTTTTCTATACTTGCAACTATATTTGTTTTTTTTCCACATTTCTTGCCTTCTCATCTGGTCCTTCACCTTACTTTCTTTGGTTTTTTGGCACATTCAGTTGCTGCCTGGTTTTTATCTACTTCTGATTTGATTTCCTTTCCTGCTTGACGTTGATATGCTTCTGCTAAATGAAGTAGAGAAGTCATCTTAGATTTATTCTCCTCATGTTTCAAAACTTCACTACATTTGGAACTTGTGAGGTCAGTAGATATGTGTGGAGTCCCACGATTGCAGATCTATACATGTAATCAATTTCAAGGAGGCCCATCCCTCCTTCGGAACAGGGGATATATAAATTTGGTATACAGTGATTTTTATAAATCATTTGGTGAGCATAAAGCATCCTTTTTGTTTTAGTATCTAATCTATCCAACACTTTTTGGGGTCAAACACTCCATGACTGTAAGTTAGGACAGGAAGAGCAAATTGATTTATAGCTTGGATCTTGTTCCTAGATGTCAATGCTGTTCTTAGGATTAATTTAAGTCTTTACTGAGTTTTGTTCATGTTTTATTGCTGATCCTTCCTCAATTCCCAAGTATTTATACACTCCCTCTTGCTCAAGTTATTTTGATATCACGTTCTTGCCCCAAACTGATGTTTTCCTGGTGCTGCAGTTTTCCTGCTTTAAAGGTTGCTTTTGCACATTTATCAAGACCAAATGATATTTTAATATCTGCAAAATTTTTACAACTTGCAGCTGTGCTTTCTGTACCTCATCTGATGACCTTTACAGTTTTAAATCATTGACAAAGAGAAGATAAGTAATTAGACTGTTGTTTTTTAGGAACCAAATTATAGCCATGGCCTAAGTTTTTAAGTAAACAGGTTAATGGCAAGGCAGAATAACAGTGGTGACAGAGTGTCACCCTGGAAAATCCCCTTTGACTCATCCAATGTCCTTTCAGATCCATGTAACAAGTCAATGCAAACAAGATTTATTGTGGTGGATGAAGACAGAAAAAGACCCATGGAGTCATCCTTCCTCCCCCTCTCAGCCCAAGGCCATAGTGACCATGGATGCTTCTCTGATGGGGTGGGGGGTCACTTCCAGGGAAAGACGGTCCAAGGCACTTGGTCCCCCATGGAGGCCAATTTGCATATCAATGTTCTAGAACTCAGGGCAGTGCTTCTAGCGTTCCAAGCATTTCAATCTGTCCTCCTGTCAGGAACAATTGCTATCCAGTTGGACAACATGTTCATAGTCTGGTATATCAACAAACTGCATGTCCTACCTATTACATTGGGAAGCCTTGAGAATTTGGCATTGGGTGATATCTTCCAACTGCTTTCTGAGAGCAATGCACATTCCCAAGGATTCCAATGTGATTGCAGACAAACTGAGCAGATGTATTGTCCTGCCTCATGAGTGGTCCCTCAATCCTGTCATAGTGGCAAAGATCTTCAGTCGCTGGAGCCAGCCTTGCTGCGATCTTTTCACAACCCTCACAAACCACAAATGTAGCAGCTACTCTGCCCTAATTTTCCCACACGGGGAGTCCCCAAGGGGCGCTCTGGTTCACGACTGGCCCCCAGGACTTCTTTATGCTTACCCTCCCCTTCCTCTAATCCTGCAATTTCTAAAGAAAGCCCTTCAGTTGAGAAGCAAAGTAATCCTCATTGCACCCTATTGGCCCTAAGTTTGGTTCCCCTTCCTTTGGCCTCACCTTCTACACCAACCATGGATTCTGGATTCAACTCCAGAATTGCTGTTGCACCCCCAAGGGCTGATGCATCCAGACATAGTGAGTCTCAAGCTGACAGCTTGGTTCCTCCACTTCCAGTAATTGCCAGGCAAAATAACCTATTCTGCCCTGTAAGTACCATTCTTCTGGCTTCTCATAAACCATCCACCAGGAAACATTACCTCAGCAAGTGGAAAAGATTCATAATTTAGTCTTGTGAGAAGGGAATAGACCCATTTTCAGCTGTGCTAGACTTGATACTTGACTATTTATTGAATCTACTCCATTCAGGAGTGGCAGCCTCAACTATTCAGGTTCACCTGGCTGCTATCTCCAACTTCCACAATGGTTTCCAGGACTCATCCTTGATTTCTCACCATCTCTGTAAAACCTTTTTCAAAGGTGTCACCCACATTAGACCCCCTTTCAAAGAGCCAATCGAACCCTGGAATTTAACACTAGTCCTACAATCCTTGACTCCTCCCCCTTTTGAACCTGCTTCCATTTGTGATATGAAATTCGTATCCTGGAAGACTTTATTCTTGGTAGCTATTAATTCAACAAGGTGAATATCTGAATTAAAGGCTTTGTGCATAAAACGCCCTTACATGGTTTTCCACAAAGATAGAGCATCACTCTGGACTAATCCCACCTTCTTACCCAAAGTTGTTTCTGATCTCACTTTCAGTAAAACAATACACTTGCCAGTTCTCTTTCCAAATTTGTCTAACAAAGGGGAATATTCATTACATTTACTTGATGTGCACAGATAATTGTGATTCTACTTGGACAGGAGTAAATTTTTATGGAAATCTGACCAATTATTTTTATCATTCTCAGGATCAAAATTGGGAAGATCCGTTTCCAAAGTGACTCTATCCAAATGGTTGCGAGATTGCATTGGCTTTATTTATCAACAAAACAAAGCTCTTTTACCTTACAAGGTCAAAGTGCATTCAACCAGAACAGTCACAACATCTTTTGCCTTCCATTCAAGAGCTTACGTGGATGACATTTGTGCAGCAGCAACATGGGCCACTCCTCATACCCTTATCACTCATTACAAATTGGATTTGGTCACCACAGGGAGAGCCTCCTTTGGTTCAATGGTGCTCAGGAATATCCTTCCATAGTGTCTTCCAGGAAATAAAGTAGCCAGAGACTCTGTCCCATCAGTAAGGAATGAATGAAGATTAACAACATCAGATAAAGAAGTTATATTCTTACCATAATGTTCCATCTGTGTTGAGCTTCATTCATTCGTTACACCCCACCCTCCTTCCCCCTCCATAAGACTCCTGGAGGTTCGGATTTGATCCGAATCCCATTTTTAGGGAATTTGCTCAGAAAAAGTCTCTGCTTTCTTTCTTATGGGCAAACTCTATCTGAGGTTAACAGGGAGAGAGGCACTATGGGTAAGCTTAGCTTGAGAGTTTTTTGGCTGGAGCGAGCTTGTTATAAAGGCCAACTCGGTTCTGAGAATGGAACAGACACCCATCAGTAATGAATGAATGAAGATCAACAACACAGATGGAACGTTATGGCAAGAGCATAACTTCTTTTTTAAGGGTGTACATGCACCACAACATTACATTACCTCTTTTTTCATACATGCAGTGGATATTAAAAGTTTACACACCCCTGTTAAAATGCCAGGTTTTTGTGATATATAAAAAAATGACCACAATAAATAATTTCAAAATTTTTCCCACCTTTAATGTGACCTATAACCTGTGCAATGCAATTGATAAATCTGTTAGGGTAAAAAATATAAAAAATAAAAAATGTACAATATGCTGGTTGCATAAGTGTGCATACCCTTAAACTAATAGTTTGTTGAAGTACCTTTTGATTTAATTACAGCACTAAGGGTTTGAATGTTTCCACTTTCATTTGCCTGCTATTTGATCTTGATCGTCACTTAACCAAACAATGGGCTAATTGGGAATTTAGGCTAAGCACCTTAATGGGCTTATGGCAGCTCTTTAATGGGTCATGGACTGCATGTCTAGTAGCCAGAGAGAGATGAGATTTTTCTGTGGCTGGAATTGAAGCAATGTTAGGTGAGCACTTTTGTATTAAGTTCAGACTTCATCTGACCATTAGGTTCATATTGCATCTATAAAACCTAAATGAGTTTTGCTGTGTGGCACTGAAGGATTGAGTTCTGGCTGTGATCAGTGATTGATTAGTGGCCCTAGGTGAAACAGACTAGGAGGGGAGGAGTGGGATATTATGGCCTACTTGCCTGCCTGTTTCTCTGAAAGGGATGGGTAGGGTATGTTGTAGTCAAGGGTACACAAAGCGGTCATATTTTCCTGATGGAGACTTGGGAAACTACTGTTAAGTGATTTTGTAAGAGGGAGGGTCATAGCTGCTTGGAATGATAGTACTTTGTGGAAGTAAGGGGATAGCATCCACAGATAGCCCATTGCACATCTTCTCCCCATTGCTTTGCTGGTTGCATGCAGGGGAGTAAGCCTTAACAGTAAAAAATTTCAAACTCCTCCTGTTGGTTGTCTAAATGGCTACCTTTCTCAGCTGACCTTTGCCCTGGTGATGCAGAATGAATGGGCCAGTTGATCAGGAGTGGGTTGATAATCAACAGGTGTTAGGGGGAGTATTTAAAACCCCCTAAATGAAAATCAACATACAAAATGAGTCGGGATTCAAGATGAGAAATTAAATTATTCCCCCGTATACCCTGGTGCCCCCATAGGGTCCTGTACTTCTCAGATTTGCTATATGTCAGCATACGTACATTTAATATCTTCCCCACATTTCATCAAAACCTATTTCACTGATGCTTTAGCTGGATAAAAGAAACCAGTTAAGACTTCAGCTCAATGAAATCACCCATAATTTTTATTGTGGTTGTTAGTAGGTAGGTACTAGGCTATCAGCCCAAGGGTACATACTATGGTTACACAGTGCATAATTTTAATAACCTATGTTCAAACCTGTGGGTCATACTAGAACACAAGACTCTAAATTGGAATAGACAGATGAGCCTAGCCATGAATCTAGTGTTTTTACATATATCCACACTCATACTGTATCTTACAATTAGTAGGGTTTTATTCTACTTCCTTGCAGTAAGTTGTAGTATAAAATTAGAACTTAACACTTCTGTGTTTGATCATCATATATGTGAAATTATCCCTTAATGTTTTGTTTTTGGGGACTTTCTGAAGACTCAGTAATATTTCTACCTTTTAGTCAACAGCTGTTCTGTAAGCAAAGCACAGTGTACTTGTTGACTAAGAGGTGCAAGTACTCTAAATAAAATCTGCCTCCAATAAAACTGTACACTACTAAATGCATACCTCACAACTGTAGCCTTTCCTCACATGGCAGTTTATGGCACACTAGAATTCTTTTACTGAATGTTCTCTCTCTCTTCAATCAAAAGAATATCACCCTTAGAATATTAACAGAACAAAGAATTGTGTTCAGCTATGGGCCCAACAAATGTAGCATACATCTTGGGTTCACAGCTGTTTACTAGGCTAACAACCACTGAGGCCTTTATAAGCCTAGCCGCACATCCCAAATGTATCCCACAAGTTTATTGAGCCTTAGAAGTGTATAGTTTGTAATTCAGGAGGTATAAGATCTGGGCATCTTAATATGAAACATGTTACCTTAAGAGCTTTAGATTTTACATAATTGTGATACCACTTTTGGTCAAAATTCTCAGATCTTTGTATCTATCAACAATGTTGTGTGCAATGCAATTGATAAATCTGTTAGGGTAAAAATATAAAAAATAAAAAATGTACAATATGCTGGTTGCATAAGTGTGCATACCCTTAAACTAATAGTTTGTTGAAGTACCTTTTGATTTAATTACAGCACTAAGGGTTTGAATGTTTCCACTTTCATTTGCCTGCTATTTGATCTTGATCGTCACTTAACCAAACAATGGGCTAATTGGGAATTTAGGCTAAGCACTTTAATGGGCTTATGGCAGCTCTTTAATGGGTCATGGACTGCATGTCTAGTAGCCAGAGAGAGATGAGATTTTTCTGTGGCTGGAATTGAAGCAATGTTAGGTGAGCACTTTTGTATTAAGTTCAGACTTCATCTGACCATTAGGTTCATATTGCATCTATAAAACCTAAATGAGTTTTGCTGTGTGGCACTGAAGGATTGAGTTCTGGCTGTGATCAGTGATTGATTAGTGGCCCTAGGTGAAACAGACTAGGAGGGGAGGAGTGGGATATTATGGCCTACTTGCCTGCCTGTTTCTCTGAAAGGGATGGGTAGGGTATGTTGTAGTCAAGGGTACACAAAGCGGTCATATTTTCCTGATGGAGACTTGGGAAACTACTGTTAAGTGATTTTTGTAAGAGGGAGGGTCATAGCTGCTTGGAATGATAGTACTTTGTGGAAGTAAGGGGATAGCATCCACAGATAGCCCATTGCACATCTTCTCCCCATTGCTTTGCTGGTTGCATGCAGGGGAGTAAGCCTTAACAGTAAAAAATTTCAAACTCCTCCTGTTGGTTGTCTAAATGGCTACCTTTCTCAGCTGACCTTTGCCCTGGTGATGCAGAATGAATGGGCCAGTTGATCAGGAGTGGGTTGATAATCAACAGGTGTTAGGGGGAGTATTTAAAACCCCCTAAATGAAAATCAACATACAAAATGAGTCGGGATTCAAGATGAGAAATTAAATTATTCCCCCGTATACCCTGGTGCCCCCATAGGGTCCTGTACTTCTCAGATTTGCTATATGTCAGCATACGTACATTTAATATCTTCCCCACATTTCATCAAAACCTATTTCACTGATGCTTTAGCTGGATAAAAGAAACCAGTTAAGACTTCAGCTCAATGAAATCACCCATAATTTTTATTGTGGTTGTTAGTAGGTAGGTACTAGGCTATCAGCCCAAGGGTACATACTATGGTTACACAGTGCATAATTTTAATAACCTATGTTCAAACCTGTGGGTCATACTAGAACACAAGACTCTAAATTGGAATAGACAGATGAGCCTAGCCATGAATCTAGTGTTTTTACATATATCCACACTCATACTGTATCTTACAATTAGTAGGGTTTTATTCTACTTCCTTGCAGTAAGTTGTAGTATAAAATTAGAACTTAACACTTCTGTGTTTGATCATCATATATGTGAAATTATCCCTTAATGTTTTGTTTTTGGGGACTTTCTGAAGACTCAGTAATATTTCTACCTTTTAGTCAACAGCTGTTCTGTAAGCAAAGCACAGTGTACTTGTTGACTAAGAGGTGCAAGTACTCTAAATAAAATCTGCCTCCAATAAAACTGTACACTACTAAATGCATACCTCACAACTGTAGCCTTTCCTCACATGGCAGTTTATGGCACACTAGAATTCTTTTACTGAATGTTCTCTCTCTTCAATCAAAAGAATATCACCCTTAGAATATTAACAGAACAAAGAATTGTGTTCAGCTATGGGCCCAACAAATGTAGCATACATCTTGGGTTCACAGCTGTTTACTAGGCTAACAACCACTGAGGCCTTTATAAGCCTAGCCGCACATCCCAAATGTATCCCACAAGTTTATTGAGCCTTAGAAGTGTATAGTTTGTAATTCAGGAGGTATAAGATCTGGGCATCTTAATATGAAACATGTTACCTTAAGAGCTTTAGATTTTACATAATTGTGATACCACTTTTGGTCAAAATTCTCAGATCTTTGTATCTATCAACAATGTTGATTTTTCCTATTTGTTCCAGTACACCAGGACTGATGCATGTTACTTAAAAGGGATTCTGAACAGACTTATGGTCTTTCCTGTTATGACCTTCTCTTCCATACAGTGTAAGACTATGCTTAAAACTTGTCTTGCATCTATGCCTCCTAATACCCTCAGATCACACCCATTTTTCATTGCTCTCTTTCTACCCTTTTATTCCTGTGCTTTTTTCATTCATTCCCTTATGTGTGAGGCCCAGACCACCCTGGGTTTGGGCAGAAGACCTGTAAGCACTTATTCCCAACCAAAAGAGCCTCATCAGCCATATGTTTCCAGTGAATGTGAGAGTCAAATACTAGGGAGTAGGCCAGGCATCCAGTCCTAGTAGTTGCCCTCTCCTCACATGGCACTTCCTCTTAGGTGGCATGCATGACTTACAATGGCTGCCAAGGTCAAAAGAGGAGATGTGCAGACGTCCCCACTTTACCTTTCCCCTAACTCATCAGTGTAAGTGCCTTTTCAACTGGTGATTATCTGTTCTCCAGCAGATGCCACCATTGTGACAGGCATGGCTGCCTTCCTCCCACCAAGTTAACTGACCTGGCATTGGTTGCTCATACTCATTCTCCCCTACCCAGACCTTTATGTGCCTGTGCTTCTAATCAACCGTGTTGCATATATATATATATATATATATCTGTTGACTTTACTTATTGCCCTGAATTCAAAAGCAGGGAGATGATTGAATCTTCTCTCTCGTCTCCCATTGCTGGTGTTTGGTACATTCTGTGTTGTCTGCCCACTTCTTATTGTCAGGAATGGCACATATCTGACTGGATAAAAGCCTTTTGAAGTGCTTCACTTACCTTCTAAGTTCATGATATTTCAGTTAAGATTTGGCATGACTTCACATTTTTGTCTTGTATGTTAGTCCTTACATTTTTTTCTTGCATATTTTAAGCCTTTCTTCAATCCTACTCCATTTTAGACACACTTGTTTCAGTTATTACTAGCCCTTTAGATCTCCAACTCCCTTAGAGGTTTTCTAATACCTTAAGTCAATGCAATCTTTTTATTTTAGAAGTGTATTCTACTTTAATTCTATCCACCATTAACTATTTTTACTCCTACTGTACCTATGGCATGACTGTCATTTACCTTTATTCTGTGAACTGCCATAATGTATGTCCCAGCATCCTGTCATACTTACAACCCTTGATCTCATAATATTAACTCTGTAAAAGACTCTTCTTAAATCAGACCTTTCTGTTTGCTTTTTTTTTTGTTATTTACCATGCTTTCTTTTATCTACTCACTGATATCATCTGCGTCTAACCCATAATTTCGTTCTTCAAGAACTGTTTCTAAAAAACTAGACAAGTTAGTTAGGCTGTGTGTGGCCTTGTTGATATATGCCCTCAAGTTACCTGACCTGCTCATTATTTTGGCTACTTTTGGGATGGCTTTTTGCATAACTGTTTTACCTTTGGCCATTTCTCACCAATGTGCTCAGCAATTCTTTCACAGCTGCCTGTTGGAGAGCTTGCACACCTTCTGGTCTTCTTTAAGATTTTGCTGTCAGAGGTAATTGTACTTTGGGCAGCCATCTAGTCTTTTCTGCAGTAGACTCTCTCCTTCTAGTTCTTACAGATGGAAGTCTGTAATCTTTAAATGAAAAAGCCATTGGCATTTACAGCAATATAAGACATTTCTTTGGATCTCAGTTTTCAAGAGTCCATTGTGCCTCCATCTTCAGCCTACATTTATGCTTATTTTTTCATTATTATGTTACTAAAACAGGACCTTTGTCTGGTCCATAAATGGAGAGGGTTATCTTGCAATATGCTAAGCAGTCATATTGGCTGTCAGCATCAGTCCTAATTCCTGAACTTGGAGATGTGTTCAGATATCTAGCTAGAAGTGCTCGTACAAATTACCCGTCAAAGATTTCAAGACTGAAAATCCACCAAGGACTACTGGATTTCCAAAAAAGCGGAAGCCTTTTACAAACTAAGAGAGCCTAGGCTCAGTAGAAAAAGTCATCCTCTCCAGAAGTCTTCAAGCAGTTCATATTACTTAGACAAAAAAGGCAAGATGATGATATAAACATAAAGCCAATTTCCTACAGTCATCTCAAAACCACTAAAAGAAATTCTGGGAACTTGTGAACCAAATAATGGGACATACTTCACAAAACTAGTTTTTTTTTTTTTTTTTAAAGAAACACCACAACTTTAACCCTCCTTGACTTTCTCATAATTCTCACTCTATTCAACTTTCCCAACTCCCCCAACCTCTGCCTGTTCTCAAAGTGATAATATCACATCTGACAAAGCATTATACACCAGTTTTTTTTTTTACTTCAGAACTACTAAAACCACCAAAGATATCAAAAAACTATTAGACTAAATAATTTTTTGTATCCCTTTAGGAGCTGATGGCCTTCATGCACTGTTCATCATATTCTGTAACAAACATATTTTACTACCCCCAAACACGATTACAATTTCTGTATTACTTAAAAAAAAAAATCACATCCACAGAGTGGAAAGCTAATTGCTAAACCAATCCCTAAAATATCCAAACTTTCCTCTACAAAAAACAGAGCTAATCCGGAAAGCTCAAGTCAGGTCTGGTATCTCACATGTGACCTACAGAGTGAAAGGACTAACAAGAAACAGAGTACAAATGATTAGTCCAGATAAAATCACTTTAGCTAGCAGATCTAGGAGACTCTATGGGAGGGATAAAGACACCTTGTTGAAGTTTCAAGTAATTTATTCAGTTAAGTAGGTAGATGGATGAGTGTTCTTGTTTGGTGCAGAGGCAGCTTACACTAGTAGTGCTACAGGTGTAAGCTGCCTCTGCACCAAACAAGAACACGTAGGTAGATGGATGAGTGTTCTTGTTTGGTGCAGAGGCAGCTTACACTAGTAGTGCTACAGGTGTAATTACCACCACAGCATGACCAGCACTGTCACCATTAATAAGTTAAGCAAGATTCATCTTATATATGTACTAACTCTGAGATCATGCAAACACAGGTTAATGGTATATTCCCCAACCCCAAGAGTAGTGTAATCTCACACACCTATTGACCAGCTGCTTAGTGGTTGACCAAACAGCTGTCAACCAAACCACATTTGACATTCTGTGGAACCCATATCTATACACACACACACAAAATTTGAATATAAATGCAAATACATTAGTATACAAAAACAGTATAATCTTAACAAATATTTATAAAACAGAACAATAGTTTTAGATAGCACATATCTACAACTATATCTAGTTATCTACCAATAGACAGTTTATACATATTTTCATATAATTTTGTAGCATATAGAAGGCAAGGAGGGACAGACATAGCCAGGCCATCTAAGGATGTGACAAAGATCAACAAAACCTAGGAAAAATTCTAAGGTGCTGGATAAATGCTTCGCTTCAGTCTTCACAAAGGAAATGGAGTGAAGGGTGCTATTCTGAGACCGAGTTAGGGAGACAAATGGATGAACATTGGCAATGGGATAGAGAGAAATGGCAGAGAAAGAACTGTTGGCCCTAAGGGCACATAAAGTACACTGGCAGTAAGAAATGCATTCAATAGTCCTAAGGAATATGAGTAGTGTCCTGGCTGATCCCTTGCTGGAGAGCTGCAACAGATCACTGTCCAATGTACAGATGCTTGAGGACTAGAAAATGGCAATAGTGCTTTGTACAAGGAGGTGACAGCAGGGACTGTGATATAGAAGCCTATTTGCCTAACAATAACAATGGCAGAAAGAGACATGTAGAGTGCCATGATGAAAAGGTTGGTTCCTTTCCGCAGGGACCTCAGTCTCCACAACATCAGTCAACAGACCAACATGGGTTCATAAAAATAATGGGTTACAGAAGAACATCACATTATCAAACCAGTAGATAAAGTATGCCTAGAGTTCATCAAGGTCTTTGGGTCCTTCTTGCATAGGTAGCTGCTAGGAAGCTGTGGTAGGTGTTCATAGTAGGACAGAAAATGAGGAATTTGATTGTACATGGTTAAAGGTTAAAGAGTAGGACACAGAGGGATGTGATGAGAGGGATGCCCAGGAATAAAAGCAGTAACCTGTGGTCTTGACCATGAATCTAATACTCATACTTGTGTTTATTTAAGACATGTCTAAAGAATCAGACAATGGGATCATACCACTTTGCTAATAACACAATAATAGATGCCACAATAGAGGATGGGGAGAAGAGTCCATGGAAGTCTTTGGAAAGACTGATCAGATGTTACAGGTATCAAAACCAAAGAAATAATGTCCTTTGTACCATATACTGTTGAGGCCACACCTTGTGCACTGTCAACAGTTATGAAGGGCATGCTAGAAAGAGTCCAGTGGAAATGCAACAGAAAGATGTACGAGATAAAAAGAAAAGGGTTTGACCAAAAAATTCAGGAGATAGAGCTTTACTCAGCTGATTCTAGAAGAGATTTTGATGTATAAAATCATGTTATGTAGATCTGAGGAGCTCACAGGAAGGACAAAAAGAAGGAACACAGGCATCAGATTTGCAGGGATCATCAATTTTCTTCTCTGGATCTGCTTGTTTGTTGACATTTGATTACCAGTAAAGTCCAACTGGGTAGGAGCCCATTTTCAGCAAAGGCCTGGGGAGAAAAGCTCCAAAGTATTACAAAACATTTTAAGAACAATAATTTTACAGTCTAAAAATACAAAAAAACTTACTGTTTAAATAATTACACTAAATTAGACATAATATAAAAACATTGGTTAAGAATAGATGCAAGTTACATGACAATGATTTAAACAGAGAAATTTTAGCCAATTTTTAGAGAAATTAAAGGTACGTTAGTATAATGCAAACAGGAACTAAGTGAGAGAAAAGCAGGCTTATGGTATATTTAGAGAAAAATTCATAGAAGTAAGGAAGTGAGTGAATTAGGAAGAGTAAGGAGATGTAAGATATGAATAGGTATTTGTTCACATTTAGGATAGTTTACCCTGGTGTTGAACAAGAACAGATCCAGCTTTTGGACAGAAGTCTTTTGGAATGGTTTTGAAGGATGGGACAGTGTTGACCTGATGGATACAAATAAGGAGTTCCATGCCTTAGAAATATGGTACTAGTAGAGACAATGCCCGGCAGACATGATGGGTTTGTGTATAGACAGGAGTTTTTGGTCATTGGATTGTAATAACTGTTTTGAAACATAGTTGTACAAACTGGTATTTAGTTCTGGACAAACAGATGGATTTTGGATAATTTTATAGTAAGTGGTAAGAAGCTGTATATGTGTTAGTTGATCGAGTAATTTAACTAATTTTGTTTTTTTAGTGCTATATAGTGATGGCTTCTGAAAAGGGTATTTACTACAAATTTAGCAACTTTGTTATGGTATTGTTCAAGTTTGGATTTTTGTGTTACCTGAAGGTTATTAAGGATGGAAGCACCATAAAAAAAAAGTGTGGGGAGGAGAAATGTACTGCAGAGTAGCTTTAGTTGCATTGCGGAGAAAGGTTTTGACTCTATAAATGATCTCTAGTTTTTGGTGAGCTTTTCTTAAGCAGTTTTATAAATGCATCTTGAATTTAAGATTATCATACACTATCATCCCTAATAATTTGCTACGAGAAGTAACTTCAGTGGTTGTATTATCAAGAGAGAGAACTTTAAATGTTTTTTCCAAGGGAGAAAGATTTGGGAGGAGAAAGTAGTTTGTTATTTTAGGGTTGAGCATGAGTTGTGAGTTACAAATCCATGTTTCAGTTGCTGTTAAAGCTTCCTGAGTAATTTTTTCAAGGTGTGCCATGTTGTCAGATGTGCAAATGAGTGTGGCGTCATCTGCATACTATATTAGGGAAGCCTGTTGCGTGGATGGTATTGGTGAGAATGTTAAAGAGGAAGGAACCAAGAATAGAGGCTTGTAAAGGTGGTGACTGGGAGGTAAGGAGACAGTGTGGAGTGCCATTTTACTGACTGATAAATATTGGATAGGTAGCTTTTGAACCATTGAAGGGTGGGCTGAGGGAGACCTAATGAGAACATTTGAATTTGATGTTTGCTGTGACAAACTGTGTTGAAGGTTTTAGACAAGTCTAGAAATAAGGAGGCGACTAGTTTGCCATTATCTCTGGCTTTGTTGACAGTATCTATATAGGATAGATGTGCAGTGATGGTACTGGGAAGGACAAACACCATGTTGTGTGGAGGATAGGAGTTTCTTCTGCAGGATAGAGTTTAACAATTGTTTCTGAATACATTTTTGAAGTATTTTGGAGATGGTTGATAAGATTGCTATAGGTATAAAGTTAGTAAGATCTGCTGAGTTTCCTCCTTTGTGCAGAGGGATAATGTGACTTTTTTTCAAAGAGAGGAGAGATGTGGGATGCCTGGACTGAGACAGGGTAGGGTCAGCTATCAACTGCTATTTTAAGGTACTCACTTGGGAAACCATCAGCTGAAGTAGAACATTATTTGAGTTTGTTTCAAGAGTAAATTTATATAGGATGTTGGCACAGGCCTTAAGGTGAAAGTGGATGTGGTTATACATGGCTGCTGGGCAGGGTTAGGATTAGATGCTGGGGAATCCTTGGTTAGAGATGCTATACTGTCTATGAAATAAGAGTTGAATTGTATTGCGGTTTCAATTGCTGAGTTATTGGGAGAGGGGTTAGGGTTGAATTTATGGCCAGGATGAAAGATTTCTTTAATGGCTGTCCAGAATTTTTTTAGGTTTGTGTTTACTATTATTCTGCAAATTATTATAGTATAGTTTCTTGTCTTCATTAATTTGCTTTTATAGTATAATAACAAAGCATTCAGAAGTTTGCTAAAGTACATCATAAAGGAAGATGTGGGCCTCTGCAATGGATTACCTTAGTCTGAGGTATAGATGGACTCTATAATGGCATTCAAGAGAGGATGAAGAATGCAGGTAAATGGCAAGGGGGAAGGGGGTCTGAAGGTAAGCAGAATGTTAAATGCTTTTAAAGAAAATATTAGGCAGGCTAATTGACATCTTGTAACCTACAAATGTAATTTCTGCCCCAGAAAAAGAACAGATTATATTTTAAAAAGAGAGTATATTGGAAAAGTAGGACCTACTGCAATTGATTCTTTTAAATTTCACATGTACATTAATATATTTCACTGGGGTGTGGTCATACAGCAGTATATTATGTGGGCTTTCATTATTCTTTCATCTGTCCACCTCATCCTGTTTTTCCTAGTAGGACGTGCAATGCTCCGTGAGTTGGCAGTGATCACTGTTTTTCCAACTAGTACCTACACTACTCTGTGAGTTGACAGTGATCACTGTTTTTTCAGAGTAGTACCTGCACTGCTCTGTGAGTTGGCAGTGGTCACTGTTTTTTCAGAGTAGTACCTGCACTGCTCTGTGAGTTGGTGGTGATCACAGTTTGTTTGATTAGTACCTGCACTGCTGTGTGAGTTGGCAGTAATCACAGTTTGTTTTGGGTAGTATCTGCACTGTTCTGGAAGTTGGCAGTGATTACTGTTTTTCTGATTAGTACATGCAAGTGGTCACTTGACTATGGCATGGCTCCTGTGTTAGTGGTACCTGTACTGTTCTGTGAGTTAGCAGTGGTCACCTGACTATGGCATGGTTCCTGTATTAGTGGTATCTGTACTGCTCTGTGAGTTGGCAGTAGGCACCTATGACATAGCTCCTGTATTAGTGGTACCTGCACTGCTGTGAGTTGGCCATGGTCACCTGACTATGGCATGGCTCCTGTATTAGTGGTATCTGTATTGTTCTGTGAATTAGCAGTGGTCACCTGACTATGACATGGCTCCTGTATATTAGTAGTATACACGTCTGTATCATGACACTATTTCCCCATTCCTTCTTCACTTCTTACCACAACAGTACCATTGGTAATTCCTTTCTTTCCCATCACAAGTAATTTACTTCCTAGTCTCCTTTAGAATATTACTTTAATTATTTTGAAATGCACTCATGTATTTCATATAGTTTCTGACTAAAAGTGTTACATTTGTTCAAGTTTTTTTTTTTTTTTTTTGTAGTTTACTGTGCTGATGTCATCATAGGAAGCTCAGTAAATATTTGTAACTGTAGGAGCAAATAACCCCAATGGACTTCTGCTTTGCTGTGTTTTGTTTATAAGCCACTATTACACTAACAATTATTTGTAAAATGTACCTCAGATTTCACAAGGCAACTGAACTGAAGAGGCCAAAAGCAATAAAGGCTCATATTCTAAAAAGAAAAAAAAAAGAGACCTTCAGAATGGAAGAACCTGAAGAAGATGATATAGTCATCTATAGATAGAGTATTCCATATTCCACCATCACTAATACTAGAGGATGATGTAGCTCAGTTCACTAAATGGCTACTGCCAAACATATATTCTTAATACTAAGAAATCTAAAGATTTGATTTCTGATACAACATGAAAACCTTACAACATCCTCTAATAACTGGCATATAATAAGTAACAACCAGGAATCCTCTGAAAATACCCCAGTCTTCAAACATCTAAGAGTTTGCTTAGACTAAGTTATAAACTTCCAAAACCATGTCAACATGAACAAATCAAAACTGTGCAAGCTAATTTTTGGATGAAAAAAATTCCCACTCCCTCTACACTAGTGGGAGAATGGCTTTTAACATTTTGTCTCCTTTCAGCCCAGCTAGAATACAGCCTTTGATTTTTGTAGCTGCAACCAAGGGGGAAAAATAGATCACTCCAATCCACAGTGAACAGTATATGCAGAATTATTTCCTTTACCCTGCAGAGAGAAAATGACCGTTCAATACTAGCTACAGATAAATTGCATTCAAATAAAACACACACATACACTATTAGCAACATCCCAATTCTACAAACTTATGAACCTAGGGCACGTTCCACTTTTTTGCCAGGAGGTTAAACAAACATCCACCTATAATCTAAAATGCCAAACATTCTCCACCCCTCTTTAATAACCTTTAGAGGCAAACTACACAGTACAGACCCCAGGGTTTAATCAGTGGCACACCAGATATGAGAATCACTACCAGCAAAACTGAAAAAAAAACTCCAGTCTTGAATTCCATTAAAAAAAGTCTTTTCAGAGAATCCTCTTGTAAATGCTTTATGGTGAAGGTTGCTATAATGGTTCAAGTCTTAGTATTACAGATACAATGTAGGGGTTTGATTCTGACCACTAGCTATTGGGTAGGCTCAATGGCCTGTAGCCTGATTGTCTAGTTTTTACCTATGAAGTGGCAGTCTAATCTAAGTTATGCTCTCATAGATTGCTTATGCCAACATATCCTTAACAACACAAGCTATACTTCAATTCCTCCAAGACCAACCTTAGTTACTTTATTCCCTACTTTGCTCTTCTCCAACTCAATACATTTCCTTTTAATCCTGAATCCCCCCACACAATTTACCATTCTATATCCCTGCCTACCAATTCTTCTGTACATAAAGTTTACATATAATACAATACATAATTACCCTACAAATGTATATTTTCTGAGTGTTTTGAAATCAAATGCATCTGAGTTGATAATTGTTAACTCCAGTACTGCATTTTTGTATCTTCTTAGCTTGTGGTGCTGCTCAGCATTATTGTCCTGGTTTGTTTGTAGGTTCTTTCTGGGCTAAGTCTGACAATAACCCAGGGGGATCAGTGCTCTGTCACAATTATTAAATAAAGAGAAAATGAAATGACTTGCTCACTGTACAATAGAATACAAAGGAGAATGACACCAGGGAGATACAGCATACACCTGATGAAAACTCATCTGCTGAAAGCAAATCCTTTTTACCCCTGGGCATTTTCCTCAAGATTTTTCTGAGTTAAAGTTGGTGACACTAGCAGCCAAGTAAGTGGCTTCATCTTTGATTTGGTTTGTGGGGGGGGGGGGGGGACTAGCCTGTCTCTAGCCATCCAATCTCTGTAGAAAAGACGTCCCCACATTAGTGATTTCCCAAAGGGCACAAATTGTGGTAAGCATTTAAAGATCATTTTACTGCTATTTTTTATTTTCATTTGGAATGAGCAGTGGGGTACACAACATAGTGAAAATGAGATGGTTTTGGGATAAGTGCATTAAGACACATGATTAACAGAACTGTCATATTCACTAGAGTTTTGACTCAAAGCAATCCTTATTGATGATCTTAAATATACTAATACCTAAATAATTCAACAGTTGGAAATCCACAGTGTCACTGATGTAATTACATAATCTTCCAACAATTCTCAGACCCTCTCCAGAAAATAAAATCATCATCAAGGAACTTAAAATATACAATAATAATAGCCTTGAACATACTGTTAAAAACAAAATTTATTTTCCAGTACTGAGTGTAATGTTAACAAAACCTGGTGCTGAGGTGGCCCCCCCCCCATAACTACACTTTTGGTTTTGATGGAAATATTTTCCTGGAGAAAAAATGTTTTTAAGCATCATGCCAATATACTCCTCAACTATTATAATAGCATGGTGGGAAAATTCAGTGCAAATACAAAGGCTTTTTGAAACTAGTTCACCCCACATCCTGTGCGATAGCCAAAATAGGTCTTTAACATCAATTACTGCCATTAGTCATTTGAAAAGATAACTTGTGCCAGTTTAGACAAAAACACCCAAGAATCCTTAAGAACATGAGACATATATATATATTTTTAACTTCCAGTCTACTGGCATGACTAATGGTTCAGTTTTTGAACCTTCAAATACCACTATGAGCTACAAAGGGGGTCCTGACCAGGGAGGGGATTACTAGAAATTATAACTCTCAAAAAAGTGATCAAGTTAAAAGGCATCTCATCTTCATTGTTAATTTAACTTAACAGTAAATCAAACTATTTGTATGATACCAAAACCTCTTTCTTAGACGCTTCCCTGAAAAAGATCCATTATTCATATATGAAAGCATCTTGTAAGAAAAATAAAAGCTATCCATAACACAACCTGGACCCCTAGCTTTATCAGATTTCATGATTCTGATATTCATGTCATGAGACAATATGTCCAGCAACCTTTGCTCATCTTGAGATAGGATGCAACCTTTTATTGTTTTTACATAAAGCACTTACATCATATTCACACATTTTGTCATACACAGATACAAGAGGCAGGAGAAGGCCATTGTTGACACTAAACCTTTTATGAAATTGCCAACATTCCCTTTACTGTCTTACAAAATTAACCCTAGGTTAATTTTTAGTGAAAATAGTTTTAATTCAACTTAAGTATCCTTTAAATCCATTTGAACTGGGAGCATAAAAATAATTGTCTGACTATAATTGTATTCCTTTAAACAACTGAGCTAATAGATGATGACTGAATAATCAGCCTGCTATAACACAGTTTCCCTTTTCCTCACCCCTTCCAATGGTTGTTCTGCTGCCTTGATGTATTCTCTGTTAGTGATGCTGAGCCAATGCCATCAGATGCAAGGTGATGTCTTTGAAGTTAGCTGAAATGGCCTGCTTGGAGCTGGAGGCAGGCCTAAAATTTTCATTGTTAGTTGAATTAAAATCATTACCTTGAGAATTAACAACTGTGTGGATTTGTTCATCTTCATCCTTTTCATATGTTGTACCATAATTACCTCCTTTGGGGTCAGGATATGCTTTTTTTTGAACAAATAATCCTCCCTGTCATCCTATTTGTTTTACATTTGCAAGATCTGATATAAAACCGTGCACATGCTGTGTTTATGACAAATCAGTGCAATTAATGTAACAAGTCACTCACTTATCAATATACAATACTAAATAATAATAAAATTAACCATTATGTTGAGAATTATGTAAAATTGCTATCAGTAAATTACGATTTTTTCAAGTGAATTTTATGCTTCATCTCAGTGGTCATGGTCTTGGAATTTTTTTATATATATGTTTCTTTCATTGTAAGATCCTAAAATGTTTCCTCTTATAGGAGAGACCAAGGAGCACACGTTAAACAACTTGTTCCAGGTCACACAGTAGGCAAGTGGGAGCCCATATGATTCAGTAGAATTGTCATCCTCCCCATCATTTCCTGCATTCCTTCTTCTGTAAATTTAACTCCATTTCATCTATCTTTTACCAGATTAGTTGCTTAATTTTCTTCTCCACAGCCAACATTCCATAAGCCTAACTCTTCTGATATACCTCACATTTCCTCCATAGACTAAAGCCATCTTTCTGTATTATCACTTTTATTGTTTTTCCTGAAAGTAACTGCCCTCTTGAAAATCTACACTTTCCTCATTGCTTCTTTTCACACAACTTATACTAAAATCATATATGACAATACTTTGTAACTGGTAGTTGCTACATTTCTGCCTCTTCTGCTCACACTGCATTGGTGAGGACCAGATCAAGAATATTTTTTTTCATAATTCTTCCTTTTCCTTGGTTTTAATTTCAGCTTGAGTTTATCTTCCACAGGAGCTTCTAAAATTTCCTTTTTCATTCTTACCATGAGCTTAGATGCCATTCAGTTCACTGCTGGAATAGAAAGGTTTTCTATGACCATGGTTCTCTTCCTTTTTTTTTTTTTTTTTTTTTTAACCCGTTTCTGCATTGGCTTGAATGCACGTGCAAGAGAAAGTCCATGTTACATCAGCATGGCACACCATATGTGGTTTGCTCTGGTTAAAATAAATGTAGTAATGCCCCATACCATGTTCAGAGCATTCAAAAAGAAACTGACTAGGCACAATGTGATTAAAAAGTGCAAGAAAAGCAGTTTCAAGAAACCAAAGAACAGAAATGTGGTGGGTGATGTAATGGTGATCAGTTTCATTCTCGCCAAACAGTAATGTTGGGGAGTTTTTGTATGTTTTGTAATGAGAACTGTTTTAAAAGATCATTAAGTTGTCATATACCTAGTTGTAATATAAGTGCAAACATAAATGACTTGCAGTCACCTGCTTGAAACAATGTGCTGTATATGTATCGCATTTGTTTGTCCTTAGTTGCTTCAGGTGGCAGTTGTTCCTTAATCTTACAGAATTTTGTGTGGAATGCAAGCATTGGTAAGCATTTTATTTATCCCATTTCTCAAAAGGCTCATTTTTACTGGTAGCTATTCCATCAAAGATCAAAAGAATCTTAGAACTCATTTAGCACTTTCATTCCACTACACAATTTAACAAGGGCTTCATCATAGCACTTACAGTGATAAGACTATTGGAATGGTCAGACTGAGCTTTCAGTCTCTCCAAGAGATAGAAGGCTGGACAGGTATTTCATTACTTGTAACTGACTGTAACAGGTATGGGGGCTATGCCCTCTGAATAAAATGTTTCAAGATTTTTTAAGGCAAATCATTTCCTCATAACTTTAGTAATTCCGTTTTCTGAATTTTGGCATTTATGCACTTAAAATGACAATAAATAGGATCAACTACCAAGCAATTATGAAACAAGCTTGTTAGTTTTAAAGAGTTGTTGTGGATCTTATATGTATGTATGTGTGTGTGTGAGACTGTGTCTGTGTCTGAGAGACTTTACAAGTAACAGCAGTTTAGGTTGCCATGGCTCTGGACATTGAGGATACCAGCAAATGCTGACATGCAGTAAGTGGTCTAATGAAAACAAGTAAGAATGGTATATGAGTGTTATGCAGTCAGCCAAGGTAGAGGCTACTAAAAGATTATTTATAATACTGCAAGGTATGCCATATTTGAACCTGAAAATATTCAGAACACTTAGGTACCTAGACATGATGCAAAGGAAATTTAAATAATATTGATGAGTTTAGATTCATATGCATGCAGGTGTTAAAAAGCAAAGCAATTTTATTACTCCTATAAGATCATTGGGTGTGAGAGAGAAAAGAACCAGGTCCTTTGCATAATCCAGGGAGGTGCTAAAACTGACTAAATTACACAGATAAACAAGATGCTTACCTGCAGTTCTATACCCACACAGCAATTTCCTAAGATTAAGAGAAATAAATTAATGCTAGTTCTGTCTTTCCCTGAGTTTCACTTGCTTTACATATATGCTGTTCATGTCAGCACACAGGAAATTTACATTTTTTCAGATCTTTAGGTTTGTCTTTGGCTAAAAGATCTCAAAGATGGGGTTCATAGGTAGGTACTAGGCTATCAGTCCAAGGGCCTAAGCCCAGTACCTCTCAAACTGTTAATGCAAAAAATCTGGACAAAGCTTGACAAAATGGAGGTACAAATAGGGACGTTTTAAATATTGCTTTTATAAACATAGAAAGTTGCTAGAGTAACGGGATTTGTTTGTATATACATTTTCTGAAGGATTTGAAGTCTGAAACTCAAATGTATGTCATTATTTAGTGACTTCAATCCTGAGATCATTCTAGTGATTTTCCAGGAAAAAAGAGGAACAGGCCAAAAATATGAGCCAAAAATCTGGACATTCTGCAAAAATCTGTACAGTAGAGAACCAACAAGGTTCCCTGACTTATGCCACCCAAGAAAGTTATTTTCCTGTGCCCCTGTCGAGCAGAGCCATAGAAGCGATCCCTGGGGTGTATTTCCTATCCACTCATCAACATTATTCTTGAAGAGTGCTAATGAGGAACTTTGCTTGACATAAATGGGTAGTTTGTTCCAGAGTATGGGAAGTCTCCAGGACAGGAATCTATCCCTCCAGAATGTCCTGTTTATTGTGGTGACAAGGTTTAGGTCCCTAGAGTGTGTAGCTCGGAGGGATTGAGATTTCTTTAGGTGTAGCATGTCCAACAGCTCTGGGTTTGACATAGCTTTATATGTTAGGCAGAGATCACCTCAGAGTAGGCGATGTGCTACAGAGTAAAGCTGGAGTTTTTTTGAGATGGTCAGTGTAGGGCATCTGTTTGAGGCCAGTAATCCTCTTTGTGAGGTACTTCTGTGGCCTTTCCAGCTGCTGCAGATGTCTTGTGAGGTACATTCCAAAAGGGGCATTATACTCTATAATGGGTCTGAGTGTCAAGTAGAGGGGGAACAATGACCTTTTTTTCTTGGATAAGAACCTTTTTGTGATGAGGTGTGCCACGTAGAAGGATTTCCTGACTACTGTGGTGATGTAATCATCAGAGGATAGAGTACTGTCCACCTGGGTCCCAAGGTCTCATCACATATTCGGCATTAAGTAGACTGCTGCCAATGTGGTAGTTCATGGGTACAGAGTTTTTACCAAAGGGGATGACAATCCACTTTTTAGCATTGAGCTTGAGGCCATGACTCTGACACCAGGCATCTGTCTCAGTGAGGCCCTTCTGTAGGATGTCCACATAATTTGGGGACTCGACTATGCCTCCTAGTTTTCAGTAATCTGCGAACTTCATTAGCCAATGGCCTTCTGTGTTAGCCTGTACTTCAGAGAACTAGATACCAAACAGGAGGTGTCCCAGGACTGAACCCTGTGGTACTCCACTTGTCACTGGTTTGAAGTCAGATTTGGAGTCTGCAACTTTTACAGCGTGGGTTCTTGTCAGTGAGCCAGTTGGCAACCCATTTTGTGACATAGGGATTTATACCTAGTTTAGTGAGTTTAGCTATAATTCCAGAATGGAGGATGGTGTCGAAAGCCTTGGCGAGGTCAAGATAGGCTGTGTGAACCACCTTACCCTCGTCTACGGCTTTGATGACTGCCTCAAAGAAGTCAATCAGGTTCACGAGCCATGATCTGCCTTTCACAAACCAGAACTGGGTGGGATCCAGAGTTTCGAGGTTACCAATGTCTTTGAGTTCCATGATGATAAGTTCCATGGCCTTACAGACCAGGCTCGTCAGGCTAATAGGGCGATAGTTCCCGGGATCAGTGGTGGCTCCCCTTATGTGGAGTGGGATAACTGTTGCTGTGTGCCATTCAGTGGGCACAAAGCCTGATGTGAGGCTATGATTGAACATGGTGCTTAGGTGGGGAGCCAGTTCATTCTGAAGTTCATGTAAAACGCAGCCTGGGATGTTGTACGGTCCCATGGATGCTATGTTTTTGACTTTAGAGAGTGCAGCTTTTACCTGTGTAGTTGTGATTACAGGGACTATGCATTCTTCCTGCATAGATATGGGCCCTTTAGGGGGTGAGAAGGGGGTAAAGTTAGCACTGAACCTATCTGCCAGGATGTTGGCAATATCATTTGGTTCTGTAATTTTCGTGCCGTTGTGCTGTAACTCAGAGCAGATCTGGGTTTTGCCATTGAGATTCTTGACATAGCTGTAGAATGCTTTGTAGTTGTTCTTAGAATCGGTGGTGATTTTGTTTTTGTAGCTAGCTTTGGAGGATCTTATAAGGGATCTCAGATTCTTACTGAGGCTGACCAGAGAACTCCTCCACTCATGGGATTTACTATCTTTTGCAACAGTTTCTTCCTTCTGTTGTAGAGTTTGTTTATGGCAGGGGCCCACCAAGATTGGCTTCCTTTTTTTTGCAGGATAGCATCTTGGTTCTGTTTCGGATAGCACAATCCATGCACTTGTGTAAGTGCTTATAGAGTGCATATGTGTAGGATTCAGCAGTTGTAACTGTAGTGTCCATCTGCATAGGTGTCATGAAGTTCACCACTTCTGTCTTAAGAAGCATGACACTGACTTTGGAGAAATGTTTTACTGTGGTTTCCTTAATGGGGTTGGGGGCAGGATGTGGATATCTAGGTTGATTAGCTTATGGTCGGATCTGATCAACGAGGAGTTGACTTCAGGTATGAACACTGGTCACTCATGTTGGTAATGACTAGGTCTAGGATATTGTTGCCCCTGGTGGGGGTGTGGATAATTTAATTCAGGGCATTGGAATTTATGAATTCCAGAAAGCGTTGAGCGAAGGAGTTGGTACTTGAGTAGTTTTCCCAGTTAATGGTGGGGTAGTTGAAGTCACCCGTTATTAGGGTGTTTGAACCCTAATATTTTCCAGTACATCAAGAAAAGAGGAGTGGAAATCCTGGGGCATGGTGGGGGATCTATAGCAAGCTACAATTTGGATTTCAGTTTTGCCCAGAGTTAGTTGCACTTGGATAACCTCGGATGCATTATGCTGAGCAACTAGCCTGGAGGTGTGGATATCCTTAATGAATATGGACACACCTCCACCTTTGATGTTCCGGTCCAGGTTAGATAGCCGTAAAGTGTTGTATGATAATGCAGGGGTGCTCTCTGGAGACTTGAACCAAGTCTCAGTCACTGCACAGATATCAATGTTCTCCATTTTAAGGAGTGGATGTTTTCTCATTTCAAGCTTCTTAGAATCCAGTTGGATGCCATAATGATATTGATATAATATGATATTGATATAATATTGAAAAAATCAATTTGGCCAGAAACACTTTAAAGATCAAGATAAGGATATATTCTGTTAAACTCTGGGAAGAGATGTACCTCAACCAGAGACAAGGTAACATTTTGTTTTCCAAACAGTAAGGGATTTATCTCTTTTTCCACCTAATAGGGATCTGGTAATATGCCATAATCAACCTACTAGTGTATTACAGACCAAATCAGTACAGGGGTTTGGGGATGGCATAATGATTAAGGTGTTTATTTTGCAGATACAAAGTTTGATTCTCACCTTTGGGAAGCATGGGTAGGCTTAAAAGGGCCCCACAGGGTTGTTAACCTACTAATTACCTCTGAACCTATATTCTCTGTTTCTTTGCCTACTGGCACATGAATGGCTGAAAAAGGTCTTTTGACCAGTTCACTTACCTGGTTAACAAACTTAAATAAATAAATAGGTAAATAAAACAGAATAAAATATCACAGCTGGGTAAGAAAAGCATCACAACCAGAGGCAAGTTACGTCCTTTCAAAATAGTGCTGATTTCAAGGACAGTAATTACCCAGAATTACTATATATGACAACAGTAGATCTTACCATATACTATGTTACCCTACCAAATCTCATTTCTGTATGTCAAAATCTCCATTTACTTTAAGCTCCTTGAAACTACCCTATGGATTCTGTCAGAAGACAGATCTGAAGTGGTACTTCTGCTTCCCCCTAGCCAGAGAAGAGAGCTGGACTCCTATCACTCATTTCTAGCCTGGAGTTCTCCCACTATACTAACATGCTGACCTTTCCATAGGTCTTGAATTTCATCCATGGCCTTTAAATTAATTTCTCAAAATAGTCATTTTTACTGATAGCTATTCCATCAGAACAATCTCAGAACTCTCCATCAGAAGAATTTCGAAACTAATTTAGCACAATCATACCACTACAAAATTCAACAAGGACTTCATCAGACAACTTACAGTTATAAGGTCATGTGCTTCATTTATAGCCCTGAAAAAGTCACCGTACGAGTATACAACTGATACCGGACTTTAACTAAACATTAGAAAAAAAAAGTATCACAGTAATGTATTTCAACTTCTTGCTGTCAAACACGTACTGCAAAACTTTACCTTTGATTGATATAGTCCATTTCAGTGTAAAACAGTATGCAGCAGGGCAGAATCCCTGCAATATTAGCTACAAAGCAACTGTAAAATTGTAGAAATATCTTGGCAAGTAAATATGTAGTTAAATGTTAGAAAAATGCACAACTACTGTCTCTTCAGCATATTTGCAGTCAGATAAGTTCTTCAAGTACTTCCATGCAGTGACACATTGTAAAAATTCAGTCTAATCCATTAATGAAATGACCAGGAACATTGTTGCTTTAAATGCATTTTTCACCCCAAGCAGCTAAGGTAACACAAACTGAACAGCTACATGACCAGGCCTAAGTAAGGAATTATATGGTTAAGGAACAACTTTGAGAATTTATTTTCGGGACTGATGAAACAAAAGATGTGAAGTTGTTATATCTTGCTTTCATTCTTACTGATGGGTTCAGAGTCGATCCTCGGCTCTGACTCGGCCAAATGCTAAAGCTCGAGGTCTTCAACCAGCTTGTGGCTTACTCCCTTTCCCATGATGCATTAGTGCTTCCCTCAGATCTCATTTGCTGCTCTAAAAAGATCAGACGTTTCACCAGCTTTGGCCAGTGAAATATAAGCATTTCGAAAATTATTACTTCTTATTGAAAAAACTTTTTCTTTATATAGCAGTTGCTTAGTTTAGTTTAGTCAGGAGAGTTATCCATAGTGCTTGTGCACTTTTTTGTTAGACTCCTCTCCTTTGTGGCCGTTTTTTTTAATTAGGCTTAGTTTAACTCCCTTTCCCTAATGTGCTAATTTTTGTTATTACAGTGTTTGATAGCCTGAAGATAGAAGGCTTATCCCTTTCTTTCTTAAGCCCATGTTTATTTAGGGCTGTTTTTGCTAAGTGTTATAGCCTGTTTAAATTAGAAGGCTTTATTCCTTAATTTCTAATATTTGTTAGAGGGTGTATTGTTTATATATATATATATATATATATATATATATATATATATATATATATATATATATATATAAACTGTGTGTGTGTGAGAGAATTTTGCTTGCTAATTGTAGACATGTCTCAGCAAGAAAAATCTAAATCTGGGTTTAAAAAATGTCCTAAATGTGGGCAGAAGATGTCCATCACGGATGGACACTGAGTGTGTATATTGTTTGGGTGAGATTCACCTTCAAGAGGATTGCTCGATATGCCACTCTTTCAGTACTAGGGTGTTACATGAGAAGAAGAGTAAATTGGTTGCTAGAGGTCTGGTAAAGTCCTCTTTTTAGGAGTTGTTAGATAAGGACGATACCTAGGACAAACAACCAAAATCTTCAAAGATGACTTCTGGGTCGGAGCCGAAGAAAAGCTCATCGACTACTAAAGTCAAAGACAAATCATCTACCTCAGTGCCACAAATATTGGAGCTGACAGTTGTGCTTGTTGGTAGGAGCCAGTCCCCAGTTTTGAAGCTGGTATCTCCTACCCTTAAGTTGCCTATTCATCAATCGGTGCCTTCTTTTGTAGCATCTTCTCGATCCTCAAGACTTATTGACATGGATGTGGATCATGTAGTGCAGAGGCTTCTGCAGACATCAGCAGCTGGCCAAACTTTTGTTGGGGCCGACCCTTGGGGCTTCTGAACTGACCGGGACCCCAGCCTGCTACTTCTGTTCCTCCTCAGATTTGACTCAAGGCTTCGGAGCTGGAGTGCTTGGAGCTGATGATCATGGAACCATCAGGGCCGGCACCTGTTCCAGATCTGTCAGTTCCAACAACTCAGACTTCCTCGTTGCTGACCGTGGAGTCTAGGAGCCGACACTCACCGGTTGGGTCTGGGGAGGATAGTCTAACCGACCTTTCGGTTCCGACTTTGCCTCTGGGGGCTTCAGTGTGGGTGAGTTTGGTGTCTACCTCTGACTTGTAGCCCACCACTTTGGTGCCAGAGAATCACCTACTTCTTCAGATCCAGGGGTTCCTTTGCATCAGAGCTGGGGAGGCTTTTGATGCCATGAGGAGAGTGTTGTCCCCTCAAGCACCCACATCATTGGAACCAGCAACCTCCTCCCCTAAAGTGCCTGTGTCTACCTCTGCTTCACTGGTTCCACAAAAGTGTAGAGACTTTCTATAAGCTAATGGAAGTGGTTTGACGAAAGGAGTGCGAGTCCCCGGATACCATGGAACCTGTCCCTCGGAAGCCTAATAAGTTTATTATCTCACCCCAGGACAAGGCTTTTCTAACAAAAGGAGTTCCCGTTGATGCCATGGTGGTGGCTGCAGCCACCCAGATGGAGTTATCCTAAACTTTGACGTCTGTCTATCCACCTAATAAAGATTCTAGGATTATGGACAGATATGAAAAGCGCATGTTTACTTCAGTGACTTTTGCTCTTAGGTCGCTGAACTGACGCATTTCACTAGATTGCAGAAAGATCTCCTAAAAGAGCTAGGAAATGCTCTATGGTGTTCAGTAGCTGTGGGGGTCTCAGAGAAAATATCCTCACAGCTCTCTCTCTTCAATTCCCTAACAAACATGTCCATGCTTCTGCTTTCATACGCAGCTGTTGGAGCGAGCAGAGCAGCGGATACAGGAATTGCCCTTAGGATACATTCCTGGATGCGCTTATGTTCCTTTGTGGAGCCCTTTAAGTCATCCTTTATCAACAC
The DNA here is from genome assembly GCF_019279795.1 of Protopterus annectens. Taxonomy (NCBI): domain Eukaryota; kingdom Metazoa; phylum Chordata; order Ceratodontiformes; family Protopteridae; genus Protopterus; species Protopterus annectens. The sequence continues at coordinate 977,078,891 of NC_056746.1, read as the reverse complement.
CCCCTTTTGATGGCTCATCCCTTTTTGGACCCAAAGTGAAAGAAATTCTTACCAGGAGTTTACAAGATGGAAAGACTCTGTCTGCCACTGAAGTCCATTTTTCCACGCCTACCAGACCTTACCCCAAAGGTCAGAAGGGAGGAAAGATGTGGTTCTGTAAAACTCAAGGAGCCTTTCAGGACACTCGTGGTGAACCCTCCACCAGAGGCAGAGGAGAGGTAATAATGGAAGACCCCTTCCACGCAGCTGAGGGGGTTCACAGAACCAGGGTGACAGAGATCAGTTCTTTGGGAAGCCCTATCAACAATCCTGAGAGGAGGCCCGCCTGTCCATCTCTGGAGGCAGTCGGTGGATGCTTACCTTTGTACCCACATGCCTGGCTAAAAATAACAAAAGACAGCTGGGTACAAAGCATCATATCTAGAGGTTACTCTGTTCCCTTTTCCACACCGCCTCCCTCAATAAGAAAAATCCCAGACGTTCCACCCAGTCACAGGGAACAAACAACCATAGAGATTCAAAGGTTGCTGGAAAAAAAAGAGTCATCCAACCAGTCCCAGCAGACCAGATAGGATCTGGAACTTACTCAAGGTTCTTTTTAGTTCCAAAGAAAACAGGGGACTGGAGGCCCATACTGGATCTCAGCAGACCGAACAAAATCAGTGAAAAAGACAGTTCCAGATGGTCACACTACAGTCAATACTCTCATTTCTAGGGAAAGACAATTGGATGTGCTCGATAGATCTCCAGGATGCGTACTACCACATAAAAATGGCCAGACCATCCAGGAATCATCTGCGCTTTCAGCTGGGGGCCAGTCATTACCAGTTTTGAACTCTGCCCTTTGGTCTCACTACAGCCCCCAGAGTGTTCACCAAATTCATGACAGTAGTTGCGGCTCATCTGAGACTTTTAGGATTCCAGGTGTTTCCATACCTAGATGACTGGGATCCTTACCGCCACCACCAGGCATCAACTTATCCAAGCAGGGGACACCACTATGAATCTATGCAACCAGTTGGGGATTACCATAAATTTAGAAAAGTCTGCTTTATTGCCATCGCAGCATACCATTTTTATAGGAGCAGACTTAGATGCTGCCACTATGACCTTAAAACTTCCGCCAGAAAGGGTTTCTACTCTTCAACAGCAGGTTCAAACTCTTCTCTTAAAACAAAATGCCCCAGCGCCTATGGTTCAAATTGTTGGGTACAATGGCAGCAGCAGCAGTCATTGCAATCCCCTTGGGTCGAATGCACATGTGCATACTACAGTGGCTCCTTTTCATGCAATGGACCTTTCAAGATCTCCCAATGCCTCATCAGATTATGATCACAAACGTCTGCAAGAAGGACCGTAAGTGGTGGCTAACATCACATTGGTTGACAATAGGCCGTCCCTTTGTTTTACATACACCGATTGCCACAGTGACCACTGACACTTCCCTGATAGGGTGGGGGGGAATTATCAGGGAAGAACCGCCCAAGGCACATGGAAACAACATGAGGCAACCTGCATATCAACATACTAGAGATGAGAGCGGGACTTCTAGCATTGCAGTCCTTTTAAGACTCTCTTCCTTTAAGGACTATTGTGATACAGACAGACCCTATTGTCAGTAGTCTGGTACATGAACAAACAAGGAAGGACCAAATCTTACCCCCCATGTCGTGAAGCCCTGAGGGTATGGCAGTGGGCGACATCCACCCAGCACTTTCTGATAGCAATACACATCCTGGGCAGGTCCAACGTGATAGCAGACAAACTGAGCAGGGCAATTCTATTGCCTCAAGAGTGGTCTCTGAAGAAAGAGGGGTGTATATCATAAGTCCGAATGTACAAACATCCGAACACCGAAACTTCAAACTGAGAAGTTTGAATTCTAAAAATAACGAAGCTGTGAAACATCGAATTCTTTCCCAGGGAAATAATTTGGTGGGCCATTTCCATGGCTTTATTGGTATATTTAAGTAGGGGGTGTGTGGGGCAAAGCCTCCCACATTAGAAACAGTATGTAGTGTTCATGTGTTTCCGCGTTTTGTACCGGAACAGTGATTTTTATTTTCCCTGGGGAAAAAAATCGCTGTTCTGAGTGTTCGGAGTTTTCAGTTTTTGAACTTTTGGGTTCAATATTTACATAGTCGAAATTTTGACACTTCGACTATGTGATATAGACCCAAGAAAGAAGTAGCGGAAAGGATATTCTGCAAATGGGGCCAGCCTTGCTGCGATCTCTTTGCAACTCTCACAAACACCAAATACAGCAGCTAATTTGCCCTAACCCCCCCCCCGGGAGATGCCCCAAGGGATGCACTTGTACACGATTGGCCCCCAGGTCTCCTGTATGCCTTTCCACCTGTACCACTGATAGCCAAAGATTTACAGAAAGCCAGTGCCCTGGGAAGGACCATCATTTTAATAGCCCCCTACTGGCCTCATCACATTTAGTTCCCCTTCCTCCAACCTCATCTTTTGTAAGAACCTTGGATCCTGGACCCAGTTCCAGACCTTCTGATTTATTCATCGGGGGCTCTTCATCCTTCTCTTCAGTCCCTCAAATTGACAGCTTGGCTGCTCCAATTCCAAATATAGCCAGGCTTCAGAATCTTTCCACTGTAGCTTAGCATATTTTAACATCCTCTCACAAATCATCTACCAGAAAGTTATATCTCAGTAAATAGAAAAGGTTCTCAATATGGGCATCCCAAAACAATATTGATCCTTATCTGGCTTCAGTATCATCCATTTTAGAGTTTTTGACTAAGCTCTTCAATGAAGAAGCAGCTGCAGCAACCATTCAAGTTTAGTTGGTGGCAATTTCAAACTTTCATCTTGGTGATCCAGAATCTAATATGTCACAGAGTCTCCAAGGCTTTTCTCAAAGGTACCATACATCTAAGATCACCCATTAAATCCCCTGCTACTCCATGGAATCTAAATCTTGTTCTTTCATGGATCATCCTACCCCCATTTGAACCAGCCTCCTTTTGTGACCTGAAATATCTCTCATGGAAAACCATATTTCTAATAGCCATTACTTCTGCTTGGAGGGTTTCAGAGTTACAGGCCTTGTCCACTAAACCTCCATACTTGATTTTTCATAATGATAGTTTCTCTTTGGACAAATCCCTCATTTTTACCAAAAGTATGCTCAGACGTAAGTCTCAATCAGGCTATAGAGTTGTCTGTATTCTTCCCTAAATATAGCAATAAGATGAAGTATATGCTGTACAAGCTTGATGTCCACAGGCAGCTTCATTTTTATTTAGATAGAACCAAGGATTTTAGATAATCTGAACAGCTCTTTATTTCCTTCTCAGATTCAAAGAAGGGTGCTTTGGTGATGAAAACCACTTTACCAAAATGTTATCAGATTGTATCTCCTTTATTTACAGTTCAGTCACTGCGCCATTACAACACAAAATAAAGGCCCACTCAACTAGAGCCTTCTCCACTTCTTCAGCCTTTTTGGCTAAATTACCAATAGATACCATTTGTGCAGCAGCTATTTGGTCAAGGCCTCATACCTTTATCACTCATTACAAAGTAGACAGGGTCTCCATGAACAGAGCCTCCTTTGGTTCCACTGTACTGAGGAATATACTCCGGTGAGCCATCTGAGAAAGATGGTGCTTGGGATGCTAACCCATCAGCAAGAATGAAGGCGAGATAGAACAACTTCATACAAAGATGTTATGTACTCCCCATAACATTCCATGTGAGTTGTTCATCTCACCTTCATTCTTATGTCCCACCCTCCAAATCCCCTACGAGTTTTTCTTGGGGACTGAGAAGTTGAGTAAGTCTTGGTTGTATTTAGTCCTAATCTAGTGTATCCTTTGATACTACTATTGGGAAATTATCTAGTCATCTTAGTTGGCAGCAAACAAGATCTGAGGGAAGCACTAGTGCATCATGGGATAGGGAGTAGGCCAAGAGCTGGTTGAAGACCTTGAGCTTTTGCATTTGGCCAAGTCGGAGCCGAGGATCAGCTCCGAACCCATCAGTAAGAATGAAGGCAAGATGAATAACTCACATGGAATGTTATGGTGAGTACATAACTACAGACCTGTGTTGTCTTCTTTTCATCCAGTTAAAGCTTTGGGTTACTGGATCTGACCTCAATGCATTTAGATGCTGTGGATCCAGGGGTTTCACTTCTCTCCTACCCATAATTCGTCTCCCCCTCTAAAATAGCTAAGATCTTGTTTGCCTACTTATAAACAAGATTTCTTATTATGTCATAAATAACACTTAAAATTCTATACCAGAACATGACCTGGAGAAACAGCCAACTGAGGTTGTGTAATGACAAGGTTCCTGGTTAGGTTCATTCAGTCAAAGAGGTGCACAAAATGAGAAATTTGGAAGGGGGGCACAGGGATGTTTAACCAGACAAAAAGAAGACAACACAGATCTATTATTATGGAGACTACATAACTTTCATATCTGGTTCAACTTTTGGGACAGATTCCCTAGCTGTCACAAAACCTTGGAGGTATCAGGGAAGGATATTCATGAGAATTGTGGAGCCAAAAGATGTCCAGCATCTTGACTGTACATGTAGCTTGTAACGAGATGTGATCTGAATGTGTGAACTGTAGCCCAAGCTGCTGCAGTGCAGGAACTCTACATATAAAACCAGTAAAAGTAGGAACATGGCTTGTTGAATGAACTTTTGTTTTTTTGGTTAAAGACAAACTCAATTATTTTGTAGACAATGGCTATACAATTATACTGATAACCACCCTTAGAATGCAACTGTAGACACCTTCTGGCCTAACTTGATAATGGAGAAAGCTGCAAAATGCTAATCGGTTCTCCAGAAATCTTTAGTGCTTGGAGATAAGCCCTTAGTGGTCTGTAAACATCTAATAGAGGCAGAGTATACTTTCCTTTTCTAGAAAAAATTGGGAAGAATACTGGTAATTAATGGTTTAAGGTTCAATTTTGATGCCATTTTTGGAATGAAAATAGGAGTTGTCCTCAGAAACTATGTTATTATGGAAAACTAGGTAAGAAGGTTTACAAGAAAGTGCTTGCAACTCGGAGACCCTTTTAGACAAACGATACCAGGAAAAATAGTCTTCTAACAAAGATATTTTAAGTCTGTTGTAGCTGCTGGTTCAAATGGAGGTTTTGTTAATGCTTGAAGCTTGATAGTTTTCTCCCATAGATGGGTATGATCCTATATGGGAGGTCTCGATAAATAAGTTCCCTTCAGAAAGGCCTTTAAAAATCTTTAGAGAAGCTATAGCCACCTGATTGTGTCTAATATGAAAATTGGAAATAGCAGCTTAATGAACTTTGATTGTTGAAAAGCTAGAGCCTTTTTGGAAAAGATCTTACAAGAAATCTAAATAGAAGGGAGGGGACCCAAAAAAGGATCTATCCATTTAAAGGCTGCCCAGACAGAAAAGCTCTTCCATTTGCTAAGGTAAACTTTTCTGCTACTCGATTTTTGAGACACTAACAAAATATGAACCACCTGAGTAGAAAGTCTGGCATCTCTGGACACTGTTAAAATAGAGGGAACCATGCAGTTAGGATTCATTGTCTCTGGATCTGGGTGAATCAGAAGATCTGGACGGTAGTCCAATGTACAGGGAAGATGTACTAGATAAGACAAGAGGAAGGGGAAACAAATTTGCTGGGGCTAGAAAAGAGCAATGAGGATTACCTTGGACTTTTATCTTTTTTGCTTTCTGAACAAACTCTTATCAAAAGAAATGGAGGGAAAGGCATATAGGGGAGACCAAGGAGCCAGTTGTGGACTAGACTGTCACTATCCCTGCAGAGGGATTAGAGCAAAGTAACTGCTGCATTTGTTGTTTAGATATGAAGCAGAAAGGTTGCAGCATAGTTCACCCCAGTGGCTGAAGATTTGATTTACCATTGCTTGATTGAGTGACCACTTGTGAGGCAGAAGGATGGATCTGCTCAATTTTTGTGCAAACACAATGGAAGCCTCTGGGGTATGCATTGCTATGAGAAAGTGATGTGAAGACATTGCCCATTGCCACACTGTCATGGCCACTTGATATAAAGGATATGAATGAGTTCCTCCTTGTTTGTTGATGTACCAGACTACTGACATGCTGTCCCATCTGTATGGAAATCACACCCCTGGGGAGAAAGTCCTGGAAAGCCTGATACACTTGGAGAAATGCCTTCATCTCCAGAAAATTGATGTGGAGTGTGACCACAAACCCTGAACCATCTTTGCTTTAAAATGCCCGACCCCAGGTTGACGTATTTGTGGTTGCGAGAGGATGTGAAGAAAAGGGCTAACCTTCTAGGAGAGCTGTGGAGGTCAACCATCATCTGATGTGAGATTTGTAAGCTACTGTTAGATGAATCCAAACATAAAAAAGGGTGCAAAAACTGGGACCATTATACTGAAAGGGTCCACTGAAGAACTATCATGTAGTACCTGGCTAGAGGGACTATTGTTATTGTTGAAGCAATCAGCTGTAGCAACTGAAGAAAAAGTCTTGCAGAAGGTGAGGGATGTTGGAAATCTTGAAAAGCTGCCTGATGTAGAGATACAATCCTGGAGTCTGGGAGGGTGCCTATCTGATTGCTCATATTCAGGTGACATCTGATGATCTCTATCAGTTGTGTGGGTATCAGTTGCCTTTTAGCATGACTTGACTGTGATTCTCAATTGTTGAAGATGTTGGAGCAGGAAGTCCCATTGCTGGAGTAGATCATCTCTGGTCAGGGTGATGAAGAGCCAATCATATAAGTATGGGAACACCTGGAACCCTAGCAGTCTGAGATACAGTGCAGCTACTGCAATGCATTTGGAGAACACCCAGGGGACTATGGTGAGACCAAATGGCAGTGCCCTGTATTGGAAGTGATTGGCTGTCAGCTAGAAATTGAGAAATCTCCTTGATTGCCTCTCTATTTGATATGGTAGCAGGCATCCTAGAGATCTATTTAGCACATAAAATCATCCATCCTTAAAGGAGGTAGAATGGACCGAACTGTGATCACTCAGAACATTGTCTGTTTTACAAACTGATTGAGATGACTGAGGTCTAAAACTGGCCTCAAGTCCCCTGTCTTTTCTGGAACTAAAAAGAACCTGGAAGAGACTCCAGATTCTAATAGGTCTGGGGGATCCCACGGGTGGAAAACTTCTGTTGCTGATTCCATCTAATCTGGTCATACTATGGGAATCCTCCTTTTCTTCAGAGGATGGGAAATGAAGGAAATTATGTAGCGTCTAGTGATTATCCTCAGCACTAAAGTACCTGATGGGATTTGAGGATATAGGGATAAATGACCCCCAACTGCCTCCAGAGTGTGGCAGTGAGGGAAGACTTCAGGAGCACTAGAAGGATTTCTTGGAAAAAGGACTCTGAAATCCCTGATTTTGTGCTCCACCTCTGCCCATAGGGTGATGTCCAATGAAATTGCTCTCAACTCTGACTCAGGAGGACCTGTCTGTAGGAGAGTCCTGGTTGAATGCTTGAGATTTTCTGAACCACTTTTTACCACCTGTCTAGTTCCTGGAAAAGGTTTTCTGAGGAATGGAGAAGTGGATTCCAATATCAGAAAAAGGGTCTTACCATCCTACTCACTCCTGGTGAGAGGTTCTTTAACCTTTGGTCCAAAAAGTGTGGAACCATCAACGTGGCATTAAAGAAGGAAGTCTTGAAGCCTTCTGCAAAGTCACACCATTGCATCAAGGCATACTATCGGATTACTATGCTGGACCCTGCTGCTCTCACTGTACCCATCAGCTGTTAGAAACCAGACACATGAATACATTGGACATCAACTATAAAGTACTGTGACGTCACTGTTTTTTGGATGTCCATCATGAGGTTTCCTGTCAGGGGACTTGAAGAGGTCCTTAGTCAAGTCCCTCTGAAAATGCATTATATGGGCCAGATAGTTCAACACTCTAAGTGCGAAAGTTGCTAAAGCATACGTTCATTTCCCAAATCTGTCCAACACTGTTGATCCCTGGTAGGAGGATGGACAGATGTACTCCCTCAGAGAATTCCTTCATATTGGCTGCTGCCACAACCATGGCATCTACTGGTGGACCCTTGCTGCAGTGTGCTCTGTCCTAAGGTGCAACCAACATTCTGTCTGACTTCTTAGGAATTGTCTTCACTGTTTCATGATCCTTGCAAGCCTGCTGAGCTATCAGGTCTGTCAGTATGTCAGCAGGTGGTACCACCATAAAGGTAGAAGAGCCAACACCAAATGCATTGAGAAAGACAGACTCCTCAGGTGAGGGTGCATCAGTGGATGAAAAGTGAAGTCCTGTAGAGATCATCTTGGGGATCTATCCCCATCATCCAAGTCTGTGTCTTCAATAACTAAGCGGGGAGGAATCAAAATGTCTTTTCTTACATGTTTGTCTCCAGGGACCCTACCTTTATGGAACTCGGAGAGATGGGTCAGAGTCAGAATGTGAACTTATGTATCTACCAACCACAAGACAGAATGAAGCTGACTGTCCGTGTCAACCTGGATATACCAAATTAGACACAATGTCCAAAAGAGGTTGAGACAGATCATATGGAAAGCATGTGAAATGCACCTCTTCCCTTGGCCTAGCAAGAGCCCTTTCTAAAGCCAAGGCAGAGCTCAGGGCCAAAGAGATTCCTGCTCCATTAAGGCAAGATGTAGAAAGATGGTTATCCCACCCAACTTGCCCCAGAACCGAAGTTGTCATTGGAGCAGAGCTATCATGTGCAGAGGCATTGAGAGAAAGAAATGGTTCCAAAAGTTTTGGTCTTGAATCTAAGCCATGAGCCCTCATCCTGATCTGATGGCATTGGATTTGCAAGTAAGGGATACTGTTGGAAGATGAAGTTGACAAGACTGTTGACTCCAGCATGGATGCTCCCAGAGGGCTCTGGTACGTGAGCCTCAGATCCAAAAGATGGATCAGAACAGGAGATATCAATGGAAGGGTTGTTGGTACCTTACTTGAAATGTACTGTGTGGATGGTGCCAGGAGAAACTGTAGTTGAATTTGCATCTGAAGGAACTGCTGCATCATCCTATCAGCATCTGCCACAGTAAGGCTCCTCGATGATCAATTAGATGTGGAAAATAAAGATACTGAAGGTAGTCTCATCGAGAGGCTCTTCTACAAGAAAGGTGAATGGAGCCAAAGACTCAGTGGCTCCTGCAAAAAGCGAGGGGGGGAGACATTAGTGACCAGACCTGAGGAGCTGGATTTACCTGCCAAGAGTTCTGATGGGACCAGACACCATTTACTGGTCTTACCTGTATTTTTTTTTTTTTTTGGATGACTTGTCTTTCTCCCACTCTTTTTATGTAGATTTGTCTTGTTGTTTAGATATTTTTCCCCATTTTTGGTGACCCAGAAGGAGTGGCACTAGAAGTTAAAGCCTGGGTGGATACTCCTGTTTGTTGAGAAATCAGACCTTTCAAAACTGGTTGGCCCTATGGCCTTGAAAGGCCCTGGAACCAAAGGAAGAACATGCCTTGCATTCAATGTCCGGATGAGATGCCACTATGTAATAAATGTAAACAGAGTGCAGCTCCTGCAACGGGTTCTTATGGCCTCAGGCTATATATGTTTTGAATCCCTGAACCTTCTCTGCCATGGGGAAGGGCAAGGTATAGAGGGTCTATATTATATTACTGCACGCTTACAAAAGCGAATGATAATTAATCGACCCCATGTAAGCGAAAGCTTACAACGTCAAAACCTCAGAACAGCAATTTTTTTTTCCAAGGGAAAAAAATCGCTGTTCCAAACTAAAAAAAAAAAAAAAAACGTTAAAACATTGCATAATGTGAGGGGCTTTGCCCCCAACACCCCCCTACTTAAATATACCAACTCCAAGATTGCACTACAGTGTCAAAAACGGCAAAGTAACAAAAGAGGCCAAGCAAATTCTTTCCCAGGGAAAGAATTCGCTGAAAAGTCGCTTCGCTGTTTTGCCGTTTCATTCTTTTAGGTTCGATCAAGACACATTCGACAAAATGCATCTGCAATCATGCAATAGGAACCCGGTATAGACCAAGCACAGAATGATCCTGTCAAAATTTAAAAATCACTAAAAGCACTATGGCAGTATAACTAAATACAGAAAGTAGAATTATTTATTTAAGATTTATATTAGATTAGTATTAAGAGAGGAAGTGAAAGATGAAAGAAACTGCCAGAAAATGGCACAGAGGGAAGAAGTAAACCATTTACATGTAAAACTATGTTTCAGAGCCCTACAAAACTCATCCTTCTAGATCAGGCGGTAAATGAAATCTGAGGTATTTTGCAGGAGAGAAGGGTTGTGGATGGGGAGGAATCAGAGTCTTAGAGCCACAGCTTCTAAGGGTGCTGAAGTCAGATCTGGTTGGATCTGATAACCCAAAGGTTGAATAGTGGAAAAAAGACACCATCAGATCTAAACATTTCAGAATGAAAAAAAGAATGATACATCATTTATCCACAAGCTGGTTACATAATCAGTGAGAGGAAGAAAAAATACCTGATTATTATGTGACATACGTTATTGTGACATTTTTTTTTATTTGTACTTCATCACAATCAGAGACCTGATGTGTGCATACTCAAAAAATGTTTTTAATTACTGGGTATAGAGACATTCTGTGAATGAAGCTGACTTTTGGCTATTATATGCTCAAATTTAAAAAGTCACAAAGCTGTTTTGACATGGTGTGTGTGTGTGAGAATATGGGGATCAGGATAAGGTACAATGAAACTTTTCTTTGTGAATTTTTATATGACGTATTTACTGTCATTGTAGGTGTAACAGGACAAACAAACATTTTAAGCGATTCTCTAGATATAGAAATTATTGTTTTAATTTTTAGCAAAATTTAATAAACTAAAATTTCTGTAAGTTTCAGATGAAGTATACTTTTGATCTTTGAATAGTTAGTATATCTCAAAGATTTCAATGTAAAATATTTCAAGTCCATATTTCTGCAAATTAATTTAATATCTTAATGTCCCCAAGCAGGCATACCTTGCCCAGATGGCTTTTTCCTAAATTAGTCTGTCTGCATTGTTAGATTACATTAATGAAGTATTTAATTACATTTACTTAAGCTTTCACATTTATTGCTAAGGAAATTATATTTTTGTATAAAATGAGTATCTCTGTAGTTCACTTAGAGTATTAATCACATTATTAAATGTGAACTGTAAAATTCTGATTAATCAAAAGTAGTCTGGATGTTGTCATATGGAATTTGTTAAAACATTTATGTTAAATTGGGCTTACTGACGGAATTTTTTTCACTTGTAAATACTCGACTGTCCAGGATTTATGGCTTTGTTAGTTCTTAGTGTATTAGTTGATGATATGTAGGATACACAATTAACATTCAATTCATATTTGTATAGTTACAGTGTTGCCATTACATTAGTTACATATATCTTGGGCATAATAACTTTGTTGCACAAGTGTACAAATAAGAACACAATGTTTTCCTTCATTTAAGTGAAAACAATTTTATTCAAGAGAACTATTATCATTAAATAATTTTTGCCAAAGCAAGACTTGAACCTTGTTTTGTCTGTATATAATTACCCTATCGAGCAGTATGTTTTTTTTTTAAATGGATCTTATCTTCTGTGTTTTGTGTCATTCTTTACAGAGATCACAGCAGCACTTGAGAAATGACTGAATAGCAGGAGATTAAGTTTACTAAAACATTCCACAAAAGGAAAAGAAAATACAAATTAAATGCATTGAATCTCAATGGTAAATCACTCAAAGTTCACTGAATGAAAAGATCCCTTGAGGGGAAGATGCAATATATGAAAGGCCAAAGTAAACACAGGGACCTGATACTGTCACCTAGCATCCCAGGTGAAACAGGTTCATGTAAACTCCCTGAATCCCTCCACCAATTTGTTTCAGATTGAAAACAAACAGACATAAAATATGCTGCTATATTTGGCTGTCATTGTGTTTTAAATATAAACTCTGTTAAACAGTAATGTTTTTAGTAAAAATGGGTATACAAGTTCTGACTTGTGTAAGTTGTACTGATGATCTATGCTTCATTGCTGTTAACAAACAATATAATTAGTGATGCAACTATAACTGGTGTTAACACATTTTAGAGATTATAAATCTTGGTGGAAAAATATATTGGTTACCACTATTGTGATTGGTAGTTCTTGGTTTTACACTTAAAACTATTTCTTATTCAAAGTCAACCTTTAATTATCTTAGAAGCAATTCTGTGACTAGACTTAATCAGACTTTATGTAGTTAACATAACAAAATGTATGGAAAACAGGATGGACCACTTTGTGGATTATACACAGTTGGATGAAGATGATAGTATTGGACAAAGTAGAGAATATTAACATATCTAGACAGGATAACAAAATTGTCAGAGAAGTGTAATATCAAATTCAACCTGGATACCTGCCAGATGCCACAACTGTACAAAGACAACCCTGAAATTTGTGTACTAGGTAAGTAAAGTTGGGCCTCAAGACAAAGAAAGGAAAAAAGGCTTTGGATGTAGATTATGCCAAGACTGAGTAACAAGCAGTGATGTGAGAAAGGATCAGCTAAAGCCAATATGCTACAAAAATGGAATCAAGAAACAGATGTAATGTGTGATCTTATCAGGCACTTTTAAGAACTCGTCTGAAGTACTATGTCCTGTACTAAAGAGGATATAAGCTGAGGTGAAAATGTTTAAAAGTATCCAGCAGAAATCAACAAGTATGCTGAGGAGATTCAAGGGGCAGAATATGACAGTTTCAAATTGAGAAGTACTGATTAGAGAACAAGCGGAAGGGTAAGATATGTGTTTGAAAGCTAGTCGCGTAAATGTGATGGAAAAAAAAAGGATAGGGACAAAGATGTGCAGGCAAATGGAATGAATTCCAGTCTGGGTGGTGAGGGATAAAACTGTCAAAATGTGAGGCAGAGTAATGGGGGAGCTGCTGCTGTGAACTGGCTGCTCAACTGGGGAAACTAGATGGACTAATGATCTTCTTTAACCCACACAAGTATGAAAGGGCTGATTATATTTATCATTTGGAAGACAACAAAATGATAAAATAAATTATGCAACAGCGATTGAAAAAAGCTTAAGAAAAATAAAAAATATACACTGTACTTAAATATACAATTTTGAAACCAATATTTTTGTAGGTTAATTTTGCATGTCTTCTGCAAGAATTTGCAGTTTTATGAATTTTCTGCACATCTTTAATCAATGTTGAATCTCATAAAATAAAAAAAATACTGTATTTAATTACAAAATATGGTAAGATAACACACTGGCCATTTGTTCTTCACATTTTGCCTTAGAAAATGTGGTACATTCTTTGTGTATAGTTTGTTGTACTATTTTTCACATTGTCCTGGTGGAAAAGATGATGGTTTGGCTTAGGAAATTTACTGATGTCCTTCCATATCACTATTGCAGTATTCTTTACCTAAGGAATATTGGTCTGAATGCCCTTCTGCTGTGCTTATCAAGCCATGTTTTCAGATAAGTGGCCCATTGGGGTTTTTCTTGATTCTTTCCTCTTTTTCTTGTGTTCATGTCATCCAGAAAGGGAAAATGTCAGTGTGGGAGGAGGAATGCCCATAAAGACCATCATGAACAATGTCTCTTTTTCTTGGGTGCTTCCCACAATCATATCCAGTGCTCTGTTTGCCAAGCAGTTTTGCCTAAGACCCTATGTAGTTATCTCTTCTTCTTGTCCATATACATGGAGAACCAGCATCTTAAGTTGTTGGCTTAGGGTGCGATGGCAGAATTCTCCCATCCCTAGGGACAACCATCTGCCAAGAAGGCTAAAAAAGTTAGGTCTGATCTGTCTGCTGTCCAGACTCCCCCCAGATATCTCTCAAAGCTAGTGAAAGCCCAGAGGACTGTCTGGTGCTTTCTTAGAATTCCTCTGACTCAACCCCGGAGGCAGGCATGGAGCCAGCTTATCGCATGTCTTCAGAGGCTTTTCAAACATCTGGAACTGAAGTTGAGGGGGAACCTTAACTGATTATATGTGAAGGACTGAGGGGGATTCCTCAGATCTTATTAGAGGAGATTTCTACAACAATCATTGTGTCAAGCCAGGGGTCTGACCCTTCAAGGGTGTTTTGAGCAGATGTCCTGTAGAAAAACAATAAAAAGAAAATGTTCCCATGTTGTTAAGGATCTCTAATGTGAATGGCAGGATTTCACACTCAAGGTTCATTTAATACATTGATGGCCTTGAAGCCCTTTCAAAGAGATTTCTTTCTCTGCTTCTCCCTGGTCTTCCACTCCACTCAAGAGACCTAGGGAACTGGATTCCTTGGATGAGGATCTGGACTCGGGGAAAGAATCCTTGGCTTACTCTTCCCAAATCCCTTCCCCCTTGGACTAGAGTTCAGAGGAGGAGGACAACAGATTCCCTTTTGGAAGAGCTCTCCTTTGGCGATACCATTGCCCATATAATGGAATATTTTAAGTGGGATTGTTCTCAAGTCTTTGATATTCAAAAGAGATATTATGAGCTCCTGCAAATGAAGTCTTCCAAACCAAATGCTGTTCCTCCTGTTCTGGCTGCCCTTCTAGATACCTTTGTGGCACTGTCTGTAGCCCCTGACTCTCAGTTTCCTGCTTCTAAGAAGCCAGATAGGTTCTACAAAGTGCATATGGAGTGCAAATTTTTTTTTTATAAATATCCTTCTGCTGACCCTTCTATAGTGTCATTCTCCTCTGACAAGCCATCCAGGTTGTTGCCCTCCACTAAGCTGTTGCCTTCTAATAAGGATATTAGGACTATGGAAAGGCTAGGCAAGAAAGCTTACACTGCTGCCACTTTATCCTTTAGGGCTATCAACTACCAGACTCATATGACCAGATATATTTTGGCTCCAATTTCTCAGGTTTCAAACATAGTTTCTGACCTTCCTCGGCCTGATGGAAAGGCTTTGGCCCTTTTCTTGTTGGGATCTTCTTCTCAAGTTGCCTGACAGTCAAATGCAGCTGATGCCTTTGGTTCAGTTATGAAGCATTATTTTTGGCTTCATCTTTAGGCTTTGCCTGGTGACATTAGGGATAAACTTTTGGATGCTTCTTTAGATAACAAAATCCTTTTTTGGATCTAATGCTGCTGAGGTTTTCAAATCTCTCCAGGACAAGGGCAAAGCCTTCACTAGTGGAACCATATTTTTGTTTCTCCTATTCCTAAATTTCTGAGGAATTATCCCTCCAAATCTGCATTTGTTCATAGGCAATCTTGCCCTCCTCCTAAGGGCAAGAAGGGTGCTAGGCATGTGCCTCCTGCTAACTCTTCTTAGACTCCTTCTACCAGAAGCATGCTTTCCAGGACAAGACAGGCTCTGTTTAACAGTTTGCTTCCTCCTTTCCTCGACCAGGTTCCCTTGTCCTTCCATCTTTTCCTGTCCCTTCCAAATTGGCTTTGAATCACTTCAGACTCTTAGGCTCTATCCATTATCTGTCAGGGATATTTCATGGTTTGGAAGCCCCTTCCTCACTTTCCAGTCATTCCTCAACCTCCTTGGAAACAGCTCTCTCATTTCCCAGATGTTCTTCACTCTCTCTCTCTCTGTTGGCTCAGGGCACCATTCATGTTGTGCCTTCTTCCAAGGTAGGGAAGAGATTTTATTCCAGAATGTTTTTTCCCCACAAAAGGAGGGCACATGGAGACCAATTCAGGATCCTTCTCAGCTGAACACCTTTCTCAAGATTTCTTCATTTCAGATGTTATATCTGCAGACACTGTTTCCTCTACTTCTACCCCAGGCCTTTCTGTTATTTCTCGAATCTCAAGGATGCAAACCTTCACATCCTCACCCATCCCCTCCTCAGGAAATGTTTATATTTCTGTTTCTTCCTTGTATTTTCAGTTCTCTGCTTTGCCCTTTGGCCTCTCTTCTGCCCCAAAGGTATTTACCAAATGACTTGCTCCTGTCATTGCTTTTTGCAGGGTTCGAGAAAGTCAGATCTTTCCCCATCTAGATAATCTCACTTATTTAAGTTCCTTCCCCCAACAATCTGCTTTAGGATCTCAAGTTTACTACTTCACTGTTACAGAGTCTGGGGTTTACCATAAACTTCCAGAAATCAGTTCTGACACCTTGCCAGGATATTTTATTCAGCTGCAGACTTCAAACTGTTCCCATGGTGGCATCTATGCCTTCAGCCAAGGGTCCATCTCTAATTGCCTTTTTCCAATCTCTTCTTTCTCTGGCATGCGTCATGGCCAGGGAATTTCTTGGGGTTACCAGGTTCATGGTTTCCACAATTCCCATGCTTCCTGTCACTAGGCTCCATATGAGGAAGCTTCAGTGGTACCTCAAGTAAGTGTGGCTTTAACATTACCATCCCTTGGATTTCTTGGTACCTTTTCCTTTCCCGTCTCAAGCTGGAGCTTCAGTGGTGGATCCATCAACTTTTCACTTAACCCAGGAATTCCATTTCATGCTCCTCTTCCAACTCAGGAACTTTGTACAAACACCTCAGACAAGGGTGGTGTGTCTCCTGTGGCCTCAAGATTCAGGCTCTCTGACCTCCTCATGAGAGGTCATACTGCATCAATAAAAAGAAGCTGAGGGCTCTACTTTTGGCTATTCAGGCTTTTCAGTCCCTATTTCATCCTGGGCCCCTCAAAGTTTTCACAGACAATACCAGTGATGTGGAATATCAACACGCAGGAGGGCAACAAGGACCTATTTTCTTTGCAGGCTTGCTCTTCAGGTCTGGGATCTAGCTATCCAGTATCAACTGATTCTTCAGGCAGTTTACATTCCCTTGGAGTGCAATCTAGTGGCAGACTCCTTGAGCAGGTCCGAACACAAGCTCACAAATAGATGCTTCACAGAGATGTGTTCCTGGACATTATCCATATGTGGAGTATTCCTCAGGTAGATCTTTTTAACTCCCTCTGGACAGACAACTGCCTTAATTCTGTTCCAGAGTTCCAAGTCCTCTGGCTTGGAAAGTAGATGCCCTGCCTCTTCCTTGGAGGGGGATGTTTCTGCATGTATGAAAGGTTAATATTGGTGGGCTACGTACATGTTGGTTTACAAACTCCATTGAAAATGTGGGAGAAACAGACAAATGTAGGTTTTGTAAAACAGAATTGGAAACAGTCGCACATCTTGTTGCTGGTTGTGATATAGTAATGGCAGGAGGACTGTATACTGAAAGGCATAATAATGTGGCAAAACTGTTGCACTGGGGATTGTGCAGACATTATAATGCTGACGTAGCTAGAAAACACTGGAAACATGAGCCACAAAGCATCATAGAAAATAAAGTCTACATCACATGGGATCACCCATTACCAACAGTTCAAAAGATAGATGCAAGAAAACTTGTTATAGTGGTCCATGAATAGAAGACAAAAGCAGTATTGATCATTGAAATCGCTACATCCAGTGACTACAGTGTCTTGCATACAGAGAGACACAAAGTCATAAAATATCAGGATTTGCAGGCAGAAATGAGAACAATGTGGAAGAAAGATATCCAGACAACACCAATAGTAGTAGGAGCAACAGGTCTTATTAAAAAGAATCTACAATCGAATTTATATACGTTACCGATATATGTAACTCTGTACAAATTGAAGGAGTCATTACTGGGCACATTGTGGGTGCTGCGAAGTGCACTTCTGGCTGACATCAAAGATTGAAACAATACTCTTTTCATGAACTTTAATCAAACTTTGACTTGAGAATGGGGTCCATTCCCATCATATTAGAAACCCAAAAGACTTGGAGAAATTAAAAAAAAATGGAGGTCCTCTGGTTCCCTCTCTCTTGTGTGATCTGCTGCATGCTGAGTTGGTGTATTCTTCAGTTAATGTTCACTTGTCAGCAATTTCTGCTTGTCTGCCCTTGACTCCTCTTCTGGCCTCTAGATTTGGGGGTCAAGCAATTTCTTAAAGGCGTCCTTCATATCAGGCCTCCCAGTAAGCCCATTCTGCCTTCCTGGGACCTCTGTTTTGTACTTGCAAAATTGACTCAGGTTTCTTTTGAGTCTGCTTCTTCAGCTTCCTTACATTGTACTTGGAAGACTTTTCTTCTTTTGGCTCTCACTTCAGCCAAGAGGGTGTATGAACTCAGGCTGTCATGGCTATTTCTCCTTTCATAGTTTTCCACAGGCACAGGGGTGTCTCATTGGACTAACCCTTCTTTTATGCTCAAGGTGGTCAAGGAGTCATCCCTTAACCAGTCTATTCATCTTCCTTTCTTTTCTCCTTCTCCACAGTCTGCCAGTTAGAATGTTCATCACACCTTGGATTTGCATAGACAGCTCAGATATTATTTGGATAAAACTAAAGTTATTTGCTAATCGGAGCAGTTTTTTTTTTCCTTTCATCCCAGGACTTTGGGGTTGGTTGTTTCTAACCAAAACATCTCCTCTTGGATTCCTAAGGCCATTTCTTTTTTTACTCTTCATGGAAAACATCCTTCCTCATCAGTAATGTCAGATTCTGCTAGGGCAGTTGTCTCCTCTGGAGGGTCTAGATACCATTTCCATCCTTGAGGCTACTACTTGGTCCTCTGTTCATACTTTCACTAAGCTTTGCAAGTTGGACATTATTTCTAAGGTCATGGCAGGCTTTGCCAGGGCTATCCTACATGGGTTTGTAGAGGACTCTTTCATGCCTTCCTCCTCTGCCCTTGTATTCTCCCTTAGGTAAAGAATACTGCAACAGTGATATGGAAGGACATAGTACAATTGTATAAAATCTTTCCAAAACAGTAGATGTCATTCTCTTCACTGTTGCAACATTAGCTCCCTCCCTCCTACTCTCTCTGTTCTAGTTTTTACTATGAGCTTTTCTTGCCCTCCAGGTGTAGGGGGCTCTTCATCTTGTTCTTCCTTTTCTTCTTCTGGATGCACATTTTCTCCTTGTCCCTAAGGGCATTTTGTTCATCGTGGAACATTTTCAGTTCTTAGACTGCGGTGGTAGTGCTGCGGTAGCATTGTCGCCTTACAGTAAGACGTCCTGTTCTATTCTCAGCTAGAGCGTCTTCTGTGTGGAGACATGCGTGAATGGGTGTACCTTTGCTGAAGGTTGTGCGTCAGAGCTGGCAACTCGGCACATAAAAATCTACTGCCAATCATTAGTGGGCCGGAGTTCCGCTGTGGCGACCCCTAACCGGGAAAAGCCGAAAGACACAACAACAGTGTGAGAGTCCCTACATCACCTTTATGTCCTACACCTTGCGTGGGAGCATGCATGTAACATACAACACCTATAAGAACTAAAGGCTTTGGTATACTGGCCTTAATGTTGGGCTATACTTGGCAGGAGATTCCTTAGGTAAAGAATACTGTAAGAGTGAAGAGAAGGACCTACTGTTACAGTAAGATTTTACACAACTGTACATTTCGAAATACTATATATTTTTGGTAATATTAATTTACGCTTCAGAACAATTATTTAAATAAATCCTGCACACACTGATTATAAACCAAGGGCAAATTCAATACACAACAGCAGAGTATAAAGAACAGATTTGTGCTTTCAGACAAGAAAAATTTCAAACATACACATCTTTTTCAAGAAATGCTGTCTATATAAGGACTGTAGAGGAGAAATGCAAATATTTAATCATTTACACTTATACATGTATCAGAGTTATCAGCTAGTTCCACAGCAGATAGTAATATTTTTTGTTCAATCTGACTTCAATGTTAAGAAAAAGTTTTTCAGCAGTATGTATAATTGTTTATGAAATTGTGATACATTTAATAGAACAGATAATGTTTGTTTTTGTATTAAGCTGAAAAATGAAATAAGAAAGTAAACAAGGAAATACTAAGGGTCTTCTTAAGGAAAATATAAATAATAAAATGTTGTAAAGACTGGCAAAAATATGTGGAAGCAATGGCATCCAAGTATTATTATGGGCACTTTTATAATTATTAGTAATGAAGTCAGACTGTAGCAGGCTGATATCGCATACAAAACATACATTCTTCATTAAGAAGTGCCACTGGAGCTTTTCCAGACAGATACAATCTTGGTTTGTTTAATGTCTCATCTAATGAAAAAGCACCTCAGGAGTGTAACAGCTGAGGTACAGCATGAAGCCAGATACCTGGGGTTTGGGGATAGAATCAGTAACCTTCAAATGTTCTTGCAGCCAGTATAAAGGTCCAGCCTAGTACGCACAAAATATTTATAATTTTCAATGCTGATGATTCACTATCTACATAAATTATTAGATTTACTATGTTACAAGAACATACTGCATGTAAAACTACAAACTATCTTTGCCACAGTAAAAGTTACGTTTGTTCTAATTCTTCTCATCAGTGCTTAGATCAAGATCATTTACTGGGCTTTGCACTCAATTGCTTACTTTCACCCAAAAAATCTTTTGTGGTCAACATCACAAGAGATTTTACAGTTGGCCTTATAATAAGAATTAAAGCGGAGTTTATATGTTCGTAGCCTTACCATTAACAGAGAAAGACAATACCTCTCAACTTCGATTAAGAATTTTGTTCAACATCAAAATAATGGTGGTACAAATGCCCAAAATCCTAAAGCTGCTTAAACTTTGTTAATCATCTGTAAGGTCTGTTGTGCTCTAGTCTTGTGTTAGAGCATAACAGAGGCAAGTGTCGGCCACCACAGAATAGTGGCAAATGCTGAAATAACTTTAAAAGCTGTTACACCTTTTAAAGCCATTTGCTCCTCAGAGGGACACTTTACTTCTGGCTATTGCCTGTGTAACAGTGCTAAATATTTCATGGTTTTCAAAGCTATAGAACATTTCATGCTCCTGCACATTTTTTCTTCATCTGGTAGTACATGGAGCAGACAAAGCTCCATGCACTACAAAGAATCATGACTGTGTATCCCCAATCATGGCTCTTGTGTGTTCTTGACATGGATGTAGAGATTCACTTCTTAATCTTTGATTTACTCTGTCTTAAGATGAATTTCTTGACATCTATTTTTCCAACCCATAAGTTGATTATGATTGAAGACCTGATCATAATCATTTTAAGTAATAGGTCCCTGGTCAGGCGTTAGTTCCTCAAGTGTATATTTCAGGCAGACTATTCAAGGAGTAGAACACAAAGAGGTCACCCCTAAGGGGTTGTGTGTATGAAAAAAGATAATGAATGTTCCCAATACCTTTCAGAATTGCTCAAGTTTCAAGTGCTATTGTTCTTCTAGTAAGGAATCAATGTACTTTTTAAATTTATTTGAGGAGTCTGGTTCAAAGCACATAGAATCCAGCTTTGTATTCAACAATTTGTTATATTAGTAAGGTATAACATGGTTCAAGGATCTCCCTTGAGTAAGTAAATATGCCCTTTAGAATTAGATATCCTTCAAATTGTGATTTTCTGAATTTGGCAGATACACCTTAGTAAAAGTTTAAACTGTTGTCTACATAGATCTTAAATTGTGGTGTAGCATTTTATGATTTGACAATTTATTTTGTAATCATAATTTATATCCTTTTTGCCAAGTCTCATGAAGCTATATATAGTGACATTAAAGGTGAGGTCATCTACAATATATATATATATATATATATATATATATATATATGTTTGTGTGTGTGTATAGATGCACACACATAAGCACAGATTATATATTGGTATAGACATTAATGCTATTTAAAGTACTAAAGAAAGAGTATTAAATGGCCTGATTGAATGTGTGAATAGTTCTATTATAACCAGGGAACTGTTTAGATATTTTTGGTAGACCAACCATTGGCTCCTACCTTTCAAGGCCTACCGAAAATTTATAAAAATCCCTATATACCACCATTTAGACCAATCGTAGCTGTTGGAGGTTGGCTCACGAAGCCATTGTCAATTTATATGGATAAGCAGTTGAAGCCAATACTACAAAAGCATGAATACATATTATGTAACAGTAAGCAGTTTCTACAGGAGCTGCATGCATATACTAATGTTAGACCTATTAATGTGAATGATGAATTATGGATGGCAACGTTTGATGTGACATCTCTTTTTAGTGTAATACCCAATTTGGAAGGGATTACAATGGTTGAGTTTTTGTCACTTCTACAAGCCTATTCTGAAAAGCATACTGATTTGATATGTTACCTACTAGAGTTAATCTTGGAAAGTAACATTTTTGTTTTTGATGAACGATATTATATGCAGACCTCTGGTGCAGCTATTGGCACAGGTTATGGCTGAATGGGAGACTGAAGTGATGTTATCAAACCCACAGGCTATGCTTCATTTGAAGTTCTATCAATGCTTTGGAGTGGGGATGTTTTACAGCTACAAGAGTTTATTGAGTTCTTGAACAATAGCAATGAATTTCTGAAGTTTGTTGGGAACCACTCTAAGAGTGTGATAGAGTTTCTAGATATTAAAATAAGTATTGACAATAGTTGGTACTTCCACACTGACCGATATAGGAAGGATGTCCGATGTCTAGTATGTCAATCTTTCTAGATAGGAAAGACAAACAGGCGCCTTAGGGATCATATATATTGTGTAAGAAAGGGACACACCTGTAGTGCTATAGCAAAACACATACTGGAGATGGGATCAGATCATTGATTCAAGTTTAATGTGCTAGAAACAATTAATGGTGGCGTAAGATTAGGAAATATATCAATATTACTGAGGAAAAAGAGCTTAAATGGAACATCAGACTTGGAGCACATCTGGGAAAGGGTCTTAATGACCACATTACAATTACATCTAAACTTAAGAAATGATCAAGTTTTTAGTGAAATTGATATATATATATATATATATTGTGTGTATTTTTTAATAACATTGACAGCTTTAGAGACTAATATGTGTGTTTATGACTTTTTGATTTTTATTTTAAATATTTGCATTACTACATATTGTCTGTTGTTTTTTATAACATTGAATATATCTGGTAATTAACTGGTTAACCTTAAGAATTATGTAAGCAGTGAGTTTTTAGCATGTGATTGGTTAGTTTGAAATCATTTGTGTATTTAATAAGAGTGCTGTTTAAGTTTTGTGAAGGTCTGATGAAGCAAATGCTCCATTTGTAAAAGCGTTTACCCATCTACTATTAAAATGTTTTATTGGATCCTGTCCACTGGATATATTTAATTTGTCTAGTGGATTATCTGCTGTGAGCTGCTGAGAGTATTGTTTGGTGACATTTACTTGATTTTTGTACAGGTGTGGAATTTTGTTTTTTTACTTCTATATATTTACTTATATATATATTTTTTGCAGACTGTTTATGTTACCCAATTTACAATCAAAGTATTTGGTTATCCAGAGTCCATTTCCCAGCATTGCATTTAAGAAGAATAGCTTGAAAATTAGTAGTCCCAGTAGAGAGTTCAGTGGAATACCATTAGTAGATGGAGACAACTCCAACACTCTAACTTGCTATGATTTATTTTAATGAGTGATTTACTCATTGAGATTTAATGCATTTAATTTAAATTTTTTTCTCTTTTGTGGAGCGCCTTAGTAAAGTTAATTTGCTGTCAGTCCTTTATCAAGTGCTGCTCTTACCTCTGCAAAGAATGATACAAGACTCAAAAGTCAAGATGCCGACTTAAAGCCATACTGTTGCATATCTAAAACAGTATGTCCCCTGTGTTGGAAGGCATGGTAGATTATGTATAAAGATATATTTTTTAACTAAATTACCAAAGTGGCTGAGCAAGAAGGATTTGTGGATTTGTTGTTCTACTTAAAGAATAAGCTTGATGATCGGTCAGACAATTAAACTAGGAAACAGTAGTGAAAATAAGATCAGTTATAAAACAAGGGACTCAGTGTGATGTGGATTTGCAGCTAAAAGGCACGTCACAGGACTTGAACAGTGTTTGGCAAAACATTTCTTGTAATCCCACAACAAAGCTGCTAAAATTAGTTAACCTAAGTATGAAAAGTAGCAGAATCTTAGCAAATGGGGTACAGTCTGAAGGTAGAGGATACTAGTGAGGTCCTGCAGGGTTCATGGTTTAGAATACCTGCCATGCATTTCTTTTTATGGAATAAAATGATATGTCCTTCATGATAACAACTCAGTCATAAGTTCATAGTTTTATAGGTTGTTACTAGGCTAATGACCACTATGGCCCTTAAAAAACTAGTCGCACACCTCAAACCATTTGGGTCCCAAGTGTCATATGAGGGGGGCATGTTGGTACACAGGTAGCTAAGAATTTGTAAGGAGGGAGTTAGTTAGGATAATACTATTCTTATAGACATCCTCTGCAATTAGGGACATAGGGGCCAGTTCAGGGGTAAATTTATGATTTCCCATGAAATTGTTAAGAATTCGCTTGAATAGGGTTAGGGTTGAATTCTGTTTGACATGGATGGGGAGCCTATTCCTTAGTGTGGGGATCCTTTGGAACACACATTTGTTTCTCCAGCATGTTTTGTTTATGTCACAAGTGAAGTTCAGATCCCTGGATCTAGTGTTTCTAGTGCTGGTTGATTTGTGCATGTGCAACAGACCCATTAGGGCTGGGTCTGAGAAAGCCTTGTAGACCAGTCAAGCATACCCTCTCAGCATCCTGTAGGAGACTGAGTACAGAAACAGAGCCTTTAGGTGATTAGTGTAGGACAGGATATTCACACTCTGCATTTTCCAGGCAAGAAACCTTTGTGGTTGTTCTAACTGTTGCAAGTGTCTGGTTAGATACATGCCAAAGGGGGCATTTTATTCAATGACTGGTCTGACAAGGGCCAAGTAGAGTGGTACTATAACTTCCTTGGACTTGGATGTCATACACAAACCTATAAGTTGGGAGACATAGAATGATTTTCTTATTATTTTAGCCAGATGTTGGTCAAAGGCCAGATTGCTGTCTGCATATGTTCACAGATTACTTACTGCTGGGTTGACTCTTAGGGATGTTTTGTTGATGGAGTAATTAACTTGCCTTCACAGTTTCCCAAAGCATTACAATGCATTTTTGACACTGAGTATTAGGCCATGGCTTTGGCACCAGTCATTCATTTGTGTTAAATTAGCACAGAAGCAAAACAAATTTTGATATGAATTGTTGGCTAGAAAGTGATAGAAAATGAAACGGCTTAAAATGTTTGATAATGGTCAAACAAGCAACAGGACAAAATTAATAAAAATAAATATAATGCATGCACGTAGAAAATTTACGCAAAATTCTTATTATGAGACAGGATCTGTGTGTGTGTGTCCAGAAAAAATCTTCATCCTGGGACTCTCTCTGCCATCTGCATTCCATATAAATGATTTAGCAGTCAAAACTGATACTAATCCAAGATGATACTGTACCCTTAACAGTTTCAAAGACTGAAGTGAAACTAAACCTACCACACTAGTGGATCTCCTAAATGGCAAGTAGTCAAGAAATAGTGAATCTGCTGCAACAGGTGCAATTGAATATCTAGTGTTTGGGAAGTACGGCACAGCTCTTTTGTAATTCAATTTTTTTCACAGCAAATGCATATCAAGAGACAGAGCTCCATGCATTATAGATAGTAATACATGAGGAGGAAAATCCATACAAACACTAAAGTCATGTAACTTATACCAGAATACCTTATCATATAGTCCCGCACATGGATGTTCTTCTAAAAATCATGTCAGCCTTATAATGCTTTGTAAATATATGGATTAACCATGTCACAGCTATGCCAACACCATGAGGTTCCTAGAAAGACTGCTAAAATAGACCCAGCCCCATAAAAAGAGCCTTGATGGACTCAAACAAAAGACTCACCATACTTTAGTTTATGAAAATAGCACTTCTTGATCCAGTTTGTAAGCTATTGTTTGGACAATGGCCTTACCTGTTTGCCACAAAGAAGTGAAAATCTATGAGATTTTACAGTGTTCCCAGTCCTCTCAATTTAATATGTGAGCTGCCTAAAACATGTAGGTGGTATCGTAGCCTATGACCTTTCATCTATAGTCTAGGATACTGTGATGGTGAATGAACAGTCCAATCTGAATTTAAAATTCATGCTACCTTGAAAACACATGTAGTGCTTCTTTTCAGGGCTCCCTGTTCTTATGAAGGGTATAAAGGTGTTTGCTAAGGATACAATTGCAATTGTGAGATTTCTTTTTCAGGCATTACTGGTGGCAGAAATATGTTTCCCAGAATAATCAGAGGTTGAAGACAGGGGTGGCATGGTGTGTTTTTCATTCATGGAGGAAGGGTTACTTCTTTACTAACAAGTTACGTTAAATGTGTGCTATCAAAAGATCTTGATGGGTTCCACTACATCTAAATGAAGGCCATCTAAATCAAAAGGAAAGTGGGAAACAGCAAAAACATACACCTGAAATTAGCACAGCCAAAATCTGAATTCTGTGAAAGTTTCACAATATCACCTGCGGCAGAAAATGAAGAACAACTGTTAGATGTTGTTCCAAAAAAGATAAACAGCACCATTTTGGCATATGTACTGTTAGTACAGGGTTTCTTGGCTGCTTCAAAAAATGTCAGTATTGTCATCAGGAAACTATGGGACTCTGGGGACTGATGCAGCCCTGTTAACCACTTATGGAAAAGAATGGACTTCAGTTTGTGATGGAAGAGTCTGTCCTCCTTTGTTGTATGAGTCTATTTGGAATGAAAGCTGTATGGAATATTATCTGGATAGGTGTTCAGTGTCATCTGCACCTTAGTGGTACAAGTAGAATTATATTTGCTTTTTAATTTACGTGTTTAATATAAACCTTGTACAATACTAATAATATTGTGGAGGAACTCTTTTCATCAAAACATTAGAAATGTGCACCTGGGAAGGTGCTGACTATCTGAGATTAGGGAGCAAATGATGGGAGTTTATCATAAGAAACAGAAAAAGGTCCCAAGGTGGTGGGGGTGGTGGTAGGTCTTCTAAATGTGGAAAGGAGATGCCAACATATGGGAATACCTCAAAGTCATGACACAGTGGATAGGATGTATGCTGAAGATATCCGTCTACAGGTGGGACTTTGTATATAGCGCTGATCCATAGTTGTCTTTTCTGGGCTCATTTCCTAATCTTCAAAGCCTCTGATGGGGAAAGACCTTTTCTGCACCCTTGTTTTTTTACTGAAATGTCAGAAAATGGCCATAATATGTTGTCACAACATTTTGAGAACAGACTGCATGTCAAAAATGTCATCCTAACTGCTGTCAACTTGGGTACACTGATGTATATGTTTTTTGAAAGGCATTTTTTATAATGTAGATGAGAAGCTGTGCTCCCCAGCCCACTTGGGATTTGTCTCTCATGATAAAGAAGTAGCCAAATACTTGGTTAAGCATAAGTGGTGGAAGGACAGTCACCACTTCAGCATCCTTTTGCAGGGCTCATGAAATTAAATTCTCAGTATCATATCTTGGGAAGTCTTGGATGATTTTGACTTTAGCAGCTACTGCAGGAGCATCATGTGTGGTCATACTAGGGACATAACAGTGACAATTACAACAATGTAACGTAGAACCATTGGGGTTCACCCTGCTTAGTCAAAGGAACTGATGATGAGCAATGAGAATGCTGAGGTGAGACTGTAGGACAAACCAGTGGACAGCAAAAGGTTCTGGTTTGAAGTGAGCTCACCCTTACTCCAGTAAACACCAGATCCTGTGATAAAGCAAGAGAAGACTTTGCCAGATTTACTGGGATTCTAAAGTCTTCAAAAGGTCTTTGTGAAACCTTGTCAAGAATATTTACCAGGTATCATTTTTCTATGGAGAAATAACAGTTTGGACCTATAGCTGGTATGGAAAGATCAAAATGTCTGCAAAACACATTGCACAGACCTTGGAGCCTAAAAGGCCACATGGGATGGCTTAAACTGGAAGTACTGGCTAGTTACCCTGAAATTTTTGTAACAGTCTCTGCCTTTTAGAAAGGAGCATATCACATCTTCCTTGGATAAACTGGAGACTGCAAAGATAAACACTGAACATTTTCAGCCAAGTAAATGTAGCCTCTAAGATTCCCATAAACATCACGTTTGTGTTTTTGGAAGGTTGGAAAAAGAAAACACAGGCATAAAATCATGTGCTTGTTTTCCTATATGAGAACCTCAAGTTTAACAAGTAGGGGTATGGATAGGACTTTTTCAATCCTTCCTTCATATTGTGTCTCTCCTTTGCCATTTCTAACACTCATCTGCCCTGCATGATCCTCTGTAGTAAGTATTAACCTTCCAAGTTTCCCATGATATATAATGGAAAGTTATGTGGAGCAGAGCCCTCAGACCTTATGTAAAACAACTTGACTGGTTTCTTTCATGAGAGATATTTGTTTTAAGAGAATACCACTATGATGGATATGAAGTATTGCTAAACTACCATTTTGAATATAACAAGGATTTTGAGAAACAGTTGGCTTGAGAACCTGATATGTCTGCTGTACTCTATTACGGAGATCATATGTATTTATCTCCTCAGGGTGCTGCTTCTATCTCAGGGGTCTTGGGGGTTCTGCAAGCCCTGAAATTTTGAGAGTCATTCTTCAAGAGAGCTTTCTGAAATGTGTTTAATACATGTATTTAAGGGCCTTGATGGAAAAAATGAGCACAAGAAAAATCATATTTGAAAAGCATTTATAAGGATCCAGACATCATATTAAAAGGTTGGGGACTTAGCCTGAAAGTTAGTTGGTTAAAAATGAGGTGCATCATTGAGCAGAACATAAATTCGAATAGACTTTTTCTGAGAGGTGGGGGGTGCTGGTAATAAGGTATCCATATCAAGCCAAATCGCAGTGGAGCTACCCTAATAAATATTCAGCAATGAAAATAATTAAGGAAGATGGGTCAGAGGCCTCCACACTCTGGAAGTGCTTCTTGGCCAGATCCTGTTTATTTTCACTGGCCAGTCTTCAGCTGTTTACATTAAAAATGAAGCAGAACAGCTTTAGGGATAGACAAGAGTTATCTGTATAGCCATTTGATTCAGGGTCATAAGAAGATTGTATGCACCTAGAGGGAGGAATTACATCCCTCCCAGAAATAGAGAGGAAAAGAAGATCTTTATATCTTCGTTACCATTTATGAAATATTTGTAGAACTGAGGACTTTCTGCCTTCTTTTTCCCTATGTCTCCTAGGGGAAGGGAAGGAAGATGAATCGAGAGAGCGGTAGACCCACCATTACTTTTTTTTCTATGCATCCAGTGCACTGCTTTTGGCTGTGACTGCTGTGGATGTGGAACCAGCACAGAGATCTGTATTGGTATATGATTGAGACCCTCTAACTGTACAGATGAATAAAGAATTATTAGACAGTAGTAGGCCGCCTCTAACTGTACAGATAAATAAAGCATTACCAGACGTACAAGTAGGCCATTCTAGCTGAACAAATTAATAAAGCATTATCAGACATAGGAGTAGGTTGCCTCTAACAGTACAGATGAATAAAAGCATTATCAGACATTGGAGTAGGTTGCATCTAACAGTATAGATGAATAAAAGCATTATCAGACATAGAAGTAGGCAGTGTCTAACTGTACAGATGAATAAAGCATTATCAGACATAGGAGTAGGCTGTCTCTAACTTTACAGATGAACAAAGCATTATCACACATACAAGTAAGGAGTCTCTAGCTGTACAGATGAATAAAGCATTATCAGACATAGGAGTAGGCTGCCTTTAACTTTACAGATGAATAAAGCATCATCAGACATAGGGCTAGACTGCCTCTAACTGTACAAATCAATGAAGCATTATCAGACACAGGAGAAAGCTGTGCTCGAAGTTGCCTTGGGGAGACCTGAGAGTGGTGAATTAAAGTTCTGAATAGGAGTCAGTAACAATTCTTAGTCCATATTTAAGACACTAAGTTTTCCAATTCCACACACTCGGTCTCTGATAGTGGTGGATTTGTCAGATGCAGTGGTAACTGCTGATGACAAGCAAGCTTCACTGATGGACACTTCTCTGCTGCAGTGGGGTGGCAACTAGTATAAGTGACAGTGTGGCAGTGTCCAGTAATAGGAGCAACATCCACTGTGGTGGTGAATGTACAAGTCAAAATGCATCTTTCCAAGCTTGGGCATTACTGCCAATAAGTTTCAGTAGATGACCACCAGCTTTAAAGCAAATCAACGAGGATCTATCAGTATTTCCATTTCTTCTTAGATGGTGCAGAGATCCTCATACCGGTGTGAGCAGGAGCTAAAAATGTTGTGAAATACTGCTTTGCTCTACACATATAGAGTTGCTTAGACAGGGCAGTGGGGTTGTTTCAGTGGTAGGTTGAGTGCTGACAAGTTTGTTGGTAATAAGCTCAAGCCGAGTCATGCCTACATGATTTATTCTTTCCACCTCTCTCACTACTTTGAGATGACAAATATGAGAAGTGCAATGGAAACTACTTGAGAATTAGGATACATTCTATAAAATCGTTTCTGATATTTATAGTATTTGTAAATCTCTTATTGGATACATTCTATAAAATCATTTCTATTTACAGTATTTGTAAAGCTCTTATTGGATTCATTCTATAAAATCGTTTCTGCTATTTACAGTATTTGTAAAGCTCTTATTGGATTCATTCTATAAAATCATTTCTGCTATTTGCAGTATTTGTAAAGCTCTTATTGTCATATTTTGAATTACTTGTAAAAGAAGAAACATGTCTGAGCTGCTTCTGCAACAAACCGTAGAGCTATAACCATGTGTTAACTGCAGGCAGTGGTGCACTGATTTTGTAAAGATTGTATCGTACCTTCCTGTTTGCTTCAGGAACTGCTCCTCAAATTCTCGTAAAGCCTTACGAAGTCGTTTCTTATCAGCTCGTGTTTGTCTAAGGTGCTCTAGCAGTTCAGTCCTATAAAAGTATAAAAAATATATGCAGCTTTAAACACCAAATGTAACCAGCATTATATGTCATTATATTTATTTTATACTATTATGTTGCCTGTAGGTGATTCTCCGTATCCTAAAATTATTATATTATATCTTAGCTAATTTAAACTAAAATATACATGAACACCGTTTTGAATGCCTTTGGAAGTGGCGAGTGATAACTTCACGTTCAAATTCATTTTGGTGAATAACCACAGTATAATTTGATGAACCAGCCACCTGCAACATGTAAACATTCACTCGGCCATATTAATGGAGGTGTACATATATTTCCTTTTTTATCATTCAGATAATCCTAATCACTGCTACAAATGATGTTTTTCACATAGAACAAGGGACTATAGATGTTACCCTGCATATGTTTAGGCATGAACAGCAACAAACACATGCAAACTATAGGCTTTTAAACAAGATGCATGCACCCTATTAAAATAGTTAACATATATGGAATATTTGTATAAAACATTTGTCAAAATCAGTTCTTGGGGAAAAAAAATATATATATATCCTTGGAGATGCTACTATTTAGAAAACCAGTTAAAACATTTTTAGAGCATGTTTGTAGCTCCTCCTTTGTAACTTGTCTCATTTTAAGTTGATCAGCATTGAGGTTGACATGTCACAAAAATGATTACCAAGTATTGGCAGTTTTGCTCTGAAAGGGCTGATTTTGGTAAGGAAAATGATGAATCATAACTGAGTGAATTATGCTTCAAGAATCAGAATTTGCATAGCAGTGCATTTTCCTATGCAATATACTGCTGCTTTAAAAACTAAAATAAAAGCTAATGCAGAATTTACAGAGAATGCTTTATATTTTACAAAGACTTGCCTTCATTTCTGGTATGAAAACAAAGACTTACATTGAAGCCTCATGCAGATTAGACATGGAAAGAGCTGGCTGCTTTATATCTTTCTTTTCTTCTAAGGGTGAGACAAATGCTGGCTCACTGTCCTCCTGCATGGTGCATAAATAGTCATCGAATGAAATCGCAGAGCATGCTGTTGAAGGCATTTCAGGACTTCCTTGCATGATCTCTTCATCTGACCCCTCTTCTTCCTCCTGAAGTGTGAAATTGCGTACGCTCAGTCTGTTAAAGTTATTTCATTTTCTGCATTTGTTTAAAGGCAGTGATTCTATCATAACACTACATATAGATCTTTATTAGAATACATCATAAAATATGTCAGCAGTTTTACAAACAATACTTGCTGGAGGCACAGCCTCAGAATTTTGAAAATGAGTGTTGGAAGCCATACCGTAGTAGAGGAAAGAAATAAAATAAAATAAAAGTAAAAGAACTGAACATCTAATGCTGATAGGAGTGTAATTCGGAGCTGATGAAGAATGATGTATTTTTTCTAAGCAAAAATCAAAACTGGTTGTGCCATATTTTGAAATCAGTTCTTGTTTTGGATGTTCTACAACTGCTCATTGTTTAGACAGGATTCCAGTGATAAAACTGAACATATATTTGTTTCATTGGTACAAGTTATAAAATATTTTATTCGGAAAAAAAAATCATTTATTTCTGTTTATTTTTTTGGATAAATTAACCATTTTCTCTCATTCATACTTTCATATGCGAAAAAATTGTCCATTCCCTTATTTTAGTATATTTGCCAACTTTACGTATAAAACACTTCTAAATGTAGTTTACTGAGCACCACACTCTGCTTTAAACAATTTAAAGCAGTTGTTAAGGTTCAGCTATGAATACAGGGAGCAGGCACTGAAGAAAGCAAAACTGTGATGGAGAAACTAAGAACGATAGCAAGGTTAGTGTAAAAGAATGTAAAAATGTCAATTATGTTAAAGACAAAAAAAAAAAAAAAGAGCATCGTAGATGATATTAAAGAAATGGGGAACCTAGCATAAAAGCCTTTTTGGAGTGCTTGTCTCAGAAATGATGAAGAAAGATATCACAGACATTGACTTCTCAGCATACAAAACTTCCACAGGCTGCCAAATACTGCCCTTAACTCCCATAATGACTACCCATTTAGAGCAATCCAGTTCTTTTCTGCCTTAGAAGAATTTGTCACATGGGCCTAGGCTGGTCTGAGGAGCATTCTCACTGTGTCGGCTAAAAAATGTTATTTTTAGGCTTCTTCTGATGAGATCTACGATTTTGATAATATTTTTCAATTTTTTCTCCAACTCCAGTCAATGTCTTATTCAAGCCTTTGATATGCCTTGTTGCAGTTACATCTTCTAATTCTAAATGTCCATGTGGTGAAGATATTTTCAATACTGGAAAATACCTGAAATATTTTATTTGTTTCAGTGCCTCTCATATAACCTAGTGATGCTTTGGCTGCAGGAGTTTAACACTGCTACTAAGTTTAACAGCCCTGCAAAACCTTCTTTTATCTGAGGAGCTCCAAGATTTGGAAAAGCAGCCCTCCTCATCATCTACTAAATCACATGATCAGAAAATGCTTCACAGACACTGACTCAAAGAAATTGAGTAACGTGGGCTTTCAGTCTACTTAGTCAGTAGTGTGATAAACTGAAAACACCCTTCTGATTTTACTTGTATTCAAACATCCAGCGCAGGTTCCCGAGGCTCCTTTAACAAGATCTAGACCCATTTTCTTGTAAGTCCTATGCTTCACCTTTTCTGAAAACTTTACCTGTTCTCATAATGCCCTCAACTCCACTGATGTAGCATAATCCCATGTTGTTAGATCCCAGTAAGACAGGCTTACCTAACGTAACTGCACATGTATCTGTCTCCTTGACAACTGACAGGCATATGCTAATTCAACTGATATTGGTGTGAAACTGACTTTTTCCACTACTGTCAATGTGCCTTGCTTACATCTAGCCACCTAACGTTATTTGGACTGTTGCCTGTTCTACAGGCATCTGTCTTATCAGTATTCATGGCATTTTCACAACCTTATACACAAATACAAGAGAGGTTTGCTTGCTCATTCTTAGAGAGAGGCAAACGTGGCTCATTCTTGGTTGACTGTGCATACTACATTGTTGAATTCTGCTATGGTTTATTCCTGCCAGATATCTCTCTCTCTAAAGCAGCCATCTCCCACTCAACCTTTTTTTTTTTTTTTTTTTTAAGTTTACCCTACACCACGGAGCAGCCTGTCTTCCACCTTCTATACCTTGGGCCAAGCTATCAACGCTCGGAAGACTGCAGTACCTTCATGTACAGACTCACCTATAATTGGAAATCCTAAAATAAAAGCTTACAGAAGATCAGAGATTTAGAACCCCCCCCCAAAAAAAAAACAGGCAGAGGAATATAATAAAGATAAGGAAGGGGGTCCCTTCCCCTCTCTCATTCCTGTGTGTGCCTATATTTGGTGAAATTTTAAAAAGCGTTGCAAGAAAGACAGGATAATACTCCTATGCATGTTGATATACATACTGATTATACAGTATTCAAAACAAGCAAGACACTTGGAATGCTATATGAAGCATAATCCTCCAAAATAAAGCATGTGTGGCACACAACAGTTATGACACTACTTCTTCCAACACTGTATATTCATTGTTTATTAACATACCAAATTCATAAACTCAAGCAAACATACAATACAATAGCCAAATACAGAACAAATCTTGCTAATAAAATGCATCATTGTATTGCTCTAGAAAAAACAGACTAGCTAGATCTACAAAATTATCTAACTCCTTATACAACTCAAGCTCATTTGTAATATTGCACATAAACCAGAAAAATAACCTGCTCTTCCAGAACTCATCCTAACATGTAATCCTCCTAAAATACTAATAAGTGAATAAAAACAGCTGCTGGCCATAACTAAGTTATATTAGGCTTATCACTATACAAGGTGACTCACCATACTGAACTTGTATAGCTAAACTATGAAGCAGTCTGCCAACAGGAATCAGGATTGAGGTCAACACTAAAACAATTTATACAAAAATTTAAGCTCAGCATAACAAACATCAAAAATGCATCTGCAATGAAATACCCTAATGCAGAAACCAGTTATATGTTCGCTATAAATTCCTCAGATATCTTATTTCTAACTAACCTTCTTATCAGCTGACTGAACTCACTAACATATGCTAACCTGTCACTTCTAACCTATCATCACTTATCATCTGAGATCAATACTATGATTTCTCTGCTATCCTGTCCCCTTTTGTACTGCCCTCTGATTCCTTTCAACCACATTTTAAAATAACAAAGCTAATCATGCTCAACGTCAAAAAGTGTGTAGCAGTTTAACTATGTTATACTGAGTAAGGTATATAGTCCTTGTTATATGTTAAAGTGATATTTCTTAATTTGTAATGATATAGTATAATACATAATTATTATAAATTACACTGTGATGTTTTGTTATTTCTAATAACATCATGGTACTGTTTTGTGAACTGTTTCATAATCTGAAGCTTTTCACACTAGGATACTGTTGAAAAGGGACATTTTACTAGACTCAGTCAGCCTATCATAGTTAACAAAGGAAATAAATAAATCAATACATTTCACCATCACTGTCAAACAAGACTGCAAAAGATATGTAGACAGCAGACCAGTCCTTCTAGGTATTCTCACCACTGGTAAATTCCTTTCAGATTATTATATGGAAATACCTTGCCTCTGTGGCCCCAGTATCCACGAAGATGGATAGAATCCCCCCTCCCCCATGATAGGTTAATTTAGGGTAGAGACTCTCAAATCAGGCATCAGTGTCTCACCTGCAAGTTGGAAGATGAATCCTCATCCTTATTTTCCAAGAATCCATCACTTAGACAAGGAATCATGTGCTCTGGATTAACTGGGAAAGAAACTGTAAATATCCTTCCTTCTGTCCAAGAGTACATTAAACTGCCTGACACAGATGCTGTATATACAGCAAGACATGTTGCTTCATTATATAGAGGAAATGCCTACTATGGATCTTGGGGACAGTTTCAAAGCCCGGCTTCTATGAATTCTGTTATTGACAGATTAATGGTTCATTTGGCATACTGTATGGTAAATGGGCAGCTAGACTGTGGTATAGCCAAACACTGGTGCTTCTTGCTCTGCCATACCCTGCTCATGGAAGATGTCAGGGAACCCTCTATATACTGACCATTTAAAGGCTGCTGCTGTTTCATCCAGAAATCAATGATTCATTAAACTCCACAAAGAAAAAAGGGCAAAAGTTACAGCTGTAGGTGTCAGTGGAGACCTTGATTCAGATGTAACCTCCTGCTCCAGCAGGAAGAATTCCAGAGAGGGAACTGGCCTGAGGAAGTGGTATCTGTCAATTTTAGAGAGCCTGCAGGCAGTCCCATCACCCCAAGGTTGCCAGACACAGCCATAACTCCCATATGGACCACCTCTGTATGGAGATGTTGAGTTGCATGATTACTCCAGGCAGCATTTTGGTTCAACACTACTACTAATGCATGTGGTGGTGATAGCTCCTAGTGGCTGACAGCTAAGATTATATTGTCTGGCACAGGAAGCCCCTCTGTTCCACACCTTTCAGACCTAAAGGGTTATTGTGATCTACATCATCTAACATCCACCTCCAATACAAACCCTGACTTTCTTTGAATGCTCTCTGCAAGTCATTATTGGCCATTTTTACCACTAGAGGACACTTGGAATCCTCTCTATGGCTCCCATTCTACTGTTGTGAGTTTCCACCAACAGGACATTGCCTTGGTGCTCTGGGACTCATGGGAGTCACAAATGTGATGTTAATATATGTGAGATTCCATGCGAGGACACTGTAATGTGCCATCAAGTTTCAGTGGTTTCAGGACTCAGATCGTTTAGACACTCCAATCAACATTTCTGTATCATGAAGTAAACATTTAAATAAGTGGACCATTTGTGATTCTGGCTCCCAAAGTGACCCTTACAATGCAAGTCTCCTTCTTGGGATGGAGTGGACAATTCCATGGCCACAAGGCACATGGACCTTGCCTGAAGGAAGAAACAAGGTTGTACATGCTTGTCCTGATTGTCCTGGTACTTCAAGCTCTGCCTGTGAGAATCTCACAAACCCATATATCTATTCAGTCAGATAATATGGAAGTAGTGATGCACATCAACAGGCAGGGAGGCACCAATTCCTACCAACTTTGTAGAGAGGTCATGTGGCTCTGGAAGTAGGTTTTTAATTTTAATTCACCTTTCGGAGAGGGACAGCTGCCTGGGCAAAGATTGAACAGGTGAATTCTGATACTCTACAAGTGGTCCCTAGGCCCCTTCATAACAAAATAATATCTGGGAGGTAGGTCTGCCCACCCTGCAACATTTTCACTTCTCCTATGAATACCAAATGGCAGAACTTTTTCTCCCCGAATCTCTCCACAGACTGCGATTCTTTCCCCAGTCTGCAGCAGCAAAAACACATTGGCATAGATGTTGCCATAAGGTTTATGTACTTTTACCTTTTTGCTTAGATATGAAAATTACATGTTTTCAGAAAGTTGCAGAATCAGAGACAATTATCCTGACTGCCCTTACTGGCCAAGACAGATGTGCTTTTGCTGATTCTTCATGTACTCTTGTTTTGATTTCTTTATCACAAACAATTGTTGACTCACCCCTCTATGTATAGTCAATCTAAATCTTTACTCCAGCAAACCAAGGTCTAGTTTGCTATAGTTCATTAGCTGCTAGGCCTGAGTGTTTCTTAGTTGGAGTGGTTTCATTCATTACATTCTTACAGTGGCCATACACTCGGATGACTTATCATGACAAATGGAATAGACTTCTATCTCAGCTTCCATGAGAGACATTGATCCATTTTCCTCCTAAATGCCTCTTGTTCTTCAGTACCTTTCTGAGATCTTTGATGCTGGTCTTAACTCTTCTTCCATTAAAGTTAATTTATTTGCTATTTGCAGCTTATTTTTTCTAAATTCCAGGGAGGTTAAGTATCCAAACTGTCAGCAACACTTAAAGTTTGTAAAGCCTTTCACTGCAGTATGTTTCTTATTAGGTCACAGAATGAAGATCTACATCCAAGTTGGGATATTTATTTATATATGAAAAAAAATCACTTTCTGTACCTTTCAGCATACTGCTTCAGTAGATTTAATGTTCTTGTCTTGGGAGCAATTATTTCAAGTACCATTTACCTCAGCTATATGGAGTTTTGAAAGCTTCATTCATGATCCACCCATACCTTGTTTTTTTACAAACTAAAGTTTCAATGGACAACAAGCCTTCCTTTATGCATAAGGATACTACATCATCAAAACTATCAATTAAACTATAGGTAGATCCTTTCATTAGAACAAGGAGGTTTAGGATTACCTGATTTGAAGGGATATTTTAGAGCTACACAGTAAATGGTCTTATAAATAACACAAGCAGAAAGCTACAATTCAAAGTGGAAAGAGATGATGATGAACCAGGAGGAAATTCAAGAAATAAGGAGAGAGAGTGGGATTTTGGATGCAGATCCTTAAGGAGAATAATAACAGTCATACAGAATAGATAACAGAATGTGAAGAGGCCAAGAATACATTTAGACTGCAGACTAGAGACAGTCTTCCCTGTCAGGATCAGAGTGGGAAATGATAAAATCAGCAAGCAAGGAAGAGAAGTATTGCTGGAACTGAGTTCATCCTCAAGTCTTGGTGAGTGCCTTCATGAATTTGACCCTGTTTTTACAAAATGTCACCAAGATGACATTGGTATATATAGACTGTATTTTATATAGCATATATCAAAGACAGAAGTAGGTTAATATTTTAAAAAGACAGTTGGGTGCACAAGTCCCAGGATAAAAAAAGTGCCCAATCCTGGTAGGTGCACTGGTGCCAGGACTGGAAAAAAAGTGTGTTGAATCCTCAAGACACAGAAATATTCCTACAATGAGGTTAGGCCAGGCTCAGAGGGAGGATTCTCCCCATTGTAGAATTAGTAGTCCACAAAAACTGACAGGCCAAAAAGGAGCCATAAAGATGACAGGGTAGACTACTGAGAAAAAGGAAGAAATCATGTATTGTTACAATTATGGAAGAAGCTCAGAATTT
Source organism: Protopterus annectens (assembly GCF_019279795.1). Lineage (NCBI taxonomy): Eukaryota > Metazoa > Chordata > Ceratodontiformes > Protopteridae > Protopterus > Protopterus annectens. The sequence continues at coordinate 977,040,105 of NC_056746.1, read as the reverse complement.
CAGATAAAATGTATTCAAAAAGATTAAGAGAGAAATTACAGGAAAGAAAAATGCTCGCATGAGAAAAACTGTCAAAAGCTTCAAATGCAAATTTGTGTTCATTAATACAACAGATCCATAAAAAACAATATGTAGACCAAGAAAATGTGGGCTCTTTGGTAAAAGTGACACAGGAAGTGCAAAAATATAAAGAACAAAACCTAGAGTGTTTTGAAATGTATAAAAAAGAAACATGGACTTGGGAAGGAGAGAGATCTGATGTTGTTGTGTCTTTCGGCTTTTCCCGGTTAGGGGTTGCCACAGCAGAACTCCGGTCCGCTAATGATTGGCAGTAGATTTTTACGTGCCGATTTGCCAGCCCTGACGCACAACCTTCAACGAAGGTACGCCCATTCATGCATGTCTCCTCACGGAAGACGCTTTAGCTGAGAATCGAACAGGACAATGTTTTACTGTGAGGTGACAACGCTACCTCAGCAACACCACCGCAGTCTGATAAGGTGCAATATTTATGCAAAGGAAAAAAGCAAACTAAGCAATACAAAAAAGCAGCTCCAAAGATATTTGAAGAGAAATACAGGCAAAAACATCTGAATATGGAAAATTTTACAATACAAAAAAATAAGAAAACAAAGGGGAAAAGTAGAAAAGAGGATTAATAATGGAGAAGTTGAAGAAATGGAAACTGAAGATGTGGATTACCTGCGAAGTGAAAGATTTAATGTAGAAAATCCAACCCTGGTAATGTCACAGCATGATTCAACAATGAGCCCCCAAATCAAGGAGAAACAGGTGGAATGAGAAGTACCTGATCACTTGCCACATAAAGATACATTGGAGCATTCAGGAAGAATCGGTATAAAAGTTCAGTTACAGTTGTATAGCAAGGGAAAGAGCAGGAAACTATGGCAACTCTGGCACAGTCAGTGATGGAGAGTGATAGGCCAGCGAGCTCCTTGGGAAGGAGTAATGGATGACACAGGATACAGCTGAACAGAATATGTCACAGGAAGGTGTTCTGGAGCTTTCTGTAGAATGCCCACAGAAAACGGAGAACAAAGAATGTCCCTCAGGTTAGAAGAAAATGACCTAAGGAGAGAATTGCTTGATTTAATAAAGATGGATAGAAATATTAAGACTGATAAAAGAAATAGATTACAGAAAGCTAATGAGACCTAAAATGTTAGAAGTCTGATAAAACAAATGAACACAGCAATCAAGACAATTAACAGAAATTCATATGATATAACAAATAAATAGGATATATTACTGTGCAGCTCAATAAATAACTAATAAAACCTTACCACAAAAATGCAGGGCAATAAGAGAAAGGAAGGGAAGAAATCAAATGTCATAGAAGCATCGAATAGAGAAAATTACAAAGCAATTAAGGTAAGAAGTGTCACTGTTAGAAGAGTGTAGACGAGGGAACAGATCAACAAAAATACTTAAAAAGACAGGTGTGATTTATTTACATTATTGCAAATAATAAACTAAGGATAACAGCGCAGGCAAAAAAAAACCTTAGGAGATATGCAGATAAATATAAAAGAAAAGTACAAAATAAGCAATTCATTGATGACCCAAAAAGTTTTTTTAGAGAATTGGTAAACAAAGCAAAGGAATGGAAAAATACCAAAAGAGAAGAAATAGATTTTGGAGAAATATCTATGAAGACCCTGAGGAACATAAAGATTCTGAACAGACAGAAGAAGCAAAAGAAACAGTAAGAAGTTCAAAATGAACAGGATATGAAATGGGATCATATAATGCCCAGAGAAATGTAAACAAAATTAAGAAAAAACTCCTAAATGGAAAACCCCAGGCCCAAATTCAGAACTTAACTTCTGGCTAAAAGTTTTATGATCTTTACACGAACATTTAGCCCTGAGTAAGGACCACTTAAATGAACATCCCAAACAGACACAAACTTGGTTAACAACAGGAAAAATGGTGGTCCTCCTTAAGAGTGAACCTGTAAGCTATCCTAAAACCTATAGCTCAGTAACTTGCCTTCGGATGATGTATAAATTATGTACTAGAATTGGCAGTGACAGAGTTTGCAGGCATTTAGAAGAAAACTCAATCATGGCAATAGAAGAACAGGGTAACAAAAGAAAGTCATATGGAACAAATGAACATTTTTTGTTAAAGTCATAATGGAGAGTTGTAAAAATGGGAAGAATCTAAGTATGTCATGGATAAATTACAAAAAAAAGCATTTGACAGTATCCTACATTCATGGATAAAGGAGTGCTAACAGATGTACAAGATAAACCCTGTACTGATCAATTACATTACAGTGACCATGAAACAGTGGTAAACCACTTTGCAGCTAAGCAATGATAAAGGACAAATTATTATTCCAGGGATAAAAATTCAAACAGGGATATTCCAGGGTGACTCTGTCACCATTGCTCTTTTGTCTTTCCCTTAACTCATTAAGCTTTCAACTTAACAGATTAGGCCATACAATTTGGCTCCTGGAGAAAAATAGTGTGTAAAGACTTCTCATCTTCTTTTTGTGGATGGTTAAAAACTGTATAGTTCAACAGATGAGGAACTCTGTAAGTGGTTAAAACATTCTCAAATTATATAAAAATGCCATAATGTCATTTGGTCTTGATAAATGCGCAAAAGCAGCCTTTAAAGCAGGAAAGCTGCATCACTAAGAAAATATCAATCTGGGACAGGAATGTGATATAAAGGAAATTGAGCAGGAGGGAGGGTATAAATATTTGAGGAATTCCTCATGTGAAAAAAATGGGAAAAGGTGTTGTGGATGGATGAAGGACTGACAATAAAATATGAACAAATTTGAAAAAAACTCAGTAAGGAATATTTTAGATAACTAAAATTAAAACTGAAAACAGCCCTGACATCTAGGACCAAAGTCCAAGCTATAAACCAGTTTGTTCTTCCTGTTCTAACTTACAGTTTTGGGGCAGTTGACTGGCCCTAAAGGCATTGGATCAGCTGGCAGGAAAACAAGAAAAATACTTCACACTTACTAAATGATGCATAAAAATCATTGTATACCAAGATTATATATTCCTCGTTCTGAAGGATGTATGGGCTTCCTTGAAAGTGATAATGTATATAGCTCTGCAATCATAGGACTGCATACATATCTGCTGACCTCACCAGACACAAACATAGTGAAAGTCTCAAAACATGAGGAGATCAAGTCTAAGATGATTTCCCTGCTTAGTTTAGCAGAAGCATATCAGTATTCAGCAGGAATGGAAATCAAACCACAAGTACACAAAAATGAGACAGCAACTGAATGTGACAAACAAAAGAAAGAACTACTTACTACTTTCTTTCTTTTATGGCTGTACTATTCCTACTACAGCAAAGAATTTGCAAATATAAATCATCTCTCTATGTTATAACTATAGCTTTATTAAGTTTGCTAATTATAGTTTCGTTTAAGTTTGCTAATTATAGCTATTGTCAATTTGCTTTAGGATCTTTACTATACTACATTAGACTAATTTTCTTATCATGCTTATAATTTTGCATCCCGTTGTACTATTTTTATGTTACCTTCTAGTATATAGTGGAGCTTTTCTCCTCGGGCCTCTGCTGAAAATGGACATGTATCCAGCCAGACTAGCCCGGTCAACAAATGTAAAATAAAATAAAAATAAAATAAAATAAAAAAAATAGAAAAGAACATAAGGAGTACAATTTGTTGAGAAGGCAAAAAAATGTGGAAAACACAAATATAGTTGCAAGTACAGAAAACTCCTGGAGCAACCTCATGTTGATCAGGATCTGATGAAGGAATGGTTGAGGAGTGGTGAACTTAACCCAAAAGATGAAAGGTTAATACTAGTAGCCCAGGATAATGGACTAAGTACACACTGGTCTACAACGTCCATTGAACAAGTGGGAGAAACACACAAATGTAGGTTCTGTAAAACTGAAATGAAAACAGTCACACATCTTGTTGCTGGGTATGATACCGTAATTGTAGAGGGCCTGTGTACTGAAAGGCATAATCATGGAGCAAGACTGCTGCATTATGGGATTCTGCAAACATTACAGTATTGAAGTAGATGAGAAGCATTAGAAAAATGAGCCACAGAGCATTATAGAGAATGATTATGTTTATATCAGATAGAAAAGAGAAAAATCAGATATAGTAGCCCATGAAAAGAAGACAAAAGTAGTATTGATCGTTAAAATTGCTACACTCAGTGATTACAGTGTGTTCCCTACAGAGGCACAAAGTAGTAAAATACCAGGATTTGCAGGCAGGAATGAAGGCAATGTGGAAGAGAGATACCCAGACACTTCCAATAGTAGTGGGAGGAATGGGTCTCATAAAAAGAGAGTTTACTCTGTATCTTACAGGCTGCTGAGAAGTGACTTGTGCCTAGCCTGTAGGGCAATCTCCCATCCTGCCCTAATGGAAATGCTGCACATCTGCAAGTCAAATGGCACAAGAGTCACTCGCTCTAGGGATCTCAACCTAACCTATGACATTAACAGAACATGTTGGAGAGAGAAATATGTCTCCCAGAGACGGTCTCTTCTCTGGAATAGGCTTCCTATTCACTTAAAACAGAGCTCTCACTGATCCTATTCAAACGCAACCTAGATAATTGGATGGAAGTCTGCACATTTGCTCCTGGGGTGGCACCCATGTCCCTCATGGACAGGGGCAGCCAGTGTGTTGATCACAGACCCACTCTCTCCATAAATTTGTTCTGTGAACTGCCCAAAAAGAACAAATCGGGATACTTGGTATTAATATGTCTAGGCTTCTAAAAGCTCTAGGGCTGCTAGCCTAGTAACTTCCTATGAAGCTATGAACAGTCGTACTTAGATATGCTATCAGTACATGTAACTCCCTATGAATTGTAGGGGGAGTCAATTCTCGGAACATTGCAAGTGCTGCATAGAGCACTTTTGGCTAACACCAAAGACTGAAACAATACTAATTTCATGAACTTTAATAATACTTTGACATAGGAATGAGGTCCATTCCCGTTATGGTATTAGACACCCAAAAGACTTGGAGAAATATTATATTTATAAAGTAGCAGAGAGTATTCTAAGAGTTGGGCCAACACAGGAATGGAGAAGGGAGAATCTGATGATAGGGATGACTACAAATAGTGGCACAGAGAATAGACAAGATGAGACTGGAGTTTTCTGGAGAAAAAGCTGGCAAATGAACCAAGGTTTTGGGAACAAATTATGAGAGAGCGAGAGAGAAAGGCAATAGAATGGGAAGAGGCCAAGAAGAAATTTGGACTGCAGGCTAGAGACAGTCTTCCTTATTAGGGACAGATATCAGAGTATTGGCAAAGAGGAAGGGATAGGGGAATCCTATAAGAAAGACCTGCACTAGTAGTGTGTTTAGTTGAATCTTCGACATAAACTGCTGTTGAAAAGAGGATAACTGGTAGGGCATATAAAATATTACATTGCAGCTGTAGGAATCAGAGGAGGTTGGAAGGGATTGGGAAGAGAGACTGGATAAATAATTCACAAAGAAATAGTGGGAGGACATATGTGTGTCTCCCAAATATACAATAAATTCTAGAAGTTTTGGGATTTTTGCTTGGAAGTGTTTGCATATGTATCTTTATACCCCAGGCAGACTCCAAGGAAGCTTACCTCAGGTGGGTGGCAAATGTTGCAAGTCTGATGGGGAAGAGAGAGGTGGGCTGGGAGCATGAGTTTTGGGAGAGTAATGAGCAAATGGGTGTAACTGAGGAAATATGTTTTTTTTTTGGGGGGGGGGGGCTGGGATAAAGGATCAGAGTTGCCTAGACACAGTAAGGCGATGTTGGGTTTAATTCTGGCGGGTGCTGAAGAAGTGATTGCCAGAGGATGGAAATCGAAGCCTAAACCAGCTATGTTTAAGCACTGAATAAATATTGTAACAGAGATGGAGAAAGTGAAAGTGGGATCTTTTTGGAGGGGGATTGAATCAGTCATATTGAAAATAATGGAAACTGTGGGAGCAATACATGCAGGAAAATGTTTTGGAGGACGAATTAGGTTTAAGGGAAGGCAAGAACTGACCAACTTATGTAATGTTGGGTTGATTATATTGTACTGAAGAATATATGTTTAATGTTTGTAACTGTGAACATGTTAATATGGTTTGTTTTCTTTTATATGAATGTAAGTTTGCCTGTGCGACAAGTGATAACTCAATAAAGGTGTGTAAAAAGCTATTAATCAAACCAAGCACAAAAAATTCTCTCCCCTCTAAGCCAGATTAGCCACTGTCAAAGAATTGGGGAATAGGAAATTTAGACCTGGCCTGGCACCCATGTCCTTTATGGACAGAGGTAATTTATGAATACTTGACCCTCAATGTCCTATTTGGATACAGGACATTATTCTTTTGGGAAAACTTGGTGAGGCTCAGAAAGGCCCCCTGGGTCATTAGCCTAGTAACAATTTGTGAATCTATGAGTTGGTACTATGCATCCCCTATTGTAGTGTTCCTCTGTTTTCATTAACCTTTCCAACACATGTAATCCCAACTTCAACCAAGCCATTCCTCCCAATTTGAATCAGGGCAGTCAAGGAACATTTTGTTGCATTTCATTTAAACAAATGGACTGAAATTAAAAGAAAATTGCTTTCACAAGGCTGGTCTCCACCTCAGTCCTTTACAGCTCAAACAAGTGCCCAATACTTTACTCACTCATTTGCTGGTATACTCTAAATGCCACTCTAGTTCATCTTACAATCTGTTCCCCACTATTCTTCACTCAAGTATTAAACAAAACAAAGGATTAGTTCTGAAAGAAACCCTGTTTTTGTGGTAAATGAGGTGGGTTGACTTACCATAAGAGCTTGCAACTCAGATACCCTTCTTGCAGAGATCAAAACAAATAGTAAAACTGTTTTACATGTTAAGAACCTCAAGTAAGCCAGTTTATCTGGTTTATACTGAGCAAGTGTTAGCTTTTCTAACACTAAATTAAGATCCCAAGGGGTGGGCACCAGTTTTCGTGGAGGCCTCTTATGGAAACCCTCCTTTCAAAAACATTTTGACATGAGAATGCATTGAAAGAGGAGGATCCATGGGTGGACGCATTTTAATTGCCGATAAATGAACCTTGATGCAGGAGTCAGAAAGGACACAGGATTTTAACTTATACAAATATTATAAAACCAGAGAAACACTAGCTCTGAATGGGTGCTGGCTATGTTGTTGGCACCAACTAGAAAAAAATTTCAGTTTGCTAATGTACGATTTTCTAGTAGAAGGCTTTTTTGCCTCCATTAGTATGTGCTGTATGCCCTAAATATACAGGTGCCTAAAGGGAATTCATTTTTAATAAAAACGATATGATTTTGAGTTTCTGAAAACTTAATCAACTGATAGAGACCCATATATATATATCTATATATATATATATATGGGTTACCTTTAGTTAATCGACAGCCCACTCCATCTAAAATAACTTCACCGACACGGCAGAACATCAACAACGGCAGAGCCGACGTTTCCCACACGGTAAGTAACCGTTTGGACATCCCGAATTCAACAACTACCAGTAAAACAAAACCAATGATGTGGGGGGCTTCACCCCCCACACCCCTCTTCATAAATATTCCAACTCCGAGAATGCACTGCTGTGGGGGTAAGGGGGCAAAGTTCAGGTTGATGGCCAAATGTTTACTTACTGTGTGGGAAACGTTGGCTCTCCCGTTGTCGATGTTCTGCCGTATATATATATATATATATATATATACACACACACACACACACACACACACACACACACACAGAGTCCGTTATGATTTTTTCCTGATGCCTTCTCATGTGGTGTGATGTGGGTCTGTGTAAATGCTGCATTACTGCAGTGTTTTAAGGTTATGAGCTGTTCGCAACCTGCTTCTTGTAGTATAGGGATCGATTCCCTCAGTCTCCATGTGCTTACTGGGTTCAGGCACCTAGGCAGCTAGACATTTCCCTGAGGTACATTTGGCTGGAGACACATTGCTAAAGTGACATTCAGCTGCAGAGAAATATGGCTGTTTGCAAATCTCCTGTGGGCAAAGAGAAGCACACACTGCCATGCTCATAGCTTCAATAACCAAATGCATGGAGGGAGAAGACGTAATGAGTGTTGTGCTCATACCTCTCAACCTAGAAACATCAAAAATCTGGACAAGGCCCATGAAAAATAGGTACAAATCTGTATACTGATCAACATAAAATTTGCATGCATAATTAAGTAACCCCACCTATTTCAGTGGAATTGTGGGATACCAACTTTCAAATGGAAACTGAAGAACAGACAACCAAAATATGGCACCAGAGTCCCCCTGCAGCTATTCCAATATCCCACTACCTGGCTATTTCGCCCCATTTACCATAAACACTAATGTGTGCATACTGCTTTACTTCTACAATTATTTCAATTTTATTTTTACATTTTATAGCACAATGCACAAAAACACTAATAGTTATCTGCTAAACAAAGCAACACTGTCTCACAATAAAAATAGACTTGGCATTAAAACTTCTCTGCCCTTGAAACTCACATTCATTGAAACAGCATTGAAACCCACACCACATCCAAAGAAAATGCATCTGGCCAGTAGTGGATAAAAATTACCTTTGGGCTGCTTTCAAATCATAGGCCCCTGGCTTGCACACAAAATAAGACACAATACATGCATTCTTTGATACACCTTCCTGACTTTATTAAATTATATTCCTTGTATAATGCAGCACACTTGTTAGACTTAAGTTAGAGTGCATGTTAAAATTTATTTGAACATTTTTCCAGTAGGTATTAGGCAATGAAACCAAATGCATGAACCAATAATGACAAAACTGCACAATTCAGAACATTTCCATCATAAAAGTCTACTTCCACACACGCAATAAATTTTATATATATATATATATATATATATATATATATATATATATATATATATATATATATAAAATGTGTGTGTGTATGTATATATATCATGACTGTAGTGTAAGCCATAGGCAACTTGCATAGCTTCTCACATTTGTTTTCAATTTCAGTTTATTTTTTTTGGGGGGGGACAAAAGAAAAAAAATAGGGACACATTTTAAACATTGCTTGTATAATTTTGGAAAGTTGCTACAATAAAATGTTGTGTTACCGCCATGCATTTCACTGGTAAGTCTTGAACGTAGAACCCTGAGCACTACAGTCAGAACAACATAACACTATGCCAAATCAGCACCTTCCTGAAAGACATGCAGACTGAAAATTAAATGGCTATCATTTACTGAATTCAGTTCTCACTTCTCACCACCATAGCTGTCAACCTCTTAGCACAAAAAAAACTGGACAAAGCCAATAATGTGGGAAAGCTACTGTTACTTAAATAGTAAGACAAGGGATGTCAACATTTTAGAAGATAGTGGCTATAATTTTACCTGAAGTGTGATGAAATAATTGCACTATAAATGTATGCAATATCTTTAATTGAGTAGGGTGTTTCATTTTCTGCCAGAGACAAGTCAGAGCATTTTTTTTCCAGGTGCAGGTTTTAAATTCAGACCACCACAGTGTATCTCATCAACAGACAAACAGCACCAGCCACTAGAGCAAAACTCAACACCCTTATACACTGTATTCCTTTATGTTTAAGAAAACAGCACCAGTCACTAGAGCAACACTCAACACCCTTATACACTGTACTCCTTTATGTTTAAGAAAACAACACCAGCCACTAGAGCAACACTCAACACCCTTATACACTGTATTCCTTTATGTTTAAGAAAACAGCACCAGTCACTAGAGCAACACTCAACACCCTTATACACTGTACTCCTTTATGTTTAAGAAAACAACACCAGCCACTAGAGCAACACTCAACACCCTTATACACTGTATTCCTTTATGTTTAAGAAAACAGCACCAGTCACTAGAGCAACACTCAACACCCTTATACACTGTATTCCTTTATGTTTAAGAAAACAGCACCAGCCACTAGAGCAACACTCAACACCCTTATACACTGTATTCCTTTATGTTTAAGAAAACAGCACCAGTCATTAGAGCAACACTCAACACCCTTATACACTGTACTCCTTTATGTTTAAGAAAACAGCACCAGTCACTAGAGCAACACTCAACACCCTTATACACTGTATTCCTTTATGTTTAAGAAAACAGCACCAGCCACTAGAGCAACACTCAACACCCTTATACACTGTATTCCTTTATGTTTAAGAAAACAGCACCAGTCATTAGAGCAACACTCAACACCCTTATACACTGTACTCCTTTATGTTTAAGAAAACAGCACCAGTCACTAGAGCAACACTCAACACCCTTATACACTGTACTCCTTTATGTTTAAGAAAACAGCACCAGCCACTAGAGCAACACTCAACACCCTTATACACTGCATTCCTTTATGTTTAAGAAAACAGCACCAGCCACTAGAGCAACACTCAACACCCTTATACACTGCATTCCTTTATGTTTAAGAAAACAGCACCAGTCATTAGAGCAACACTCAACACCCTTATACACTGTACTCCTTTATGTTTAAGAAAACAGCACCAGCCACTAGAGCAACACTCAACACCCTTATACACTGCATTCCTTTATGTTTAAGAAAACAGCACCAGTCACTAGAGCAACACTCAACACCCTTATACACTGTACTCCTTTATGTTTAAGAAAACAACACCAGCCACTAGAGCAACACTCAACACCCTTATACACTGCATTCCTTTATGTTTAAGAAAACAGCACCAGTCACTAGAGCAACACTCAACACCCTTATACACTGTACTCCTTTATGTTTAAGAAAACAACACCAGCCACTAGAGCAACACTCAACACCCTTATACACTGCATTCATTTATGTTTAAGAAAACAGCACCAGCCACTAGAGCAACACTCAACACCCTTATACACTGTACTCCTTTATGTTTAAGAAAACAACACCAGCCACTAGAGCAACACTCAACACCCTTATACACTGCATTCCTTTATGTTTAAGAAAACAGCACCAGCCACTAGAGCAACACTCAACACTCTTATACACTGTATTCCTTTATGTTTAAGAAAACAACACCAGCCACTAGAGCAACACTCAACACCCTTATACACTGTATTCCTTTATGTTTAAGAAAACAGCACCAGCCACTAGAGCAACACTCAACACCCTTATACACTGCATTCCTTTATGTTTAAGAAAACAGCACCAGCCACTAGAGCAACACTCAACACCCTTATACACTGCATTCCTTTATGTTTAAGAAAACAGCACCAGCCACTAGAGCAACACTCAACACCCTTATACACTGTACTCCTTTATGTTTAAGAAAACAACACCAGCCACTAGAGCAACACTCAACACCCTTATACACTGCATTCCTTTATGTTTAAGAAAACAGCACCAGCCACTAGAGCAACACTCAACACCCTTATACACTGCATTCCTTTATGTTTAAGAAAACAGCACCAGTCACTAGAGCAACACTCAACACCCTTATACACTGCATTCCTTTATGTTTAAGAAAACAACACTAGCCACTAGAGCAACACTCAACACCCTTATACACTGCATTCCTTTATGTTTAAGAAAACAGCACCAGTCACTAGAGCAACACTCAACACCCTTATACACTGTACTCCTTTATGTTTAAGAAAACAGCACCAGTCACTAGAGCAACACTCAACACCCTTATACACTGTACTGCTTTATGTTTAAGAAAACAACACCAGCCACTAGAGCAACACTCAACACCCTTATACACTGTATTCCTTTATGTTTAAGAAAGAGCAGTTACACTAGAAGGGCAGAACTTTAAAATGCTCTTTTTGTCCTTCTCATTCAGACCTTAAAAACCCTTTTAGGAACTTACAAGCCCATTTCAGTGAAGCCTCATCATAAATCTTAGCAGTCCCATTGTGAACTGCTTGACAGCTTAGAACCTAAAACCTCATATGACAATACTTAGGGAGATCGGCAGCAGTTTAATAATTCTTTGGGAATGCCCTATCAGATAAAACTGTAATAGATGAATATATGCAAATTTGCTAAAATATGGAAGGATGTTGATTCTCAACCATGTCAATATACTGAAGACAGTATAGCAGACTAGCAAGTCTTAGAACTAACCGCAAACTTAGGCTTTAGGTTTACGAATAAGCTGCAAACAAGATAAGCAGCTTCATGCACCAGCTATAGACCTCTCATAATTATGCTGTTCATTGATGAAATGATAGATGTAGATAATTTCAACACTTTACCCAAAAGAACCTACAGATATTGAGTTTAACTTGCACACAAGACAAGAACAAAGCTTGCAGTAATAAGTGAGGATGTGAAAAACAGATTGATTACTTAACATGCACAGACACACACACACACACACACACACCCCTGCTGATGAGAACAGTACCTTAGAAGTATTCATACTCCGTCTGTGCAAGTTAGTTTACAGAAATTTCCTAAGTCCAGCCATTCCTTTAGTAAGAAATAAACAGCTCGCAAGTTACTGGGAAAGCTGTTCATGTTTCTTCTGTGTATTTCAAACAGCCAGCCAGCTGGGAAAGCACTTGAGCTCAATTCCGACAGACTGACTGCACTGACATCACTGAAATGAAGGGGTGCCACTCGGGAATTGTGGCACCCCATTATTTTGACCCCAAAACTCGGTAAAAGTCGAGTTATTCAGTATGGTTGGGAGGTATGGTTGTGCTCAGTGTACAGTAATACTTCTGTAAATACAACATGTATTAGTGTGCTACAGCATGGAGGCAATCCTCCAGGCTACTGTAGTCACATTTATGCTCCAGTATGCATTTTAGGTAATGTTCCCTGGACACTGTAAAGGGGGTAGTGGTCCACATACACACTGATTATAAAGGCACTGCCCATTGTGCACTGCATTTTTACTGCCACTGACATGCCCTCTGGCCAGCCTGCTGCTGATGCCTACCATATCGCCTGCTGTCTCATGTTCCCTTGGGGACCATGGACATTGTTATCCCCCTGTGTAGTTGGTTATTGAAGTTGTGGGCATGGCTGGACATTCTTTTCTTTGCCCACAGGGAATTTGCAAACAGCCATATTTCTCTGCAGCTGATTGTGACTTCACCCATATGTTCCCAGTCAAATGTCCCACAAGAAAATGTCTCACTGCCTCGGCACCTGAACCCGTGCCTACTATATGACTTTGAGCAAGTCACTTAATCAGACAATGCACTTGGGCTGTGTTTGAAAATAGTCCATGTGGTTGGATTGGTGCTCAGCTTTAGATAAGAACTACAATATTGCAATGTTTTTTTTTAATCATATCTTCTATTTGTCTTTGCAGTTCTAGGTATAAAACTGACTAATTTTTCTTGAAGGATTAACATTTTTCGAGAAAATTTTAGCAGTTATGTACTTTGGACTCCAGAGATGCAAAAATACATTGGTTTTCAATCCAGTGACATCACTTTATAAAATCAATATAAAACTTTAAGAACAACACAATTAGACATTGTCGTAGAGCAGTCCCGGTTATGCATTTTAGACCCAAACAACACAGAAGCACACTAACTTTTCATGACATTAACCCAGCTGCTATTAGCATCTTGGGTGAGGGATGGGAGCGAGTGCAGTGAGGGGCTATGGTTGTTTTACCCATCTTAGGGGAGGGAGTCTGTAAATGTTCCACTGCAGGAGTGCCATTTGGTAGATGGCCTTGTTCTGTACTCCGTGCACATGATTTAGGGACATTAGCTAGGCCAAACAATGCATGCAGTTCAACTAAGCATTGTGTGTGTGCATAACCATGTATTTCCAGCAACCTGGCATAGCCAGGCATTGTAAAACATCTGCTGTCTGACAAGGGTGAGATGGGGTATTAGGTGAACCTAGTACCCTCATGGATGACAGGCTCAGTCTCCAACTTCTGAATTTCTGTTTTTGTATCTTCTGAGTGTAACCTCAAAACATTTTCAATGGTATTTTGAATAAATAAATAACTCAATGCGAAAAAAAAAGAATTGAAAGTGTTTGTGAATATATGCTTGTGTGTGCGTGCGCGTGTGTCTTTTGATATCCTGTAAGTGTGTCATTATATCTGAAAGTAGCTTTGTTGGACAAATAGTAGATGATTCAAGGAGGTAATGCTTTCAAGAACAGCAAATTGCTCACCACCACGAAATGTTTAAACCTTCTTTGGCTTTTTTATTTCCCATATTCACCTCTGTCTCTTTTTTTTGACTGGATTTGTGCCAAGAACTGCGTCCATAGGTGAAAATTTCTGCTTCCTTCAGCCAAATCTTTTAATTGTCTTTTTACCCCAGGCTAGTTAAACTTCATGGTCTGTGTCTGTTAAACTAAAGGTCCAGCTAATCTGGTAACGTGCAACTGCTGTGAGGCCATTTACCAGTCTAAAGCTATGCAGCACCATTATCAGACTGTTCACAGTGCTTTATCTCTACCCCCTCACAATGCACCTAACAGCCTGACTTTAGGAAATACCACTCCATTCCATTACCCCTGCAGTACACAGTTAATGCTTTATTAGATAATTATTACTAGTCAGCTTCTTCTTCTTTCAGCTTTTCCCAGTTAGGGGTCGCCACAGTGGATCACCTGTCCGCTCATGATTGGCAGTGGAGTTTTACGGTGTTGAGTTGCCAGCCCGGTGCCCAACCTTCCACAGAAGGCACGCACACACACACACACACACACACACACACACACACACACACACACACACACACACACACACACACACACACACACTATCACCTAGGGCCAATTTAGAGTGTCCAATCCACCTACAGTATGTCTTTGGGATGTGGGAGGAAACCGGAGCACCCGGAGGAAACCCACACGACCACAGGGAGGACATGCAGACTCCACACAGAAGGCACCCCAACCAAGGATCGAACCGGAGAACCTCTTGCTATGAGGTGGCAATGCTAACCACTTCACCACCGTGGCTGCCCTAATTATTACTAGTCAGCTAGTTTTTATTAATTAGAAAAAGAGGCCTTAGTGATAACATGTCTATATTTATAAGTGTCATGGAATTTCAGGGTTCCAATATTTTGAACACAGGAGTTTTTTTCTTCATTTTTTGCCACCCTGTAGGATGTAGATGTACACATTAGGACACTTGTGCCAAAGCATACCGATTGTGAAATCTTCCATTGCCTGGTTACTGCAAGCCACTGCAGAGGATCTACTTTCTGTTTTACTGTGAAGGGAAACACACAGACTTCTACCTGTCTGGATCATCAATTGTTGTCTTTTCCAATATAAGAAACCCAGTATTAAGTAAATTTTAATGAATACGCATTATCTATAGTCATATCTGTAACAAACATTTTCATCCACTGTTGAAATACTAAGGGGTAAAGGAATTATCTGCATAGATCTTAATTTGGTACTTAGAAACCTTGTTTCCAAAATGAATAATGAGGTACTGTAACATAGCCAGGGTGGGGCAAAGCTGATAGCTGCCACAGGCAGAAATTGTTACAGGGCATAAGTGGCAGATCCATATCAGTGTTCAGTGCATGCTGGTATTACACTGCATTCAGAACTGAAGGCATGTGTGTGGCATTAACTGTATATGCTGCTTGCTTTTTTACTTCTCAACTTAAAGTTGGGGAGGGGGGTTGCCAGACCAGGGTACAGACCTGGGCACAAACATAGCTATCTATCTCTGACTAGATAAATTAAGCATGTGCAGGAATGACGGAATTGTGGATAATAGATTTTGCAAACTGGAAAGCATTTGATCACCACTTTCAAAGAGTATCCAGTTAGCAGGTGCATCATTGAAGGTTAAATGATAAAAAAAAAATCTTTTTGTGATATTTCTGAGAAGCCACTGACACTATCCTTAAGTACTGGTGACAACCAAAAATATATAATTCCATTTTTCCACTCTTACTGTGGTGAAACACTTCATTCCAATGGAGCTTTTCATCTTTGGACGGTACTTATATAACCCTGGGTTACTGTAATGTTCTATTCAGGCTGGTTTTCTATGGTCAGATCTTTTAGCTGTGGCAATTACAAAATGCGGCATTTCTCTTGACTAAAACCCCTAGGTCAAACTGTATTACTTCCATGCTCAGAGTAGACCTTTTAGTCTTCACTGCCCTGTATGATTATAGCACATCCCATTTACTTTTGATTCACTCACGATGGTGTTGAAAGTTGCCAGGGCCTGGCTAAAAACTATTATACAATAAATGTTATAATTCTAGATTTTGCTGAGCTGTTTACTTTGTTGATTAGAGGACTGATTGACCATCATAAATGTAAGGTGGCATCGAAGACCAATTTACCAAGTCTCTCATGAACAGCTGTTAAGAATTATACCAGCCACAGAATTTTAGTAACTACCTTAATACGGTATTATTGGGCATTTTATTTTTATTGTTGTTGTAAAGTTAAACACTTCAGTGTGTTCACTGTCTTATACTGGGTGTATGTAGTTTAAACGTCCTGCTCATAACTTTCTCCATGGAGTCCTGCTGACACAGGCAGGGAGAAATTAGTGAAACATGACTGCTTTGCAAACTGCATAAACTTTTCTTTATAGTTGTACCTAGCCTGCAGGTTCCATAGAACTTGCATAAGCCTTATTCACAGAATATACTGTACAAACTATTCGAGAAGAGTATCAGTTCATGTTTTGCAAATTAGGCAACTGCCACTGCATGTTCACTGCAATATTACAGTTAATGGGAAACTCACCTTGTATCTGCAGACTCACCATTTCCTAACTGTCAGATCACAAATGTTTGCAAGCAAATTGATATACACATATCTAGCGATGATGTGTTATGATCACAACCAGATAAAATGTGCTACACTCACAGCTTCACTTTCCAAATATTTTTGTGGATGGAATGTTAAACATATTCCCCATGCCTTTAACTTTTAATCTCTTATTATATTATTTTTTTCCTGCCTGCTAGTTTAGTGCCTTATCCTGTAGCCCCTATATACATAAAGGTATTGCTTAAAATTGTATGCACCACAGCAGAAAAAGATGATGATAATCCACAACGAATGGTCAGTGAAAAAAGATTCAATAAGCACAAGCTCAAAAGCACAAATAAAACACACTCAATACTCTTAACACCTGAGCTTTCCAGCCTTCCAGGAGATCACCGGAAAGTTCTGTTTATCATTCATAACTTATGGTCTCTAAAGCATCTCAACAAATGCTATTATCCCCAAAACTTAAGAACCTGTTTATGGTCAAGTTGTTATATTCCATTCTCTTCTTAACTTCTTCACAGATTTTCTTCTTCAAAGTGAAATAGCTAGGGCCAGCAACTGTTTCTTTGTGGCCAGTAGTCATGTGACCACCTGATGAGTCCAGTCATGAGCAGTACAGCATGCTACATAGTTAGTACATATTGCTAACACTATTTAAATTAGCATTTTTGTTACTTGCAGTTGGCACCTATAATAATCATTAATTCTAATAAGACAGAGAACTAAAAATAATTAAACTTACAATAGTTGGAATTGATGGTGATGTCATTAGAAGTTGTTTGATGATTCGATATCTATCATACAGCGGCTTCATAAGGTATCTTTCATTCTTTGTTGCCTGTGAAGCAAGTAAATGAATATCAGTTATGTGGCACTCTTTACTGGTCTGGAGCTATAAATCACTCATACCAGCAACAAAAATTGAATAACTATGACTTATGAATTATTATGTACTATTCAAAAGGATTCGGTAGAAAGCAATATAAAAATATAATGCATAGTAAGGCATAATTATACACATAAATCCACTACAGCTTAAGAGGCTGCTGCATCTGAGGTTAAGATCACAGACTTCCATGGGACAAACAGGGTCACTAGAACTTCAGTGACTGTTTACATATGATTGGCAACCATAATTTAACATTGGTCAGTTTGAGTATCTACCTTTTTTTAGCAAATTGGTATGGCTTCTTCACTTTATCCATCTGGCCTTCTAAAGCATTACAGTAGCTGTACATTGTTATGCATAAGTTGTACAAAAGCTATGGAGGAGGATAAGATGCAGTTTAGAGAAACATGGAAGAAATGTTTGGCAGAAGCACAGAAAAAAATGAGGCTTATGCAGTTATTTTTAAAGAACTAGGAATAAAATTCCTTTCTTCAGAGACAACCTGAAGCCACTATCTAGTTTAATAACTTGCTCAGATTCTTAGAATTTTCAAGTGAAAACTAAGGAGTCCAACTTAAGGACTACTGTCAAAGTATGGTAGTTACTCAGGGCCTAGCATTTTATGCTAAACCCATAGAATACACAAAGGGGCTGATGTTCTTTCCAAGGGACAACAGGCTTCTAGATAATCAATGACACGCCTTCACTATGTGGAGATTACATCAAACTGATCTGATACATTTTATGCTTTGGTGGCTGCTGAAATTAAATGGATGTCCTCCATTTGGACTTATCATGATCAACAACCCTGTATCTCACATGTTTGTTGATTATTCACTTAGGTGATGGGTGCAGAATTTTTGGAGGGATAGGCAAAGGGGCAGTTGAGAGAGGAGTTCTTTACAGTGAAAGAAATGTAATTATTGCATTTCTAAAGGGGGCCATTTGGGGCGTGCATTGTTTAATGTTTACAGGTCTGACATTAATTTGGGTGCAGAGAAATAAGGTTAAACTTGTTTGCTAATAAAATTAAAGATGTTTGGTTGGTGATAGGGGTCAGTCAAAAGAGGGATTTAAGGAGTGTAGAGGGTTGGATAGATTTTTGGCACTTGATTTAATGAGATAAAATGCATAGTACTGTATCTGGGCCATGATTATCCACATGTAGAATATATTATGTGGCACAGAGATTCTTGTTAGAGTGGTGCAGATGTATTCGTGTGTTGGATTTCATGAGCAATAAATCATTAGAAGCAGAATGAACAGGGAATGGATAAGGCTGACAAAGTAATGTTGTATTATGAGGACTTTTCATTACAGGCTAAGAAGTGTAATTATGTATTATCCATGGTACTAATTAGACTACATTTGGAGCACTATTGCATTTTTGAGACCATATACAGAAACAGCAAATGGCTTGTTGGTGGACATCACATGAATCAGCAAGAGAGACAGTCGCAAGATCACATACAAGAATGGCCAACAAGCAACTCAGACAGACTTCCTCCTAGTAAGGAAAGGGCAGTGGGGTAGAATCAGTGATTACAAAGTCATCCCCAGTTGAACAGTTGCCCACAGCATAAACCACTGGTCATCACAAACAGCTGCAAGCAGTGTAAAGCTCTAAGGTCAACATAGACCAGGCTGAAGACCTGGACGTTGATTGGAGGGAAAGCACAACAGTTCAAGGAATTACTCAGGGCTCTTCCACCACAAGAAGAAAAGGAAACAGAGTTGAAGAAGATGGCAGCACCTCAAAACAAAATGTGTGAGGACTACAGAACAGATATGCAGGCAAGCCAGGTATAGAAATAAGGTATATGAGGAAATCTGGTGTTGGATTGCAGAAGTCCAGGAAGTCATCAAATGAAAGGAGTGCAGGAAAAGTGGGAGATAGAAAAGACAGACCATGCTAAGAAGGAATGTTGGTTGGCTAACAAAGAGCTAAGAAAGGAGTTGCATTAGCAAAGAACAAGGCATCAGAGGTTCTCTACCAGCTTCCGGAAAGTGACTTGGTAGATTGTGCAAAGAAACTATATCAGTTTGGAAGGCAAAGACAGAAAGATAAAGAAGAGAGTCAGACACACTTCATAAAGGATGCCAGCAACAACCAGTCAACAAGACATCAAAGGCAGATGAAGAGAGTATTTTCAGCAGCTTCTGAATGAAGAAAACCCCACAGAAGCTGTACTATCCTAGATACAGCCTATGATGAAACAAGAGGAGGAGCCCACCACAGAAGTAATAACAGCACTAAGAAAAATGAAGTCAGGGAAAGCAGCAGGCTTAGATGAGGTCACAGCAAATATGATAAAGACATTGGGTGAGGTAGAGGAGAAATGGCTCCTGAGGGTACTCACAGCAGTATGCAAAGAAAGGCGTATCCCAGATGAATGGAGAATACTAGTGCCAGTGTTCAAGAACAAAGGAGATGTTCACAACTGTGGGCAGTACAAGGGTATTGAAGTACCATCACACTGCATGAATGTTCTGGAGAGGATGCTTGATAAACAAATACACAGAGCAGAAGAAAGTAAGATGGGAGATGAGCAGTTTGGATTCAGATCAGGATGCAGCACAACTGACTCGATGTTTGCAGTAAGAAGATAGTTGAGAAGAAGCTAGTGATGAGGAAAGAGTCAAACTGGGCAGTCCTAGACAAGGTCCCACGTAAGCTGAACTGGGCAGTCCTGCAGTGGTTTGAAGTCCTGGAAACATTAGTAAAATTACAGCAAGTTATGTACAAGCACCCAATGGCTCAAGTATGAACAATGTTCAGTCTCACAGCGGGGTTCACAGTGGGAGTGGGCATGCATCAGGGTTCAACTTAAAGCCCATTGGTGATGGACTACATAAGCAAACAGGTCGAAGGGGACAGATCAGTAATGTTACTGTATGATGACAGTGTAGCATTACGGGCAGATTCTGAGCAAGAATTTCAGCAAAGAATGGGGGGGATGAAATGCAAAACTGAAGGCACATGGGATGAAACTGAGTACAGATAAGACAGCTGTAATAGCAGCAATTGAGGGGAAATCAGAAGAAGCTCAGAACTGAGATAGAATAAAAAATAGTGGACCAGGTTAACAGCTTCAAGTATCAGGGATTTTTGGCTGAGGAGAGGGGAAGTCTGAATTAGGAGGCCAAAGATAAATTAGAGGGGATGTAGTCAACTGGCACACAGCATCAGGGATAGTGTATGACAGAAGAATGTAAAAAAAAATGAAAAGCAAGGTGTACATAACAGTAGTGTGACCAGTACTACTGTATGATACAGAAACCTGGGCAGTAAAGGCAGAACTTTAGAAAAAGCTAGAGGTGATGGAGATAAAGTGCCTAAGATGGGTGGTAAAATGCACACCATGGGAAAGATGAAGACATGAGGACATAACAGCAGAAGCCAAAGTATTTTCACTTGCAGAAGAGGCCAGATAAAACAGATGTGGGTGGTTCAGGCACATGTGCATAAAAGCAGAAGACAATTTGTTAAAGAAAATTTGGGGCAGACAGGAAGAAAACAAGAGAAAATGAGGGCATCCAGTAAAGAGATGGCTGGATTGTGTCAGATAAGACCTGTGATGGTCAGGCATGAGTATCAAAGACTGTAGGAGAGTGACATTGAATAGAGAGAGAGAGAGAGAGAGATGGTGACAGCTGACAAGACATCCTGACCCCGTGTACAAAATGGGGAAAAAGGGAGTTGATGATGATGATACAGAAAGGGATTTCAAATTGTGGAAGGAGTGTAGAGAAGGGTTACTAGAATGGTTAGTAGGGTAAAAGGTACACAGAGATGATGAGGATTATGGACTTAATTTCACTTGACTGGCGGAAAGATATCAGATGCAATATAGTAACTGAGGCGCAGTAAGACAGGTAAGTGAGAGAATACAGTTGAGAATGAAGACAGGGATAAGAGAGCTTAAAACTTAAGATACAAAATTCAAACTGGGTATGAGGAAGCATTTTTTAAAGGATGGTGGAAAAGTGGGATGTACCATATGAGTAGCTGGTGCTACATGAAACCATGGAGTTTTTAACATTTAGTGGGATAAGTAAACTGGATGGTACAGAAAGGGGTGTTGGTGTAGAAGGGGCAGCTGTGGGATCCCATTGTCTTCTTCTCTGTGATACCAGCATAGGTGAGATATATCCTGCTTTCCCCCTTTTGAAAATGGAGACCACCACCCCAGTTTGCCTTTCAAGAAGTACTGAACCTACCTTCCATGCAACATCAGTAAGGCCCATTAACCAGATGTATTTCAAATTGCATCTCATACACTCTCTTAGCCTTGCCACCATGGAATTGTTTATTTCTGCACTGACTTCAACTACAAATCGGACTCAACCCCATCAATTGTTTTTGGCTTTACCTACTCAGAGGAGAGCAAGACCTCTGAATTCAGGAATTCCACACAATATTCCTTTCACCTACTGACAATGTCCCTTTGAAAGATCATCATTTCATCACACAAGATAAGAACAGTATGGGCAGTGTTCACACACACACACACACACACACACACACACACACACACACACACACACACACACACACACACACACACACACACACACACACACCTTTATGACTTGCCACAACTTCCATTCAAAACTCATTCTTCATGGCCTTACTGAAAACATTGTACACCTGGGCCTACAGTTTAGTGATTACTGCTGCTGATGTTATTGCCTTGATGGTCTGCCCAGCATCTTAGTACCTATTTTCCAAATTTGGATACCCACTTACATGAAAGGTATCTTTCTTTAATGTAACAGCCTCATTCGCCACTGATATCCGCAGCCAGGTCTTAGCATCACTGCCATGACCTTTTAGCCACATCTTCCTACTGCCAACACATCTTAGTGAGGCCTTGAACATGGTTTGTTCAGACTCCATATCCTCAGCCTATATCAATATACTAGAAAAGTTCTACTTGAGGTGGGAGTTGTACTTATCCAACACAAAATCATTTGTTAGGCATTCCCAGAAAAACCTTGACTACATGTTTAAGTTTCATGTCTCTAACAATCTTACCACTATCTGATCCAACTGACCACCAAAGTAGAAGTGGTAACAACCAGGATGGAAACTGCCCTGCTGCTGCTGCTCCTACTAATCAGAGGCCTAACTGTAAGGTGAAATTTCCTTTTCAGCATTCTGATTTAGGGGCATTCTCAGGTAGGCTGATGAGGATGATTCCTCAATAATTGGGGCATATCTTTCTGGCCTCCTTTTTAAAAATGTAGATCACTGAATTTGATAGTCTAGAGGTACTGCACCTGCCTTTCACTCAAAATCAAAAAGGCATATTAACTGAGAAACCACAATGCTGTCCATCACCTTTAGTATTTTGGGCAAAATCTAATCCCCTCCCACATTCTTGCACCAGTGTGGAACTTTTTAATTGCTATAGAAATAGACCTAATCCATTCCAATTGCTTCTGGCACAGTTTTCTCAAAAGATGGCATGTCTGCTCAGATCAGGAATTCCTCAAACTGTCCTTTCCCTTCCACCTCCAGTCAAGATCAGCATTTCTCTGTGCTAGCTGAGAAAACACCAGGCAATGTCCCCTCTTTCCCCAAAATTGCATGGTCATTTGTCAGAATGTTCTTGAAGTAATCTAAAAAGTGATTCTCTGTAGCTCTCAGTGTGTTTGGTTTAGCAGCTGTTACATCTACTACCTTCACAAACTACTAATATCTGTCTGTAGGTTGCATTTTGAGATACCTCTCTAATACTAGTATTGCTTGGAAGTCCTCTTTATTTATATTGACAACTTCTCAAACAACTAATGTCTACCAATGGATATTAGGGTTCCTGCTTTGGCAACCTTTTGGCCACAGCACCTTACAAGTGTCTTGATTACTAAAACAAAGAACTTTTACTAGCTCCTTACTGGATTTGATAACATCTAATCTAAGACATTGATTTAAGCAGCCCCGATATTAGCAACAGCTGTTTAAATGAATCCCAGTACTGTGATTGTGCTGCTGTATGGGTCTTCTAAGATGCCGTTTGCACCCTTAACAGATTGTGCCTAGGGCAGGCAGCTGTTTCCCCTTCTTCCTCACCATAACTACAGGGTGATGTACACACAGATTCTCAAATTATTAATATAGAAAAGCACCAATTCTATACAGTATAGTAGCTACAGCAAGCATAGTAGTAAATATATTTTCCTAAGCATTGCATTAGAGTGATCCTAGAAATGGAGGACCAAAAGCAACACACCCACTCATGGATACAAATGTCTTAAATCATTCTTCTGTAGATTATACATCAAAGGTCATTCACAGGCTAAAAAACTGTACACCTTACTAAATGTAATGATAAGACGTTGTGTAAACTATCAATAGACAACTTATAGTTAATACAAAAGCACCATATTATTTCCTCCCAAATGTTATACAGCGTCTGACTGCATCTGATTTAGCGACCTAATGCCAGCTTGCAGACATTGTCCATTTTGTGTAAAGTGTTGACTTTTCACAGATCCTGTTATAAAAAGCAATACAAATTGCAAGTGAGCAATATTTTCCTGTTTACTGCTTCTGTGGTGTCATTATATATATATATATATATATATATATATATATATATATATATATATATATATATATATATATATATCCTGAATTTGTGATGTTTCACATTGTCCCTCCAGTCACCAGAGGGCAGCACTATATCAGCAGGTGTTGGCCAAGCATGCTGTTTTGCATTTTATATTTCAAACTGATATTAGAGAAATCCCCTACTGTTGCAAAACTGCTCACTTTCTATCAAATGTCTTGGGAATGGAAATGAACCTATATTTTTGCTGAAGTTGTTACTGGATGTTATTCATTAAAGAGATCAATTTGCTGCAAAAGAATTCATGTGTGAAGTCAAAGAGTCTCTTTATACTCGAGAAAAAGAATATTTCTGTAGTCAGGCCTTTTCTTTTACCTATTCTTAAAGCTTACTAGAGGGCAATGACTTTAGTACCACAATGGATATATGCTATATGTAATGGATATATGTAATGGGATCACAAACAGGCAGATCTAATGAAATAGTGTGCTTGACACTATGAATTCTGAGCAATCTTTGTGACTAATGTTGTGACAGGGATCTGATCCTGCCTTTAAGAAAACAAAAGCATACAGACACACAGAAATGACAGAGACTGCAAGGCCGCAAACTAAAATATAAAGCATGCCTGGGAGATGCTAACTTTCCTTTCACCTCAAACTCTAATAAAACAGGATTAGTAATGAGATTAAATGCTTTGCATGCTTTCTAGAATGCCTGAGTTTGCAAAACATAGTTGAGTGCACCAACTTCACATGCAGATGTGTAGTCCCAATTACATGAAGGGAGGGCCTTTGATTTCAAAGTGCATTGGTACTGTGTTCACACAGAAAATTTTACTGTTGGCTGGTTGTTTCCTATCTGTCTGTATGTCTGCCTGTCTGCCTATGTCTGAATCTATGTGTTTATTTTTTTATTAATTGACTGCAGATCAGAAACCCATTGCTGCGGAGGCACAGTAAAAAGAAAGCTTCACTCACAATGTTTATAATGTTCAGATATACATGCATCACTTCAAAGTATAAACCACTTTCACTAATAGTACAAACCACTTGGGTATTACGACTAAGGTTTACACCCAGAAGATCCACGTTGACAACAGCAAAATATCATTAGAATATCAAACTCAGAAAAAGAAAAACAGGACTACAAATGCTTAAAATGAAAATGTACCCTTTTAAATGATTATGGTTTGTTATTTTCCTCTCCAAACACCTGCACCAACTGGAAAGGCCACAGAAATACCTCACAAAAAGAATCCATGGCCTCCAACACCCATCCTATGTGGACAGACTCAAATCACTATAACTCTATTTGGCATCATTCAGATTGCTCAGGGGTGATCTGTGTCTTGCCTACAAGGCAATCTCGGACCCTGCCCTATTAGAGATGCTCCATATCTGTAAGTCTAACACCTCAAGCATTACCCGATAGAAAGGCCTAAATGTAATATGCAACATTAACAAAACATGCTGGAGATACAGGTTTGTCTCCCAGAGGCTGTCCCATCTCTGGAACAGATTCCCCATACACATCAAACAAAGTATGTTGCTGACCCTTCTCAAGTGCAACCTTGATGAGTGGATGGGAAACCATAAATTTGTCTCAGGAGTTCCACCTGTGTCCCTCACTGACAGGGGCGACAGATGATGATTGAGGTTTCTTTTTTGGGGGTAAACTCTTGGCTGGGCTTGTAAGGGCCCCAGCACCATTAGCCTACTAACCTCCTGTGATCCTATGGTTATAGAACTATTACTAATAAGTAATTACCTATATAAACAATCAGTGGTTGCAGAAGTTATTACTAGTAGATAACTGATTAACAAACATCCACCTTTTTAAATAATCAGTGATATTGCAATGTTGTAAACTATCAAACATTTCTACATTCTATTTACTAAATATAAATACAATTATCTAGCATGAGTCTCAGAAGTGAAAGGTCTGAGACAGATACAATTTAAAGGTAGAACAGTACTTAGGAGTAGAATGACAGAAATATAATTTGGGTAATCTTTCAAGTTGGTTCTTGGTCTCAGTAGCTTACCTAACAACATAAGCATTCAGAATTAAAATAACATTTAGGCATAATTTACATTATTGCAGATAAATAAAACTGAACTCAGGATTACAGACTACAAAAGACATAATGTCAGTAATTTACTTTAAGGTAAACTTACCGGCCGTCCATGAATGCTTTCAAAGTACAACAGTGATTTCTGAAGGATCACTTTCTCTAAAGCCAGTTGCTTGTGCGTCATCTCCTATGAATATAATTTATAGATACATTAGTAATTGTACAGTTCATGTCATGAAGCAAGCTGAGGTGTAATTTCAAATTATCTGTGCAGCATTAGCAATTAAGCAGTTTAATGCAAATCTTCCTTAGCAAACACTAAATTTATACAGTCGTAATGCACAAATGGTGAACAGCCACAAGGCCTGCAGTGTAATTAGCTGTATTTCTATAAAAGAAGTGCAGTATAGTTCCAAAGTGAATTCAAGTGAGTGCTGATGGTGGAGTAATGCATTACTTATAGATCTATAAAAAATTATTTCATCATCTTGAAGTGTTCCACAGATAACTGAAACTGAACAGAATTTCAGCAGTACTAGTTTTTAATACATCTATAACCAGACTTTTAGAAATATGTAAATGCACTCCATAACATATAATCTCATAAAGTAAAGGGGAAAATAATACTAACAAAAATATTGAGGAGCAAGATCAATCTACAAGTTAGGTTGTCCATATTCATTTTAGAAAAGCCCACCTCTGTATTCTCTGCAGAAACCAAATAATGATTAGACAGGCAGGTCTATAATTCAACAGTTATATCTGAAATGGCTAAATTATTTTGACTGATGGACTATTTTGCTGACAACAAAATACACTGGATTGATTTGTGTGTGTGGTAGTTGCCCAGTTCCACTTATAAACAGTGGAGTTGCACAAGGGAGCTTTGCATCCAAATCCCGTTTTAACATTGGTAACTTTTAAACCATACTGCAGCAAACATGTGGCCAGCTTCTGTGGGATGTGGGTGCATTTCATTGTCAAAAATTTGGTGTCAGAGTGATTTGCGTGTTCTTACTATAAAAAAATATAGGTGAGGGGGAATAAAATCAGCCAGACGTGAAATTCAATTAATGTTTACCACATCTGAGAAACATCAAGGGCACCAGCTTTATGTATTTTACCCCATTACTCTAAATGTGGGCTATCCCTGCATTTATAGTTTATCTTACATGCTTATCTCCTGTTCAGTGTCAAATTATGAAGGTTGTCTACATACCTGGGAGAAAGTGAGGTATTCCCTTTGCACATAAGGAGAATACCCAGGACTAATTTCTGGTTGAACAGCACAGAAGCATAATGTCAGTTTGAACTGCTGCTGACCTTATTTGGAGGTGCAGCCTAGATCATCTGATGACCTGGGCTGGAGAAGGGAAGCTGAAACTGTTGTTTTTCGCTCCGATCAAGAATAGGAAAGGTTTGAGCAAGCAAAACAAACATGACTCCTGATGTACTGTAAAAACAAAGCAAGGCCACCAAAAAAAAAAAAAAAAAACAGAGTTAACTGCATTTTTTAAAATTATTTTAAAAATTACTTTAAATCATGTTTAATTATTTTTATATTTAGCACAACTTATATTTTAAACTATTTTCAAATTAATTTTTAAAGCTTTTTAGTATGGTATTCAAACTCAATGTGTTAAACATCTGTTCATACGAATGGATTTTACAAATTATTGAGGTGGTGGTGCAGCGGTAGCATTGTTGCCTCACAGCAAGAGGTTCTCCCGTTTGATTCTCGGCTGGAGTGCGGGGAGTGCCTTCTGTGTGTAGTCTGCATGTCCTCCCCGCAGTTGGGTGGGCATTCAAAAGACATGCATAAATAGGCGTGCCTTCGCTGAAGGTTGAATGTCGAGCTGGCACCTTGGCTTTCATGAAAATCTACTGCCAATCATTAGCGGACAGTAGTTCCGCGGTGGCGACCCCTAACCGGGAAAAGCCAAAAGACAACAACAACATTGAGGTTTTATTTATCAAGTTTGTGCTGGTTTTGCAAGTTTTTTATTGTGACCGATTTTTTCCGTTAGGGTAGAGTATATGGATTTGTCTTAGAATGCTGGATATACACACTGTTTCTTTAAGAAACAATTAACACATACAGACTACAAAAATTGGTTTCTGGTAATTAAATGACTTTGGATGTTGTATAAACAGAAGGCTGAGTGTTGGATTTTAGTCTGATGAAGTCCTAAGAGTAGCAGGATGAAAGTGCTTACTCTGTCAATAAAGTTTTGAATTCATTGTTTGGCTCCCTCCTTGTGTCAGTACTAGTACACACTGCGCCTGGCCACCTGGTATTATTATTAATGAATCCTGATGTAACAAAGAAGCTTAGGTGTGGCCCATCTCTAAACACAATGAGACATGCCTAGTGTACCACAAACAGAAGTTCATATGGTATACAGTTTGAGTGATAGCATGTCATGCCTCTGTATGGAGGCAGTAACCACATTGCCTACATGGCATGGTTTTTGTCATCAAGTGCTTTACAAGAAGCACTTCAGCCCTTAACACTGGCTACTTCAAGATGTGGTTGCCTTAGAAGTTACATGTGAACTGTTACAAGAGCTTGCTGAAAGCATCATCTTTAATGCGATGATGTTGCTGAAGTTATAGCTGTGGTGACTTGTATCAGAAAAATAATTATTACTAGAGGGAAAAAATATACTACTCAGTGAAGTAATAATTGGCCTCTGCAAATCTTTACATTTACAGTACTCATAAATTAATGCATAAAATAGAATTCTAACATATAAATCCTTTTATTGAAAGCATTTTTTAAAAAACTAATACAGATATACTATATATGTTTGCATAGGGTTCAGTAGTAATGCTTATAATAGGATCTTGTACATCAAAATTACAAATGGTCAGCAAAGGCAACAACACATGTGAAACAGTGATCTTTGGCATTACCTTTGTGATTATAAATGCAAAATGCCAATTTTCGGTTTTATCTGTGCTTGTGCTGTGTAAAGGATGGGAGTTATCTTCTGTAATCTAGACAGCATAAGGCTCTGTGTAGAAGCAGTATGTGGGTCAGATTTAGTAATAGCAAGATAACCTCTCTAAACTATAAATATGTCTGATACTGTGCAAACCACCTTTGTAGATTATAGTACACATTGACGCTTACCCCCTTGGTTGTAAGACCATGAAATTTGCATATATTAATAAAAAGGCTATGGTTATGCAGGGAACTTTCCACCTGGAAACACATCAGGTTTTTGATTTTGTTCAATTGTTAGATTTCTTTTGTCGTTTGCAACATTTCTACTCACAATGTAGTGCGTTTCCTTATGTTGACAGGAAAATATATATATATATATATATATATATATATATATATATATATATATATATATATATATATATATATGCATACACATATACATATACATGCATGCTACATTTTAATATTTTTCTGCTCTTTCATCCTCACTTTGCCCTCCTTCTAGGTCAAAAACAGGTACAGCATCATTCTACATAAAGAATGCAAGCATCTATAAAATAAAAAATTACAAAATTCCAACTAAACTATGTAGTTTACTTTCACCGTCACATGGCCTTTGTCCACTGACAGGCAGCAGAAGATACTTCAGAATTCCAAAGGATGATGGCTTTCCCCAAATATTGACTTCTCCCTTTTTTAAGGACCCTGTCGGAATGCTAATATGATATGATATTAAACAGCCTTAGAAGTGTGTGTGTGTGTGTGTGTGTGTGTGTGTGTGTGTGTGTGTGTGTGTGTGTGTGTGTGTGTGTGTGTGTGTCTGGTTTTCTGTCTCTATATACACATACCACATACTTCACCAAACACATCCCTTTCTTAAGCAATAGCACTTCAGCTGATGTGTAAATGTTTTAAATTCAGAAAGTGATACCAGTACATAAGTGTGGTTATGTAAAATGAGACTATGATTAGCAACATCAACAGTTCCAAACGGCTATGCATTTATTTAATAATTAATGCTTGAGTTTGTTTCACCAAATGATTACTTAACCTTTCCACCGGGTAAACGAAGTGAAAACCATTACAATTTACTGGTACCTTAAAACTTTCTGGTAGTCCAAGCAGTTGTCGTTTCTCTCTAAACCGTTTCATCACAGTTTCAGCTGTTTCTGCTACTGATGGCATGTGCTGTGTGTCTGCCAAATGCTGCTGTTCTGCATCGCTGAAAGTTTCCAACACTGCAGGCTGCTCAGTACAGGATGCAGGTTTTACTGTGCTGTTTTCTGCATCAGACATTTTTAACTTGAGTTCTGTTACAAAGCAACATAAGGCAATGTAGTTATTTTAAGCAAGTAATTTTCTTATTATTTTAAAGCATATTCAGATTTCCTCCTTTATTACAAATGTCAATAAATTAGAAGATAAATAAAACCAGGAGAGAAGCTGAACACACAAACCAATAAATTGTGCTGGTACTGCAAAGATATTTAACCTGATTAACTGACCTTGTCTGATGGAAGTAAAAGTGTACACTCCCCAGTTATCAAATGCATTTTATTTTTAAACATGTAGTGTATATGTTTGCTTGTAGACTCCTTTAAGTGTATGATTTTATGTAGTCATTGCCTTTTTCAGTGTAGAGTTTTTCCTCCATAGCAAGTCTTTATCATAGGTAGTTACTACACATGTGGTCCAGGGGATCAATAAGAGACTAGTCCAATTTTACAATTGCCCCAGAGCACCTTCTCTGACTTTTGTTCAGAGTCGCACAGTAAGCAAGCCTTAGCAATCAAACCCAGGAAGGAGATCTTTAATAGCTCATAGACTTAATCCTCTGCACAGCTAGCCCAACTACACCAACCGAGATGGGGACACTTTTGCTTTTAGTGTGTTGAACATTTAAATTCTAGAGATTATCTGAATATCTTACCCTTCTATATTCCATTTCCAGATTGATATGGTGTCATTATGATTAGTATTAGGGGAGTTTAAAAGATAGGTGCAGCAAAATTTAACTCAATATATCAAGATACCCAAAACTAAATTTGTCACACCAGGACAACTGCCAATTCCCAAATATGTGGTGTTTAGAATTAAAAATAACTGTATTAATTCAATGGTGTAAGGGATCGCCATTGAATGGAGGGTTGGGGTGAAATCCCCTTATTCACTGAATGCCATTTCAGCTGATCAGCTGAGGTAAAACTGAGCTCAACAAAGTTTCTTCAAGAGATGGCACTGTAACTATGCGAGTAATTTCAAAGCCTTATAAACCCTGCTTTCTCTCGTCAATAGTCCATATATTGAGTTCTCTCAATCACTCTGGTTGCTATAATTTATATATCCTTTTTTCTGTTTCTTAAGGTATACAGATACTACAATGTCAGAATCTATAGCTAAGCATCACAGCAGTAATCATCAAAAATGTTAAGCTGACAATCCATGTTTTTAAATTTAACAGTATTGCAAATATAATTTTGCTGGTGGCAAGCAAATTGCACCGCCATGTGGGGTCTTGCACTCATATCCCTGCCCCCCATACTAACTCTGTGATTGTGAAATTTTGACGGTGAGAAGAAATTTCCTTACCCCCAGAGTTCTTATATCTCACTGAAATTATTGCACATTATTTGAGCAAATACAGGAGTCAAATTAAAAATACCAGCTATTTCCATTTTGCTCGTACACAGTGTGATGTTCGTCATGCATCTGAATGTGCAAGAATAATTTACTGAAATGGGTTTCTCTAATCTATTCTCCATGCTCATTTCTCTACAGCATAAATGATCTCTAAGTTAGTGGTATAATCTTTTTAAGGCAAGTGTTTGACCCTTTGGTGCTTTCCCATAAGGAATTTGTGTGTGTATGTGTGTGTGCATACACACATGTGGGTGCACACTTGCACATATGTATGACTGTTTGCATGCATTCAAGAAAGCATGTGTGTCTGGAGGTTTTGAAATCTCTTTTCTATTGGCTGTCATTCATTTGTTTGCCCTTGAGCTGCTAATTATAGATCCATCCCTATTGCTCTGTCTTACTGCAGTCACTTTTACAGCCTCTGATATGATTATTGACATACTGCTTAAACACTGCTGTTACATGTAACATGTGTGGTGCTGAATGAGCCATTTTACTGGCAGATGAAGTAAACTATAAACATGTATGTCAGAATGCATGTCATTGCATATTTTGAAGAGATTTTTTTATGAAAATGAGTTACACAATTTTTAATATACAAGGCAGAGGTACTGACCCATAAGAGACATTAATCTCATTTAACTTCATCTTGTCAACAGCCTCCTTGCAAAGGTCGATGTGCTGATACTACAGCTGTCTTACTTCATCTCATTTTTCCTGAATAATAAGCTTTTGGGCAATGTTCCCCTAGTGTTTGCGCTTTAACTGTGTGATTTAAGCTAATATAAACGTAAGTGTAGAAAACAGAACTATACGCTAATGCCCTTAAAACACTCTCTTTTCTACAGAGGTTTAGCTGTTGCCCTTTATAAACCTTTCTAATTTGCAGAAGCTTGGAACTTCTCAGCAAACTGACTCCTTTCCTGAAATGCGACTATCTACTAGAGTCTGTAGGGCCTCATCATTCATGAGGATCTCGGCCTAAACTTTATTTCCTCTACAGGAGCAACTCAAGAGACAAGGTGAGACAACTTTTACTGAAAGTTTATTTGCAGCACCATCCATCCATCTACTAATAGGTGAGGAGTAACTTGCATTGACTGCATTCTCACATACAGGCCTGGTAAAATTAATTGCATGTCATTTTCCTATTAACTTGAGAGACTACCTTCTTGCTTTTGCCATCTAGTCCAATAAGTAAAAGAAATCCCCATTCCCAAATATATGCATATGTAGACAAAATTAAACTTCTGGTAGTAGACTTACATTCTTCTGGAAGAAACAGGCCAAGCTGCTTGAGAGCTGTTTCTTCACAATTGTGAATGTAACTGCTCCCACATCTCATTATCATGAGACAGCTCTTAGATCTCACTGAAATTACTAATACAGGAGTCAATTAAAAATATCAACTATTCCCATTTCGCTCATACACATTGTGATGCTCATCATATATCTGAATGTAAAAATAATTCACTGAAACTGGTTTCTCTGAATCTGTTCTCCATGCCCATTTCTCTACAGCATAACTGACTGCCATTTAAAAAAGAGAGGTGCTTTGCTGGGGAGGGTGTCTCAAGTACCTTATCTGAAACTTAGGAGGTACCCAAAGTAATCTTCTTTGAAGCATGCATTATTTGCAATATGGTCAGTAATAGGTGGTTAGTTTGCCTCCGCAAAGAATAATTTGTCTGAAACCAATAAATATGCTGTATACTCCAGAAAATTCTAGGCAGTAACAAATCACTTGCCCAGCAATGAATTTAATGTAGACAGAATTCTGTGACAAACTTAAAGCATGGGTTGTCTGCATTCTGGTCAAAAATAAGAGATAAGCTGGTTGTAGTACCATTATATCAACTAGGTTGTATATGCCAGAAAATTCTAGGCAGTAATATGTCAGTTGGCATTGTCCTCCTACAATCCCCCTGTTGCAAATTTCTTCAAACAGAAATTCCTGGCACATTTATTCATTCCATCCATCATCCATATGTGAGATACACCTTTCATGTAGTTGAACATAATCATACCAATAGATGTCGTCGTTCCTTGACTGTGGCCTTTCAGGTTGAGGTAAACATCAACCCTGGTCAGTTCATATTTGCGGGGCTATGGTGGATAAATTGATGAGACACACACACACATATATATGTGTGTGTGTGTGTGTGTAGTGTGTGCATGTATATATCTAGATCTATCGATATAGATATATAAATGGATCTAGGAATAGTTGATCCAAGGAAACGTCAATGCGCTTAACGTCGACACCATACAGGATATGCTTTGCGGCTAATCCTCGGAACATACAATATAAACAAAAGTGTTTTTGTAGGGGTCAAGCTTCTCCGCACCCTCACATCCACTGCTAATTATATATACTAATACCAAGATTGCACAGTCCTTGGAGAAAGGGCATATCCCCTAACCTCGAGTACTGTCAACTTCGCACATCTGTTGACCATCTAAATATGTTGACCGAAGTGGGTGGACAATACAGAGATGGACAAAAGTAAATTTCACTTACTGCCAGGCAATACATACATATACACTCTCTCTCTGTCTTACACACACAACTATGTGTGTGTGTGTATATATATATATATATATATATATATATATATATATATATATATGTATGTGTATATATATATATATATATATATATATATATATGTGTGTGTGTGTGTGTGTGTGTGTGTGTATATATATATATATATATATATGTGTGTGTGTGTGTATATATGTATATATATATATATATATATATATATATATATATATATATATATATATATATATATATTGCCTGCACTGGTCTAGTCCATGTGATGCAGAACATGTCCATTTTACTACCATCTGCAAGAGAAGTAATCCCCAGATGACATTTAGCAGTCTGTCATACCTCGTCAAACTTCTAGAATAGACATTGCAGAGATATCATAAGGATTACATATCCAAATACTGAATTTTCATCCATACAGAATATGGGGTTTGGTTACAACACGTCATTCAAACTGGCCACATAAATCTTGTATAATGCAGTCAAAAGGAACGTCTTACTTACAGAAACAGTGATAGTAACAACACTGTTCAGATAACTAACTAGGGCCTTTGATTGAATCATGTGGTCTTCATTTAAGAACTTAAGCAAGCAAAATCTGAGAATCAATATGGAATTCCTTATGCAAACTGTTTGGCATGCCAGAGTCAAGGATTCTTTTTAAAGCTTCCATTCCCTCTCTCCACAGGCTGTTGTCTGCTCTCATCTCCACATTCAGCTAAACACCTGACTGCTTCAGCAAGGGGTTGCAGGCTCTGTAAAAACACACTGATGGGCTGCACAGTATCTAAAATGGTTGTAAAATTGATGTCTAATTTTGGAATACTCTAGACTAAAAGGAGGATGACTACTTCCCCTGACATTGGTCTGCAGGCATCCAGACTGAGACCTAATGTTAATGAGCTTCTAGTGTTGCTTTTAAAGACTCCATTGTTTTTGCTGCACCTTTGCTGGGTAATTCCCTGGCTGTTATCATGGAAATATCACAATCCAGGCATCTGTAAGGCACATACCCCCATCTTATACCAGTTTTTACAGAGAAAGCCCCAGTCATTTAGAGAATGACTTGTTGGTTCCCTTGTTGTTTATTTTTTATCCCGTTTTTCAGATTGATGATTAAAAACCTGTTGAGGAATGTTTTGCTCTTTTACAGAATGGAATGCCTTATTTCCTTCTCTTACATTCATTTCTGAAGAGGATGTATCCCTGGTTTATTTTGACCAAATTAAACACCTGTTAGCCTATATACTGAATCGGAGGTGGGAATCCTGTACTTCTGACCCATGCAGAGGATGTGTCCTTTGAAGAAATGCTACGTTTAAAGAAAGAATATTTTAAACAGGGTTATTTAGAACTGCCATTACTGAAGAGAGCTATGTTAAGCTTCTAAAGCACGAGGCAGACAGTTATCTGGAGGTTCCTTCTGTAATTAATAGTTTTGAGTAAAAGTTTCATGATTCTGTGTTTTGAGGGTCTGTCTAATTCTCAACACTCATTCTGATGAAAACAGACTTTGCAGGAATCTCAGCAGCATAAATACATACACAGAAAATCTTGTGACTTACTGCACTATATTTGATATAGCTGTTCTGAAGGAGTTTGAAAATAAGCAATTGCTTTCGGTACTCTGCCAAATGGCAGACTAGAATACTTAACATATTTAGAACATTTATACATTTGCAAACTATGTCATGAAAGATGTGAAATACTAGGCCCATATAGTAAAGTACCAGGAAGGCTCCCTAAAATGAATTGAGAAGCTGACTGAAAGCAGTGCTAATGCTTCTATTAATGAAAACATTTCTAAATTGCCTAGAGAATTAAAAATTGCATTGATGAAATTGTATAGTTACTGTCAAACTGATGAAGGGCGTGACCACTGACATATCCATCTTTCACTACTAACCAAAACAAAGGCATGCGAAACACTCCAAAATATAAAGTAATACAACAATCAATGTGTAACAAATAATGTTTTCTTACTACCTTTCATCTGTAGCACTTCTGCTAGAACCCAGGTATTATGCATTTTCTTCTTCTACCAAGAAATGTGTAAGGTAGCATTTCCATGATGTAATTATAGTGGTCAATGAAACGGAGCCAAAGTGAGTACACATTTACAAAAGGATGCAGAATTAACCTGAATCTGATAAAATTATCCAATGTGTAGAAAATAGTCTTGAAAAATCAAAGGACACCAGTTCAGTTTCTGCTAAATCCACCTACATCAACACTTGACAGCAATCACAGAATATTAAGCTATGTCGAATGAACACATTGAGTACTAAAGTGAAAAGAATAGAGAAGAACTGTATTGTATAAATAGAAAAAAGCAAGGCTCGAAGTATCCAAGGGAAAAAATATGATCTGCAAAGTTTATATGATTTTGTAGGTGTCATTTGCTAACAGTTGCAGTTTATAGATTTTTCTCATCTGTTTTCCTGTAGATGGCTTATAAACATCATCATCATCGGCCCCCTTTTTCCTATTTTTCTACATGGGGTCAGGGTATCGTGTTAACTGTTGTCATCTCTCTTGATTCAGTGCCTCACTCCTGCCTTCTTCAACACTCATGCCTGACTGTCGCAGATCATCTTTCACACAATCCATCCAGCTCTTTGCTGGATGTCCTCACTTCCTCTTACCTTCTTCCCGTCTGTCCCAAATCTTCCTCAGCAGATTGTCTTCTGCTTTTCTGCACATGTAACCAAACCACCGTAATCTGTTCTCTTTGATCTTTTCTGCTACTTTGGCTTCTACTCTTATGTCCTCATTTCTTCATCTGTCCCACAGTGTGCATCCTACCACCCTTTCTCAGGCACTTCATTTCAATCACCTCTAGCTTCTTCAACTGTTCTGCCTTTACTGCCCAGGCTTCTGTACCATACAGTAGTACTGGTCACACCACTGTCTTGTACACCTTACTTTTCCATTTCTTTGGCATTCTTCTGTCATAGACTACACCCAACACTCTATGCCAGTTGGCTGCAACCCCTCTAGCTTTGACCTTTTCATTGAGACTTCCCTTTCCTCAACCACCCCTCCCAGATACTTGAAGCTATTTACCTGTTCCACTGTTTTCTCTATCTCTATTCTCAGCTTCTTCTGAGTTCCCCAGTTTGCTGCCATTACCACCATCTTATCTGTGCTTAGTTTCATCTCATGTGCCTTCAGATTTGCATTCCATTCTCCTGTCCTTTGCTGAAATTCTGGCTCAGAGTCTGCCTGTAATGCCACGTCATCTGCATACAGCAACTTTGTTGATCTGTCCCCTCCGACCTGTTTGCTAATGTAGTTCATCACCAATATGAACAGCAGTGGGCTCGGAGCTGAATACTGGTGTAGACCCACTACCACTGGGAACTCCTCTGTGAGGCTGAACACTGTTTATACTTGAGTCATTGGGTTCTTGTACATAACCTGCACTAATTCTACCAATGTTTCTGGGACTTCAAACCACCACAATACTGCCTGGACCAGCTTTCTTGGGACCTTGTCATATACTTACACCAAGTCTAGGAATGCCCAGTTGGACTCTCTCTTCATCTCTAGCTTCTTCTCAAGTATCTGTCTCACTGCAAACACATGGGGTCAATTGTGCTGCATCCTGATCTGAATCCGAACTGCTCATCTCCCATCTTACATTCTACTACTGTGAGTACCCATTTATCAACCACCCTCTCCAGAACTTTCATGCAATATGATAGGAGTTTGATGCTTCTGTACTGCCCACAGTTGCGGATGTTCCCTTTGCTCTTTTACATTGGCATGAATATGCTTATTTTCCAGTCATCTGGGATGTGCCCCTCTCTCCACACTGCTATTAGTACCCTCAGGAGACATTTCTCCCCTATGTCACCCAGCATCTTTATCAAAAATGCTGTGACCTCATCTGAGCCTGCTGCTTTCCCTGACTTCATTTTCCTTAGTGCTGTTCTTACTTCTTCTAGGGTGGGCTCCTCCTCTTCTCTCATCATAGGCTGTTTCTGGGACAGTGCAGCTTCTGTGGGGTTTATTCATTCAGAAGCTGCTGGAAATACTTCCATCTATCTTTGATGTCCTGTGGACTGGTGAGCAGGTTGCTGCTGGCATCCCTTATGAAGGGTGTCTGACTATCTTCTTTATCTTTCTGTCTTTGTCTTGCAACCTGATACAGTTTCTTTATACCACTTACTGAGTCACTTTCCAGAAGTTGGTAGAGTGCCTCTGATATCCTATTCTTTGCTATTGCAACTTCTTTCTTAGCTTCTTTGTTAGCCAACCAGTAGTCCTTCCTAGCCTGGTCACTCTTTTCTGTCTCCTACTTCTTCCTGCACTCCATTTTTCTTTTGATGACTTCCTGGACTTCTGCATTCCACCACCAGCTTTCCTTATGTACCTTATTTCCATACCTGGCTTGGTCACACATCTTTTCTGTAGTCCTAGCACATGTTGTTTTTAGGCAATGCCATTCTTGTTCAACTCCACCTATTTCTTCCTCTTCTTTGGGTACTTAGTGCCCTGTGTAATTCCTTGAACTGATGTACTTTTTCTCCAGTCAACTTCCAGGTCTTTAGCCTGGTCTCTGTTGACCTTAGAGGCTTCTCTGACCACTGCTTGCAGCTGATTGTAACAACTAGTGGTTTATGCTGTGGGCAGACTGTTTCACTGGGGCTGACTTTGCAATTATGGATTCTACCCCAGGGCCTTTTTCTTACTAGGTGGAAGTCTAATTGAGTTGCATGTTGGCTACTCTTGTATGTGATCTTGTGACTCTCTTTCTGAACCATGTGTTGGCTACTAACAACTCATTTGCCAGACAGAAGTCTAGAATGGAGTCTTCTCCTTTATTCCTGTTGCCCCACCCATATGGACCCAGGCAGTCCTCATATCCTGCTCCGTCTATCACTATATGTGTATTCAAGTCACCCTTTATCAACACCAATTCATGTTGTTCTGCTTTATCTAGTAGGTCCTGCAACTACTGTCTGAATGCACTCTTCCTCACTATCACAACCCTGCTGTGGGGCATAGGTTGAGATTAGGAATACTGACCTATCATTACAATGGAGTCTGATTGCCATGAGTCTGTCATTAATTCTGATGATATCCCTTACTGCCTTCTGAAGCCTCTCTTACACCACAATTCCTACACCATTTCTAGATTGCCCCCTCCGGAGTAGTAGAGTCTGGATCCCAAGCCAAGTGGCTCCGCTGCACTGCCCTTCCATCTCATCTCTTGGATACATAGGATGTTCAGCCTCCTCCGTATCATAATGTCATCCCCTTCCAAGCTGTGTCCTGTCATTGAACCTACATTAAGTGTAGCCATTCTCAGTTCATGTTTCTCAGGTTTGTTGGTTTTACATCCAGCTTTCGCTCAACAGATAACCCATGCTGGGCAACTAGACACCGGCTGTCCAGTAGCTTATTGACATTGGCTGCTGGGCTTTATGGCAGGCACACATTGGCCAATAGGGGCACATATACCCTCCCACCATTAGCAAGGGTCACTGGCGTAGGTCAGAGTAGACTGGGTCCTCAACCCACTTATCACTGGTAACTACCCATGCCCATTTTGGTGACATTAGCCAACATGACTAAATCATC
This sequence comes from Protopterus annectens, assembly GCF_019279795.1. Taxonomy (NCBI): domain Eukaryota; kingdom Metazoa; phylum Chordata; order Ceratodontiformes; family Protopteridae; genus Protopterus; species Protopterus annectens. The sequence continues at coordinate 977,000,082 of NC_056746.1, read as the reverse complement.
TAGAACCGTATTTTGGCTTGTAAACATTTCCTGCAAATTCCATACTTAATGAAAAGACAGGGCATACTTTAAGTCATTACATTAAACATACCTTTTAAATGCTTACGCCCCTTAGCAAGGTCATTCATCCATTTCAGGACCTCAGGATTAGAAACTTTGTCAGTGTATGACGGCTAGAAATGAAAAGGAGAATTTTAATTGACATCACAGATGTACATAAGTAGTATACAAATTCCTATTAAATTTTCATGAAAAGTTAGATCTGAAAACATAGCATATAAACTGGCAAATCTGCTTACAGGCAGATGATAAGATCATCCAACTTCATATCACAGCTCAAGATATCAGTTGTTCTTGTCACTCATCCTAGAGACATATAGGAACAAGATTGTGTTGGTCACATGTGCCTGTTTAGTAAGTGTTCTGATCTCACAACATTCTGTCAATGATCATTTTTTCCTTGAAGTGCAGTGACTCTAAGTGAGGATAATAAGGATGTGAAAGTGGTCTGCATTTTTAAAGTTTCCAGCACATGGAGGTGCAAGACATACTTGCTCTCTATAAAACAAGTTTTGCATTTGCTGCTACAGTCACAAGATGCAATAGATGTGTACTGAGTTTGTGTTTACTTGAGCTCATGTAATAGGAGATTTTTTATTTTTTTTTTGTTTTTGCAGACTTTATGTGATGCAAATTTGGATGAATTGAGGAAACATAGCGTAATTGTTGACACCAGCTTTAAAATCAGGACGAAGAAAGCTGAGTAAGGAGCAGCTTTTGATTAAAAGTATGAATCTGAAAAGACCTCTTTTTTTTAAAAACAATAAGCACGTCATGCACCAAGCACAAAATTGGACAGCTTTCTGTTTGAGGTATTGTTTTTTATTTATTTCCAAATAACTCGGTATTAGCCTCTTTACTTATTTACTTAATTAGAAAGGGGGGAGTGTTCTGGTAAGTTGAGTTCCCCCTTCTGGGTCTTACAGTATAGTAATCCTGAGGAAACAAATGGGTACAGCTGTACTCCTTAGAAGGTAGGGTTCTGCTTTGTGGATCAAAGATTTTAAATTGAGAAAGTGATGGCTCTCGAGTGTTATTTCACAGCTTTCTAAACAATGAAGGAGTTTTGCTAAAAATCTAGATTCATCAGAAATGACTTGTAAATGTGGAGTTTTGTTACCCCCTATGTGGGAGGTATGCATGGGGTCTTGATCCCTACAAAATAGCTTTATTTTTGGTTTGCAGGATGTGGTATTCAGTGAAACCATTTCATAACTTTGGGACTCGCACAGTTTATCTTTGGTGAGTCACGATAAATTCTTTAAATCAAGATTGTGGTAAACAAATAAGGTTAGTCTACAGAACGTCTAGAAACTTGACTGTTTTCCCTTTGTGCTGAACACCCCCCCCCCCCCCCGCAGCTCTGGATCTGTCTAGCATCTCCTAGAGACATGCCAGTAGGCTAAATTGATGATCCCTGAAACTACCAATGGGCATGTGTGCATAAGAATGAGAGAGAGAGACCTGTGAAAGGGTGGAGTCCCATCTATGACTGGTCCCATGTTTTATACCTACTGCCTGCTGAAACAGGCTGTGGAAGTCTAAGGCCATCAAAAGGATAAAATTAATACATGAAAATGAATGTTCAGAAAACTGCTATATTCAGGTCTTGGACAAATGTACAGTAGATATCTGTATTCAAGAACAAAAACCAGAAGTCCAACACTCAGTAGCTTTAATATCAAATATGTGTTTTGTATTAAAGCTACTTAGCGTTGGACTTCTGGTTTGTATTTGTACTTGAAGTTCTTTGGCTTACAAGGTATTTTTTCTTATTTACTAGATATCTGTATTCCGATATACCCTTTGAAATCAAAATATTGTTTTATAATTATAATTATTGTACCTATCAACCAATATTGCCTGGGCTTGCAAGGAGCATCACAACTTTTTTCTTTTCTCCAAGAGAAAAAAAAAATCCAATGAATATCTACAGAAAAATAAACATTTTTCTATTCAGTATAGAAATAAATATTTAACAAAAACAGGCACGATGCTTTTCCCCCTAACTACACTTGCATTCAGTATGGATTCAACATTTGTCAACCACTGCATAGTTTGAGACCTGGAGAAGGGGCTGATGGTGGTGTTTTGCTGCTTACAGCAATGGACTCCACAGCTACATGTTTATAGTCTTCCAAATGCTCTTGCCCATTTGGATAAGGGATGAAACACTACTGAACTGGGGGATTTTAACTTCCACCGGGATTAGTGTATCAGTACATTTCTTGATGACCCAACCAGAAATGTCTTCCAGTTTGTCTCTGTTACTACCTGGACTAACCAGCATGCCCCCAGACATATATAGACTGGGTCTTTACTATCTCCGTGAAATGACTACCTTCCCAATAATTCACCCTCTCTTTTAAAGGTCAGTACACCACAACTACCTACTTTTCAGCAATAGGTGTTAAGAATACTGTTTCTACAACCACCAAAAGGTCTTTTCAGCAAGGCAGTGGGACTATCCTTCTATATGAGCTGGTAGACATTGACTGGACATGAATTACATCACAAAGTAACCATTCTGGAATATCTGTCAATATTCTTTTGCCACTTGTATACCTTCCCATGACTACTAAGTGGACTAGTGGACCAAACATAACCCTGCACCATGAACATCATCCAAGGTGAAAAAGCCATGAAAGACAAAACGCCTGCTGGAAGACCTTCTGAATGCTGAATTCATGCTTTAGCTGAGATGAATTTTGCTGACAGAACTCTGTATAAAAAGAATATGTTGAACCAAACCTGATTATTTCAAAATATGTCAAACCATAATTTTTGGGATCCTTAAGGAATTTGGATGAGATTAACAAATTGCTTGGCAAAACAATTTCAAATAATGAACTTAAAATCTAGCATAATGGACAGATCATTACTGCCCATGCAAGTATTGCCAACTTCTTTGCTTATGAATTACAACTTGTAATATCCCACCCACAGCTCATGCAAGTGATGGTGCCAATCATGAGCATATGAAAAACCATTTACTCCTCATTTCATCTTAAGCCTGTCAGTTCAGGAGATCAACAAGGGACTAAGGAGGCTGCTGAATTATAGTGGTGCTGTATCTGATGGAAATATTTTCAAATTCTTTAAGGTCTGTGATACTTTCTTTAGCTGTGGCTCTCTGCATTGAACCTGGTATGAATTCTTGGAGCTACGAGTTGAAACATAATTCCACAAAAAAAGTGCTCATACACCACTGTATCACTGTTGGTAACTCCATGTTGCTGTCCCATTACCTCATTTCCTGATCTTCATTTTTTTGTGAAGTTCTGTTTTGCCTTCAGCTCTCTACTTTGAACAAAGTCATTTTCTAACAGTGCACATACCTATCCATTCAGTTGTCTTACCTTGTTGCCACCTTGCACACAAGTTAAAATATTTTACAAAGGCTTCTTCATTATGGAACTATAAGCTTGGAACGCATTGCTAAAAGGAGTATACTCATCTACAGGCAAGTTAAAGCCACACATTGAGTATTATTTAATGTACACTGTGTGTAAATGTTAGTTAGCTGACCGTGCTTAATGGAAAAGTAAAGTCCAGGCTTTGTGAATGTATCCAAGTATGATACTATGAGCACTGCCTCAGAGAATACATCTGGTTATACTATTTCTTTAGCTATCATTCCTTTGTTTTCAGGATTTAAACAAGGGGACAATGTATAGTTGCTCCCTACCAGACCTTTGTAGTTGACATGTATTATTCCACATGTATCTGTTTATACTGCCATTTTCCCATTTTTTTCTTATCAGGTATTGTAAGTAGGTACAGGCAGAAAAACAAATAACTAAAATGACCATCTGCTATGGGACCGACCTAGGCCCGAGACTTTATTTTATTTGTTGATTGACTTTCATAAGAACTTTGATTTTTTTTCTCCTCAGAAAAGCAGTTTTAAAATAACACAACACTACATAGAACAAGGAAAAAAAATAATGTTAAAAGAAAGAGACATGGATTTATTTACCTTGTATTTCTTTTCATGTTCAAACTTTTCTTCATATTTTCTGATTTTCCTTTTCAGGTTTTGAATATGTTTAGTTAATTGCATTACTGTGGATAAACCTTTGTCATTTTCAGTGTTTCCTCGGGAAGGACTTCTGGACCTGTATTTGAATGGTACAATAATAGAGACATGTTAAAAATACCATTTATATTTTGCAAAGAAAGAAAATTATAAGGAAAAGCAGACAGGAGAGTTATACTTCAGGTTACTGTAGTATAATTTAATTTAAGACTTTTCTGAATAGCCTGTATTCTACAAACATTCCATTTTTTGGATGAATTCACTTTAATAGTCTTTCTTATACAGTTACTGCTCAGGCTGTACTGCGTCACTCCCTAATGTTACTGTTACTGTTCAGTACTATGTCACAGCAGGCAGCTGCCTTCATGTTTACAAGCACTAATCTTAATCTACGCAGTTAGGACACCACCTGCAGTGGAAAGGCTGAACTACAAACTATTCGTGCAGATGATCTGCAATGCATACTGCGGAGGAGAATTAAACAGCTGTTTATATTATCTCCCTATGTCTCTCAGATATAATCTTTGACAGTTACAGCAAGATCAATTTTCACAGGAAAATTTATAGTGTATGTACATGATCCCACAAAGAAGCTGTAGCTATCGATAGATGGTACGGAATAAGGGAGCACCTTATAATATAATGCATTGGCAAGCAAGAAGTCCTATGTAGCTATCACATTGATAGCACACCCCTGAAAATCAACAGTTAAGAACCTGGAAACCCATGAATATTAAATGCCTTTCAGTCACCACATATCCACTATTGCAAGAAAGTGCTTTTTCATTGCACAGCTTATAACTAAGGGTATGATCATTCCACTATATTACTCACTCATCACACAGATCATTGAGTAGAATACATCCTTTGGTATGTACCTGTTTAAACACTTGTCACAACATGAATGCCCACAATGCTTTCTTACTAAGAAAATCAAGAAACTATGACTGTGTAGACTATCACAAAGCCTTGTCCTTCTTGGTGTCATACAGGCTACTGATGGGCAATCTCTGCTCTGCCTCACACACAGCCTCAACAGACCCTATACTGTCAGATCTACTGCTAATTTTCAAGTCCAATTTAGGTATAAAACCTGCTCAAGAGTTGTAAATCTTTTTTGTAACAGAAATAGAACACATTGGACGGATAGATTTGCATCACAGAGAATACCACTTATTTGGAATCATCTTCATCTATGCATAAAGCAAAATACTTCTCTTAGTGCATTCAAAAATAATTTGGACAAATGGATGGATAACTCTAAACTCTTACCTGGTTTAAACAGCCTTGCCCTGCATGTGTAAGGACAACATTTAAATGTTGAGATCACCGGGTCATTCGTACTTAAAATATAAAAGTTAAAAACTTCATGGGAATGTATGGCTAGGCTTCTAAAGATCCTCATAGATCAATAGCTTAGTAAGTACGAATGAACCAATAAAGAAGATATTTCACAGTGCTATTTGCCCTAGTCATAATTCTTCTCTTTTGTTCCCTCATGCCATGAAAGACTAGTAAAATATTTTGCTTATAAAGAGACTAAGACAAATAGGGAGAAGTAGGAAATGGGTGGGTGGGGGGTGTGTGCAAATGTGCACACTTATGTGCATGCACACCTTTGCACTCACACATATCTCAGTGAAGGATGCCTTGATCTCTGTCAGTAGTACTCATCACAATAAATAGGTCATGCTGATATGTGTTTGTATTTAAACCACTAACTTAAAGGTGTTTAACAAAGCTTTGTTATATAGCTTTCAACATTGTCAAGCTCTAGTCTTACACTAAATCATAAATAGTGCCCAATGCCAGCTACTATAGAACAGTGGTGAAAAGTTAAAACAGCATTAAAAGCTGTAAAAAAAAAAAAAAAACATTCAGACTGTCACACTTCATTTTTGTGTGTGGCAGAATAAAGTGTTTTGTAACTTTTCCAGGAACAAAGATATACTTTGCTTCTGACTGCTGTTTATGAGAAAGCACTATGTGTTTTACAACTCTCAAAACTATAAAACACTTTGCGTATCCACATTTTTTAGCTGTAACCATGTTCTACAAAGAATCATGATTGGACCTCTCTGCTCATAACCACTTGCTGTGTTTTCCTATCACAGATGTCAAAGTACACCCTCTGAGCTTCACTTTGCATTGCCATTTAGGGGAATTTTATGACATTCGTGTCTCAAACATACAACAAGCTGGTTACGATTGCAGACCCAATCATAAACCTCTGCACAGCACTTCTCAAGAAATAGTTGGGGCTCAAAATTAATTTTATTAAAACTCAGAACCGAAAAGAGAACAATTAATTTAATTAAGCATTTGGCTTTTCTGACCAATTTCTACATACTGTAAATAATTTTTTCCCCTTCCATGTTGGGATTTTATATCACTGTATTGCGTGGTACATGCTGATTATGCTCCGATATTTGGAAAAAGACAAACCAGTTAAGTGCAGAATGGCACATGACCCAACCTTAGCAATTAAGCACCCCCTTGAAAGTTAAGATCAGGTCCCACACTAGGCAGTAAAATCTGCCTCTACTGACTAGCAAATGACAGCAGCAGACCAAAATGTTTGTTTCTGCCTACTGTCCATAACCTTAAGATGTCCCTAACGTCATGCAAAAAAAAAAAAAAAATAGGAGAGTTGCTAAAAATAACAGGATGTATATTTGCCTGCATAATCTGAAGAATATGAATGCTGAAACTGAAATGAATGTCATTGTTTATTGACTTCAAGCCTCAGTGGTTCATCCGAAAACCACATATTTTATGAGGAATAGACCAAAAATATGAAACAATAATCTAGATGTCATGCGAAAATCTAGACACTTGAGAGGTATGGAGCAGAGTGTAAATGTAACAGACTACATCTCTGACAGCACTCGCTAAGCATTTTACTACTTTAAAAGCCCGGAAAACACTCAGACATTTTTTTTCCCCTTTAAGTAGTACTACATGGAGCAGATAAAACTACATGCACTACTAAGAGTTATGATTGTCTCACCGATCATAACCCCTTATTGTGTGTTCTTGACATGGATGCCAAAATTCGCCTCTTGAGCTTTGCTCCGGAGGTGAATTTCTTGGCATCCATGTCTCAAACACAATAAGGGGGTTATGATCGGCTTACCTGATCATAATCCTCTATATCATAGTCAAAGGAACACTACTGTAATTATATTACACATTTTGGCTTCTCTCACAATAGAAAGAGAAAATATTCTCCTTGGATAAGCAAGGAAGACAAAAGCACCATGTTGTTGTTGTTGTGTTTTTCGGCTTTTCCCGGTTAGGGATCGCCACAGCGGAACTCCGGTCTGCTAATGATTGGCAGTAGATTTTTACGTGCCGAGTTGCTGGCCCTGACGCACAACCTTCAACGAACCTACGCCCATTCATGCATGTCTCCACACAGAAGACGCTCTAACTGAGAATCACCATATACATCTAAAATAGCAATCGTTAAATGGCTGATACGTTGACACACTTATGTTGTTAAACAAAAGTTGGCACCCTTCTGCACATGCTCTGAGGCTATTCCTCAGAATACACAAATTCTAAAATGGTGTTTTTACAGGGCAGCAGACTCCTCCTGCACCCCATTGCTAACCATTTATTCCACTTTCAAGATCATACAATCCCTGGGGAAATGGCATATTCCTCAACCTAAGGGACTGCTCAGTCTTGCGCAGCTGTTGATCATCTTTTCTGTTGTCTACAGCATGTTGACAAAACAGAGGTTAATTTTAGTTTAAATAGACTATTGCTACTTCATAAACCATATATATATATATATATATATATATATATACACACACACACACACACACACACACACCAACACACACGTGTGTGTGTATGTGTGTTAAATTAAAATTTAAAAAGTACAGTGAAAATAAATAATGAGAATTGTCTAACACTCATGGATTACAGGAAAGAATATAAAAGGAAAATAATACATGTAAGAAATAATTACTGGAGAAACAGCTTTCTAAAAACAGTCAAGAACATCACACAGTTATGGTAAGCAATTATTTTCTTGGGTAAAAATAAAAGCAGAAGTTTGTCTACAGCCCATCAATCAGTGGGTAAGGATAATACCAATGCCACTTGTAGTTTTAATAATGAATATTTTGCTATTCCTTTCAAAAATAAATCTAAAATAATTTGAATAAAGATGAGTCAAACACATTTGTCTATTCTTTACTTAAACCAGATCAGATAACTATTGTTAGAATGAGATTAATGAAATAAATATGTTATTTTAATGCTACTGATAATAGATTTGTCAGTTTATTTTTTTTAAATAGCAATTAAATATTTTAACACATTTTTCTTAAAAATAAGTTTCAAATAATATGGGAAATGCTACCATAAACTCTGTTCATAAGAGGGTTCTTGCTAACTTCAGTAATTACAGACATATTGCTTCATTTCCTATTTTTTCTCAGCTGTACTGTTTTAATTACACTTGCCAATCTGCACTCACACAAGTGTTTGATAAAGAACAAAGGTGTTGTGGTGCTATTCTAATCTTGCATAGGAAGTGTACTTGTAATGCATTAACAGTAATGGCACTAAATCAGAAGCAAATCAAAGTAGTGTAAACACCAATTTATCAAAGGTGTTTTTTCAGACAGAACCACCCCATTGGATTCCATTCCTTCTTAAGAATACTGACTCCACAGTGTACAACTATGAAGTAAGTGAAACACCCTTAAATAGGTGTATAAATATAAAATAAGACTGAGCACCACGAAGGAACGAAAGTACTTGCACAACTCAAGAAAGTTCATATAATAAAAATTATAAAATACTGTGCGCAAGTGCTACCCAGGCAATCCCAGAAAATGTAGATTCACCGATTCAAGTTACACAAATTTCAATAGATGAATTCCTTGTCTCTTCAGACCAAATAACAAACTATTTCACAGTAAATCAGCATCCAGGTAATAAATCCTTTCAAATAAATGCGAAAAGAAACTGTCGACTACAGTTTATTGTAAAAAGTAAAAACAGGTGAGCGCTTTCGATTTTCAGCTTTTTCAAACCATAAAACACTGCTAAAAAATCCATGATTTATATCCTAATCTACAAACAATTAATCAATTAACATAGACTAGATACATTTCTTAAAAAGACAGGCTCATTCATACATAAAAAATAAATAAAATATGACACTCTAGGGATAGTATTACATCAAACATCAAGAAAACAACAACAATATAAAAATATACTTTAGAGCATAAAAGATAAAATATAATAAACTTTCATGCAGCAATAATTTCATTATATGCATAAACCCTATATATATAAAACCTTCAAATTAATCCAGCAAACAGGATACCATAAATTAATAAATAAATATAAATATATATAAATACTAGTACTAAGGTTTCACCACAAGATAGTTTTATTGGAACATCAAAATGTGGTAGTTGTAATTTCTGTAGGTATGTGAATAATACAAACATGTTTATACATCCCTTAACTTCGAAAATTTTTACTTTTAGAGTGAATGGGACATGCAATACAGAACATCTGGTGTATCTAGCTACTTGCATGGAATGCAATGCATTCTATGTAGGTAAAACAGATAGAAAACTAAAAAATAGAATTAGGGAACATGTATATCAGATTAGGATTAAGTCAGAGGTAAATGCTTTGTCTAAGCACGTCTTGAAAGAAGGTCCCAAACATGAATTTAATTTTATGATTATGCATATTAATATACCCAGTTTTAGAGTAGGAGATATAAGGAACAGGACAGAGGAATTTGAAGCAGACTGGATTATTAAATTACAGGCACATGATTATCCAGGACTGAATGATAAAATTCCATTAAAACCAAAATTAAAGAAAAGAAGGTTTAAGTACTGATATATATATGTTTTATTTATATATATTTATATTTATTTATTTATTTATTTATGGTATCCTGTTTGCTGGATTAATTTGAAGGTTATATATATAGGGTTTATGCATATAATGAAATTATTCCTGCATGAAAGTTTATTATCTTTTATCTTTTATGCTCTAAAGTATATTTTTATATTGTTGTTGTTTTCTTGATGTTTGATGTAATACTATCCATAGAGTGTCATATTTTATTTATTTTTTATGTATGAATGAGCCTGTCTTTTTAAGAAATTTATCTAGTCTATGTTAATTGATTAATTGTTTGTGGATTAGGATATAAATCATGGATTTTTTAGCAGTGTTTTATGGTTTGAAAAAGCTGAAAAGCGAAAGTGCTCACCTGTTTTTACTTTTTACAATAAACTGTAGTCGACATTTTTTTTTCGCATTTATTTGAAAGGATTTATTACCTGGATGCTGATTTACTGTGAAATAGTTTGTTATTTGGTCTGAAGAGACAAGGAATTCATCTATTGAAATTTGTGTAACCTGAATCGGTGAATCTACATTTTCTGGGATTGCCTGGGTAGCACTTGCGCACAGTATTTTATAATTTTTATTATATGAACTTTTCTTGAGTTGTGCAAGTACTTTTGTTCCTTCGTGGTGCTCAGTCTTATTTTATATTTATACTTCTATCGTTGTGTACACCACGAGTTAACCATGGCAGAAGAACAGAATGAGTGCATAGAACTACCCTATAATCCTACCACCGCTTTGGAAGACAGAATGGTACATCCTAGACTACAACAGTGCATAGCTCCTGCCGTTAATCCGTTTTTAGAATTGGAACTGGTAACCGCCAGGAATGGCGTCTTGTTGAACAACGCTGACCATGAGACTGTTAAGTCTATGCTAGCATCAATGGAGTCAGATTTAATGAAGTTGAAGAGGTTGCAGATGCAACGATTTCATTTCGAAGTTTGTATTGAGAAGAGAGTGATACCGAGAGGACTATGGGTTTTTAAAATGCCCACAACAGGTAATACATACCCTGAGTTACTTTTTCGCTGGCAGCAACTTAATTTAGACTTAAGTATTAATTATATGAAGTTGTTGAATTACTTTTTTGTGCCAGAAGAGAGAAGGTTACAAGAAGAAATTGAAAAGAGACAGTATGACTTGTTTAACGACTACCCTCATGTTGTTATCAATCCGCTTCTAGATCGTTTACTGGATTCTGTTTATTTATATGAGAAAAGATTAAAAGAACAGAAAAAACAAAAGTTAATTAGAGACTTGTACGATTTTGCGCATGGGCAGGTCTTCACCTGGCCGAGGACTAATAGAACTGGACAGTTGAGCACTGATAATGCCTCTAATTTAAATGTAAAACTGCCTATTAATGTTAGTAATAATGTTAATATACATGGAAATGTACCGGACTTGCCTGCTGCTAATGCTGTAACTAATGTTCTTGTTGACAGCAATGCTCCTGTACCCTGTGTTGAAGTCCTTAGTCAGGATGTGTCAGATAAGGATAGTTACAGCTTGGATAACAGTCGTAGCGCTCCTACTACTACAGTCTCTAGTATTGTAGGAGAAAAAGCTACAAGTAGTGTAGATCATAGGAATTCCAACGCTCAGTTAGTTGTGCGCAGTAAAATAACTGCTTTACCCAAAGACATCATAGGATCAGATAAACATTGTCCTTTCCCTATAACAGAAGCCTTAGTCAGAGGCAGAAACAGATCGATGAGCAGGGGAAGGCAAAAGAGAAAGGCCACTGGCACGGACATGAGAGAACCTACGATAAAAAAGATGTGGGAGAAAATGACATAGTTTGTAATTTATCCCACAGACCTTTGAGTCAAACAGAGGTAGAAGTTTTAAATAAAGGACTGTCTTTTATTCCCTCAACCAGTAGTAGTGTTACAGAAACAATTTTAGATGTGAAACTGTTTATTAGAAATATACAGCTACAAATGATGTTTGCCAATAACATTGAAAAAACAGGTTGTAATACACTTCTTAGAAAGCCAAGTACATTTGTACCTGTGCTACACCCAATTTTGGATACTTTTGGTAAAATGGTTGAAAAAGACTTGTTAGAATTAGAAGAAAATAAGCAGGTTAATATAAATAAAGGGAACTTGACATCTAGGCAATTTTCTGCACTACAGGGTTTGAGAGAAGATATGAACATCTCTATTAGACCCGCAGACAAAGGGGGACCCATAATTGTAATGGATAGAGAGCAATATAATAAAAGTATGTTTGAGATGTTGAAAGATACGAATCACTATGAACCTATATGTACTTTCAGAGTAAAAGATTTTATTCACAGAGTGCATAGGAATCTGGATGAATTACACGATAAAGGACATATAGATTCTAATGAGTATGATTTTCTTTTTGTTGAATCACCTACAATTCCCATTATTCAGGGGTTACCGAAGATTCATAAAGATCCTGTAACACCACCAATGAGACCAATAGTGTCAGGTCAAGGCTGGGTGACAGAGTTTCTCTCAATATATATAGAGAAGGCATTGAGACCAATTGTAAATTCTAACAAGTTTATTCTGAGAGACTCTAAACATTTCCTTCTAGATTTTTATGAAGTTGCCACTAAGTTAGAAAGTAATAATCAAATTATTATGGTAACCATGGATGTTATATCATTGTTTACCAAAATTCCGAATGATTTAGGAATTGCATATATTAAATTGTGCTTAGATAGACACTCTGATTTACCTTTGAACCAGAAGGAAATTATTTGTGTTTTGCTTAGTTTAGTTTTGGAAAATAATGTCTTCTTTTTTGAGAAGAGTCTGTTTCTGCAAAAGGATGGCGTAGCTATGGGCACTTCGTGTGCCAATAGCTACGCCAACCTAGTTATGGCAATATGGGAGGAAGAAAATCTTTTTATGTTGAATAAGTTTATCCAGCATGTTCGCTTTTATAGAAGGTTCGTAGATGATTTGTTTTTTCTTTGGGATGGTTCTGTAGATGAATTGAATGAGTTCTTTGTTGAAGTTAACTCGTTGGTATCTTTTTTAAAATTTACTATGGTAGGTTCGCATGATAATATTGCATTTTTAGATGTGTCATTACAGCGTCTTAGTGATGGCAAATTTAACACTGGAGTTTTCAGAAAGGCATGTTATAAGAACACTTTATTAAATAGAAACAGCATGCATCCAAAACATGTTTTTACTAACATTGTTAGAGGACAGGCGGTCAGAGTTTCAAGGTTAAATCCCATGCGAAATCAATATGAAATGGAGTTAAGTAAATTAAATAACAGACTAGTAACACGAGGCTATAAGTGTAAAGAGATTAATGAATGTTTTGATAAAGTTGTTGGAGACAGGGAGAATAAGGCTTGTCCATATTTTTCAAAAAGAGGTAGTGAATACTATAGTAAATCTCAGAAATTAGACAATAGAGACCCAGAAAATCATCAGAAAATCTCCTCTTTTATACAGAAGACATTAAATCAATCAGAGATGTCTTGAGTAAGCACTGGGGTATTTTGACTATAAATCCTACTATCAAGGAGTTAGTAGGTGAATACCCCAGATATACTTTTAAAAATAAGAAAAATTTGCACAGGCTCTTATGTTCTTCTAGTACTAAGGTTTCACCACAAGATAGTTTTAATGGAACATCAAAATGTGGTAGTTGTAATTTCTGTAGGTATGTGAATAATACAAACATGTTTATACATCCCTTAACTTCGAAAATTTATACTTTTAGAGTGAATGGGACATGCAATACACAACATCTGGTTTATCTAGCTACCTGCATGGAATGCAGTGCATTCTATGTAAGTAAAACAGATAGAAAACTAAAAAATAGAATTAGGGAACATGTATATCAGATTAGGATTAAGTCAGAGGTAAATGCTTTGTCTAAGCACGTCTTGAAAGAAGATCCCAAACATGAATTTAATTTTATGATTATGCATATTAATATACCCAGTTTTAGAGGAGGAGATATAAGGAACAGGACAGAGGAATTTGAAGCAGACTGGATTATTAAATTACAGGCACATGATTATCCAGGACTGAATGATAAAATTCCATTAAAACCAAAATTAAAGAAAAGAAGGTTTAAGTACTAATATATATATGTTTTATTTATATATATTTATATTTATTTATTTATGGTATCCTGTTTGCTGGATTAATTTGAAGGTTATATATATAGGGTTTATGCATATAATGAAATTATTGCTGCATGAAAGTTTATTATCTTTTATCTTTTATGCTGTATATTTTTATATTGTTGTTGTTTTCTTGATGTTTGATGTAATACTATCCATAGAGTGTCATATTTTATTTATTTTTTATGTATGAATGAGCCTGTCTTTTTAAGAAATTTATCTAGTCTATGTTAATTGATTAATTGTTTGTGGATTAGGATATAAATCATGGATTTTTTAGCAGTGTTTTATGGTTTGAAAAAGCTGAAAAGCGAAAGTGCTCACCTGTTTTTACTTTTTACAATAAACTGTAGTCGACATTTTTTTTTCGCATTTATTTGAAAGGATTTATTACCTGGATGCTGATTTACTGTGAAATAGTTTGTTATTTGGTCTGAAGAGACAAGGAATTCATCTATTGAAATTTGTGTAACCTGAATCGGTGAATCTACATTTTCTGGGATTGCCTGGGTAGCACTTGCGCACAGTATTTTATAATTTTTATTATATGAACTTTTCTTGAGTTGTGCAAGTACTTTTGTTCCTTCGTGGTGCTCAGTCTTATTTTATATTTATACTTCTATCGTTGTGTACACCACGAGTTAACCATGGCAGAAGAACAGAATGAGTGCATAGAACTACCCTATAATCCTACCACCGCTTTGGAAGACAGAATGGTACATCCTAGACTACAACAGTGCATAGCTCCTGCCGTTAATCCGTTTTTAGAATTGGAACTGGTAACCGCCAGGAATGGCGTCTTGTTGAACAACGCTGACCATGAGACTGTTAAGTCTATGCTAGCATCAATGGAGTCAGATTTAATGAAGTTGAAGAGGTTGCAGATGCAACGATTTCATTTCGAAGTTTGTATTGAGAAGAGAGTGATACCGAGAGGACTATGGGTTTTTAAAATGCCCACAACAGGTAATACATACCCTGAGTTACTTTTTCGCTGGCAGCAACTTAATTTAGACTTAAGTATTAATTATATGAAGTTGTTGAATTACTTTTTTGTGCCAGAAGAGAGAAGGTTACAAGAAGAAATTGAAAAGAGACAGTATGACTTGTTTAACGACTACCCTCATGTTGTTATCAATCCGCTTCTAGATCGTTTACTGGATTCTGTTTATTTATATGAGAAAAGATTAAAAGAACAGAAAAAACAAAAGTTAATTAGAGACTTGTACGATTTTGCGCATGGGCAGGTCTTCACCTGGCCGAGGACTAATAGAACTGGACAGTTGAGCACTGATAATGCCTCTAATTTAAATGTAAAACTGCCTATTAATGTTAGTAATAATGTTAATATACGTGGAAATGTACCGGACTTGCCTGCTGCTAATGCTGTAACTAATGTTCTTGTTGACAGCAATGCTCCTGTACCCTGTGTTGAAGTCCTTAGTCAGGATGTGTCAGATAAGGATAGTTACAGCTTGGATAACAGTCGTAGCGCTCCTACTACTACAGTCTCTAGTATTGTAGGAGAAAAAGCTACAAGTAGTGTAGATCATAGGAATTCCAACGCTCAGTTAGTTGTGCGCAGTAAAATAACTGCTTTACCCAAAGACATCATAGGATCAGATAAACATTGTCCTTTCCCTATAACAGAAGCCTTAGTCAGAGGCAGAAACAGATCGATGAGCAGGGGAAGGCAAAAGAGAAAGGCCACTGGCACGGACATGAGAGAACCTACGATAAAAAAGATGTGGGAGAAAATGACATAGTTTGTAATTTATCCCACAGACCTTTGAGTCAAACAGAGGTAGAAGTTTTAAATAAAGGACTGTCTTTTATTCCCTCAACCAGTAGTAGTGTTACAGAAACAATTTTAGATGTGAAACTGTTTATTAGAAATATACAGCTACAAATGATGTTTGCCAATAACATTGAAAAAACAGGTTGTAATACACTTCTTAGAAAGCCAAGTACATTTGTACCTGTGCTACACCCAATTTTGGATACTTTTGGTAAAATGGTTGAAAAAGACTTGTTAGAATTAGAAGAAAATAAGCAGGTTAATATAAATAAAGGGAACTTGACATCTAGGCAATTTTCTGCACTACAGGGTTTGAGAGAAGATATGAACATCTCTATTAGACCCGCAGACAAAGGGGGGCCCATAATTGTAATGGATAGAGAGCAATATAATAAAAGTATGTTTGAGATGTTGAAAGATACGAATCACTATGAACCTATATGTACTTTCAGAGTAAAAGATTTTATTCACAGAGTGCATAGGAATCTGGATGAATTACACGATAAAGGACATATAGATTCTAATGAGTATGATTTTCTTTTTGTTGAATCACCTACAATTCCCATTATTCAGGGGTTACCGAAGATTCATAAAGATCCTGTAACACCACCAATGAGACCAATAGTGTCAGGTCAAGGCTGGGTGACAGAGTTTCTCTCAATATATATAGAGAAGGCATTGAGACCAATTGTAAATTCTAACAAGTTTATTCTGAGAGACTCTAAACATTTCCTTCTAGATTTTTATGAAGTTGCCACTAAGTTAGAAAGTAATAATCAAATTATTATGGTAACCATGGATGTTATAAAATTGTTTACCAAAATTCCGAATGATTTAGGAATTGCATATATTAAATTGTGCTTAGATAGACACTCTGATTTACCTTTGAACAAAAAGGAAATTATTTGTGTTTTGCTTAGTTTAGTTTTGGAAAATAATGTCTTTTTTGAGAAGAGTCTGTTTCTGCAAAAGGATGGCGTAGCTATGGGCACTTCGTGTGCCAATAGCTACGCCAACCTAGTTATGGCAATATGGGAGGAAGAAAATCTTTTTATGTTGAATAAGTTTATCCAGCATGTTCGCTTTTATAGAAGGTTCGTAGATGATTTGTTTTTCTTTGGGATGGTTCTGTAGATGAATTGAATGAGTTCTTTGTTGAAGTTAACTCGTTGGTATCTTTTTTAAAATTTACTATGGTAGGTTCGCATGATAATATTGCATTTTTAGATGTGTCATTACAGCGTCTTAGTGATGGCAAATTTAACACTGGAGTTTTCAGAAAGGCATGTTATAAGAACACTTTATTAAATAGAAACAGCATGCATCCAAAACATGTTTTTACTAACATTGTTAGAGGACAGGCGGTCAGAGTTTCAAGGTTAAATCCCATGCGAAATCAATATGAAATGGAGTTAAGTAAATTAAATAACAGACTAGTAACACGAGGCTATAAGTGTAAAGAGATTAATGAATGTTTTGATAAAGTTGTTGGAGACAGGGAGAATAAGGCTTGTCCATATTTTTCAAAAAGAGGTAGTGAATACTATAGTAAATCTCAGAAATTAGACAATAGAGACCCAGAAAATCATCAGAAAATCTCCCTCTTTTATACAGAAGACATTAAATCAATCAGAGATGTCTTGAGTAAGCACTGGGGTATTTTGACTATAAATCCTACTATCAAGGAGTTAGTAGGTGAATACCCCAGATATACTTTTAAAAATAAGAAAAATTTGCACAGGCTCTTATGTTCTTCTAGTACTAAGGTTTCACCACAAGATAGTTTTAATGGAACATCAAAATGTGGTAGTTGTAATTTCTGTAGGTATGTGAATAATACAAACATGTTTATACATCCCTTAACTTCGAAAATTTATACTTTTAGAGTGAATGGGACATGCAATACACAACATCTGGTTTATCTAGCTACCTGCATGGAATGCAGTGCATTCTATGTAAGTAAAACAGATAGAAAACTAAAAAATAGAATTAGGGAACATGTATATCAGATTAGGATTAAGTCAGAGGTAAATGCTTTGTCTAAGCACGTCTTGAAAGAAGATCCCAAACATGAATTTAATTTTATGATTATGCATATTAATATACCCAGTTTTAGAGGAGGAGATATAAGGAACAGGACAGAGGAATTTGAAGCAGACTGGATTATTAAATTACAGGCACATGATTATCCAGGACTGAATGATAAAATTCCATTAAAACCAAAATTAAAGAAAAGAAGGTTTAAGTACTAATATATATATGTTTTATTTATATATATTTATATTTATTTATTTATGGTATCCTGTTTGCTGGATTAATTTGAAGGTTATATATATAGGGTTTATGCATATAATGAAATTATTGCTGCATGAAAGTTTATTATCTTTTATCTTTTATGCTGTATATTTTTATATTGTTGTTGTTTTCTTGATGTTTGATGTAATACTATCCATAGAGTGTCATATTTTATTTATTTTTTATGTATGAATGAGCCTGTCTTTTTAAGAAATTTATCTAGTCTATGTTAATTGATTAATTGTTTGTAGATTAGGATATAAATCATGGATTTTTTAGCAGTGTTTTATGGTTTGAAAAAGCTGAAAAGCGAAAGCGCTCACCTGTTTTTACTTTTTACAATAAACTGTAGTCGACAGTTTCTTTTCGCATTTATTTGAAAGGATTTATTACCTGGATGCTGATTTACTGTGAAATAGTTTGTTATTTGGTCTGAAGAGACAAGGAATTCATCTATTGAAATTTGTGTAACTTGAATTGGTGAATCTACATTTTCTGGGATTGCCTGGGTAGCACTTGCGCACAGTATTTTATAATTTTTATTATATGAACCCTTAAATAGGTGATTTTTTTTATGAAGTTCAGAAGCTAAAACTGTGAACCCAAATTGCAAATGTACTTCACAAAAGTAAATCCTATACCTCAATGAGAACACTGCAAGACTAATTTCTGTACCTCTATGCAAAGGGAGAAAAAAAAGCATAAAAAAATTAAAGAAATTAAATACTCCCAAACAAACCAAGACCAACAATATTAAACTTTTACTTTAGCATAACACTACAGACAAGCAAAGCTTTGAATAGCTCTAAAGTCTTATAAAGGGATATGATTAGATGGGCCAGTCTTCACAGAATTGAAGGAGGGATATACATTTATCTGCAAGTCCTGTTTCATGTGCTGCAGGCCGAGGAATGTAGCACCTTGCAGTGCAGCAAGTAATTCACTATTCATAGTATGATGCACCAAAAATGGATGCATGTCAATGCATTGATTTGACTGATGTTGGCCTGGTTTCTATAAACAGATTGTGGCATAGTAATGCTTCTACTGCATGAAAATCCAAAAGTAGTGGAATGACAATGCGGTGAAGCACACACTGGCAACTGTTTGTAATTTTTTAATAAACCACGTTGTCTTTCGGCTTTTCCCAGTTAGGGGTCGCCACAGCGTAACTCTGGTCTGCTAATGATTGGCAGTGGATTTTTACGGTGCCGAGTTGCCAGCCCGATGCCCAACCTTCAAAGAAGGCATACGCATTCATGCTCACACTTATCTGCATGTCTTTAACGTCACTCGACCGCAGGGAGGACATGCAGACTCCACACAGAAGGCGCTGCAACCTAGAATCGAACGGGAGAACCTCTTGCTGTGAGGCGACAACGCTAACCGCTGCACCACCACGGCTCCCTGAAGCACATGACTAACGCACCTCCATAATGAACATTTAAAGCAACAGTAAATTAAATCCTATTATGAAAATGCAATAAAAACATGTCCTCCTATATATAATATTGAACTTACAAAGATCAGCCTTTATTGAAACAATTACTTTTCATATGCCTTTCTTTTAAGTAAACAGTGCATAAATATAATGTCATTGAGGCCTGGAGGAGCCATAGCATTTAAAAATATCTGCCACTGTAGTTCCCGTTCTTCAGTATATACTTACCAAGGACCACCCCTGGGGCTCTTATCGATTTTTTCTATGACACTAAAAAAGAAGCAGTGTGAAGGGAACTCTTGAATGTGTTTGTATAATGCATTAGCTGTTTTACCTTTTTTGATGTCATAGTTGTGCTTGTATATGCGGTTCTTCATTCTCTGCTTGGATTTACCGATGTAATAACAATTACACACTTGGCACTTGACACTTTGCTGTGTAGATAATCCCCATGGTATAACAACTAAACCTCCCAGTAATGTTAATCAGCTTGTACCTGATTAAAATGGTATCACTAGTATGTATAATGGGACACTGTGAGCAAGCCTCACATTTATTCATGTTGCCCTTAATATTATCATTCTTGGTATGACTCATATTGTCATAAATATTTTTGAAACTAACACTTATCAACAGTCCTGGGCATTGTCTCTAATTGTTTGCTCAAAGTCCAATCATTGTTAATAAACTGCCATTTTTTTTTCAAAATATTACTAATCTCAGGACTTTCCACTGAATATGTAGTAATAAAAGAATGCTGGAAGTTAACACTGGGACTAACATGATCACTGATTGCTCTAGTAACATTATTATCCAAGTTATGCCCCAAATAGATGGATGTTATAGCTTTTATTACATGCTTTTATTGCTGACTGCTGTTGCATTAAGATGTGTGTCCCATCACTCTTGTTATACATCTTCCAGGGCCCATCAGTATCCTTTTCATTATGCATTTATAACACAATGATCTGAAATGTTAAATATTTGGAGAACCTTACTTGGATCTTATGGTATCATGATACTTCCCTTTGTGCAGTTCACCCTTACATACCCTGTTGTTCTGTTTCATGCTATTATCTTCATGCTAGAAAATCTAGCATCATGACAGACATTTGATACATGAGTGATCAATTCTCAGAAGTGTGGCTACTAAGAAAGCAGCTTACAGTAGCACAGTGATAATTGAAACTCACCTTTTCTTTCTTAATACATTTTGTGCATCCCCTCACTGCTGCTACTTAAATATATTAGCTCGGAGATCATTGTATGTTGGAGAAAAGAGAATCTTCCTAGATACAGCAATATCACGGTTTAAGCGCAGTTGAAACAAATCACACATTCGTGATCCATGATGAAATGTTGAATGCAAATGACTTGCAGCTAAGCTTGCTTCCCTAATAATCTATAGACCCGTATCTTCCAAAGATTTAGGTTCATAGGTTCATACTAGGCTGTCTGCCCTAGGGCATTTATAAGCCTAGCCAGAGTGTGTTTGGCTTTCGCCACCAATTTTAAATGAATTTTGTTAAGCCCTTTTTCGAGGTTAGTATACTGTGCCTCTGTCTAACAGTGACACAGAAGTGATACCCAGGGTAAACCTACTATCTCCCATCCACTCATCAAGATTCCTCTTGAAGAGAGTCAATGAGGGACTCTGCCTAACCTGGACTGGGATTTTATTCCAGAGTGAAGGGAGCCTCTGGGTTATGAATCTGTCCCTCCAGCATGTCCTATTTATTTCATTGCTGAGGTTCAGGTCTCTCAAGCGCATAGCTCGATGGGATTTGGATTTTCTGAGGTGCAGCATGACCATTAATTCTGGGTTGGACATGGCTTTATACGTCAGGCACAGATCGCCTCTGAGCAGGCGGTATGCCGCTGAGTAGAGCTGGAGTTTCTTTAACCGGGCAGCATATGGCATCTGTTTGAGCCCATTTGTTCCTCTTGGTGAGGTACTTTTGGGGTCTTTCCAGTTGCTACAGGTGTCTGGTAAGGTACATCCCAAAAGGGGTATTGTACTCAATTATGGGCCTGATGAGGGATGAGTAAAGAGGCACGATGACCTCCCCTGATCTAGATGTGAATCCCTTCATGATTAGGTGGGCTATATAAAATGTTTTTCTAACCACTTTGGCCACGTGGTTGTCAAATGAGAGATTGCTATCAACTTGGGTCCCCAGGTCCCTAATTACGTCTTCCGTACTTAATGGATTACCACATATGTGGTAATTTGTGGGCACTTTGTTTTTGCCAAAGGGGATGACTATACACTTTTTGGTATTTAGCTTGAGGCCATGGCTCTGGCACCAGTTGTCTGTTTCTATGAGGCCTTTTTGTAGGATGCTTGTGTCGGCTGGAGAGTCAATTATGGTGCCCAGTTTGCAGTCATCTGAGCAGAGTGGATAAGAGTTGTTGACCGCAGCTATCAGCTGAGATATATAAGTATCCTGTTTTTTTCAATTATTTATACAGATTGTTTTTAACAATTAATATATAGCACTTTTATTGTCTGCTTTTTAGTCTTCGAGTGTATTTTATTGCTATTAACTAATCTGCACAAGTAACTGATTTGTCTGCAGTTAAAAGCATTCTGTATCTTTACAAATCTTTATCTGTTTGTGGCTTTCTCTAGTGCTACTGGCTGTAGGCTATTGTTTCTAGCTGAAGTCTCTCTTTAACTTGGCTATATTGTGTTAATAGTCTGCTGAGTGGGGGCTGGTTCTTTTGTGTTCTTGTAAAAAAAAAAGTTGTTCTTCTGGTATTTAAGCCCTAACTTTGATAGGGTTTCTGTCTATACACACTGAGCAGAGTGGATAAGAGTTGTTGACCGCAGCTGTCAGCTGAGATATATAAGTATCCTGTTTTTTTCGATTATTTATACAGATTATTGTTTTTAACAATTAATATATAGCACTTTTATTGTCTGCTTTTTAGTCTTCGAGTGTATTTTATTGCTATTATCTAATCTGCACAAGTAACTGATTTGTCTGCAGTTAAAAGCATTCTGTATCTTTACAAATCTTTATCTGTTTGTGGCTTTCTCTAGTGCTACTGGCTGTAGGCTATTGTTTCTAGCCGAAGTCTCTCTTTAACTTGGCTATATTGTGTTAATAGTCTGCTGAGTGGGGGCTGGTTCTTTTGTGTTCTTGTAAAAAAAAAAAAAGTTGTTGTTCTGGTATTTAAGCCCTAACTTTGATAGGGTTTCTGCCTATACACACTGAGCAGAGTGGATAAGAGTTGTTGACCGCAGCTGTCAGCTGAGATATACAAGTATCCTGTTTTTTTTTTCGATTATTTATACAGATTATTGTTTTTAACAATTAATATATAGCACTTTTATTGTCTGCTTTTTAGTCTTCGAGTGTATTTTATTGCTATTATCTAATCTGCACAAGTAACTGATTTGTCTGCAGTTAAACGCATTCTGTATCTTTACAAATCTTTATCTGTTTGTGGCTTTTTCTAGTGCTACTGGCTGTAGGCTATTGTTTCTAGCTGAAGTCTCTCTAACTTGGCTATATTGTGTTAATAGTCTGCTGAGTGGGGGCTGGTTCTTTTGTGTTCTTGTAAAAAAAAAAAAAAAAAGTTGTTCTTCTGGTATTTAAGCCCTAACTTTGATAGGGTTTCTGTCTATACACACTGAGCAGAGTGGATAAGAGTTGTTAACCGCAGCTGTCAGCTGAGATATATAAGTATCCTGTTTTTTTTCGATTATTTATACAGATTATTGTTTTTAACAATTAATATATAGCACTTTTATTGTCTGATTTTTAGTCTTCGAGTGTATTTTATTGCTATTATCTAATCTGCACAAGTAACTGATTTGTCTGCAGTTAAAAGCATTCTGTATCTTTACAAATCTTTATCTGTTTGTGGCTTTCTCTAGTGATACTGGCTGTAGGCTATTGTTTCTAGCTGAAGTCTCTCTTTAACTTGGCTATATTGTGTTAATAGTCTGCTGAGTGGGGGCTGGTTCTTTTGTGTTCTTGTAAAAAAAAGTTGTTCTTCTGGTATTTAAGCCCTAACTTTGATAGGGTTTCTGCCTATACACACTGAGCAGAGTGGATAAGAGTTGTTGACCGCAGCTGTCAGCTGAGATATATAAGTATCCTGTTTTTTTCGATTATTTATACAGATTATTGTTTTTAACAATTAATATATAGCACTTTTATTGTCTGCTTTTTAGTCTTCGAGTGTATTTTATTGCTATTATCTAATCTGCACAAGTAACTGATTTGTCTGCAGTTAAAAGCATTCTGTATCTTTACAAATCTTTATCTGTTTGTGGCTTTCTCTAGTGCTACAGGCTGTAGGCTATTGTTTCTAGCCGAAGTCTCTCTTTAACTTGGCTATATTGTGTTAATAGTCTGCTGAGTGGGGGCTGGTTCTTTTGTGTTCTTGTAAAAAAAAAAAAAGTTGTTCTTCTGGTATTTAAGCCCTAACTTTGATAGGGTTTCTGCCTATACACACTGAGCAGAGTGGATAAGAGTTGTTGACCGCAGCTGTCAGCTGAGATATATAAGTATCCTGTTTTTTTTTCGATTATTTATACAGATTATTGTTTTTAACAATTAATATATAGCACTTTTATTGTCTGCTTTTAGTCTTCGAGTGTATTTTATTGCTATTATCTAATCTGCACAAGTAACTGATTTGTCTGCAGTTAAAAGCATTCTGTATCTTTACAAATCTTTTATCTGTTTATGGCTTTCTCTAGTGCTACTGGCTGTAGGCTATTGTCCACACCCTCCTGCCCAGTTGGTGTCTTGCTCTTATACTTGGTGGCTATGCAGTTGCCCGCCCCTACTGTAAATCTGATCTGTGACACTCCTCCCAGTCTAGTGTAATTATCTCATTCTACCTAGTACAGAGAGAACATTTAATAAGGCCTTCTGTTTCTCCTTTTTCCTTTCAAAAAAAAAAAAGAAAAAAATTTTTTTTTTTTGCCTGAACCTCCTTGTGTTCCGACTGTGCTTCTCAAACATTTTGGAAATATAGAGTATATTTCAGAGCATTTATTATAACTGTAATTGCCTTAATATTGCTACAACTGAAGTGATCTAGGTTTTGTGTGTAGCTGATTTTCTGTATATATAGACTTCTCTGTTTCTTTAACTAAATAAGCTCTGCAAAGTTGTTTTATTGCATTCCTGCCTGTATTTCTGAGTTTTTTTGCACTTTTAAAGTTTGTTTTTGCTTAGTTTAACTGGTAGGCTACACACTCAAGTGCGCTAGCCGAATTAAAGCATTTACTGTGTTTCTGTACCTAATTTCTGCTACTTTGTAAAAAAAAAAAGAAAAAAAAAAATCCTGGTTTCCCGCCTTTACTGAAATAGAATAGTCCAGTCTTCAGGTATTGCTGATCTCTGGGCTGTGTCATAGTTCCTGTGTTGCCCATATCCTTATTTGGATAGGAGGAAGCTTCTTTGTTCACCAGTGAGAGTGGGGAGCTCTGAGCAGCCTATCTGTCCCTTGAGGAGTGGTTCCAGCCCAGTAACCTGTAGCTTATTGGCCGTTTTGGGCCATTTCCTATCTCTTTCTAACCCCCTGCTTTAAAGCCAGCTTTAGCGGGCTTTTGTGCTTGTAATTTAAAGTTTGTCCTGTTTGTTGCATTTACCTGTTGAGGCTACACACTCAAGTGCGCTAGCCTGTGTTACATATTTATTGCATTTTTCTGCTGTTTGTTGTAAAAAAGAAAAAAAAAATTCCTTGTTTCCCGTCTTTCCTGACCTAGAGTAGTCCAAATACAGGCTTTGCTGTATTCTGGACTTTTGGAAAGTTCCTGTTTTGCCCATTTCCTTTCTTGGATAAAGGGAGGCTTCTTTGTTCACCAGTGGCAGTGGGGAGCTTAGAGCAGCCTATCTATCCCTGGAGGAGTGTTCCCAGCACAAGAATCTGGTAGTCTATTGGCTGTTTTGGGCCAATTTCTAGCTCTTTCAAGTCCCCCTGTATAAAACCCGCTTTGGCACGGTTTGTGCGCTTGTTACTACTCAGCCAAGCTCCTCGTGGTCCTGCAGAGTGGTGCTAGCAGCAGAGCGGCTAAAAGAGCGACTGCTAACCTGATAAAAGTGTTTTTTTCCTATTACTACCTGGGCGACTGTCCGATCTAGCTAAACTGCACGTATTTCTGCTTCTTGAACTGTTTTAAACTGTTTAAAGTTGTTTTTGCACCTGCACTTTTAAAGTTTGTCCTGTTTGTTGCATTTACCTGTTGAGGCTGCACACTCAAGTGCGCTAGTCT
Source organism: Protopterus annectens (assembly GCF_019279795.1). Classification (NCBI taxonomy): domain Eukaryota; kingdom Metazoa; phylum Chordata; order Ceratodontiformes; family Protopteridae; genus Protopterus; species Protopterus annectens. The sequence goes on along the minus strand of NC_056746.1, from coordinate 976,974,172 downwards.
GTGTTACATATTTATTGCATCTTCCTGCTGTTTGTTGCAAATAAGAAAAAAAAATGTTCCTTATTTCCCGTCTTTCCTGACCTAGAGTAGTCCAAATACAGGCTTTGCTGTATTCTGGACTTTTGGAAAGTTCCTGTTTTGCCCATTTCCTTTCTTGGCCGTTTTGGGCCAATTTCTAGCTCTTTCAAGTCCCCCTGTATAAAACCCGCTTTAATGCGGCTTTGCGCGATTTTGCGCATAGCGCAGCATCGGGCAGTGCAGCTTAATTGGGTTTAAACCATTCTCAGTTCTACAAAGTCTGCTCTTCACTTTTTCCCTTAGAACTGATCTAGTTCTAATAATAAACACCCTATTCCCACTCTAAAGCCTGGCACTTGCTCACTAAAGCAATTATATAAGTCAGCACTAAAAAATTAAAAGCACTACACCCTCACAAACTCCTCTTGAGTACTTTGTTCCCCATTGGTCCTTTTTTTCAATTACAAAGGAATTCCCAATACTATTCTAGCATGTCCAAAGGTCAGTTGTCAATCTCCTCTCCGGTCCAGCTGGTGAATCTGGGAATCTTGAGGCAATGTTACAACTGCCTCATGTACACAGACAACCCTCTCCTCCTCCCAACAAATTCCAACACATGTGAGAGATGCAACCATATAGCCAAACTGGAGGCTAAGCTCCCTCAACTCAGTACTGGCGTAACCAGTCAGGAGGAGAAGGAAACCACACTCACTACAATTCCAGTCTCACATAGACCTACCACGACAGCAAACCAAACACATAAACACACAAAAACATACTCTGAGGCTCTAAATAAAAATCTGCCTAAGCAGCAGAGACCTCCAAAGCAGACACCCAAGCAACCGCTACCCCAAAACAAAACACGTGCAACACATAGCTCACAAAGCCAGTGTGCCGAACAGTCACAGCCCTTAAGGCTTAACAACACACCTGATACACTTGTAATAGGTAACTCTATCGTTAGGCACACTGACGTCCCACTCACCAGGCTGAACAAGGAGAAGGTCACGGTGAGCTGCCTGTCGGGCGCTAGGATCTGCCACATGACACAGGCACTCAGGTCACTCCAAGGCAAGTACAAATATGACTCAGACATTGTCCATGCTGGTGTGAATGACCTGAGACGTACCTCCTTGGACTGCATGAAAAGAGACATAGAGGAGCTCTCTCAGCATGTAGCCCAGGCTGGTATGACCCTGACCTTGAGTAGCATCTTACCCTCACCAAGAATGATGCCACAATATGAAGACAAGATGATCAATTTCAACAATTGGCTTAAGTATTGGTGTCATTCAAAGGGGATCCAATGCCTGTCTGCCTGGGATGACATGCTCGACAAGTCATGATGCTTTGCTAGGGATGGCTTGCACCTGTCACCCCTGGGCTTTCGGATATTGGCAAAGGCTCCTGCCACCCCCATAGTGCCTTTTTTAGGCAAGGCTCAAAAGACAAACCCACCTCCATAGGTATCACAAGGGATAAGAAACTAAGAGTAATGCTACTCAATGCCAGAAGTCTAAACCTCAAGATGCATGCACTCGAAACTCTCCTTAGAATGGAGAACATCAATATCTGTGCAGTAACAGAAACCTGGTTCAAGGCTCCCGAGAGCACCCAGCACTACCAGGTTAGACCTCATACCATGTTTTTTGGCCCCAAAACTTGGACCGAACCACAAAAGGAGGGAGAGTATCAATATTCATCAAAGATACCCACACCTCAGGTTGGTGGCACAGCACGAAGCATCAGAGATGATCCATGTGCAACTAACAGTGGGTAAAACTGCCTTCCAGTTTATAGCCTGCTACAGACCCCCCCCCCCCCCAAACCCAGGAACCCCACTCGGCCTTCCTGAGAACACTGGAAAATATGAAGGTCTCTCCAAACACCATTATATTGGGCGACTTCAACTACCCTAACATGGACTGGGAGCATTACTCTAGCTCCAGCACCCTAGCCTGAAGGTTCCTAGAATTTATAAACTCAAATGCTATGGAACAACTTGTTGCCACTCCCACAAGAGGGGAAAACCTTCTGGACCTGATCATCACCAACATGGGGACTCTATGCTCCAGACCAGAAGTATATCCCCTCACTGGTAAGATCAGACCATAAACTAATCTCACTAGATATTCACATCCCGACCCCAGCCCCTGCCCAGAAAACCACAGTGAAAAACTTCACTAAAGCAAATTTCACTCTCCTTAAAACCAAGGTGGAATCCTTCAAAGCCCTTGGGCCTGTGGAAAATATGGTCCAGACCGCAGAATCCTTTACAAACGCATTCTATGAACACCTTCAGGAATGCATGGATCATGCAATCCTAAATAAAACCAAGACCCAATCCTCCAAAGTTAGGCGTCCTGTCTGGTGGACCCCAGCCATAAACAAACTATACAATAGAAGGAGGAAGCTACTGCATGATAGAGCAAAATCCCAAAAAGGGGAGGCATCTCTGATCAGTATTAGCAAAAAACTACGGGCACTCATAAAATTGTCTAAGGCCAGCTTCGAGAGAAAAATTGCACAGGACGCTAAGGATAATCACAAGGCTTTCTTTAGTTATGTTAGGAACCTGGGTGGGAATTCACAGATATGCTCAGAATTAGTCGAAAATGACAAAAAATACACCAAACCCACAGTCATTGCCAACATCCTAACTGACAGGTTCAGCGCAAACTTCTCCCCCCTTCCCCACCAAAAGGGCATATATCTATCCCAGCAGAGTGCTGCCCCCCTGACATTTCAGATGCTCAGGTAAGAGCCGCCCTCTCCAAAGCAAAAAACACAGCATCAATGGGACCAGACGGTGTCCCGGGCTGCATCCTACATGAACTCCAAGAAGAACTAAACCCAAACATAAAACTACTGTTCAATCTCAGTCTTACTACAGGATATGTACCCAAAGAGTGGCGTACAGCAACAGTGGGTCCTCTCCACAAAGGTGGTGCCTCAACGGATCCTGGAAACTATTGCCCCATAAGCCTGACTAGCTTGGTCTGCAAAGCTATGGAAAGGATCATCATGGACCTCATAAATAAAGATATTGGGGACCTACAGACACTGGATCCTACCCAGTTCTGCTTTGTTAAGGGCAGATCCTGCCTCTTAAACCTAGTTGATTTCTTTGAAACAGTCATCAAGGCCATTGACGAGGGGAAGGTGGTCCACACAGCCTACCTGGACCTTGCAAAAGCCTTCGATACAATACCCCACTCGGGCATTATAGATAAGCTCACCAGCTTAAATATAAACCCCTATGTCACTAGATGGGTAGCAAACTGGCTCAAGGACAGAACTCACATGGTTGGAATTGCTGGAGCCATGTCAGACTCCAAACCAGTTACAAGTGGCGTCCCACAAGGCTCAGTCCTGGGATATCTCTTGTTCGGTATATATTTTTCGGAGGTACAGGCTAACACGGAAGGACTGTGGCTGACCAAGTTCGCAGATGACTGCAAACTGGGCACCACAATCGACTCTCCAGCTGACACAAGCATCCTACAAAAGGGCCTCAGCTTTTGTTACAAGCAGCCAATTTTCTGTCCTCTGGTTTACTCAATACAGTCAAATCAATATAAGCATATTCACAACTAAATGTTGAACATTTTCATTAGAAGCCTAATTTTGTGAAGGTCCCATAGGTTCCCTTTTTTTTTACAGATATCGCGGAGCTTGTAGGGTTATACATTTCGCTCTGTCCTGTACCTTTGCTCACCTTTATTCCAGTCCCTTTCTGAGTAGCACTGAGGAGCATCACATATTCTGTATAATAAAGTAAAATAGTGCTAGAAGGAAAGAAAGGTGTTCTTGTAAATTTTTAAACTACTGCCCTTCTTCCCACCTTAACTGAAACAACCAGAATCCATTCCCAAACTCATGTCAGCAATGAGGCAATAGGAGTGGAATTTACTACACAGGAACACCTTTCTTTCCTTCTATCTCTGGGAAAGGCACCCAGTGCTCACTCACTGCCAGCCATCTTGAAGAAGCATAGCATATGTACAATCATTAGTGGTGCTCAGAGAGGTAGGAATTTGTATGACCCTACATCTCATTTCCTGTAGGCTACCTATGCAGCAAATATAAGGCCAAACTGCAAAGTCTGAGGTTATGGCACCAAGATTTACAGCTTCAGAGAGTTCAATGTGAATAACAAGAGCTGCAGGACAGAAAGGGAAATACCCTCCAACATGGTCCTGCCCCAGATGGGCAATTAATGTTTTAGAAAGGAAGTGAAGTGGGTAGACTCTGCAAAAGTAGTAACTTACAAGGGAATGAGTGAATCTGATGGCCACTAATTCTCACCTGGGAAATTATTAGGCTAAGTAAATACCAGTATTGTCATATATAGTGCAGTATAAACTGGAAAACTGATTATAAAATCACTCCTTAGGGAACTGGATGTCTGCGTGGCTGCAAGTCCAGTAAATAATTAGTTTATGTTTGTGCTGGAACCAGAACCTGAAAGATACATTAAAATGTCACAAACCATCAGTAAAAATTAGTTTGGTTCATTTAGCCGACCGCTTATAGTTGAACAACTCTGACTCATAGGTTGGCAGGCTTTTTGTTACATTGTAGTTATTAAATATCTGAGCAGCAGGGATTCTCTTAGATGAGGTATCTATCTTGGAGACATATAAAAAAGCATATTCTTGAGGAATTGCCAAAGCAAGGACACCACAGATGCTGTTGTCTTTCGATTTATCCCTGGATAAATATTTCTGGCAAAGAAAAAAGTGCACATTTATGGCATATCAAAACCAGGAAAAGTGTACGCAGCAGAGAGATCTATTGCTGCAGTCCTGACTCTTGGTATAGTCCCAGATGGTAGAGTAGTATACCCCACCCCAGCTCAGGCTGGCCGCGGGATGGCCAGTCTGAGCGTGCCGCAACGCCAGGGACTCGATGCGATGACCCACGCCATTCATCCTTTTCTGACCCAGCCTTCAAAGTCCCAAAAACCAAAGACTAAAAAAACCAAAAAAAAAAAAATAGCAATATACAACAATACATACAAAAAAATAACAATATATACTCACCTACACAAAACCCCTAAACATAGGAAGGAGGAGGGGGAGGGGACTGCAGCAATGGAATCCCCCAACATCTACATTTATGGTAGGTACAAAGGTACAAACTGTACCTCTTCCTTTCGCTTGCAGTCCTGACTATTGGGTAGAGAATCCCAGCAGAGGAAAGGGAGGCTGAGGCTGGCAAATTAGTAGGAGCTGGTAGGATGCCTTGCAAAAAAGCAGTGGACAAAGCAGGCAAAGACTTAGAGTAGATAGGAAGAAACTTTGGTGGAGTGGTTTAGTGGAACAAATCGTTGTCTCTATGAGTGGTTCCATTCACTGCTTCGAAATACATCTGAATCATATGTCCATCCAGTTCTGTGTCTGGGGATCCATGATTCACATCTTCCAAGATCTGGGATCCTTCTCTAACTGCTCCTGAAGAAAGAGTGCTGCAGGAAAGCTTTGCTGGAAAGTTCTTGTCATTGCTTCAAAGGCATAATGATGTCATAGCTGTGTTGCTCCCCAATGATAAGAATGTGTCTCATTTGTGTTGTGTTGTCTGTTAGTTGAAACACTGCCTGAGAGAAAGCCCCTGAAGCAAACTGGACTGCTAACAAAAACACACATCTTGATATGTAGATATGTTGATATGTAGATGTTGTAGTCTACCAGCTGTCTTGTCTATTATCCACTTTCCATTTAGATGAGCTCCCCCTGAGATGAGCTCGCATCTATCGTGTCTGTCAATCTGACTTGGCCGGGGCCTCTGCAGTCCCAGTCCCTTGTTTGACATTCATTCCTGACCCCACAGAATTCCAAGAAGGTATTATTTGAATGACAGTTATCAAAGTGTCCAGTGTCTGTGTCCTGTGTCCATGTTTTTTGACATACCATTGCAGCTTCTCATATGCAGTTTTAGTATTGGGAAGCACCAGAATACAAGATGAACCCTAGAACTTGAAGGACTGTCCGGACAGTCAGCACAGGACTGATGAGATAGTTGATGGAAGTAGATGAAAGACTCTTTTGTTTGTTGTTTGTCCGGGGGTTAAAAAGGCTATTGTATTCAGTCTCACACCCAGAAAGCACCCAGAAAGAGAGTCTACTAGACTGGACTTTTTTTCACAGAATACCCCTAGGCATCTTAGCACTGCTATGACATATTCCAGATGCTGTAGAGATGTCTCCCTTTTCTTGCTTCAGAATCAGGTCGTCGTCCAAAGCAGGATAGAAAGTAGATTTAGATTGAAGCCTGAGCTAAGCTATCACTTATCACAGAACCATTGAATACTGAATACTCAGCGAGTAATAAGCCAAGGGGCAGCAGAGAAACTGAAAAAAAAATCTCCCAGTCGAAACCGCAGATACTTTCTGCCTGCTCTATGCCCCCCTAGACTGGACCTAGACTGACCACCCTAGATCAATGTCCACCCCTTTTCAGCAGCCAATTTCCTACTAAGGCTGCCTGCTACCTTAAAAATCTTTAACTATACTGCTAGTCTGCTCTGCATCATCTCCTCTTAGTGCTCCTTTGCTCCAACAGGCGTCCAAACAACACTCCACAACACAAAAACTACATCAAAAAGGGCTTAACTAAATCCTGAAAATAACAGGCCTTCCTTCAGTCCTATCATGTGGAAAAACAGCACTAGTAGCAGTGGTCCAAAATAGGCCTAGAACAGAATCAAAACCAACCAACACAGAATAACAACCCAACAGCCACTTGACCACACAGCAATCCCAAGACTCAATACCTTCCACCAGCACACCCAAATCACCTTCAGCTTTGAAAATCATCTTCACAGAGAATTCTGATATGAGGAGATAATTCCAAAGCAACCTGAAAATTAGAACTGAGCGAAGAAAGTAATTCCTTTATACACCCACTTACCCTTGAAGCACTTTATCCTATCCAAGGGGATTTCCTTTTTTTAAGATTTTTTACTTTTTTACCTTTTACACCTTTACACCTCTTTTTCCCTAGGACCCCCAAACAAAACCCTCTTAGCTTTAAAAACTAATACTTATGCAACTGGGGCTACCTATAGCCCCCTAACAGGAGCAAGGCAAGGAGGAGGCAGGAGGGGCCAAAGGCAAATCACACATCCAAACAGAGGGAACAGGACAACAGCTTACAGGAAGCCTGCTAGGAAAAACTAAATTCACAATTCCTGGAATTCCCTAAGCCTTTTCCCTATCCAAGCTCCCCCAACCCATTCCCTCCCTCAAGTGATGAAAAATCTGAAAAAATGAAAAAGGTGAGGAAAGGGTGTAGGAGATGAGCTGTAGGAGGAATAAGTAGTAGAGTAGAGCTTCTAAGGAGGAATCAGAAGACTCTGAATCACAGAAGACTCATCAAACTCCTGTAAACACTCCTGTTCCACCCTTCCCTCCTGTTTATCACCTCTTAAGAGGCAAGGCTCAGAACTATCTAACTCTTTCTGCTTTTAGGCTTCTTGTTTTTAAGTGTGCATATAGTTGCCAGAGCCCCACCCGCACTGAAGCGGCACAGGTCTAAAAGAAATGCTAGGAGAAGAAAAAGAAGCAGAGGGGAAGGAGAGAACCTAACTACCTTGGGAAGAGGGAAGAACAACTACCAGAAGAAGAGAGGAGCCTGGCCCTCCACAGAAGAGAGGGCACCTGGCACTCCTCTATCTGCCTGAGACTCCATGGAGACTCCTGGCAAAACCTCTGGCTCCACTGAGTTTACTAAAAGAACCGACGTCCGGGCTGACGCTCCTTCTCCCTAGGCTTCACTGTTTTGTCCTTGCGCCTCTTGAGCATCCGACGGCATATTATAATTGCAACCGCTTTCATATTGCTCCTCTAGCAATCTAGCCTCCTCTTACTTAATAGCCTTTAAATATCTAGCACAGTAATGACTGCAACACCAGCGGCTGCAGTGGTTTCCTGCCAACAAGGCCCTAACAACAATGTAATGTAATCCCTATATGTGTATACTTCCCACTGCTTCTACAGTTAAACACTTCAGTTATTCACTTTTAAATACTGAGGCAAGAAAAAAAAAAAAAAAAATAAACGGGTTACTTAGCCCCAACTCTTTTCGGTCTTGAACTCCCGTTTTCGAAAATCTCAGAACGCCAACCTGCACTCCAAAAATTGCTTCTGCATCGGGACCATGCGGCAAAACAGAAAAAAAAGACTGGGTCCGGCATGACATTTAGCCCCTCCAGTCGACTGGCGTCCAGGCGCCAGCGCGCCGACGTGCCAGCCTTATACTCTCTATGGTATTGACTGGGGGACCGCGGACTATACCCAATAGTCAGGACTGCAGCAATGGAAGATGAAGAACATCATCTTCTTCACATCTAGTAGTGGAGCCAGCCTACAGGCCATTTTCCGTTAATGCAAGTCTTTATGAATATTTCACCATTAGTATTTCTGTAAGAAGAAAATCAAGCAGTTAAGAAGTACGTGTAACAGATATGTTTTCCACTATGGAAAATAGAATACTATGAATTTAGCAGACATGTAGATATTAATTAACCATGCCATTTTAGCTTCTAAACGCTATGCCTGTCCCACATTCCATATTATAACTATGGTAATGTTGTTATAAATGCATTCCCTAGATAGCCTTTCTTAATTGACTTTCTTTCCACAGCTAGTGGCTCAAAATTAAAACATTACTTTGTTAGTGCCATTCATAGGACATCTGGCTTCAGTGAGGGCAGAGTCTGTAATATTACATTCACTTATTTAATTTATTTGCTGCTTTGCCCCTGCTGCCTGTCAGTCATCAGCCTCCTCTAAGCTAATCAAACCATCCATTCCCTTTTCTCTGATGGTGATTGTCAGCTGAGAAGGCCCATCATTTAGGTAGCTATCTGCAGTAGATCAAGGATTTTCTTATATTGCAACCCTGTGCCACCATGCACACTCATTTCTGCAAGGGAAAGGGGCATACAATGAGTGGTCTATGATGGATGTTCCCTTACTTCTGCAAGGGCCCCGCTCACCAACCTTGAAGCTCCAGAAAAATCACAGGTGTCCAGTGTGCCTCTGAGTGCATGCAAATGCCCCTACCCCTTGGGAGAAGTCAACAGGTCAGGCCCTTTCACCTCTCTCCCCTCCCCATCTGGATTCTTCACTAGCAGGGCCATTAATTGAACCCTGGTCACTTGGGTCACAGTTAGGACTCCATACCTCTTTGCTGCAGATGATGGTGATAACCTGTGATATTTCATGTATGGAACTGTCACTTTGCTTATTAGATATAAATCCTAAGGTATTCTTAAAAGAACAATTTGAACACATTACAGATTCATGAAATTGATATTGCACTTTGCCAGAATGACCTAACAGTTGACACTTTAAATGCATAAAAAAGCTATCTTTCCTCAAGGATGGTATTGGCATACCAGCGGTTATACATGTACAAAAGATTAATTTATAGTAGCTAACATGGAACCCATGCAGCCACCTTACAACAGACTATAATCCATTGCTGCAGTCTTTCGAAGCCTATCACACACATATTCAGGCCTACCACATTAGACAAAGGCACCAAAGGCAGTGGAGTCTTAATATTCTTAAAAAAAATTAATTTCCAGACTCATTAGACAAGATAATGACCAGTAATTCCTCCATGCTCAACTTAGTATTAACAAACCCTCTTATCACATCATAGATAACTATAGGACCCCGATGCCCATTTTGGCCAATACCTCCTACTTAACTAGTATGGAGTCCTTATGTATTAAGCTGAATACCATTCTCCTAGGCGACTTGAATTACCCCTTCATAAGCTCAGAAATGTATACATTCTTAAACATGTATGCATAGAGATTTCGGGCTTCTGCAATACAAAATCCTTGGACCAGTTAGTCCACACCCAAACTAGAGGTAAAAAAATCCTGGACTTGGTCCTTATCAACCAACATGGGACTGCTTTGTTCCCCACCAATTGCAACTTCCTCCCTGGTTAAATCAGACCACAAATCAATCACATTCATAGCAAAACTGAAGCCTGAAACATCTTCAAATACCTTGGCATTCAGCGCCTATGCTGAGTGATGACCTGGCTAAATCCAAAAGCCATTTCAACTTGGTGACCCAAATGCTTATGCAATATCCTTCACTGCCAAATTCTATGCACATATAAATAGCTGCATATACATATCTGACTCCCAAAGAAATAAATGTTGTTGTTGTCTTTCAGCTTTTCCCGGTTAGAGGTCGCCACAGCGGAACTCCAGTCCGCTAATGATTGGCAGTAGATTTTCACGAACGCTGAGGTGCCAGCTTGACGTTCAACCTTCAACAAAGGCATGCCCATTTACATGTCTTTTGAACGCCCACCCAACCGCAGGGAGGACATGCAGACTCCACACAGAAGGCACTCTCCGCACTCTAGCCTTGAATCGAATGGGAGAAACTCTTGCTGTGAGGCAACAATGCTACCGCTGCACCACCGCGGAAATACAATGCATATTTAAAAACTAAACTCCTGTGATATAAAACAAATATAAACAGGGTCTATCATAAAAGAAAAAAGTCATTGCACACAAAAATAAATCTACCTCTCAAGATACCAGAAAGACTCTTGTTTAACTAGACAAGGAACTCTGGACTCTGAGCAAATCGACCAAATCCAGATACAAGGTAAAAATAGACAACCAGGTGAATGATGACCACAAAGCCTTCTTTAATTATGCTAACAATCCCATAAACAATGCTCAGCACTGGCCAGAGGTAATAGCAAACAATTATCAAGAACTTGGACCCAGAGGATACAACTAGTGGACTAGCAGCCAACATCACTCCCCCTCTCCCCTCCAATATTTCCAACTCACATACCCACAACTAACACCCATTAAAAAAAAAATCTCCCAAGAACAAGTTATCAAGGTGCTATCTAAGGCCAAGTGCATTGTGTATATGGGATCAAATAACATATCTGGTCACATACTGGTCAGCCTGAAACCTGAGTATTCTGATCCCCTGCAGAAGCTATTCAACATTAGTAAAAAAACAGGTGTTGTGCCACACTAATGGAGGGCAACAACAATTATTTCCTTGCACAAAGGTGGGTCTTCAACAGACCCAGGTAATTAGAGACCAATAAGCCTAACCAGTTCCATCTGTAAGATTATGGAAATTATCATTATGAAATTAAGAAATAAGTGTTAAATTAAATTAACAACAGGTTACACAGACTAAGATACTATACAACTATATATTCATATTTACTGTAATGTTTATTGAAACAAGTTGATTAAGCACTACTGTCAAAATTTGTACATTTTCTTTATAACATGGATTGCTGTCAGATGCACTGCACTTCCTCAGATGATTCAAATTACAAAATGTCCACCACACAGTTCTTTACAGTCACTTTTATCTAGTTTTAAACTTCATCCTTGATGAAACATTCTTTTCCTGTATTGAACCATTCTTTGTCTGCATCCTTATCTCATCCACAAAAAACAAATTCCTCAGCAGGCCAAAATGTTCTTTCCTTGATAGGATAGTATGTAACCTTTTCTGCTGTGTTATAGCCATTTCCCTTTAGCAGGTTTATTCACTTGAATATCTGTATATATTCAACTGTTTATGATATTTCAACAAGCCTCTATTTTCAATGCCATTTGTTACAAAAACTTTCAGAAGTATAATTTTTTTTGTTCCACACAAGCACATTCTGTTAAGCTAATCATACTTGCTTACTGAATATTTATTTTCTGTACTTGCAGATGCTGTGTTACATGCTTTTTCTAAAAATATCACTGTTACTGTGATAGAAAGCAGTTTTACCAAACCTCTGTTACTGTGAAAGAAAACAGTTCTACTAAATTATATATATATTTTTCTATCAAATACATATTACTATGAGGGAAACCAGTTTTACTTTATATAATTCTATCAACAAGGATATAAGTAACCCAGAGACTCTTGATCCAATCCAGTTCAGATTCATTAAGGGCAGGTTCTGCTTTCTTATCCTGGTCGACTTTGAAATAGTTACTGAAGCAGCAGATGAGGGCAAAACATTGCACACAGCATATTGATTCATCACTATCCCACTCTCAGGTATTATAGATCAATACCTGTAAATAATTGGCTAGTAAATTGGCTCAGGAGTAGAACCTATGAAATTAGACTTTCACTATCAGTGTACCCCAGGGTTTAGTTCTTGGTTCACTCCTCTTTGGCATTTACATTTGTGAGGGCAGGTTTAACATTAAGGGCTGGTGGTTGACTGAGTTTGTCGATGACTGTAAAATCAGTGCCATCAAACTCCTCAGAGGATACTAAGATCTACCAAGAGGTTTTGTCCTCAACAAATAGCTGGTGTCAAAACCATAGTCTAAAACTAAATTGTATTGGTGCATAACTGTAACTTTGACAAGTATGAGTCCTTTATAGCTATCATATTGACAACACCCACCTGAGAATTGATCATTAGGGATCAGGGGACCAGATTGACAATAAACTGTCCTTTAATCACCATGTGTACACTGTTGTAAGGAAATCCTCTTTCATCACACAGCATACATCTAAAGGTACTGAGCCCTGATCCAGGTATATAATCATTTCACTACACATGACGCTCATTACGTCAAACACTGAGTTTAATGACCATTTTGGTATCCGCCTGTCCAAACACTTGTCACAACTGGAATGACCACAATACTTTTTCACTAAATAAATCAAGGGCCTAAATCCTTCTACAGACCATATTCTGTCAGCCATATTACACACATTCACAAGTCCAATGGTATCATAAAAACACACTCAATGGATCTCAATTACTTTTGCAAAATAAATTGATTATGTTGGAGAGATAGGTTTATATTACGGGGAATACCACTTTTAAGGAACCATCTTCCTCTTTTTACAAAGCAAATTGCTTCTCTTACTCTACTGAAATATATTTTGGACAAATGGATGGGGGAATATGCAAATGCCTAATCATATCCGTGTTTGGTTCATCTCTGGGTGATTTGTATGCAAAATATAAGGGCTAAAAACTACCATGGGAATGTAAAGTTACACTTCTTAAGATCCTGACAGGAAAATAGCCTGCTAAGTACCTAGGACAATATGAACCTATAAGCAAATTTAAATCCATCATGAAGGAGTTTTAACAGCTTGCATTTAGTACAAATCAAAGTAATCCTGTCAAAAGAGAAAAAGCACCAGGGTTTCAAAGACTGAAGGAAGCCAGTAACCTAGAGCATTGTGTTTCTAACTAAATGCAGAAAAAGTGCCCCATGTATTACATCTGGGATGGAGACACAAACTGCATTGTGAAAGAAAATTAATAGACTAAAAATAACAGTACTGAAATAGCATCCTTCACAGACATTTTGGTGAATAATAAACTAAATTACAGCAAAAAAACACTTGACAAGATTTGGAGACTACTTGGTGGTATGCACCACATGCCAGAATGTCTTGCAGGAGGCACAAAAGGGCCAGGCATTATGGAAACATCTAGAAGTGCAATGGCCAACTGCACCAGTGATCAGCAATGATCTGTTAGGAATGACATTGCTTTGGAAACAAAGTGTTGAAGTGCTGGGGCATCAGTGCTATAGTACAGAATGTATTAGGGCATGACAAAATACAAATTTGTTTCTATATATCTGCAGTATTTTTCTTTAAGTGTCAGCTAGTTTAAAAATATTACTTTGTTTGAGTGTGTGGTTTTCCATTAAATATCAACCCGACACACAAAATGGACTGCTTTCTGAATTCTGAGCTAAAATGACATTAGAAATGCTAGAAGTATGAGAGGGTAGTAAAGACAGTTTGCATGCAGTACTCATTTCTGATACACTCTCATACCACACTTTAAAAGGACTACTGCAGCAGAACCGACATTTTACAGAGTTAAAACTTCTTTGGCATATTTATAGCGTATTTGTCATTTGACATGAAAATAGAAAATTGTGTGAAAAATGTGAAACACATTCGAATGACTGAGGAGTCATAGTACTGTTCCTAACATGGCATTTGTGTACTGTACGCAGAGACAGCTGCTGTTAATTTCACACATGCAAATCTTGATAGACACAACTTTAAGTAAAATATTAAAATAAAAAAGAAATCATCTTCAAATGCTGTCACAGGCTCTCAGATGGAACAGTTGATTCTCATTAGAATAGTACACTTCCTGAACAGCTTCATTAGGGGTATATTCTGGAAAAGTATTATTAAGGCAACTCAGTGTATTTGGTATTAAAAACCTTGCTGCAATAACATGTATTCTGCATCTATACAGATATGAGTAGTCCAGCTCTACTCTTTGCAATATGGGCTTGCTTTGAAATATCCATTTCTATAGAAACAGATGATCAAGAAAGCACAGAACATACTAGGCAAAAATGATGCTGGATAAGGAGGTTAAGATTAGGGAGAAGGCATAAACTTCTGAAGCCATTCTCGGAAAAAAATTTGAAGATGGATAAAGGGAAATAAAGGGAAATACAACTTAAAGGAAATAATATTCTCAAAAATTGTTGTGGTATATGACTGAACTTAGTTTACTGTTGCTATCTTTCTTTTAGCTAGCTTTGCTTTAAGATGGGCTTCAGGCATGCACCCCAAAGCAGCTATGATGTTGGAGCAATTTTGCTGGACAATTTGTGTGATTCGTGAAAAACAAAAACCTCTTACTGCTGCATGTACTAAGTAATCCCAATCCATAATGGGCCTAATCACCTCCTTTAAAATTGAATACATTTTAATTAGTCATTGGTGGTATGGTGGTGGCCTGAAGATATGTAAATCATACGGCCATTGTAATCTGTTACCCTGCCATTATTGTACAGTACCATTGTGTGAAATACATGAATGCCTGTTGCCAAGGGTCCTCCTCTCACCTCCCCAAAGTGTCTGCTAATGTTTATTGTCCAGAATCTCACAGCTCACCACTGTGTGATGTAACTCTCATTGCTCAGATGACTGCCCACACTACTTCCATAAGGGTTTAGCTTTCACTGTCCCAGGGAATCTCTTCATCTTCCTAAAGGCTATTGTAACGCTTATTGTTTACTGAAACCAAACCCACATCACCTATGTTAATTCAACTTGTAATCACCATTTATAGGGATCAGCCACCTCCCCACTGTGTGGTACAATACCCAAAGTCTAAGGAAACTCCTCAGATCCATAATGTTATGTGCCATACATGCATCTCAGTTTATTCTCCCATCTCCCTGTTAAATGTAATGTTTGCTGACTTGGGCACCTATTCTTGCAGTCCTAATATGTATCATAATGCTTGTTGTCCAGGGAAACATTCCCTCCTACCCCATTTCCATGTTGAAGGGCTTAGTCTCTAGAGAAACCTCACAAGTATCCTTATGTAGTGCTGAATGCATTATTCTCCCTTACTTTGGTACACCAAATTTACACATGGCATACCAGATTATTGAACATGTCACATTAACAGCATATCTGCATGTACATTACATGCTTTCAGGTAACAGTGCCATCGTCCACCTGGTGCTACTTGGTGGCATGCAACACATGCCAGGATGTCTTGTAGGAGGCTCACAAGGGCCAGGCATTATGGAAGCATCTAGAAGTGCAATAGCCAATTGCACCAATGATCAGCAATGATCTGTTAGAAAGGGCATTGCTTTGGAGAAAAGTCTTGAGGAGCTGGGGTGGCAGTGCCAATCTGTATCCCACAATATTATGGGCTGCAACTACACCCTGCAACATAGGCTTCACAGTTTCAAGAATCAAGCAGATTCAATTTATAACATCACAAAAGGATCAGTAATATTCCTGTGCACCATCACTTCTGGCACAACATAAATTGGTCAAAATTCCTTGGTGTGCATTACTGATATAAACTGTACTATTACTCTGCCAGCACTATATCATGGCATCCCACATAACTCCTTACACCAATTCATGTTATGCTATTTAATTTTATGAATTCTCATCGATACATCAGAAGTTGCTTTGTACAAAAGATCCTGTCTGGGGTATACTGCACTACTTGGAGTTGCCTGAAGTTCATATCAGATAGTTCTAGATAAAGGTCATTTGAGAAATTCAGCCAAGAGGATACCAATGTATGGATGACTGTCACAAGATCCTTTGATGGTAAAACATATTTAATACAACTGATACTTCTCAGATAAAAGCAGGATTTTTTTTGATCACTTCTGACACCTGGTTCTTAATTATAGGACAACCATTAGGTAAGACTCGAAGATTTGATGCCTTCAGCATCAGTTCCACCTCTTTTCTGTTATAAACATCCAAAACAGCAAATATAAGTCTCCTCACCAAAGGTTGATCTGCTAAAACACAAGAATACTTCAAATGAAAGAAATAGCAGCAACCACCACTCAGATTCCTTATTTAATACCAGTAAAAATGATAAAATAACAGCAATAAGTACAAACGATGAGCACTTTCCGGCTGTGCCCTTCTTCAGATAAAAAACATTCATTAGAACAATTGTTTTAAAACAGAGCGGCAACCAATCAGGTCCTAGTATTGAACCCGCCGTTTTTTAAGAGCGTGTTTTAAAGGAACTACCTCATTTAATCCAGGGTATCTGTGTGCTGTCAATTCAACTATCCATCTAGTTTCTTCCAGTTCTGTATAATTTCTTATGTCACCACCTCTATGCCTCTTTCTTAAATTCCAAATAGCCTTGAACTTAAAATAATGTCCCTCATTATTGAAAATATGCCTAAATAAGGCATTATGTTCATTCCATTTTCTTATGGCAGACAAACGATTTAAAATCCTAATCTTAAATTTACAATTCATCTTGCCTACATAATAACAAATGCACATTTGGCATGTTGCAAGGTATACCAGATTATAAGTGTTGCAATTCACTCTTGCCCTAAAATGATATTCCCTGTCTGTAACTGGGTGTTTAAAAGTAGCATTTTTATCTATACTGTTGCATGCTTTGCAAGTCTCACAAGGTCTAGTCCCCTTACTAACTATTGCCTGCTTGAATACTTTCTTTCCTTCATGACTTAAAATGCCCTTTAAGTTCTTATTCTTCCTGAACCCAAAGGACGGTTGATCTGCCAATATCCTTCTCAATTTATCATCTGCCAATAAAATTTTCCAGTTGCGTCTGATTTCACACACTCCATGAATACTGTTACTGTACGTGAGCATGAGTCTGAGTGTTCTATCATTTCAATCCTATTGTTGCCCACAGACCCAACAACAGAGGCGTAGATAACATCTTGCCTTTGGATTTGGGGGCTAGACCTAAGGTTTTGATTAATGATAAAAGCAATGGGTGTTTTTTTGCCCAGTTACCGGCTCCGGTATATAAGAAAGGCGAGTGGAAGTGCTCGCACACTGATAACAGAGTGGTGAAGAGAAGGAGAATGTCAGATTGACTGGTGAAGGCATTGTTTTTAATTTGTGACATAAGAAATGATACAGAATTGGAAGAAACTAGAAGGATAGTTGAATTGGCACACAGATACCCTGGATTAAATGAGGTAGTCCCTTTAAAACCCGCCCTTAAAAAATGGCGGGTTCAGTACTAGGACCTGATTGGTTGCCTCTCTATTTTAAAACAATTGTTCTAATGAATGTTTTTTATCTGAAGAAGGGCACAGCCGGAAAGTGCTCATCGTTTGTACTTATTGCTGTTATTTTATAATTTTTAATGGTATTAAATAAGGAATCTGAGTGGTGGTTGCTGCTATTTCTTCTGTTATAAACATGATAGTCCTTATGATAGGGAAGGTAGGCTAGCAAAGTGTTACATGCTCACTCATCCTTTCTGTTTTATAGGGTTAAGTTTCAGTTGATTTTCCTGTGTTCTGGTGTTAATGGATCCCAGATAGTGTTCATCGATGATAGTGTAGACATTTGTTTCAGAGGAACAAAGGGCAATTGGCTATCATCACACTGCTATATCATCTCCGTCCACTAATTCATATAACAGAGTAGCATATACACTAAAAATGCAGCAGTCTTAAAATTAAGCCTTGTGGGATTCCATTTACTGGGGATAAATCCCTGAAGACTGTAAATCACAGGTCATACTTTAGAATACTCAAAAAGGGAGGAGACAAACCAGTTCATGACAGAACATGAAATTCTGCAAATCAGTTCATAACTGATGCAGAAGGATGTCAGAGATATAGAGGAGGATGAAATCAGAATCATTTGCTCCTTTTTCACCATAAAGCATGCAATTAAACAAGCCTAGTAGGGCTGCTGCAGTGACATACTCAGAAGCTAAATGATGTGACTCTCAGAGATCAGGTGATTTCAACAAGGACTCAGTGAATGCACACAACTTTTCTTTTTCAGTCAATAAATTATGCATGATACATTGGTAATTCTTCATCTTATGAGGGTTTCAGAGATGGTTTCTTCAAAATGGGGGTTTTCTTTAATTCAAATGGAGAAAAAAAAGAGAGGATCTCTTGTTTGGGAAGACTTTATTGGTCATAGAAGATAATATCTTAAAAATGTGGCAAGAGTGTAATCCAATCTAAACATTTTGTATTTTAAACATTTAGCCAAGTCTATGACCTCTAGATAATCTACAGAGAGTCATCCCATCTTCAAGGTAGAGAATCAAAAAAGAGGTCATTGCAAGGCTTACAAAGAGTTTTTAGAGAGTTGATTAACTCATACCATTACCTTTATCTGCTTAAAATGAGCAACATCTTCACAATCTATCATAGAAGATTTTTTCCTGGTTATCAGACAGGTTTGTCTATATGGCTTATCAGCAACCTGGAAAATTATATTTGGTTGTTGAGAGGAACACTAACTTCTTATAGAAATTAGCAGTAATCCAATGTGTTTGTCCACAAGAAGGATACGAGAATGTGTATGACATCTGCCCATGCTTTACAGAGCCCTCCTAAGATCACAAAGTTAATCATTGCAGGGTCAAGATGTACATAAAGTGGGAAGACAGAATCAATTTCCCTGACAGTCACCTTATTACAGGCATCTAGGAGGTCAACGAGATTCTTCTTGGTTGGCTTGAATAAAAGCTGGACAAGTACAAGAATAAACTAAAATCTGTATTGTTTTAATTTCTTTAGAACACCAGATGAGAACCTGAGGACCTAAGAATGGAGAGCTTCATGGGGAAATGAACAAAGTCATGGTCTGCCCAAATGGCTATACCACCAAGTCAAGGTATTCATAGCAAGCTGGTAGATAAAGTGATTGTCCTGATGTTCTCTGATATGTTGCAGTGGAAATCATCTGAATAAATTGAGATGCTTCTACAATAAAAGCAAAGTATTCCTACACAGCAGTCACTGACTTGACATTGGTTCAAACATTTAGATCCCCCAAAACTAGGGGATCAAAAAACTTACTGATATGTACTAAATGAGACAATCTATCCCTGCCAAAAGATTATATTCTGACATGTGGGCTTTCCAGTTTACATGAAAACTTCAAGAGATTGCCTTTATCATAAAGCAACTGTACTCTGATCGTACTCTGCCTAATGCACCGAATAATGGACACCCCCAGTAATATCATAGCTGCTAGGTGAGGCAAAAAGTCATCAAGCCAATTATGTACTAAAAATAGAAGGCCTACTGTAATCAGTAAGCCCGAAACAATGGCAGACGTAATGAACCAGACTATGCATTACAATACTTAACTCAGTATGGAGCCAAAAGGAGCACTGGCCTTTCTCCAAGCGTCTGTTAAGATGTCGTCTCCCTGGGTATTTCTCTAAGGAAGGGATTACCATAGTCATCAGGACATTTCATTTTGGGGTAGCATCTGATAATACCAAAAACTTCACTTGTTCTTACAAATTCACTTCTGATACAACAGTCACAATTATTCAACCTGCATGTCAGATAGTCTGAAGGGCTGGGTCAACTAGGACTCCTAAAACTTGGCAGTACAAAGACATAATTAAGCTACATAGTTTGTCTTGCAGCAACCCTCCCTTCAGGAAAAATAACACACATATTTACTTTAAAAAACTCTTATGTATTTATTCATTCTTTGATGGAGGAGTGCCCTTGCTGTTAAAGGTATGACATTTCACACGACATAGGTAAAACATTTAATGGTGTCCACTACCTAGATGAAGAGTTGATCATAAAGACGTACTGAGTAACAGAAGAATAAAACTAGCAACTGTTATAACAGGTGCACATCTGTATTTGGAGAGGCACTAGTCTGTCTAATGCTTCAACTATTTTTTTTCAGTACAGAACATAAGTTTTATGTATCATTGTTATATACTGAGCTTTGAAGCAAAGCTGACAAATGCAGATGTGAGAGATGGTTACAGAGCAAGTAAGTTGACAGACTGATACTGCCTTAAAATACTTTCTTCACATACCATTTTTCACTGCAGGATAAACACTACAGAAGTAGAAAATTAGAGGAGAGGCAGACCTATTGCTAAAAAACGAACTCAAGCAAGAACAAAAGAAACCTTCCTGAAATAAAGACAGCTCTTACTGGTAACTTTGTACCCATATTGTAATTGTGATACCTGTAATTACAAAGTCTCACAACTATGAGAAAAGACAAATCAGTTAAGAATAGAATCAATGTTGGAACTTTATATATAGAGCTAATAAAGTGTTTTTGTGGTGATTGGGGGGTTCTTTGCCCCCTGCTTCTAACATATATTGACTTCAAGACTGTTGTTCCTTGGAGTAAGGGGAATTATCTTAGGCACTCAGTTTTGACTTACTTTATATATATAGTAAAACTCTAGTTTTTGGAAAATTAGTCTTGCTGTTCCAATGATCACAGTTGTGGAGTTGTGGTCCATACACTTTTATTGGGAACCTGGAAACAATGGAGCTTTCTGGAAGAAAATCAACAGTTTAGCCAGAAGGGGGGAAACAGATCTAAAGTACTTCCTCAAATCTAAATGGTGAATACTGTTTCAGATAGAAAGGTTGCCAACGTATTTATCTAGCTATTTGTCTATCAGCTCAATTGTTCTAGTCAATGTCGCCACCCACACATCTTGAACTTATACTGAGTCCACAGTAGTCCCAGATTGAAGAAAGGAGAAATCTGCCAAATGAAAGGAAGCACTGCCAGCAATGATTTCCTGTGGAAAACACCAATCGACATTACATTCCTCTGCATCTTTTTTTTTCAGGTAACTGATGGTTGAGGAATTGCACCTTGATCACCTGTAGAGGAGCCGTGTGTGTGGGTGTGTTTATGTATATTTGTGTGCATAGTGCATGTTAGTGCACATTTATGTGGCTACTTTCCACATTTTAGGTCTGCAGATTAGCTTTGCTTAAAGTACTGACTTGCTTTTTTAAATGAAGGTCCAAAAAAAAAAAGAAGAAAAAAAAAATATATATATATATGATAAATAGATGTATAGATAGAGAGAAATATAATTATATTTAGACCCCAGCACCATTGACTCATTAAAATTAAAATGATTCATTTCTTATCCATCAGTTGACCTCTCAGGGCAGTTAATGTACACTTAAACCTCTGACAAAGATACAGAACAGACTGTGCATCTTTACTCTGATTTATACATTATCAAAAATTATAATGACAATTTGCATAGACACCACATTGCAGGTATTCCCCAGAAATGACTATTAATTCACTGCCATGTGTGTCTTTCTTCAAGAATCTTGCTAGCATAGATGTGAAGCATTTGGTAGAAATGTACTTGTAAAAAGACGGCATAATGCCAAAAGTAACACTGAATATTTAATGCAGCCTTACAAGCATACAAAGGAAAATATTTTCCACCTCTTTTTCAAATGCTGCTGGTAAAACACAACAGAATGTGCTTCTTTCAAATTCTAGAAATTACAGGAAACAGGCAGAATGCAAAGGTATGCTGCAGCAGATTAACATGAAATCATCACTACAGGTTAAAGGAAACGTAGCTTCAATAAAGGATCCTTATGCAAGTTTGGTGAGAGCAGAACAGCTGAATAAAAGCTCAGTTACATAAGGAATAATATTACAAGTGGCAAAGAAATGCAGAAATAAAGCTCTGTAGCCTTCAGAAACTTAAAAAGAAAATCAGATGTCATTAAGGACTGTTCAGGTTAGCCAGTGAATGTGATTTCTAAGTCAATGTTGAGATCTAAGTATTCATCTTCCTATAATGCAGTAATACTCATTTAGACTGTCTCATGTATATCACTTAATTCTTCTTCTGCATTTAAATGTATTCCTTAGGAAGGCTATTCTTAATTCACATGTCAAAAATACTTTTTTAAAAAAATTTTCTCATGTTGCTTCTGAGGAAGCTTGTCTAGATCTTCTTGAATTTTTCTCTTTTATTTGAAGGGCACTGTTTTAACAGCAGGGACATTACTTTTCAGTTATTAAAAATTAAATTCCACTTCCAGAAGCTGAATTTCTGAAAAGCGTACCTGTGATTAGGTTTAATGTCTATGTATTTCCAATGTTCCATTATAACTTTAATTATATCTATAATACCTACCTATGCATACATATTATAAAATTCACTGATGATACCACAGTTGTGGGTCTCATTAGTGGTAGCGATGAACATAACTACAGGGATGAGGTGAACACTCGTGATTGCCTGGTGTGACAGGAACAATCTGGACCTGAATGTTAATAAGACCAAAGAAATGATTATGGACTTCAGGAGAAAGACAACAGTTCACCAAGCACTTCCTATCAAAGGTGAGGTAGTAGAGAAAGTCAAAACAACCAAGTTCCAGGGCCTTCACATCTCTGATTACCTATCCTGGGCTGTTAACACCTCTGATGACCTCTCCTGGGCTGTTAACACCAACCATATAAGAAGGCTCAACAGAGGCTTTACCTCCTAAAAAAGCTCAAAAAGGCCAGGCTCCCACTGTCTGCTCTTACCACTTTTTACAGGGGAGCTATTGAGAGCATCCTCACTAGCAACTTCATAGCATGGTTTGGCAACTGCACAGTTGCCGAGAAGAAGAAATTACTGAGAGTGGTGAGGGTGGCTGAGAAAATCTTGAGCACAAACCTCCCTTCTATTCAGGAGCTTTTTTTTTTTTTTTTTACAAGAGCAAGAAAGAGAACATGCGCAATGCTAGCTGATTTGACCCATCCAGCCCACAACTGGTTCTCACAACCTGCTTCTGGAAGGAGGTACCGCAGCTTCCCCTGTAGGACTACCAGATTCAGGAACAGTTTGTATCCTACAGCTGTGAGACTCGTTAACGCAGACATCAACCACAATACCTGATACACTGAAGCTTCTTTTTTTTCATTTAATCCTGCTGCTCTGAGCAATTACTGCCAGTATTACTATTATGCAATATGATGGCTATACTGAGTCACGTCTAAGGTTAACAAGTGCAATACGGTAACTAAACAGCTGGTATTCAGTATTCTCTATTTATTCTCTATCTTAACGGTGAAGGGATTTGGTGGTGGGTATTTATTTATTATTCATGATTGGATAATGGGTTATTGAGTGCATTTATGTAATGTGAACTACCTCTTGCATGTCATACATGTTACTTTCTTTCTTATGTTATTCTCTGATACCGCTGTATGTATATTATTTGCATCACATTTCTCTCGTGAGCTGACATTTGTAATTTTGTTTTGACTGCACTTGTGTGGTCCTAAATGACAATAAAGTTTATTTGAATCTTTGAATATGCACCCAGATCTGCTCTGAGTTACAGCACAAAGGCATGAAAATTACAGAACCAACTGATATTGCCAACATTCTGGCAGATCGGTTCAGTGCTAACTTTACTCCCCTCTCACCTCCTAAAGGGCCCATATCTATACAGAAAGAATGCAAAATCCCTGTAATCACAACTACGCAGGTAAAATCTGTACTCTCTAAAGCCAAAAACACAGCATCCATGGGACCGGACAACATCCCAGGCTGCGTTTTACACGGACTTCAGAACGAACTGGCTCCCCACTTAAGTACCATGTTCAATAATAGCCTCACATCAGGCTTTCTGCCCACTGAATGGCACACAGCAACAGTTATCCCACTCCACAAAGGGGGAGCCACCACTGATCCCGGGAACTATTGACCTATTAGCCTGATGAGCCTGGTCTGCAAGGCCTTGGAACTTATCATCATGGAACTCATAAACAAAGACATTGGTAAACTCCAAACTCTGGATCCCACCCAGTTCCGATTTGTGAAAGGCAGATCATGCCTCCTGAACCTGATTGACTTCTTTGAGGCAGTCACCAAAGCCAAGGATGAAGGTAAGGTGGTTCACACAGCCTATCTTGACCTCGCCAAGGCTTTCGACACCATCCCCCATTCTGGAATTATAGCTAAACTCACTAAACTAGGTATAAATTCCAACATCACAAGATGGGTTGCCAACTGGCTCACTGACAGAACCCACACTGCAAAAGTTGCAGACTCCAAATCTGACCTCAAGGCAGTGACAACAAGTGGAGTGCCACAGGGTTCCGTCCTGGGACCTCTCCTGTTTGGTATCTACTTCTCTAAAGTACAGGCTAACACAGAAGGCCTCTGGCTGACAAAGTTCACAGATGACTGCAAACTAGGAGCCATAGTCAAGTCCCCAAATGATGTGGACATCCTACAGAAGGGCCTCACTGAGACAGATGCCTGGTGTCAGAGCCATGGCCTCAAGCTCAATGCCAAAAAGTGCAGTGTCATCCCCTTTGGTAAAACCTCTGTACCCATGAACTACCACATAGGCAGCAATCTACTTAACACTGAATGCGTGATAAGAGACCTTGGGACCCAGGTGGACAGTAGTCTTTCCTTTGATAGTCACATCACCACAGTAGTCAGGAAGTCCTTCTACGTGGCACACCTCATCATAAAAGGGTTCTCATCCAGGAAAAAAGAGGTCATTGTTCCCCTCTACTCATCACTCATTAGACCCATTATAGAGTACAACACCCCTTTTGGAATGTACCTCACAAGACATCTGCCGCAGCTGGAAAGGCCACAGAAGTACCTCACAAAGAGGATTACTGGCCTCAAACAAATGCCCTATACTGACCACCTCAAAAAACTCCAGCTTTACTCCATAGCATATCGCCTACTCAGAGGTGATCTCTGCCTAACATATAAAGCTATATCAAACCCAGAGCTGTTGGAAATGCTACACCTAAAGAAATCCCAATCCCTCCAAGCTACATGCTCTAGGGACCTAAACCTTGTCACCGCAATATACAGGACACAGTGGAGGGATAGATTCCTGTCCCAGAGACTTCCTATACTCTGGAACAAGCTACCCATCTATGTCAAGCAAAGTTCTTCATTAGCACTCTTCAAAAAAATCCACCCCGGAGATCACTTCTTTGTCTCTGCTGGACAGTGGCACAGGAAAATAACTTTCTTGGGTCGCATAAGCTATGGTACCTTGCTGGCTAGGCTTACATAGGCCCTTGGGCCGATAGTGTATTACCTACCTATGAACCTGTGTGTGTGTATGAACAGTATAAAAATAGTTCTTAAGGACAGTGCATTCAATAAAGCAAACTGGAAGTTTATTCAGGTAATAAAGTAAGTAATACAAGTTATTGTAAATGAGTACAGTAACCTGAAGTGTCAAATTCCATGAAATCCTATTGCTTTTTTTCGATTATTCAGATATACAAAACTCAAAACTTACAGTGCCTCCCCACAAAAAATGAAAAAACAGTGTACTAGTCTTTGTTGACTGTGTTGTAATGCATGAGCATTTCTGTTTTACCCCCACCTTACCTTATTTCCTCTACAGTATATATACTGAGTTTCTCTAGTCTATATCACCCACCTGATAGAGCTACTGCTGTGGTCAACGTACATCATGTACCTCTATCTTTTGAATTGCTTCTATTTTGCTCATAGCTACACAACTGGAACCTCCAAGAACTGGACACAATTCTCCCAACTACATAATAATTACAATATATGATATATGAACATCACAAATATTATGGCAATCTTTTATGACTGGACACTACAAGGACCTATACAATTCTTATTAGTACATCCCTTCTCGCTTGGGTATACTTTCTAAGCAGTTATGTTTTGCAAATACATTATTTTGCAGCAGATGTCTAAAAGGACCTTATTTGTCTATTCATTTCTGATCTAATTTGCATATCATTTTAGTTGGAAAACTTCTGTTCATCTGCAAAGAAACATGCTTTTCTTTATATTTACCATCATTCCACCCAGCAATTCATTTTCTGACACATGCTTCATCACACTTAGGAATATGTATCTAGCCAGACACTTACGGGGCATGCATACTCATCCTAGGAAGCACCCAAACTTTGAACCAAACTACACAGATAATCTAGTTCTTTGAGACTGCAATCTAACTCCACCCTTATCACCTATTAATAGGGCTGAAATGAACACTTCAGCCATCCTGCAGAAATATAAAACCCAGTGGGTCGTCTGGATTCATCCAAATTAAAAATTATCGCTACTCTTGATCTTCAAGATTTTGATCTGCTTTTGCCTCTAAAGACTGTAGAGCAAAATGCCTAATTTAGAAAGACCACAAAGAAAAACTTGAATTCTCTCTTTACAGATCACTACATTACATATCATCAGGTGAAAGAATCAGTTCAGAATAACAAAAAATACTAAAATTCTTTACGGGACAAGCCCTAAGTATTCCCTATGTGAAGGTTTGTACGCCCCACACCTTTATTAATATTAATACCATAAGGTCAGACAGCACAAAAAGGAATAACGGGCTTCTGTGAAAATCCAAGTAGTCCTCCTTTTTGCAGGACTGGGTGATCTTGGAGTTAGAATACATTAGTAACTGAGTAGGGGATGCAGCTTAATATCAGGGTGCAAAGGGGCTTGCTCCCTCAAATAGTATATTTAGATGAAAAATAACTTTGGGCTTTTCCATTCAGTCTTTTTAGAGCTCTCATTATGCCACTTGACCTTTAGAGGTAAATGTATTTGAATCAAAGGGCTTAATCATATTTTTGGGTTACAGTCAAATTTACACCATTCAGTGAACAATGAGAGGCCCAGCTTTGCTACCTATCAAGACGTTACGGATAACTGTTTTTTAATTTGAGTAGTAAATGTAGGAGTGCCTCATTTTTTGCTATCTGTGTTCAGACTGTATTTCATGTGCTATGCCGAACTTCTTATAGATGGCTGTATATCTGTTGCCTAGGCTATGACCTTAAGACACATCCCTAATCCTTTTAGAATGCTGACTTGTCTTTAGTTTGTCTGGACTTTCTGAAATACATTACTATACTTTTCCAAGTTTGCTACATTGGTCATTCCATTAAAACATCCACTATGATAGGCCAACTGAGGATCAGTGCTACTGGGGAAATGGCACCCTACTGACTCCTTGGTATACCACAAATATTTCATTTTTTGGCAAATTTGTTGTGCCCACCGTCAGAAGTTCAGACCTGCATCCTTTTAAAACACATTTTAACACCTCTGTCCAAATGCATAGTAAGACCTCTTAAATAGGTCGTACACCGTGCTGTGGTATAATCTGCACACTAAAAACTGTTCATTAAAAACTATAAACGGCTAGATGAAGAAATATTTCCAGTATAAACTTAACTGCCAGATTCCTATCCATTAAATATGAGAACAGAAAAAGTTCTAAAATGTTCTACAGTCTTAAAATGTGAAGAACTCATTAGATACAAACTAGCTTTTCTCATTTCCACACTACTCATTATGGAGCATTTACCGAGTAATGCCCAGCATGAGTATTGTGTGAGTACATGGTGTACCACCTCTTGTAATAAGATGCCACTAGGTAATACCCAGCATGAATATTGTTGTGAGTACTTGGTGTACCACCTCTTGTAATAAGATGCCACTGGGTAATACCCAGCATGAATATTGTGTGAGTACATGGTGTACCACCTCTTGTAATAAGATGCCACTGGGTAATACCCAGCATGAATATTGTGTGAGTACATGGTGTACCACCTCTTGTAATAAGATGCCACTGGGTAATGCCCAGCATGAATATTGTGTGAGTACATGGTGTACCACCTCTTGTAATACGATGCCACTAGGTAATACCCAGCATGAATATTGTGTGAGTACATGGTGTACCACGTCTTGTAATAAGATGCCACTGGGTAATACCCAGCATGAATATTGTGTGACTACATGGTGTACCACCTCTTGTAATAAGATGCCACTTGGTAATGCCCAGCATGAATATTGTGTGAGTACTTGGTGTACCACCTCTTGTAATAAGATGCCACTTGGTAATGCCCAGCATGAATATTGTTGTGAGTACATGGTGTACCACCTCTTGTAATACGATGCCACTTGGTAATGCCCAGCATGAATATTGTGTGACTACATGGTGTACCACCTCTTGTAATAAGATGCCACTGGGTAATGCCCAGCATGAGTATTGTGTGAGTACATGGTGTACCACCTCTTGTAATACGATGCCACTGGGTAATGCCCAGCATGAATATTGTGTGAGTACATGGTGTACCACCTCTTGTAATACGATGCCACTGGGTAATGCCCAGCATGAATATTGTGTGACTACATGGTGTACCACCTCTTGTAATAAGATGCCACTTGGTAATGCCCAGCATGAATATTGTTGTGAGTACTTGGTGTACCACCTCTTGTAATAAGATGCCACTTGGTAATGCCCAGCATGAATATTGTTGTGAGTACTTGGTGTACCACCTCTTGTAATAAGATGCCATTGTAAAAGGTTTCTGTTTTCCAAGGTCCTCTCATGAGTGAATATAACCTAGGTGCCTGCAATTAGGGTGGCAAGCATAGCTTTATACACTTCTGGAACATGAGAATTGTGCATTAATTGTATGTCAGAAGCTATGGCCTCCTGAAAAGTGAGATTATACTCGCAAAGGTTAAGGATGGTATGCCTTTCTCAATATAATGTTACTGACTTCTCATAACCATTAAAAAAAAAAAAAAAAAAAAAAATATATATATATATATATATATATTATTGCTAATGGGTTCAATTTCATAACAGCTAAGCCACTGTTCCTAAAGAGTCCTGCATTTTGTGAATATACAAAACTAACAATAAGTTCAACAAACTAGATGCTTACATCACAAACTGCTGAGTACTTGGCGGAGAAGGTGCAGATTCTGGGTCTGAATTGAACCTCTGACTTTGGCTAAAGCTGGAACAGCGTGGTGAAGGAAGGGGTTTGTCTCCATCTGTGATGTGATGCAGGAGAATGTTGGTTCCTGTGGACTGGAGTGTTTCCGTTTTGGGACTAGGCTCTTCCTGCCATGCTTTGATGGCTGGGACTGGCTCTGTAGTAATTAAAAGAAAACACATGGCAGATCATAATGATATGTAGTCTAACAAAGAGTTTTGTTAAATAAAACTGTGTAAACAGCTTCTGTCTAATTAGATTAAGAAATATGATGTCAAATGTAAATCATATGACCACAGTACCAATGATTTCTCAAATATTTTATATGTTAACTGCACTAATTTGTGGAGCTTTTCTCCCCGGGCCGCCACTGAAAATGGGCTCCTGACCCAGTCGGACTTTTCCGGTCAACAAATGCCAAATAAATAAATGATGTCTTTTTGCCCAGTGCATTACCACATCTGCGAATACTTAACATTGCGAAATACAATTACAACTGATAGAAGAAAAATAAAGTATTTTATTTTATGAATTTATTGTTCGTTAACCATTTGGGAAGTTTAACTAGGCAGTTTCCTATTTTCTGGGAAGACCCAGGGAGAAAAGCTCCATTACAAAACAATTTATCATTGTAAGCCTAACATGACATTACATCATAGTGTACCAAGTGTTGAATATGATGACAGAGTAGAAATGAAGATCTATAAAATATTATCAGAAAATTTAGGAATATATTAATACTTTAAAACTAATACTTGATCTGTAAATATACAGCATCACAGATTTATTCCTTTGAACAATATGAAAATGGAAAATATTCTGCTTATTTAGGAAAATATTTCTTAACTTTTCTATAAATATTGTAGGAAACTGTGACAGAATGTTTCAAAACACCCCAGTAAGTTACAAAACTCAGAGAAATAGTTACATTTCTACAATGGAATATTTTTAAATGAAAACAAAGCTTTTTTTTACCACTGCAGGTTTTTGAGAAGGTGGCATTCCTGCAACACAAGGTCAGTGATATGTAAACTTAAAGACATATATAGATATAAAATTAAATACAAAAGACAATAATCAAACTGACCAACTCTGACAGCCCTGCAGTGGGGTTAATATGGCACTGAAAAAGGCCCACAAGTTCATCAAGAACTGCCTGTCATATGAGAAATGTCAGACTATGATGCTCCTCTGGTTATTGTCTATAAAACTTTATTGAATGCACTACTTACTGAACACCTCTTTGTCGAACTCTATTAAGCGAAATCTTATTGCGAATGATCGTTTTAGCAAAGTTTTTCCCAGGGGGAAAAAACAGTTGGCCAAGCCAGCAACCGCAACAAAAGAAACACTATTTAAAACCCACCCTAGTGGGGGGGGCTGCATCTCCCACACACTATCTAAATATACCAACTAACAATAAGTTCAGTGAAAAACAAACTAATTCTTACATCATCCCACTACAGTGGGGAAAAGGGCAAATCTCCAATGATGGCCCACTGTTTTTCCCCTGGGAAAACTTTGCTGAAATGATCATTCAACGGAATAAGATTTTGCTTAATAGAGTCTGATGAAGAGGTGTTCAGTAAGTCGTGCATTCGATAAACTGATAGGGACCCACTGGTTATTGTATGAACAGTAATTATTTCACAGGGTGAAAACATAAGACAGAGAAAACAGATGGAAAGTGGGAAGAAAGGAGAGAAATGAAAATCTGAAGATTGTTGGGTATAGAAACAATAGACAGTTGAAATAAAAAAGGATATAAAGAACAAACACAAGAAAGTGGAAACAGAAGAAAAGCAGGTAGTTGTGCATTTTATTTATTTTAATTCATCAGAACAATGTACTTTATCCATTAAGGATCAATTTAGGAATGTCCAAGTATCCAAGGGTAACATGAACAAGTATTCCTGTACAATATACATTCAATGTAAGCAAAAAGATTTCAGCTCAACAAAGGCAGAGCTGTGACATTAAAAGCATTAGTCACTTTTACATTTGAATATATCTAAAAAAAAAAAATATATATATATATATATATATATATATATATATATATATATATATATAAAACTTGCATATTATATTTTTTATAAACATTCTTTGCATTAGAGGACATGTCAGTTTAGTATGTAAACAAGAGGGGAAGTAAAAAGACAGTGTTGGATCTTATGATCCCACAAGTACAACTCCATTAAGACAGCAAATGGGTTTAATTTAGTTTTGAACATAGGTAGTGATATAAGGAGTCCAATCTCATTGGGAAGTTTGTTCCATCATTTATAAACACAGATAAGTAAGATATTGCCATGTTGATTATTTGATTTGCATATCTGGGGTATAGAGACACTGAATGATCTCAGAGTCCAAGTGGGATTCTGCCAAGTTAAAATTTAAGACAAAGTAATACAAATCTCTAAATATAGCAATATTTTTAGGCATGTTGAAAGCTGTCATGGGAAGCTGATGAATAAATTTAAGCCGAAATAGAATCAAAAGACTAAGGAGTGATGAATGTAAAGTTTACTTTTAGTGGCAAGTTTTGAAATTTTGCTTTAAACTGACTCAAACTTAGACAATGACTGGGTAGACAGATTTGTAAAGAGGTGCCTAGTATATGCTCATAGAAGAGGGGTAGGAACATTGACTGACTTTTTCATAACGTAATCTTTCTCTCGTCTATCCTATATATCAAGATCCAACAGAGAAAGCCCAATTTCTGATGAGTTTTTGTCTAACTATTTTTGTGCGAGTCTCAGCCATTGTGAAGAGTCCATGACTGTAAAAATATGACTACTTCTATACATGAGGAAAATGATGGCATCCTCCTAAACTGTGATAAATCACTGTAATTATTCTCTCACTTAAAATGCATACAGTTCAATTTGCTTGTGAGGAGGGAGAGTCTAGGCTCGGAAAACTATTTTTAAATGTTATTAAGTTGTAAGGATCATTGTGCTATTGTGAAAGAAGAGGCAGGACACAGGAGAGACGAACCATATTCATATCACATCAATAAAAAAAAAAAAGTTCTTGTGGTCTGGTAGTGACACCCAACTGATGTTCAGAGAAACTGGCAAAGGAGTGGAAAAACAAATACTGATGCAAAGACTAAGATCTCTTCTTCAAGAAACTCAAACTCAGACCGAGTACAAGGTACATATCCACTTAAAAAAGAGAGGATGGATAACTATATCAAATGCATTCAATAAGTACAGGAATGAAACTTTGACAATTTTTGTTGACTTTAGATTTTTACTAATGTTCTCTGTAGTAGTAAATATGGCAGTACCATGGCTTGAACAAAAGAGTGTCTGTGCTAAGACCAGAGATCAGTTTGGCAAGTATAACTTGTCGCATAATCTTAGAGATGGATGGAGAAGGGTGGTGATAAAGTAGTCGTCAAACTCTGTGGTTGTTGTGTAAGTAAATAACAATGGTCCCATTTTAAATATGAATGAGCTAACCTTCTGGAATGCTTCAAATGGTAAGTATAGAGACCAGTTTAATAATGATAGGAGCTGCTGCTTAATGAAAAGAAGGAAGAATATGTCTTGAAAGTAGATTATTGACCTTGTCATTTATTGTTTGTTGTGGTTTAAAAAATGTACAGTTTTGGGAGTAGCTGAATGGAGCTGCATGATATAACAAATGGCATCTGCTTGTTTTTGGTATTATCTAATCATAAAAAGTAAAAAATACATCGGCAATGCTTTGACAAGATATGTCAGGAAAAGGAATAGAGTAGAATATGTCAGAGGTTGTAGTTGTTATGATAGGCAGGAGAAACAGAGTATTTATTTTGCCTTTGTTCGCTGCTTTAGTCCCACTTGGCCAACATCATTTTTTTCAGGAGAAATAATGCCAAGGCACTGAGAACTTCCCTGTTTTCCCTGATAAATGCCATGAGATCTTTTACATCCACCTGAGCTACAATTGACATATGCAGGTGGGACCTCATCTGAAGGATGGTACACTTGGTATTGCAGCAACCCCTAATGGTGCACAGCAGTGTCAGTAATGGAAATAAATGCCATTACCTGAGGTGGGGATAGAACCCAAGGCCTTCTAATCTGTCAGCATCAAAGGCAAGTATACAACCTACTGAGCCACTGCCAGTGACTATTGCATAGAAACAAAGCATTACTGCTCATGTTTTGCAAGTGCTGCTTTGGTCTGGTAGAAGGATTCACAAAGTAACTGATGGTTATGGGCAGAATTGGTAGCAGAATACTTCCTTCATAACTGTTTGCAGCCCAACATTACATCTGTGATAAGAGGAGCAACTCATGTAAACCTCTGGGACTCTGCCTGCTTTTCAAAATGAATGAGTTTGTTCTGCACTTTGGAGGAGCTGGAACTGAAATAAATAGCAGCATCATCCAAATGAAGGTGACAGAGTTAGTACCAATCATTTAGTGTAAATTCACCATTAAATTTTGTGGGGTTTTGTCATACCTGGAATTAGTATAAGGTCTGTATGTGACAGTCCAGATGTGCTCATATACCTCTACAGTATTCCTGTATTTAGCACACATAAAAATTAC
Source organism: Protopterus annectens (assembly GCF_019279795.1). Taxonomy (NCBI): domain Eukaryota; kingdom Metazoa; phylum Chordata; order Ceratodontiformes; family Protopteridae; genus Protopterus; species Protopterus annectens. The sequence goes on along the minus strand of NC_056746.1, from coordinate 976,940,532 downwards.
CTAGCATTATAAATCCCATTCCTTACACTATTTAAAAACATCAGAGAAATGGAACTGAATCCCAATAAGATAAGTGCAGGTAACTGTCAGCATATGGCCGTTGGCAGGTGATTATGCTATCCTGCAATGAATTTTATTGCATTTCAAAATGTAAGGCTTTTGTTCATAGAAATTGGCACCCTGTAATACTTTCCAACTTCCAGTGAAATGTGAGTCAAAGTCTATGTGTTGTCATCCTTTAACCACTCTGTTAGATGATATGCATATGATAAATAATTTAAAAATGGACAATAGACAAGTAAAGAACTTATGCATCACAAATTATTTGCAATGAACTACTAAAGAAAAGCATCTTCCGTTTTAATGAACCATTCTGAATGTGCTGAACATCTTACAACTCCAAAAATGGAATACCGTCTGATAAAATGTGCTATTTAAAAGGTAACAGAATATAATAACGGTCTTCTTTGTATCAGTGTATTCTGCTTTAATGTGCCAATTGGCTAGGACATGGCTGAAGAGGGTGTGATGACCAGCTACTTACCCAGTTAAACTGAAATAAGTAAATAAATACAGCAGTGCACACATTTATTAATGGTCAGAGGAACAATAATTTTACTTGGCCAAATGTGACAGAAGTAAGTAATATAAAAATTTAGAGAAAGCTATCTGGAAAGGAAAACAAAGGATAGAATATCAGAATGGCTGCTTTCCTTCCTTAGCAGGCAAGATGGTGTGCTACGCATTGGTGTGATTCATGACATAAAGCAGTAATTCAGTATATAACTAATTTCAGTTGTTACTTTTTGTGAATTTGGAAGGGTTATAGGACAGCATTTTAAAACACTGTACAGAAATGTAAATATACACTTCACTAATGCCACTTGATGTCTGTAAACTCCAATATAAGAAAAATGCAAAAGAGATTCCTAAGAGAACTGTGAGAAGGTTGTTCACATCACAATCCTTCCCACCTCCCAGAGCTATTAAATTCTTCACTCAAGAATCTGTGACAAAGCCAAAAAATAATGGGTTCCAAAGCCCCCATTGTCAGGGACAATTTGGAAATATTGCTTTAATTCACTTGTTTTATATCAGTATGCATTTTTGAACAATAAAAAGCATGAAACTCTAATTTCTGGAATTACTGACCGACTGTGATCTCCAGAGATTTACTAGAAAAATCAAACATTTTGTAATGTAAAGGGAAAGATATGAGGTGAAATTAGAAATGTTCTGCAAAAATTAGTGTTGATAGGTTTGCCCCCCCTCCCAAAAATTAGCACCTAATTATGAAGAGTAGTAAGGTGCATCTGAGACTGGGGATTCCCTAATAAAGAGAACAATGTGACATCATTTACAAGCATGTAGAATGTGAAGAGAATATTAACTCGGGGACAACTGCTGACTGTCAAGTCAGTGTGCCATAAAGATAACTAGCAGTGGTCAGCAGCATGGCAGAGAGGGAAGAAGCCTTGACTGTTACCCATGGGAACCAGTATTCACTTAGACTTAGTCCCTGAAGCATCATCATTCGTGGGTGCTATTTTGCCAGCTCACATATCTCAGGGCAGAGGAAGAAATCTTTGTTGAAACTGCAGCCTCTGATGGAGACTGTGGATTCTAGACTTAAGTAGAAAAAAAGGGGAGTGCACTGTCAGACCACCCATGGACAAAGTTCACGCGGATGCTATTGTAATTTATGCATGGGAAGGGAATATGTGGAGGGCATAAACAAAAAAAATAAATCATCCCACAGCTGTCATGATGGCATAATTTTGGGCTACCCTGATTTTTCTGTGCCCACACCTCCTCGACTCTTTCAAAAGAAGGTTCCCAAAGGAGAAGCTCCCACCTGTTTTGATAGGGAGGTCAGGAGTTTGAATGCTGAAGATGAAGAAGTGGCTGTCGGAAATAAGAAATGGCAGACAACATTGTGTGTGTGTGTGTGGGGGGGGCAAAAAGGTTAAAAAAAAGAATAACAGGATATTTGTAGTTTTCCATATGAAAATTACTATGCCTAAACAATATTAACATAGCAGCAGGCAATGTAAATAAACTCACTAAATAAGTTTAATTGATGACCGTATAGTATACTGCAAAAAATCAATTATATTGATTGTGACATGGATGGTCTAGTACAGAACCAAAGAGAAGAGTGGCAGAATAAGATGAGGATTAGCTCTGAGACATTGCAAAGGAACTTCTTAATATGCATGTCTCACTGCGTCATGTGGATTTAGATGTGTTTACAGTCTGTACTGCTTTAAGGCAACAGTTTGTGTGGCCAAAAGCTATAGTACGACTGTCTGTTTTGTTTTAACCCTTAATGGAAATGGCTAGATTTAAAGTCCAAATACAGTTAAAGAAAAGAAAGGTAACATTTGTTTATGCTTGACCTTATATAATTACACACAAATACAATGAACTGGTGAGTTCTAACTTTTTAATGTTCAGTACAGTGAAGACTAATAGGCTGTTGAAGCAACTGCCAGAGAATTATATATCTATATTAACACCTTTATTAAATTATCACATAAGGCATACATTAACAAAAAAGAAAACAAGCCATTTTAACATTTTTCCCATTTTCATATATTATACATCACACATCTTTTCTTTGTAACTATCATTAGTCTATTATTACATAAAATGGCAAATTCCTGCCTTCCCTTAAACACAACAAAATGAAAACAAATGCCTTTTCCTATTTGCGTCATCCCAATTTTAAAGATAAAATTCTCTTGTTACATACTAGAAATTGCACACAATTTGATACTGGTAACATAAACGTACATTTCATGTGAAATTATTGTGTATGTTGCTGCATAGAGAGTGCATATTTGACACATTTGAACATGTGAATATTCTATTTATACTATATTTCTAGCCGTTCTTCTAATATTCAGTACTTAAAATAGTACATAAAGTATAAAAGTCTTGTTTTACAGTTTTCAGTATAAAAGAACTTCAGGTACAAGACTTTAGTCAAAGGAGCCTGACGATTTAATATTAATATCCTGTATGTAATTACGGCATTTTAGGACTTCCCTTGCCTTCACACATTACACCTCTTCTTTGCTATGAATATTGACCTCAAGTGCTAGAAACAAAAAAAAAATGTGTAGGTGTTAAGGTTCATTTTTCTGCTACTAATGTCTCTGCATCACTGCCCAGAAATGGTATACACTAGAAAGAACCTGCTGCAAATGTGTGGGTGGGAGACGAGTGGGTAAAAGAAGAGAGAGAGAGAGAGAATTGAAATCCACAGTGTACTCACCATCACAATCTCTCTGCTGATGCATGGATTTGAAATCAATAATGGGAAAAATGAAGTGGCAATGTTCTAATAAAATAGAGAGACATGGAATGCAATGAAAGTAATAAGCATGTAACACATAGTAAAGATATGCATACATTATACCTCACAGACCAAGAATGATAACATATGCAAGTAATGGGTAAAATGTCATAAACATGAACAATTTTGTTTCATTTTATGCATTTAAGTAGCAAAGAGAGCAAATTAGTTGTGCTAGGCATACTTCTCCTAATTTTTTTCTGCAGCGCAGCTGAAGCATAGAAGGCTAACATTTTTCCTAACAGAATCATTTCATCAGGAATGCATACTTTATTATTTAGATTTGATTGCAAGCCATTAGCGCTCCTCATTCTATGTACACTAAAGCTGTATTACAAAAGCTTACCTCCTGCATTTGCCTCATCATTCGGTCCTCCTCCACGACTGACCTGAGAGACAGGATCCTTGCATCCCTGTACCTGTGACCGGTCTTCCTGGTTTGGCAAAAATGAAGAACACAAATCAACTTCAAGGGCCTGTAGTTTCAGAAATGAGCTCTGAAGGCAAAAGCAGAACATGATGGCACAAACAGATTTTTCTATTCCACTGCTCCCTGCCGTTCTTTTATTTGCAATTCTAATACAGACACAAACCCAGCAGCAAAATAAACCTCAGAATGTAAGGCATTCGACACATATCCTATGAGCATCTTATCCATGTGCATCTTGACATTCTGCAGCTACATGAATTCTAATTTATATGGATTATTCATGGCACGTGGGAACACTGATGTCGTCAGCAAAATGTAATTGCTTTTATGCAGCCAATCTAAGTACAGGATCTGCAGTCTGCTACTACAGAAAGCGTTGCCTCTGAAAATACTTCATTCACTGCACTGACATCAGTATCCGATGACAGCACTCCCATCCCCCTTCCACACCATTCATAAAAACTCCTTGCAGATGTGACACATGAGGAGATCCAGGTACAATTACATAATGCTTAGGGGTCTTGTAACCACTTACTTCATTAAGAGGGTTGCTGTTTGTTTCTGTTCTTTGTCTTGCAGTAGATCATTACTGAATATCATTTGTCCTCTCAAAATGGTTGGATCCCCTTTGCCCACTGTATGTTACTGCACAAAGGATTTTGCATGGAAATCTTAATATGATACAGAGTTCTCTGCTTCTGTCAAATATTCTGTACAATATATTCAGCTCATGAATCCCCAAGAAGCATCTTTTTTTCAGAATTAGGGATGTAGAAACCCCATACATGAGCTAAATAGGTTGGATGAGTCACTGCTGACTCGTTGTTTGCTCAATTACCCTACCTCTTGGGAATAACAGACTGTCCTAGAACACCCATGTAAAACGTACACTGCTGCACGTCCACTGTTTATGATGCTAACACATACGCATTTCAGTCTATTCCAGAAAGGAAAAGTGAATATATTTGCTGCATGTATGCTTTTAAGATCTGTGAAATATAACAGCTGCTTTCGGTGTCCAAACAGTATTTTAAGACATTATTTTCTTGCAATATTTAAATATTTATGTTCAGTGTAAATTAATTGTGGGAGTTGCATTTTGGAATAACGCAGGTACTCAGATATTTTGCCATCTTAACCAATATTTCTTTTCAGATGGAATCTGTTATTTAGCCTATACTATTAAAATTTGTCTGCTTCTCTAAAACACCTATCATTCACAGATTCATATTTGGAAAAAAAAATAATATGGATGCCTGTGGATGTTTGTGTGCATATGTCTGTGTGTTATCTGTTTAATTCAGCTAGATATCTGAGTATTTGTGCACATATGTGGTCATAGTTGCACCATTTTGTAAAAATAAATTGAACAGTCTGCCTGGGGGGGGGGGGGGGGGGCACAATGGTCCATTTTCATTATGCATTAACATTTTTAGGGTTGACCGTAAGTCGTTAAACTGTTTTCCTCACAAAGTGATTGCAATCTGCTGTCCAGCAATGTGAGAAATTATACTATGAAATGACATGAAGATGTGACCTCATTTTAGAGCTGAAGGAGATGGGGTGAAAAGTATAATTCTGTAAGGTTGTACAAACTGCTTGCATTACAAGAATTCACATGGTGTAGCTGCCATTGTACTTGTAGACCAAGCCAGTCCTTTCAAAACGAATATTCTAAGGTGTCGTCATTAAAGTTGCATACATGCAGACATGTGTATGTACTCTTACAGTGCTGTAACAGCTGAAGAGCTCTATACATGCAAATGCGTGTATGTACTGTTACAGTGCTGTAACAGCTGAAGAGCTGCATTCATGCAAACATGTGTATGTACTGTTACAGTGCTGTAACAACTGAAGAGCTGCATTTGTGTAAACATGTGTATGTAATGTTACAGTGCTGTAACAACTGAAGATCTGCATACATGCAAACACGTGTATGTACTCTGTTACAGTGATGTAACAAATGAAGAGCTGCATATGTGTAAACATGTATATGTACTGTTACAGTGTTGTAAGAAATGAAGAGGTGCATACATGCAAATGTGTATGAACTGTTACAGTGCTAGAACAGCTGAAGAGCTGCATACATATACATACCAACACGTGTGCTGTAACAACTGAAGATCTGCATACATGCAAACACGTGTATGTACTATTACAGTGCTGTAACAAATGAGCTGCATATGTGTAAACATGTCTATGTACTGTTACAGTGCTGTAAGAAATGAAGACATGCATACATGCAAACGTGTTTGTACTGTTACAGTGCTGTAACAACTGAAGAGCTGCATATGTGAAAACACGTATATGCACTGTTACATTGCTGTATATAGCGTTCCTATTAGATGACCGAAGATGAATTCTATCGAATGCATCTTGGTCAAACTTAAAACAACGAAAAGGCAAAATAGTGAAGTGGCTTTTAAGCAAATTCTTTCCCAGGGAAAGAATTCGCTTGGCCGCTTCCGTTACTTTGCCGTTTTTGGCACTGTAGTACGATTTCGGAGTTGGTATATTTAAGTAGGGGTATGTGGGAGGCACAGCCCCCACATCGGGGGTGTGGGGGCGAAGCCCCTTACTTTATGTATTCTTTCAATTTCTTTTTTTTTTTGGAACAGCAATTTTTTTTTCCTTGGAAAAAAACTGCTGTTCTGAGTTTTCGAGATTGTAAGCTTTCGCTTACATGGGGTCGATTATTCATTGTTCGCTTTTTTAAGCATTCGATGATATACTATAGACCCTGTAAAAAAATGTAGAGGTGCATACATGCAAACACATTCATGTATTGTTACAGTGCTGTAACAAATGAAGAGGTGCATACATACAAACACATTCATGTATTGTTACAGTGCTATAACAAATGTAGAGCTACATACATGCAAACACATGCATGTAAGCACATACAAATATCTTATGGTCGATCTTTTGAGGCAAGGAAAGTACAGTTGTGTACACTTACCATAAATGTAGATGCTCGAGTGTATTCACTGTTGCAGTCATCACATTTGGGTTATCCCTGCCAGGGTAGCCCTCAGCCAGCCTGAATAACAGAGGCTTAGTATTTCTGTGTCAGTTACTGTCACTTCAGGACTGATGTCAGGTCGTCACTAGTATAAAGTAAGGCAGCCGACGCCATTACATCAGTTTTTCTTGCCCTGTCAGGAGCCCCCAAGTGCATAGGTTAGTACTAGGCTAACTGCCCTTGCAAGCCATTGCAAGCCTAGCCAATTATCCCTTGTGAGACTCAAACCCTGCACCTTGTGTTTGTAAGGCAAACACCTTAACCATTAGGCCACCCTCCCAACCCATGGGAGCCAGGTTCTGGTGGAAGAACCCAACCAATAGAAAGTAAATACCAAAATGCCCCTTGTAAGGAGAGAGAAGAAAGAAGAAGGTGATGAAGGGAGGGAAATCAGGACTGCAACAGTGAATACACTCGAACATCTACATTTATGGATAGTGTACACAACTGCACTATGTTCTTTGTGTTTCACTGTTGCAGTCCCCACATTTGGGTTGATTCCCAAAGCTGAGGAAAAGGCTGGAGGCAGTCAAGGAGACTAGGGGTTGGCTAGGATGCCCTGCAAGACTGCAGAGGCAAACCTTGCCCTGGATTTGGAGAAGAAAGGCAGATGGTAATGTTTGGTGAAAGTGTGAACAGATGCCCAAGTGGGGACTCCTCTGAGGAAAGCTGCAGAGGTGGAGGCTGCTCTGGTGGAATGAGTCCTGACCCCCCTCAGAGGAAGGCTTTCCATGTTGCTTGTAACAGAAATGGATGCAGTGTGCTATCCATTTGGAAATTGTTTGTTTGGAGATGGCTTTGCCCTCTGCCTCTGCAGCAAAGCTAACCAGCAATTGATCTGACTTTCTGAAGGATTTAGCCCTATCTAGATAGAATCTGAGGTATCTGTGCACATCTAGAGAGTTATAGTAGCATGCATGCATCCGAAAGGGATGAAAGACAATATTGTCAAAAGTCAGCTATTACGTGTGAATAGACTTACTAAATATGATAGTGATTTTGACAAAGACAGTAGTTTAATGTGTGAAAAATTTAGATTTAGAGGTTATCCCTAAAGCTACATTTAAGAAAACCACTATGAGCAATGGATAGTTCGGTGTTCGTATGCAAATCAGTAATTCAGTAGATAGTCATAATATTAAGAAGTTAATTACCAATAACTGGAAAATATTACAAAGTTCTGTTGAGTTTAAAGATAGATTGGGGGATAGACCCCAATTTATGTATAAAAAAGGTAAAAGTTTTAAGAACTTGTTCCAGAGTAAGATGGAGAAACCTATCAGTCTAAATATAAAAAAATTAGGAATGCTGAAGTGTTTTAACTGCAAGTTATGTGATTATTTGCTAATGGATGTTAGCAAAGTTAATATTAATGGTTTTAAATACAATTTTAACAAGTCTTTTAGTTGTAAAAGCAAGTATGTTGTATATTTAATTTTATGTCAATCATGCCCTTCTTTTTAAGTTGGACGTACTGTCAGAGAATTATATAAACGAGTGTATGAACATAAGTATGCTGTTGAGACAGGAGACTTAAAGAATGCGTTAGCAAAGCATTATGCTTCCAGTAAATGTAATGTTAAATTTAAATTTATTGTTCTGGAAGAAATTTATAATTATGATGGAAGGTTGATGCAGAGAGTGAATTAAGCTGGAGAGAATATATGTGGCAAGTGAGGCTTAATGCCTGTTTTCCATCCAGTTTAAATAATAGAGATGAGTTTACTGCTTACTTAAAAAGAAAGGGCATGAAGCATCATTTAAAGAATGTTTGATGTATTGAGTATTTAATTATCTAATTATTTAATCAGTAGCTTGTTAGAATGCACTTTAAATTGGTAGTGCTTTGTATCATTATTCAGTCTGAAGAAGTCACTACAGGTGATGAAAGCGCTTACTGTTTAATGTTTTATTAAAGCTTTTGGGTGTTCTCGGCTGTCTTTTTTTAATTATGTTAAGTACGGCTACTGTTTTGTGGTGTTCGTTAAGTACGGCTACTGTTTTTTGGTGTCACATCTAGAGAGTGCAGGATCCTTTCCCCCTTGTTCTGTAGGTTAAGGAAATAGGTGGGCAAATGGATGGATTGGTTGAGAGCCACACTGGACACCATGTTGGGCATGAAGGATGGGTTAGTCTTGAGGGGAAACCCCGTCAGCATGGAAGATGATGAAGGTCTCCACAGACATGAGTGCTTGTAGCTCGGAGACCCTTCTGGCTGAAGTGATGGCCAGAAGGAAAGCGGTCTTCCAGGAGAGAAATTTTAACTCTGCTGAAGATGCTGGTTTGAAGGGGGGCAGGGTGAGCTTTTCCAACACAAAATTAAGGTCCCAAGCTGGGGTAGGTACTCTTCTGGGTGGCCTCAAGTTGCTAGCCCCTTTTAGGAATTGTTTGATCAGGGGTGTGAGAAAAGGGGCTGCTCAGTGGGGAAATGAGCAGAGATAGCAGAGGCATGAATTTTAATAGAGGAAAAAGAGAGACCACTGTGTAGCAGGTCTGTTAAGTAATCCAGGATGACAGGGAGGGAGGGCTGTGCCATATCGGCTCCCTTAGCCTGAATCCAGGTGCAGAACTTTTTCCATTTGTCAGCATAAGACGTTCTAATGCTAGGGCATTTTGTGGGACCATGCTGCTGCCCACCAAATAAAATCTTTTCTGAGGCAAGGTATCATGGGTATAAGAGTTTCCAGGTCTTGAGAGTGTTGACACCAAAGGCTTTTTAGGTACCATTGAAGTTTCCTCACATGCAGTCTAGCATATGGAATGAGTAGAATGCAAGATGCCATGAACCCCAGAGCTTGCAGGATTTTCCTTGCAGATAACTGGGGTCTGGTGGCTAGTTGAGAGAAGCAGGCTGTCAGGTAAGTTTGTTTCTCTGGTGTAAGGAATGCCATCTGAGATGCTGTGTCCAGGCTTGCTCTCAGTAATATAATCCTTTGGGTGGGTACTTGTTTGGATTTCTTTTCATTACTTGTGTACCCTAGGGAGGTCAGTAGGGACTTTACAAAGGCCAGGTGCTTGAGCAGCTTTTCCTGACTGCCTGCCTGAATTAGGCAGTCATCTAAGTATGGGTAAATTTGGATATTCTTTTGTCTGCAAAAGGCAATGGCCAGAGCCAGACATTTTGTGAAAACTCTGGGAGCAGTAGATAAGTCAAAGGAAAGTGCACAGAACTGAAAGTGCAAAGATCCTGCCCTGAAACGTAGATCTTTCCTATATGATTCCCTGACATGAATGTGGAGGTAGGCTTCTTTTAGGTCTAGGGTGGCTAGCCAAGCATCCTTGGAGAGCATGGGTAGCAGTTGCTGGAGGGTGAGCATTTTGAACTTTGGTATCACCAGGAAGGTGTTTAGAATGGATAGATCGAGGATGGGGTGCCAGGTGCTCTCTTTTCTGGGTACCAGAAAAAGTCTGGAGTGGAAATCTTGGCCTATTTGTTCTGCAGGAACGTGCTTCTATTGCCCTCACAGAGAGTAGGGAAAGGACTTGCTTTTGCACCTCTGCATACTGGTTTGGATGTAGATCTGGGAACCCTTTTGGAGTTGGAAGGGTGTGTAAAGAAAAGTTGTATCCCTGGGACACTATGTTGAGGACCCAGCGGTCATTGGTAATGATGGCTCAGGTGCTTGCGTGAAAGGAGAATTTTCCTCCTAGGGGTAAGTGAAGATGGGCAGAGGGAGGGGGTGGGGGAGGAGAGTCATTGTGAGTTCTTACTATGAGGGGGTGGCTTAGACCTTCCTGTTTTTGAAGTGGAAGAAATCCACTTTTTTGATCTCTGCATTCCCTGTTGATGCTGTCTGGGGGGGTCTGCTTCCACAGGGTCTGGGCTGAACTGACCTGTTGGGAGCAGGAAAGGACCAGTGCTTGGAGGGGCAATGCCTGCTGAACCTGGGTGGGTGGCTGGACTTATAAGAAATCCTTAGCTGTCTGCATAGATTTAGCTTTTTCTTCCATCTTTTTTAAGACCTCCTCTGCCTTAGTGCCAAATAAGTTGTCTTTGTGCAAGGGTGCTTCCAACAATTTAGATTTAACATGGTTTGGCAAGGGCTGTTCCTTAAGCCATGCATGCCTTCTAAGGACAGAACCGGTGACTGCTGCCCTGCAAGAAGCTTCTAGGGCATCAAAACCACAGTGCAAGGTGTGTTTAGTTACATGACTTGCAGAATGCATTAACTCTTGTAACTCTCTGGATTCTGCACAAGCAGGAAAGTAAGACACTTTTTGTTTGAGGAGTTCCAGGGTATGTTGCTGAAATTTTAGCATATGGAACTGGCAAATTTAATGCTCTGATAGCAAGAGTAGCAGAGGTGTATACTTTTTTACCCCATCTGTCTAGTGCTCGGGAATCCCTATCTGAGGGGGTGGGATTCTTAGCAGAGGTTGCTTTAATTCCTTTAGGCCCTTGAGAAATTACCTCAGGGTCAGCAGTAGGATTTTTAAAAATACATTTGTGTGAATCAGGGACTCTGTAATACCTGTCAGGTTTTCTGGGTGCAGGAGGGAAGGTGTCAGGAGTCAAATTCCTTGAGTCTCTTTTTAGACTGAGGGTGGTCCAGACATTCCCTTTGGAAATGCTCCCTTAAGGTATGAAGGGTTTCCCCAAAGGAAAGGTCCTCGGGGGGGGGGGGGGGCTGAAGGAATGGAGTCCTCTGCATCAGAATCCTCATAAGCAGAGAGGGGTTGCATGTCTACATATTCAGATGCATCAGAGTCATCAGACTCCTGTTCAGACAAAACTGAACTGCTGGTGACAAATCTCTTTTTCTTTTGGAAGGGGTAGCTTGGCTTCCCCTGATCAGCATGATAAGGTCTTCTGTCATTTTAAACATTTGAGACTGAGGCAAGGAAGCAGGTGCCTGAGATTGGGTCGTCAGTTTCTTGGGTGTGGTTCATACCCTGGGCCTTAAAAACTCAGTAGTTTTAAAAAAAACAGTAGATGCGAAAGAAGTCTTCGGTCTGTGTCAAGAATCGGTAGTGGGAAGTTCTTCCTTGGAAGTCGGTGTCTGCTCAGCGGCTCTGGACCCATCCAAGGGAGAGACAACCACAGGATCCTTAGTTGAAGAAGAGTTTTGCGGTATATCAGACTCCGAAAGAGTCTCGGTAGTGGCCTGTGAATCCACAGAAACTGGCATCAGGGGCTGAGAAAGCACCTCACTGAGGACCAGAGAACTGACGACTGGCTTAACAGAAATGTCATCGGTAGGTTTGGACCTGTGTGGTCTGTCTCTGTCTTTATCCTTATATTTTTTCAGATCATCTGCTGTCGGATGGCTTACCGAAGCCATATTGGAATTCCAGGACTAAGCAAAAATATCTAGCTACAATAAGGGCCCAATGACATTAGTTCTCATGTTGAACAAAGCACAAAAGCAACAGCAGGGGATGTCGTGGTCTGGGTCTAAGCAAGTGAAGCAGTAAGAATGAAAGTCTCGGTGTGGTATTTGCTTTCCACAGGCAATACAACTGTTAACTTTTTCTGACATTGGTTAGTGCAAGAAAAAAGTATCCCCAACAGGGTACTTAGCTTTAGAAGGCTTCAGCTTCAATTTGGAAGACGAAACTCAGGTAGTGGCCAACCGGCACTCATGCAAACTGCTTCTGCTTCGGGCTCTGTGGCAAGAAAGACTGATGTAATGGCGTTGGCTGCCTTACTTTATATACTACTGATGACCTGACATCAGTCCTGAAGCGAGAGCAACCGACGCAGAAATACTAAGCCTCTGGTATTCGAGTCTGCCGAGGGCTACCCTGACAGGGATAACCCAAATGTGATGACTGTAGCAGTAAAACATGAAGAACATCTTCTGGTAATGAGCACATGGGCTGTCTGGAAACAAAAAGAGACTGAGTGATTTGATCTGGGTAACAAAGTGTAGAAATGAGTCAAACCCAGGTATCCCCATTTGAAGCTTGGTGTCTTAGTACAGTACAGTTCTAATGCTTTGACACTTCTAATATTAAAGTGTCTATGGTTTTATCATCTAACTGTATAAAATATGGACTGTGTTTGAACAGAGAAGTAGAATTGTTGGGCTATGTGATTCCCAGATGCAGAGATAATTAAACAAAATAATGAATGTGAAAAGAAAACAGCAGAACTCTATCTTAACATTAGAAAGCAAATAACTAAATGGAAAATAGAAATATCGTTCATATCATATTAAAATGTGAATACTATATAATGAATATTTTATTAAAATTCCTTTTATATCTTATTAGTATATTAATGTACTTGATACAAATACTGTGATGACATAAAAAACAGTTTATTTCCAGATATACAACAGAAAATAAATTAAGTGACTCTAGTTATAAATTATAACTCTCCAAGTTTCTCAGCTCAATTTTCTTAAATTATAGCTTCTTTGCTGAAATTGATATCATTTAAATTTAAATAAATTGCAAATACATTGTGTTTGCTGACCATTATGGTAAGTTGTAAAGCCAACATGTTTAGTAGAAAGGGAGGCACAGACAGTGGTATACATAAACTGATTGGAGAACTGGTTTTAAATCACTAGCGAAGTAGGTGAGATGGTTTTCTATAGTGGCATGCTTTATGAATCTGTAAGTGAAAATATTTACATTTAGATGGACTATTTCGGTACCTTTTTATGTATCCTCAAGATGTAATTTAGACACTAAGTGTTTGAATGCACCCAGCAAGGTGCCCCTTGAGACCACAGATCACATGCTAATTTTAGACAATTTGCTTTTTTTGTCAGAGACAAATAAAAATACATGCAGACTATTAAAAAGTGATGGGAGTGGTGGTGCAATGCAATGGTTTTAGAGCAACAATGTTTTAGTTAGTTTCCATTTGTTAAAAGTTAATTCCATTAAACACACTGGCATCTTTTCTGAGGTACCCCTGGAGCACTCAGAGTTGTACAAGAGGCATATACAGACTCAGGGAATTAAAACCAGTTCTACAGAATAAAGTTTATTAGCAGCACATAGCCTTAGCTCTCTGTGCTAAACTGGCAGCTGAATCACTCTGGAGACATTATTGATGATGTCATGCATTGCTACCATATCTGCTGATACCTTTCTGTACTGACAGAGGAGCTCTCATCTCCAGGCATAGCTGGCCGAGATCTACCATACCCTATAATGTTTCAACAAGAATGAAAATCTGTTGGACTAATGATAGCTACGGGAAGGTGAAGGGAGAGGAACACTTGTACAGTCCTCCCAGCCATACCACTACATAGTTAATACACTGAAGTGGAGGAGGTTAGTTTCTTCACAGAGACTGAAAATTAGAGACCAAGAAGGCTTCTGGGAAACAAACCAAAGTGAAGACCCACAGTATGGTAGCATGGATCCTTGCATGACAAGGAAGCTAATTCTCTTTGGGGACTGCAGCATTAGGAGCGTGGAATGAAGGAAGGGAAAGAACACAGAAATAAGGTTGCTGTATCCTGTCATGACAGGGAAGGGTAGGCAGCAAATCAGGACTCTAGGATGTGCTGCATGAAGTCAAAAGATTGATGTTACTATCCATGTAGGAACAAATGAAGTGGTGAAAAGTAATCAGTGTAGCTCAGGAGGAGGTTGAGGAACTGAGAAGGGTATATACATGAGCAGCACACAAAGTAGTTTTCTCAAACATGCTATATATCCATGAGACTGGTGACAGGAGTGTGAGGTCATGTGATTTAAAAATGTTTAACCAAAGTATGCTGAACAAATGCACTTGGAGTGATAGATACAGACTAGTGCTGGCACACTGGTCTGCATCTGTCTTGGGGGGTACAAGATCTAAGCAAGCACTTTTGTGTTTCAGATTAATTTGGGGTAATTAAAATTAAGAGAAATTCTTGTATCTCCTCCGAACATATCAGAATAGCTAGTTTTGCAAACTAATAATGGGATAAAGAAGACAATTAGTGGTAAAATGGATAAAAGCTATTAGAGGCAATGTTTACATAAGTGAGGCAACAAGGAGAAAACAACATGAAAACAGAAAGTAATAAGTACTAGTGAATAGTCATCATCATCATCGCCACCATCATTTCTATGGCATATGTTTTGGCGAGTGTCATGACAGGATCAAGCTGAGCATGGTAGACCATGACTCCCTACTCTTAGCAGCACTGTCCATCCCAACCAATGGGTTCCCCAGGCATTCCTCGTCATGCTGATAGAAATAATTTCTCCAACTTGAGTATGTCTGCTTACAGATATTTCCCAGTGGTCTGCTCCTGGTACATCAATTTTTGAGAAGCACCCAGGAGGCATCTGCACATGGTGTCCAAATCAGATCCTCTGACTTCTCTCAACAAGGAGGAGGAGTGGCTAAATTCCAATATCCCCCTTGATTGCCTAGCCAATCACTTTGTTGCCAGCGGTAAACCCAGCTACTCCACAAGCAACCTCATTTCTGTTGCTTATATCCACAATGTTATCCTTTCATTCACTATACAAAGCTTATTACCATGATGAGGGCATAGGCTGCCCTGTCAACAGAAAGCTTCACCCTATGACTCATTTCTCACTTCACATCACAGTGCAACATCTGTTGTACAACTACTGCTGCACCTATCTGTTGTTCGATCTCAATCCCCTCTATCCTCACTCATGAATAAGACCCTAGCATATTTAGACTACTTAACATGAGGTAGCTGCTATAATCTGACCTGAAGAGAGCAATCAGCTCTGTTCTGGGGGGAGAACCAGGAGTTATTTACACTTGCTGATATTCATCCCAAGCTGCTTCTTACTCAGAAGTGAATCAGTCCAGTACAGACTGGAGATCACAGTCACTTTATTCTAATTTGGTAATCAGCTGCAAACTTCAAAGATGCAACTCTCATGTCCCCAAACTGAATTTTGTCCAGATCTTGGTTGTGCCTTGATAACCACGTCCATGTATATTAGAAACAGGGATGGAGAAATCGGACATGCTTGATGGAATCCACCTACCCTGAATGTATTTAACAAAATGGTGAAAATGTGATCAGAACTCTTATTCCTTAAATACATGGACTAAATATCCTTTATCAACAGTGTTTGGACTCTAATACTGTTGTAGCACTTTCTATAAGGCATTCTTCAGGCGGTCAGTACTGGCAAGCTTTTGTGATGTGTCCAGCATCTACAAAGCTACAGTAAGGGTCGGGTAAAGGGGATGGCTACCCCAGGACCAAGTAATCATGGGAATGATCTATGACTTTGATGAATTGCTGATCACTCCCTAGCTGGAAAGGCATGCCTTCTGCAAATACACTTAACGAGTCATGATTATATGATTGTAACTGCCTATATGCTTAAATGACAGTTATGTGAAGGCAGCAACAAACTGTTACATATGTTGTATGTAACAGCCATTTGGTATTTTCACACAGACTTCTGCTTAAAACTCAGGCACCTGGATTAAAAGTTATGTGACTTTCATTTATACAATGTAGAAGAGAGGCAGCTGTGTTCTACAGTGGCTGAATGAAAGTGACTGCAGTGTATGAATACAGCAAGCTGGAGACCTTTTTTTTGTCCTTAACTTTGGCCAAAGATGTTTTGGTAGGGAGAATGGCTATTGGACTAATTTTTGTTTCCAACACCCTAGCAAATGCTTGCCCAGGAATGCTGTGAACATGAGGCCTCTGCAACTGCAGCACAGTCTCCTGATGCTTTTTTGAAAATGGGGACCACTAACTCAGGTTTCTAATCTAGTTACTGTTTCAATGTTTGAAGCAAGTGTAAAAGGCATGTTTAATCATAATGCTCCAACAATGTCCAGTGCTTTCAGAATTTCCATATAAATCTCACTCACTCACTCCTGCAGTGTTGCTACAGTAGTTAATCACCACTGTGACCTCATTTACTGAGACAGACTCAGCTTCATCATGTCATTCTGACATTACCCACTTTGAAGAGGGTATACTTAAAGTTGGGTGACTATTGGAGCTGCTACATTCATGGCTTGTTGGTACTTCCAGTCCACCATGTCTCCACTTTAATGGCATTTTTATGGATAGTCCATGGGTAGAAAAAATTCTAAAACAATGTGCAGATTAGGTAAATTGTTCTTCCCAATCACATTCTTTCAGGTATCTCTGTCATTCTCCTTGTGAACATTGAAAACTTCCAGTTGAACAAAAGAATACACTAGTGGTACTTTATCAAGCATTGCCCTCACTGTAACTTAGAAGGCTGAATACTCCATATAGCTGTTCAGGACATACAGACAAATAACACTGAATTTTTCTTCTGCAGCTTGTCACACTGTGGTGACCTTTTTATTTTTAAGCACAAGCTCTAACTGAACTGCAGCTTATGAGTATTCCCACATCCACTTCCAGAAGGTCAAATCCAGAGAAGGACTGAGACCTCTATGCTTAAGAATCCTCATTCCTGAAGTAATGCTTAGTGTAGAGAGAAGACCAACAAATTCTAGCTAATAGTTTTTTCACACAAGTTTTGCTATGTTCTCCAGAACAGGGCTGACATTCCACACCCCAATAGTTGGTTTCCACTGCTTCAGTCCTATTCCTGGCTTCCACTCAGATGGCATCACTGTGACTCTCAGCCTTTGTTTTATTGGTACTGAGGCCATTTTGTGGATCCATTCATTTTTTTTTTTCAGGCTGTACCAGGCCAGCTACATGGATCACCTAATACATAGTACATTAGAGGAATTTTATGAAGGAATGAGAAGATATAGATATAGTAAGAGAGTGAAAAGATTGCAGTACAAATCAGATCCCAAAGTGTGTGCCAGCAGCATTTAGACAAAGATAAATAGGTTCCCTATTATGTAAGTGAACGCTTAATATAGTGAATGCTGTTTAATCAATGGTTAAATGTCGAAACGGCAAAATCCCGAAGACACGGAACAGAGATTTTTTTTTCCCAGGGAAAAAGAAAAATCACTGGGCTGTTTTCGGGACTTTGCCATTTCGTCCACTGTGGTGCAATCTCAGAGTTGGTATATTTAAGTAGGGGGGAGGCACAGCACTCCCACATCTGGGGGGGTGTGAGGCGAAGCCCCCCACTTTATTTTGTGTTTGTTTTTTTGCAGACTAGCGATTTTTTTTCCCTGGGGGGAAAAAAATCACTGTTCTGTTTGTTCGGAATTTTGTGTTTTTCTTTTTTTTGTGTCAGTTATACAGTGTTCGCTATTTTAAGCATTTGCTGTTATAATATAGACCCAATGAAGTAGGTGATTAGAAGGTTGGTTATATTATGATGTTAAAAGTTATAGTTTCTGAGAGTTTAATTAGCCAAGAAGATTTGTATAGAAGACAGCTAAGAGTGAGATGCTGTCAAGTGATGGTGGAACACTGGCAGAGTGACTTGGTAAGGAAGTGTTGTTTTAGGATAGTTTTGAATAGAGGTAGAGATGTTATGGAGGTAATTTTTACTGGCAGTTCATTCCAGATTTTACCTATGTAGTTAACAAATAGGGAATCCCCTTGGTTGGTTTTTGGATAAGTAGGTTTTTATTTGTTGTTTGTTGGAGGGATGTAGTAGTCTGCTGGTAACATAGGGTTGAAAAAGGGTTTGTAAGGATGTTATTTTGGCTGGTTTTGAGCAGAGTTTGTGGGCCATTCTCAATTGTGTATAGTGTAGGATATGGGGGAGTTGTAGCCAGTTGAGCTGCTTGAGTGCGAGGCAGTGGTGTGAGCTAGTTGGTGAATTTGTGGCATATCTTGCAATTTTATTACAGCAAGATTCAAGTTTTTGTAGTTCAGATTTCTTGAGATTAGTGAGAATGGGGGCTACGTATAATAACAAATGTGTTTGGGCAATAGCTATTTTGGTATTTTTGATAAAGTAGTGTTTATTCCTGCATAAAGTACCTAGTTTTTTATGCACCTTTTTCACTGTTTGGAAAATGTGAATATCAAATTTAAGTTTGCAGTCGATTTTTACTCCTGGTGATGGGGTGATGATGGTATTGTTAATTGAGGAGATGAAGAAGGTGTTAGAGGGGGAGATGTTTTATTAGGGAGGAACACCATTAGTTTGGTTTTATTAGGGTTTAAGATTAGGTTAGCATTTGTGAGCCAGGATTCTACATTATGAAAGGCTTTCTGAGTTAGTCTCTGTAGATACAGCAGAGAGGGTGCAGAGCATATCACTGTCGTCTGCGTATTGGATGAGTGATGCATGAGTGGTTGATAGATGGAGTTTGTTAGTAAATACAGAGAGTAGAAGTGGCCTAGGATAGAACCTTGAGGCACTCCCAAGTGTGACTGGTAAAAGGGGTGATAGAGTTTGTTGCCAAGAGACTGCTTGTTGCCGTCCTGTGAGGTAGTCTTGGATGCATGCAAGTGTGGAGCTTGAGAAATGAAGGTCAGTGAGGGTATTTAGTAGGTTAGTGTGAGATACCATGTCAATGGCTTTTGACAGGTCTAGGAGGATAGAAGAGACACAGTTGTTATTGGTTCTGTGGAAGTTGACACTGCTAGTGAAAGACATTAGTGCAGTGGTTGTGCTATGGTATGGTCTGCATCCATGGTGGGCATTAGTTAGGAGATTGTTAGTAAGAAGGTACTCAGTAACCTGCTTGTGAACTACTCTTTCAAGAATTTTTGATAGTGGAGACAGTATTGCAATTGGTATATAGTTATTTAGTTCAGTTGATGGGCCGCCTTTGTGTAGGGAATGATATATGAGGTTTTCCAGATTGAAGGGACCTGATGCTCAATTATGGAGCTATTGATTATTAGTGAAATGGGGGTATGCTGTACCTTCTGCTGTTATCTGTAAGTATTCAGCAGGTAGACAGTCTGCAGCTAGTTTGGTGGGTTATAATTTCTTCAGCAGTCTTTTGATAGTGTCAGTTGCTACTGGTTGGAGAGAGAGTAGTGGTGAGGTGCTTGTAGTGGGCGCTGGGGGGCTGTTTGTTGAGGGAGTTTGAGTTTTGGATAGTCCTAGTATGGTTTCTGCAAAATATTCATTAACTTGAGTTGCAATATTGTCTGAGTTGTGCTTAAACTGTTCACAGTTCTAATTTCTGGGGAGACAGTATCCCAGCAGGAGGTGCTAAGGTCAGAGATCTGTTACCTAGTTTGAGGTCAGTTGTAGAAGTGAGACACAGCTTGCTCCATTGGATCTAGATGACACTGAGGAGATGGATGGAATGAGGGCTCAGGAACAGGTCAAGAGGAAAGCTGGAGGAGGCTGAAGGTGAGTAGAACAATGAAAGTGTGATCCTTATATTTTAGCAGAACCTGACATTATGAAGGATCAAAATGTGATGTTCTGGTTATGGGAGAGAAGAAAAAACCTCACCATCTTATGCACTAAAACTTATAGAGCTGAACAGATTGCAATGTGAGGAAGCAGTTAGCAGAGGATTATTGTATTCAGCTTGCAGGAAGGAGTATATTCCCTTGCCAATAATAGGCCTTGCTTCCCACGTAAGATGATTGGAAATAAATCTGGGGGGATTTTAAATCTGTGGCAAACAGCATGTTGAAAAGTTATGTGAAAGTGAAAATTCTTCTAGAGCAATGCATACTCAATTCCCCACTTTTCATAGCCTGGTCAAGCTATCTATATGACAGCACAAAGCTAAAATCCCTTACAGCTAAATAGTTTATCTATGTAACTTCCTGAAGCACTTCTGGTAGGAGGTTAACATTCTGACTGGTCACAAACTTCCAGATCAGAACTCTACTCAAAAGTATATTTAGTACAAAACGGGACAGTTCACTATATCAAATTTTTCTATGAATTTAGTAACCTTCAAACAATATCTCACATTTATCCAGCCAAAAACTCACAATTTAACTCAGCAGTCAGCACACTTTACCCCCCATCCTACACCACTTTCATCAAAACTAATTACTGTAACTACATTTCCTACTGTGGTGTCAAGTATATATTTGTAGTTTAGGAAAAAGTGTTGGATGTCACAGTGATCTTGCATGAACCATGATGTTTGCTGTTATACAGCTTCAGAATCCAGTCCTTCTCAGGACCAGCACCTCAAATCTCTAAAACCAAACTCCACAACACAAACCATACCTTCTACCTTCTAGGCCCCAAACCATGGCATGAACAGCTTAAAGGATCTTTTCCACACGTTTCAATTTCAAAACACAGTTCAAAGAATATTGCTGAAAAAGAGCAAGTGCAAACACCTTGGATTAGGCAACATAACTTAAAATACCCTTTACACATACGTTTGTACTCATCCCAGTGCATTCTCTCTTTTTGTAGGCTTCTAAAACGTTATATACATTCACCTCACAACTGCTTCTGTCCTTCTCCTATGCCCTGTTACCTTGTGGTTTACTTACCTTACCCTTCCTTCCTCTCTCTTTTGTATATCGTGCACATGCACATACACACACACACACATAGATATATATATATATATATATATATATATATATATATATGGTTTTCTATGGTACGTTCAAACTGGACCCCATCAAATGATGGGATCGTCAACCAACATCCGCGAAAACAACAATGTCGAATTCTGACACTGTCAAAATATGACTCGTCTTTGACCTCGAAACGAGCTTTAACATTGGTCGAGATAAGGGTGAGATTCGTACATCGACAATGTCGGGTTCGACATTGTTGCCATTCGGCCACCGGACTTCGACTTAAGTGGGTACGACCAAACCCACTTCAACCTTACCATAGTAAACCATATATATGTATGTATGTATATATATATATATATATATATATATATGTGTGTGTGTGTGTGTGTGTGCGCGTGTACACATACACACACACATATATATATATATATATAGTTACATATATATATATATATATATATATATATATATATATATATATATGGGTGCGTGTGTGTGTGTGTGTGTGTGTGTGTGTGTGTGTATTTTTGCATATAAAACATATGTTGCACTCAAAATAGTATACATTATTGATTGTATCACGTCTTCTATCTTTTGTTCATACTGTATTCTTGTAATAACTGTTGTTGTTCCACAACCCTGGCTGGGCCAGAAACTTGTCATTGTTCATCAGTGCCATACCTTCGTAAAGAAATGTAAATAAATAAATAAAATAAATTATCTTTTTGAAAAACATAAATTGTTTATCCATCCTCAATCTAAGATCATTGACACTCTTGCCCCACTAAAGGGATTGTATGACCTATTAAATCACTGTATAGAGAAAACTGAATCCTTCCTTCATGAACAAAATGATAAATACAGGAATCATCAAATATGGCAGGATATCATCATTAACAAATTATATAACAAGAAATGAGAACTCCTAGTTTTATGTAAGTATTGACCCCTCTCAGTTCATAAAACAAAACTTGACCAAATTAAAAAGGGCTCAACAACAATGCGCAAAGGACCAAGGTTACCTACAGCATAAGAGACCCATCAACACAAAAGAAATACATAATGCCTTTTTTAGCGATGTACACAAAATTGCAACAGTACCCTGTTATGTACTAAATTCATTGCAAATGGTACTTTCCACTGACCCAGAGTGCACAGGTACAATCTTGTATAATAAATGTAACTCAAATTTTAGATTACCTGTTATATTCTTGGATGCCCACTCCCTTACCAGCTCGGGTCAACCATCCCATCATCAATACTGACCATATCTCAAATGCCCACTGTAAAACTAAAATAGTGTTTCCATCAAGCTAGACGACATGCTTACTGGTAAGCTCAAGCCATCACCAAGCCAAAGCTTTTTAAGCATCTTCACTCAAAGTCTGTTCCATAGGATTCTTCTTCTTCTTCTTTCGGTTTTTCCCAGTTAGGGGTCACCACTGTGGATCATCTGTCCGCTCATGATTGGCAGTGGAGTTTTACTGTGTCGAGTTGCCAGCCTGGCGCCCAACCTTTCACAGAAGGCACACACACGCACACACTCACACCTAGGGCTAATTTAGTGTGTCCAATTCACTTACAGCATGTCTTTAGGATGTGGGAGGAAACTGGAGCACCCGGAAGAAACCCATGCGACCACAGGGAGGACATGCAGACTCCACACAGAAGGCACCCCAGCCGAGAATCGAACCAGAGAACCTCTTGCTGTGAGGCGGCAATGCTAACCACTGCACCACCATGGCCGCCCATGAAGTCTGTTCCATAGGATATGTAATTGAAAAATGGAGAAGAGAAATGCCAACATTACCGCCTGCCATAAGATTGCTTTCTTTGCTGAACCAGGTAATTATAGACCCATCAGTCTCACTAAACTTATCTGTAAAGTCATGAATAAATTACTCTATAACTAATCAATAAGGACATATACGATCTGTAAACTCTACACCTTTCAGTGTTCAGCTTTGTCAAGGGCAGATTATGCCTTTTTATTCTTGTTACCTTCTTTGAAAGGGTCACTAAATTCTTAGGTGAAGGGCTTTCCATCCATACTACTTATCTAGTCATAGTCATCATTTGATATCATTCTCACTCTGGAATCAGAAATAAGCCAACTTAGCAAAGTATAAACCCCTTTGCAATTCACTGGATTGCTAACTGGCTATCAAATAAAAATCAGAGTTTCTGAATAAATGGCATCCCCTCCAAAAGGTAAAAATGGAGTTAACAGCATCTCTTTAGGTTCTGTCCTAGATGGTCTCTTCATTGGAATCTTTTTCCCTTAAGCATAGGGAAATGCTAATAAAGTTTGGCTAGCTAAATTTGCATACAACTTCAAGCTATAAATTATCCTAAGCTCTCACTTAGACTGCATAATACTCCAAAGAGATCTTAACTCATTACATATGAGTGATGCCTCCAGGTGCATCTGCAGTTACATCCTACTGATGCCTCTAGGTGTCAAATATTGCTTTTTCATATTTGGATTAATAATTCCAAAACCATGCTAAATACAAAGTATCAGAAGATTTTATCTTGAAGCATACATGATGGCAAACACAATTGTATTTATATTTGACCTCTGTCAATAAGTATTTATTAGAACTGTAAGGTGATAACTTCATTTTTTAAAACCTGAAGCCAACACGCACTAGGAGTTAAAGGTAGACACTCAAAAGAGCTGTATTGGAGGGAATGAGTTTCCCAAAAATAAATGGTTTACTAATCACAGTCTCACCCTAAATGCAAAGAAATGCTGTATAGTCAAATTTGGGAAAGCTAGCACTCCTGTACAGTATACCAATGAAATTCCTGTTAAGACTATCAACATGATTTGGGATTTATGAACTTACACAGAAATCATAATTTCTTCAGTAAATCTTTCTACTGCTCTCATCTCATTGCATTTGCTGAGGGTTCTTGTTCAGATCCCAATTCAATTGTATTCCTACTTACTCTGCCCTTATTCACCCCCATTATAGAATACAATACTCCATTTGTCATGTATAGCTGTGAATGACTATCCCACCTGAAAAGAACTCAGCATTTTATAAACAAAAAAATTCCAATTTTAAAGAAAGTACAGTTGTATAAGAACTTACCATAATGGTAAATGTCCTTCTCTTCACTGTTGCAGTATTTCTTACAATAGGGATCCCCTGCCAAGTGCGGCCTGATGTCCGGCCAGTATACCAAAGCCTTTAGGTTGCTTAAGATACACCATATATCACATGTATGCTTCCCGTGTACAGCATAGGGCATAAAGGTGATGTCCAGATGTACCATCCTCAGAACTGATAGCCCCAGTAGAAACACCATTCCAAGGGGTAGAGAGGTAACAAGTACATCCAGAAGAGAAAAGAACCAGGGGGAGGAGGAATGGAGTGAATACTGTAACAGTGAAGAGGACATCTTAGCATTATGGTAAGTTCTTATACAACTGTAGTATGTCCTTCCATTTCACCACTGCAGTATTCCTTACAACAGGGAGAGTGCAAAATCTCAGGAAGAAGAGAGGAGGAAGGAAGGACCAGCAGGGCTCTCCAGGAACCCATGAAGAATGGCCCCAGCAAAGCCAGCTCTAGCTCTGGATATCACATCCAACTTATAGTGCTTGGTAAGCATATGCACAGACCACCAGGCAGCTGCCTCAAGAATAGAGTTAGTATCCAAACCCTTGAAAAAAGCACAAGAAGAAGCCACAGCCCTAGTAGAATGAGCTTTAACAGAAGAAGAAAGGCTCTATCAATGAAAGGAATAAAAATAAATGGCTTTAGAAATCTAAGAAGACATTTTTTGCTTGGAAACAGACAATCCTAAGGATCCAGGATGAAAGAAAGCAAAGCTGATTAGATTTACCAAAAGTCTTATCCAAATAAAATCTGAGTTGTCTATCCATATCCAAAGTATGCAGCACAGCTTCTCACTAGCAGATTGCAGAGAAGAGAAAAAAAGAGGTCAAATGAATAGACTGATTAAGAGACAATTCAGTCACCACTTTGGGGATAAAAGGTGGATAATATGAAGGGACACCCTGTCCTTATGGAACACTAAAAAAGGAGGACAGGTCAGACACCCATCTGTCAGAAGAGCTAACAAAAGTACAGTCTTCCAAGAGCAATGTTGCAGGGAAATGAAGCCGCAGGTTCAAAAGGAGCCTGGATAAATTTTTCCAAAACAAAATTAGTATCGTAGGGAGGAGGGACAGGCTTCCTTGGAGGCCTAATATGAAGGAAACCTTAAAGAAACTGCTTAGCCTCAGCTCTAGATGCTAAAGGAGATGATAAAGGCAGTTAAGCAGAAATAGCTGATAAGTGGGCCTTAACACAAGATAAGACAGAACCACAGGAACATCCAGAGAAAGTAGATTCAGGTTATGAGAAAGACACCATATAGAAAGCCTCTTCCATTTGGATAAGTAGGATTTCCTAGTTGTGGACAGGTGGGGATAGATGTCTTGTTTGAGTAGGTCCACCCTCTGAGGTAACTTGTGATGACTGCCCTTGGCTGAATGCACAGGAAGAGAGAACCAATGCTGTCTGGGCCAAAAGTGAATCACCAGAAAGATTTTGGGAGGATCCTGTTTATTTTGAACAGGACTTTTGGAATGAGAGGAAAGGGAGAAAAGGCATAAAAAAATATCCCTGTCTATGAAAAAGAGAGGGAGTCCACTTTCCCACACCAGAGGAGCTGGGACTCTGGCACAAAAAAAAGGAAGTTGTCTGTTCAGTGGTGAGGCAAAAAGATCCACTTGAGGAGTACCCCACTGGTGGCCAATGTCCAGAAACACATCCCAGTGAAGCATCCACTCTTGGGATTGTGTTATAGATCTGCCCAGATGTCTGCCACAATGTTCTGACCTGAGGGAATGTAAACTGCCTGAAGTGTCACACAATACTGGATATCTAGTTCCCACACTAGAAGTGGAGATAAGACCTTGCCCCACCTTGCTAGCTGATATACCACATCACTGTGGTATTGTCTGTAAACACCTTCAGAGGCCCTGGGATTATACAGGGTGAAATGCTTGAATAGCCAGCATCTCTTTGACATTGATGTGGTCTTTCCTTTGTTGAGGTAAACAAGGACCCTGCACCTTTAGAGTGCCGAAGGATGCTTCCCATCCCATGTCTGAAACATCTGTGAACAGCTGCTGGGGGCAAGAGGGGGTTGAAACAGGAGATTTGAATTGAGAGCCAACTGCTGAATCACCACTGAAATTCCAGCTTGAGGGATGAAAAAGAGGAACTAAGAAGTTGAGGGGATGAGAATGCTAAAGCCAAACTGACTTTAGAAACCAATGAACTTTGCTCATGTGGAGTTTGGCAAAAGGGAGCATAGGAATGGTGGAGACCATAAAACCTAGAGCTTTGAGAAACTGCCTGGCTGTGACTGAGGCCAGAAGAAGAAGGGACTGAAAGAAAGAAATGAGAGTTAAGCCCTTGGGAGGAGGCAGGGTGCCAGCACTGGAACAGCCTGGATCCTGCACCCCAGAAATATATGTTCCTGTGAAGGAGTCAGAAAGGACTTTTGGAAATTTCTGGTGAACCCCAGGCTTTGCAAGAGAGAAATGGCAAAATGAAGATGCTTCTGTCTCTGAAAAAGCAGGTCCTCTGGGTAGGGAAAGACCTGTAACCCTCTTAGCCTGCAAAAAGCAATCACAGGAGTAAGGCATTTGGAGAATATCCTTGGGATAGTAGAAAGGCCAAAGGGCAAAGCAGAGAAATGAAAATGCCAGGAAGCAACAGAAAAAATGTAAAAACGTTTTGAAAAAGAGATGAATAGGGATGTGAAGATAAGCATCCTTGAGAACCAGAGATACTAGATAATCCTGAGTAAGCAGCAGAGGGAACAAAATCCAAAAGGAAGGGACCTTCAGAAATGTGTTTAGGTGAAAAAGATCGAGAATGGGCCTCAAATTGCCTTCTTTTCAAGGGACCAAGAACAGTCTGGAGTAAAACTCCTTCCCCCTTTGAGAAACTGGAACTGTCTGAATAGTTCCCTGAGAAAAACGATCCTGAAGCACCCCTGAGAAAAATGCCAACTAGTTTTTGAGGGGGCTGAGGAAAGCACATGAAAGGGGGAAGAGATTTCCAGACTAAGTAGTGCCCTAGGTGGATAATGGACAGCACCCAAGAATCCTGAGTAATCTTTAACCAAACTGGAAGGGACAGGGAAAGATGAAGAGAAAGAGGAAATGTGGCTGGCAAGAACAGGATAGCCAGACAGCACCTGGTTTGTCAGGAAAAGGAGAGTTCTGTGACACAGGATTCTGGGTAGCTTTAGCAGTAGGAGCTCTTTTACCACCCTTTTTACCCTTGGGAGGAGGGCAAGACTGCCTACAAACAAAGGCCATCTTATTAGGGTAATTCCTTTGATACTTGGGCACAGGAGAAACAAAAACATGCTTCATTTCCTGTAAAGCCTCGCCATTATCCTGAACAGACAAACAAATCAGCAGCAGCTGGACCAAACAAGTGTTTGTTATCCAGTGGGGTATCTATCAACTTAGCCTTAATATCATTAGGCAAAGGTTAAAGCCAAAGCCAGGAATATCTCCTCACCACAGAACCAAAAGCATCAGCTCTAGAAGAAGCAACTCTTGCATCATAACTGCACTTAATTGAATGGCGAGCCACCTGAGAAATCATTCCTAACAAGGAGAGGGCAGAAGTCTTTCCCTCAGGATCAGGAAGGTCAGAAATTACCTGACCAGCCTGAGAAAGGACAGCCAAAATGTATCTGGACGTATGGGTCTGATGACAGCCCTAAAAGCAAGGGTAGCTGAGGTATAAACATTCTTATCTAGTCTTTCCATAGTTGTGCTGTCTTTATTAGAAGGAAGTAACTTCATAGAAGGCAGTAACTGAGATGGTTTGTCAGATGCCACAGAGGGGTCAGCAGGATGACATTTACAGAGAAATTTGCAATCATCAGACACCTTATAAAACCTATCAGGTTTTTTGGGGGCAGGGAGCTGAAGTCTGGAGCATGAGATGCAGTAGAAAAGGCATCCAACAAGTCAGCCAAAACAGGAGGAACAGCAGAAAGTCTAGGAAAGTCCATTTGTAGAAGCTTGTAATACCTTTTCTGAACCTCAGAAACCTGGGTACAATCCCATTTAAAAAATTCCCTCATTCTGGAAGTTCTGCCCCTAAAAGAAGTCTCCTCAAAAAGAGTGTAAGAACTAGTGAACTCCTTTTCCTTAGAACCACAGTCTAAGGGAGAAGGAATCTGGGAAGACTAAGCAAGGGATTCCTCATCTGAATCCACCTCCTCCTCAGAGGAATCCTGTTCCCTAGGCCTTTTGAGGGAGCAGAGGTGGAGCAGGAACAGAAACCCCTTGGGGAGGCTTTAAAGCCATAAGTACATTAAACACTCCTTGAGTGCAATGCTGCCATTCACTTTGAGGGTCCTTAGCAGCAGGCAGAGAAATGTGTTTTATTTTTATTTCTTTATCAATGGGAAGTTTGCCTTATAAAACTTAGAAGGCTCAGACCCCAGATGGCATTCTACAATGGTTGTCAATACTTCCTCCTTAACCAAAATCTGAGGAACACCCCTAGGCCTGTTGGTAATGATCAGCCATGGTTCCCGCTGAATATCTGAAGTAGACATCTGCAATGCCTCCAGGGATGTGAGTGAGGTTGGATACATGCCGACCTCCGAAGTGGTTGCAGCAGAGGAATCCATCAATGGAGCCGGGCGATCCTCTGGGATTTCATTAGCCTTGGAAGAGATATCCAGTGAAGGCAGTACAACAGAAGAAACAGAGTTAGATTTCTTGGCCTTCTTCACAGACAGCTGACCCTTGGAGCAAGAAGTTCTTGTTTTCTTTTTCTCTAATTATAGGGCCAAAGAGGAAAGCCGACTATGCAGAGACTTTGGGATGAAGGCCTGACAAATCGAACAGGATGTATGGCTGTGGGAAGTACTAAGACAAAATAAACACTGCTCATGATGATCTTTATGAGGAATCTGTCACCAGCACTGGCATTTAGCCTTCCTGGATGACATGAAACCCCCAAGCAACAAAACAAAAAGAAAAAAGGTAAGAGCAAAAACCCCACCGGGACACTTATTTAAAGACAGCTTGGTGAAACAGCAAATGAAATGGGTGTTCAGACTGATGATCAAAAGATGGCATTTGGACTGGCGTCAAAGAAGTTTAGAGTAAGATATGTCTGGACGTCTTCTTTATGCCCCATGCTGTATGTGGGGAGCATACGTGTAATGTGCAGCATACCTTAGTAACTTCAAGGCTTTGGTAGACTGGCCGGACATCGGGCTGCCTTTGGCAGGGAATACCTATTGTAAGGAATACTGCAACAGTGAGATGGAAGGACATCTTCCTTTATTCAGATAGACTAAAAATCTTGTCCTTTTTTTCCTGTGGCTTATAGACTCTAGCAATGTGATCTCTGCCCTGTCTTCCAAGCTATGCCACATCTTTCAGTTTGTGACTTCCTCTTTCTTTGAAAAGAAAAAAAAATCCTCATTTAATGCCTGTTACAAATACATAGGTCTACAGCAAAATATTACTTAGTCCCAATTCAGGGAAAATTTATCACCCAGTACCTCCCCTGCCTATGAAACAAGCAAGCTTCCTTTACATATTAGGAAGTGTAAAACCTTCGCAACGTTTAAACTTCAATTAGATGAATGTCTGGGAAACTTAAGTGTATCCCAGGAGTCACTGATACAAACAAATCGATATTTTTGTCTAAACATTATCACATCTCAGTCCTCCTTGCTCATTCTTCAAGTTTTTTTCCTCTTTTTTTTCCAAAATCTTCCTCTTCCCCTCTCCTCTAACATAACCCAAGTGAAAATACTCTATCTATACCTCACAATGGTTGACATACTGCTGGCTTAGTATAAACATATGATACTTTGAAGATGATGCCAACCAAGGATTGGCAGAGATTCTATTATTGGGACTGGAGAGACAAAAAGTAACTGCAAATTTACAGTAGTAAGCAAGATGGTTCACTTATTACCAGAAAGCCCTGGGCTAGGAAAACAGGTGAGATTCCCTAGAATTCAGAAACATAACTTTCTTCTGAGGAGTGCCTTCTTACACAGATCTACAGTATTTTCAAATGTGGGAGATGAGTTTGCAACTCTGACTTGCACTCTTTCGATCTGGAGGCACATGGCCTATGCAGAGCTTTCAGTTCTGCAGTAAGTCCAGGGTGCACATGAAAGGCTTATCTTGAAGGTTAAGAGTAGACAGTAGAAAGAGATGAGACTGAATCAGAAAGAATGATATTCCAGTTTGGATTAGGTTTTGATAAGTAAGATATCCCCTTTGATAGAAAAGTTCTGCTTGTGATGATTACTGTAGGCAAATATGGTCTTTTGGATGACCAGAGAACTATTATTAAGCAGTGATGCTAATAAGTGGGGGGAACACTTGTAGATTTGATATCCAGTGAAAAATAGCTGCCAGGAAGTAAATTTGATTTGCTGAATTACTAATCACAAAGTTATGCAATAGGTCAATAAGTAAATCAAAGAGGCAGGTATACATATGGATGCAAATAAGTTTGAACTGAGATCATCAAGGAGAATGGCGATGCTTTTAGAACACCACAAACTTACGTTATAGTCTAAGCTGGTCATTAAATGAGACCAGAGGAGCTGGGAGGTAGCAGACAATGAAGGGAAAGGCCATGTTGTCTCCTAGTCTATGGTTGGCGACAACCTAGATGGGCCATTACTGATTATGTTGGGACACTTCACAGTTCACAGGGATGGTGTGTATTAGTCATCAGCAAAACCTTTTTACCAGAATGGAATCTGGGAGTATCATGCTTTAATTAGGAGCATCTACTATTCACTTATTTAACAAGAGTGAGTCCTATTCATTCAAGTTTGGGAGTGTGCAGTACTGCCAAGGCCATAGAGAGAAAACCAAAATCCTGATTCATCAGCTGTCTCTCTCTCAAAAGGTAATGACATGGTAAAAGAAGATATGAAACAGAGCCTGGATTTAACTGAACATTACTACTTCATACAATTTGGTGTGTTTGTTTAGTATGAAAGAACAACCAGTGCTTAGGGATTAGCCATAATTTACTTGGTGTAACACATAGCCTCCTTGGAGAGACTGGTGTCTTATCCAGTCCAGTATTATGGCCATGGGGGAGGACCGAGAGACATCACTGACAGGAAAACATTTAGCTGCTAAGATGCAAGAAAACTGGATGGAGAGAAGTTTTGCACAGAGGTATAAATATAGCAGAGTAACTGTACTGATTTATGTGACTGGGGGAGATATTGGCAACTAAAAAAAACTCTACCTATCAATAATGACGTGACAAGTCAACATCTGACTAGAAGCGGTACAGATTACCTTAAAATAAGTCCAAGTGTCATGATACAACTATTGATGAGGTGAATTCCAAAGGAGATGGAAAAAATAATGAGAAGGGATGTAAACATAGTTGTTAAAGGATGGATATACTGAGGTGGATTGGAGGAAGGGTGCCTGGAACTGTACTGTATAGGAATACATATAAATCAGTAATGAAATTCCTGTGAAAGGTGTTCAGTATCACTAAATTTAAAGATAAGCTTGAGTTGTATGCAACTTTGATACTAAAATAGATTACAGCAAGCAGAGAAAGGAGGGCTTCTGAATCATGAAAGAGAAGAGGAATATGGGAGTTAAAAGTGTGAGGACAGATGACTTTTTAAGTGGGAAGCTTTACTTAGATGTAATTAAAAATGGACAATGAAAGGGAAGTAATAAGGGTGTTGCTAGTAAATAAGGTGAAAGTAGTAATGAGTTAGCATTCATCATGGGATACACAGAAGTTCTAGAGAAATCAGTAATACAGACCTCATGAAATTTAGACCACAATTATTGCCTTTCTGTGTTATTTATTAAGATTCCAGACATGACATGGCATCAGACAGTGGTAAAAGATTTTCCATGGACTGTTCCAGAGTAAAGTGTTTTTAAGGAATGAAAAACGTTTTATCAAAAATATGTTTTGAATGTGTGTGTTACATATTTTAATATTAAGAGCTCATGATATACATTGTGTCATCTTAACATTAATTTACAATGATAAGTTATGATAATGTATGCTTCTCATAGATATAGCTTTAGCTTTTAATAGAGATGCTACATATAAGGCATTTATCTTTAAATGTTAATAAGACAGCTTTAATGATTAGCATGTCATATGATGCATAGAAGTTCTACAGATATTAGTTGCACTACAGACCTCATGGAGTTTGATCTTCAACTGCTTTGTCTGTATGCAATTAATTAAGCCTCTTGACATAACATGGCCAATAATACCAATAGCTGCCATTAAATATAACAGCCGGACCCCAAATAATATGGGGTGAGGGCAGGAGGGATGTGCCACAGATGTTTTCTACAGGTCAGCTGCATCCAGTTAAGGATGAGTAGCTTGTTCTCTGAAAACTTAAGGATGTAGCAGAATATTTTAAAGCATAGAAGAAAACTGAGAAAGGACATCAGAAAGGTAAGAGGTGTCTCCAAGTAGCTGACAAACAAGCACAGAATACAGACTGATACAGGAAAGACATTTCACAACACAATAAAATATTTATAGGTTCATAGGTGTGTACTAGGCTAATGGCTCTGGAGGCTTTACAAGCCTAGCCCATAGGATTACCCTGGCATCGTGCCACCCAACCTTAGTTCCCAGTGCCTCTGTCGGGTAAAGCCACTGGAGTGACCCCTGGGGTTAATTTTCTATTTCCCATCCACTCATCAAGATTTCTCTTGAAGAGGGCCAGTGAGGTGCGCTGCTTGACATGTATGGGAAGTCTATTCCATAACATGGGCAGTCTCTGGGTTATGAACCTGTCCCTCCAGCATGTTTTGTTGCTTGCAGTAATGAGGTTGAGGTCTCTGGAGCATGTGGTGTGGAGGGATTGGGATTTCTTTAGATGTAGCATTTCTAATAGAGCTGGGTCAGACATGGCTTTGTAAGTCAAGCAGAGATTGCCTCTAAGTAGGCGATATGAGACACAGAATAGTTGGAGTTTTTTTAAGTCTGTCCATATAGGACAAGTGTTTAAGGCATAGGATCCTATTTTGTGAGGTACTTTTGCGGTCTTTCCAGTTGTTGCAGGTGTTTAGTGAGGTACATACCAAATAGGGCACTATACTCAATGATTGACCTAATGAGGTAAGAGTATAGGGAGACTATGACCACTTTCTTCCTGGATGCAAAACCCTTAGTAATGAGATGTGCCACATAGCAGGACTTTCTGACCACAGTGGCAATGTGGTGGTCAAAAGAGAGGTTCCCAGATCTCTTATAACACCTTCTGTGTTCAGCGGACTACCATCGATGTGGTAATTCATGGGAACTGAGTTTTTCCCAAAGGGGATGACGACACATTTTTTGGCATTGAGCTTAAGGCCATGGTTCTGACACCAGTCATTGGTCTCAGTGAGGCCTTTCTGTAGGATGTCAACATTACTTGGGGAGTTAATAATAGCTCCCAACTTGCAGTTGTCTGCAAACGTTGTCAGCCAGAGTCCCTTCATGTTGGCCTGGACTTCAGAGAAGTAGATACCAAACAGGAGAGGACCCAGGACCAAACCCTGTGGGACTCCACTCATGACAGGTTGCCAGTCTGACTTGGAGTCATCCACTTTCACACTGTGGGTTCTACCTGTGAGTCAGTTTGCAACCCACCTAGTGATATAGGGCTTGATGCCTAGCTTAGTGAGTTTTTCTATGATTCCTGAGTGGGGAATAGTATCAAAGGCCTTGGCCAGATCAAGGTAGGCTGTATGAACCACCTTGCCTTCATCCACAGCTCTGGTGACTGACTCATAGAAGTTGACCAAGTTGAGCAGGCATGATCTACCCTTTACAAAATTAAACTGTGTGGGATCCAGAATTTGGAGATTCCCTATATCCTTGTTTATTAGGTCCATGATGATGCATTCCATAGCTTTGCATATCAGACTCGTCAGGCTAATGGGGCGATAGTTCCCAGGGTCTGTAGTTGCTTCTCCTTTGTGGAGAGGGATGACCGTAGCAGTATGCCATTTGACAAAGCCTGAGGTGAGGCTGTGATTGAACAGGGCACACAGGAGAGGTGCCAATTCACTCTGTAGTTCATGTAGAACACAGCCATGGATATTGTCAGGTCCCATAGAAGCTGTATTCTTGGCCTTGGACAGTGCTGTTTTAACCTGTGCAGCAGTAATACCGGGTGCCTGGCAATCTACTGATATTGTGACTGGTCTTTTGGGGCGGGGTAAAGTTGGCACTGAATCTGTTGGCCAGTAAACTGGCAAAATCTGTTGGCTCGGTGTAGGAGGTACAATTGTGCAGCAGCTCAGAGCAAATCTGGGTATTGCTGTGGAGATTCTTTACATAACTATAGAAGGCCTTGTGGTTGTCTTTACTATCTTCTGCAATTCTGTTTTCATAGCTAGCTTTAGAGGATTTGATGAGGGAACTCAGCTTTTAGTTAAGGCTGATAAGGGAGTTTTTCCAGTCTTGGGACTTCACCTTATTCCGCATTAGTTTCCTCCTTCTGTTGTAGAGTTTGTTTATGGCAGGGGACTACCAGATTGGCTTCCTTTTTTTGGAGGAGACTGTCTTGGTTCTATTGGGTATGGTGAGATCCATGCATTTGTGTACGTGTTCGTACAGTGCATTGGTGTATGATTCAGTGGTCATACAGCTATTCTCCATTTGCATGGGTGCCATGAAGTTAGCCACCTCTGTTTTTAGGAGCCCAAAATTAGTTTGGAGAAGTTTTTCATGGTGGTTACCTTTGCGGGGTGGGAGGGATGTGGATTTCCAAGGTGATTAGTTTGTGGTCAGATCTAACCAGGGAGGAGCTGACTACTGGTGTAGAGCAATGGTCACCCATGTTAGTAATGACCAGGTCAAGGATGTTGCTACCTCTAGTGAGGGTAAGAACAAGCTGGTCCAGGGCATTGGAATTAATGAATTCCAGGAAACGTTGGGCAAGTGTATTGGTACATGAGTAGTTTTCCCAGTTAATGGAGGGGTAGTTAAAGTCGCCTAGTATGCAAGTGTTAGGTTGGACCCTAATATTCTCCAGGGTGCTTAGGAACGTGGAGTGTGAGTCCTGGGACATGGTTGGGGACTTATAGCAGGCTATGACCTGAATTGCGGTCTTACCCAATGTTAGCTGCACCTGAAGTATCTCAGATGCATTATGTTGGGCTACAAGTCTGGAGGTGTGTGCATCCTTTAGGAATATGGAAACACTACTGCCTTTGGAGCTTCGGTCCAAGTTCTGGGGCTGAAAGGTGTGGAATGAGTTATAGCCTGGTAGTGCAGGGGTGTTTTTTGCTGCCTTGAACCAGGTCTCTGTTATGGCACAAATGTTGATGTTCTCCATTTTAAGGAGTGCTTCGAGCGAGTGCATTTTGAGATTTAGACTTCTAGCTTTTAGCAGTATGACCCTCAGATTGCATTTGTTTGTAGCTGTTACAGTGGTAATTTGGTCTTTGGAACACCACATAAAAAAGGCACCATAGGGGTGGCAAGAGTCTTGGCCAGTATCCGGAAGCACAGGGGTGACAGATGCAGGCCATCTCCGGCAAAGCATCGAGGTCTGTCAATGATGTCATCCCAGGAGACAGATACTGGATCCACTTAGAATGACACCAGAAACTTAGCCAGTTGTTGAAATCAATCATTTTCTGCTTGTACTGTGGTATCATTCTGGATGATGGTAGGATGCTGCTCAGGGCTAGGGTCATACCTGCCTGGGCTACATAATCTGAGAGCTCCTCCATGTCTCTTTTCATGTAGTCCAGGGAGGTACATCTCAGGTCATTCACACCCACATGTACAATGACAGAGTCATATTTCTACCTGTTGTTGAGGGACCTGAGTGAGGGTAAGAACAAGCTGGTCCAGGGCGGATCCTGGTGCCTGACAGGCAGCTGACTGTTACTTTCTCCTTATTCAACCTAGTGAGTGGGACATCAGTATGCCTCACTATTGAGTCACCTATGACCAATGTATTGGGCATGCTGTTTTGCCTTAGGGGCTTTGTTTGAGTGGCACACTGTTTAGGAGAGTTGTGTGTCTCATGATTAGTGTTGTGTTGTGGTGGTTGAGTGCATTTCTACCTTGGAGATCTCTGCTGTGTGGGCAGATTTTTATTGAGAGCATCCAGGAAGGTGGGTGTGATTTGTGTTTTTATGTGAAGGCAGTGCTGGTGTGTGGTTTGGAAGGCTGTGTGTTCCATGTGGTGTGGTGCAAGTGTTGACCTTCTCTTGACTAGCTATTTCGGTCTTGGGTGGAGAGTGTGTGGCTTCCAATTTGGATATATAAGTGCAGTTCTCGCAAGTCTGAGTGTTGGGAGGTAAGAGGAGAGGGTTGTCAGTGTACATGAAGCAGTTGCTACATTGCCTCAGGATGCCCAAGTTCACCAGGTTAATAGGAGAAAGCACAGGGAACTGACCTTTAGACATGCCTGGAGGAGTGGGCATTAATAAGTACTGGAGCTGTTTCCTTGTAGAACATTTAGTGCTGGTAGCACTTTTGTGTGCTACAATTGTTACAAGAAGTCTGGTAAAGTGCTAGACTAATAAGCTAGTAAAAGTGCAGGAGAGGAGAAAACTAGCAGATCTAAGGGAAAAATTGAAAAGCAGACTTTGGCACCGCTCTGAAGCTTACAAACAGTCCTAGATACAGCAAATCTGTATCTGGACTAGACTACCTGAGACGTACCTCCTTGGACTACATGAAAAGGGACGTCGAGGAGCTCTCTGATTATGTAGCCCAGGCAGGTATGACCCTGACCTTGAGCAGTATCCTACCTTCACCTAGAATGATGCCACAATACAGTGATAAGATGATCAGCTTTAATAATTGGCTTAAATTCTGGTGTCATTCAAAGGGGATCCAATGTCTGTCTGCCTGGGATGACATGCTGGACAAGCCACGCTGCTTCGCAAGGGACGGCTTGCACCTGTCACCCTGGGCTTCGGATATTGGCAAAGGCTCTTGCCACCCCATAGTGCCTTTTTAGGCAAGGCTCAAATTCTAAACCTACCACCCTAGAACACCAAAAGGAAAAAACTAAGGGTAATGCTGCTCAATGCCAGAAGTCTCAATCTCAAGATGCACGCACTCGAGGCCCTTCTCAATATGGAGAACATCAATGTCTGTGCTGTGACAGAAACCTGGTTCAAGGCTCCTGAGAGCACCCCAGCACTAACAGGTTTCACCTCATATCATGCGTTCCGGCCCCAAAATCCGGACAACACCAAGAAAGGAGGGTGTCCATATTCATAAAGGACACCCACACCTCAAGGTCGGTGGCAACGCACGATGCATCGGAGACCATCCAGGTGCAATTAACGATAGGCAAGACTGCTCTGCAATTTGTAGCATGTTACAGGCCACCCTCTCAAACTCAGGAACCTCACATGGCCTTCCTGAAAACATTGGAGGGATAAATGTATCTCCAAACACCATCATACTAGGTGACTTCAACTACCCTAATATAGACTGGGAACACTACTCAAGCCCGAACACTCTAACCCAAAGATTCCTGGAGTTCATAAACTCAAATGCCATGGAACAACTAGTCACCATCCCCACAAGAGGTGAAAACATACTTGATCTCATCATCACGAACATGGGATCAAAATGTTCAACACCGAAGTATACCCCTCACTGGTGAGATCAGATCATAAACTAATCTCGCTGGAGGTCCTCATCCCGCCCCACCTGAAACAAAAAGACCACAGTGAAAAACTTCTCAAAAGCCGATTTCACACTTCTAAAAACTAGTGTGGTCTCCTTTAAGGCCCCTGAGCCAGTGGTAAACATTACTCAAACCGCTGAATCACTTACAAATGCCTTCTACCAGCACCTACAGGACTGCATGGATCAGGCAATCCCAAACAAAACTAAGACTCTCTGTACCAAAGGCAAGCGTCCAGTCTGGTGGACCCCAGCCATAAACAAGCTCTACAACAAAAGGAGGAAGCTACTACAAGATAGAGCAAAATCCTTGAAAGGTAAGACACCTTTGATCATT
The DNA here is from genome assembly GCF_019279795.1 of Protopterus annectens. NCBI lineage: Eukaryota > Metazoa > Chordata > Ceratodontiformes > Protopteridae > Protopterus > Protopterus annectens. Next base: position 976,902,385 of record NC_056746.1, on the reverse strand, counting down.
ATAAGTAAAAACTAAGAGCTCTCATAAAATCATCAAAGGCAAATTTTGAGAGAAAAATCGCCAAGGACTCTAAAGACAATCATAAGGCCTTCTTTAGCTATGTTAGAAACCTAGGAGGAAACTCCCAGATATGCTCAGAATTAGTTCAAAATGATGTGAAAATTACTGAACCTACACACATTGCTAACATACTGGCTGACAGGTTCAGTGCAAACTTCTCCCCCCCCACCAAAGGACAGATATCTATTCCAGAGGATTGTAGCCCCAAACATCTCCAACGCCCAGGTGAGAACTGCCCTCACTAAGGCAAAAACACAGCATCCATGGGACGGATGGTGTCCCCGGCTGTGTGCTTCATGAACTCAACGAGGAATTAAACCCACAGTTAGGACAGCTGTTTAATCTTAGCCTCACCTCAGGATACGTGGCCAAGGAGTGGCGCACGGCGACTGTGGTCCCACTTCATAAGGGCGGTGCCTCCACAGACCCTGGAAATTACCGCCCCATTAGCTTGACAAGCCTTATCTGCAAAGCCATGGAGAGGATCATAATGGAACTCATAAATAAAGACATAGGGAACTTGCAGACTTTGGATCCAACCCAGTTTGGCTTTGTCAAAGGCAGATCCTGCCTCTTAAACTTGGTTGACTTTTTCGAGACAGTCACCAAGGCCATTGATGAGGAAAGGCAGTCCATACAGCCTACCTCGACCTGGCAAAGGCCTTCGACACAATACCCCACTCAGGTATCATCGAAAAACTCATCAGCTTGAATGTAAACCCATACATCACAAGATGGGTTGCAAACTGGCTAAGCGACAGAACCCACAGGGTCAGAGTTGCTGGAGCCATGTCAGACTCAAAGCCTGTCACAAGTGGTGTCCCACAGGGCTCAGTCCTGGGTCCACTCTTGTTCGGCATCTACTTTTCTGAAGTACAAGCAAACACAGGAGGGTTATGGCTGACAAAGTTTGCAGATGACTGCAAACTGGGCCATAGTCGAAAACACATCTGACACAGATATCCTCCAGAAGGGCCTCACAGAAATGGATAACTGGTGCCAGAGCCATGGCCTGAAGTTAAACGCCAAAAATGCATAGTCATACCCTTCGGGAAAAACAAGGTTACCCCTAGCTACCATATAGGTGACAATCCACTGAGCACAGAAAGTCATCAGGGATCTGGGGACCCAAGTTGACAGTAGTCTTTCGTTTGACACTCATGTTGCTAAAGTAGTTAGGAAAACCTTCTATATCGCCCACCTGATCATGAAGGGATTCACATCTAGATCAAGGGAGGTCATCGTCCCCCTGTACTCATCACTCATTAGACCTATGATTGAGTACAATGCCCTGTTCGGAATGTATCTGACCAGACACCTGATGCAGCTTGAAAGGCCCCAAAAGTTCCTCACCAAAAGGATAAAGGGTCTCAAAATATGTCTTATGCTGCCCGACTGAAAGAACTCCAGCTTTATTCAGTCTCATACCGCTTGCTCAGAGGTGACCTGTGCCTGACATATAAGGCCATGTCAAACCCAGATTTGATGAATATGCTTCACCTCAAAAAATCTAGATCCCTCAGAACCACAGGGCGGGAGACTTAAACCTTGACACGGTTATAAATAGAACGTGCTGGAGGGACAGATTCATCACCCAGAGACTCCCTATGCTGTGGAACAAAATCCCGGTACATGTGAGGCAGAGCACCTCGCTGGCCTTGTTCAAGAGGAATCTTGACCAATGGATGGGAGATCGCAGATATACCCCAGGGATTACTTCAGTGTCACTGCTTGACAGAGGCACAGAAAAATGATAGGCATAGTTTTTATTCAAACTAAAGGGGTGGCGAAAGCCACATAACTATGGGCTAGGCTTATAAATGCCCTTGGGCAGATAGCCTAGTATGAACCTATGAACCTATGAACCTATGAACTAGTTACAGGAAAGGTGGGAAACAAGCGCAAACATGGGCTTTTAATCGAAAAAGTTGAAAGAGCTGGAAAAACTGCTCAAACGGCCAATAAACTACAATTTCTGGGCCAGAAACTACTCCTCTTGTGGTAGATAGGCTATCTAGTGCTTACCACTCCCTCTGATAAGCTAGAAGGCTTCCCTTCAACACAGAAAGGCATGGGGGGGGGCTCAGAAGCTTACAAACCATCCTAGATACAGCAAATCTCTATCTGGACTAGATGTTCATCATGCTTTGCAAAGCTTGTGCTTGCATGTTATCTGTCTACATTTGGAGGCATGTTTTAATTCAAGCTCTCTGTTTAGTACAGCAGCTGAAAGACTTCAATGATTAAGCTGAAGTGATCAATGAGCAAGTGTGAGAGTGAGCACCTGAAACTGGCTTACCCATCATAATGGGACAAAGCAAGTGTCATTGCAAGCTTGCCAAGCAGCAACTGGACCATGGTGTGCACAGCAAGTCAAAAAAGATGTAGCCAAAGTTGGGCAAATACTGTGAATTAGGCATGCAGACCTGAAGATGCCACAAGGACTGAGGTTAGGGCTTTGTAGAAACACCAGATTGCTGCCTGCATAATGGCCTCCTATGACTAGCCTTCCTCAGTGGGAAGCAAACGGTCAGTCAGGTCAAAGGAAGGCTGCAGTTTGGTAGGTAGCAGGGATAAAATGGATGTTAAAAACAATACCCAACAGCTGAGAGCTAACAACTGTAATCAAGTCTGGTTAGATAATCACTTAGCAGAGTGCGTTAACTTTTAATATGCTTCACTGCATGTGCAACTGCCTTGAATTGTCAAGATAGTGACAATTTTAATTTTTGCAGTGAAGTGTCACAGCATTTGATGATTTTTTCACAGTCTTTTAGGGGAATTCAGCCTTGCACTAAACAACATGAGTTGTTAGTGTTTTAAAAAAGTGCTTTGCAGTAGTTACAACAATTGTCTTGGGAGGATGGTGGCTTTTAAAACAGTTCATGCTTGTTGAAAAGGCTTCATTGCAATGAGTGGCATTAAGCTGTGACTAAATCGTTGCTGAAAATACCTTGACCAAGGACAGACAACCACATTTATTTAGTGTCCCGAATATTTTGAAGGGGGCATTTATTACTGATTTTTTGCTGTGTGGAAAACTTTTCTTACGGTTCTATACACATCTTAATGAAGCAAATTTAGCAGAATTTGCAGTCCACACTACTCATAACACCTTGGCCACCTTTAATCAGCAAGACATGCATTTCTTTTTGTCTAACTCATCTGTATGTATCTTGAAGTAGGCACAAATAGTACAACACCACTGTAATACCTACTTGAATGACAGTATTTTAATGTACCTGTGAAACATGATAAGAAAAGTACAGTTGTGTACACTTGCCATAAATGTAGATGTTAGAGTATATTCACTGTTGCAGTCATCACTAGTGGGTTATCCCCACTGGGTAGCCCTCGGTTGGCCTGAATACCAGAGTAAAGATTTTCCCTCCTGCGTCAGCTGCGGTCGTCAGTGGTATAAAGCAGGGCACTGACACCATTATATCAGTTTTTCTTGTCCTAACCTATAGGAGCCCTGTCCAGAAGGCCTGAGTAAGGCCAACCTGGAGGAAGCCCACAGGCATATAAAGGTGTGAATGAATTTTAGAGAATAGGGGTAGGAGGGAGGGAAAATAGGACTGCAACAGTGAATACACTTGAACATCTACATTTATGGTAAGTGTACACAACTGTACTATGTTCTTTATGTTTTACTGTTGCAGTCATCAGTAGTGGCAGGATTCCCAAAGCTGAATTAAGGGTGGATGGAAACAAGGGAGGAAGAAGGAGAGCAGGTTTGACTGTTCTAGGTAGGGCAAGCATGCCCTGCAGAACTGCGGAGGCAAAGCCTGCCTGAGTTTTGGAGAAGAGAGGCAAGTGGTAGTGTTTGGTGAAGGTGTGGACCAAAGTCCAAGTGGCAGCTTCTAAGATGTCCTTGATAGGGAACCCTCTTAGGAAAGCAGTGGAAGTAGATGCTGCCTAGTGGAATGGGTTCAAATATACTTGGGCGGAATTTTCCCATGAAAGTGGTAGCAGAATTGGATACAGTGTGATATCCATTTAGAAATAGTCTGCTTGGAAAAAGGTTTCCCCTCTGCCCCTGGGGTGAAGCTGGTTGGTCAGTCTTCCTGATAGACTTGGTTCTATCCAAATAGTACCCAAGTTGTCTGGGCAAATCTAGTGAATAAAGGATTCTTTCCCCCTTTTCTGAGGGTTAGGAAAAAAGGTGGGAAAATGTATAGCCTGGTTCAGTGTCAGGTCCGACACCACCTTAGGGATAAAAGGGGAGATAAGTCCTAAGGGACACCCTGTCTGCATGGAAAATAATGAAGGGCTCAATGGCCATGACAGTGTGGAGCTCAGAAACCCTCCTAGCTGAGGTTATGGCATGCAGGAAGGTGGTCTTCCAGGAAAGATATTTTAGTTCTGCTGAGGCAGTTGGTTCAAAGGGAGGCCAGGTCAGGTTTTCTAACACATAGTTCAGGTCCCAGGCAGGTGTGGGTGGCCTCCTGGCTGACCTGATGTGTGATACCCCTCTAAGGAATTGTTTTAGCAGGGGGTGAGAGAACAAAGGCTGCTCTGTATGAAAATGGGCAGAGATAGCCAAGGCATGAATTTTTATGGGAGAGAAGGATAATCCTTTTTCACTAGCTCCGCCAGGTAGTCAAGAATCGGAGAGAGAGATGTCTGGGAGCTGCTTGCACCTTTAGTTTGGCACCAAGAATTGAATCTTTTCCATTTTACTGAGCATGTGTTTCTGGTGCTGGGCCTCCTGGCCTCCTTAATTATGTCCAGGACCTGCTTGCCCAACAGTGGGTTGATATCTGCCTTTGGGGTATCAGCCATGTGGATTGGTTGAGAGTTTGTAGATTTGACTGTCTTGCTTGAGTTAGAAGTCCTTCTGTGAGAGGCAGGTTCCTGGGTGGTTCCTTAGTTAGGCTGAGCAGCAAGGGGTACCAATGTTGCCTGGGCCAATTTGGAGCAATTAGGATGGCTCTTGGCCTTTCCTCCCTGATCTTTAGCCATACCCTTGGTATCACTGGCAAGGGTGGGAATGTGTAGACAAACAGGTTGCCCCAGTGGAACGATAGAGCATCCACCTTCCAGGCTTCTGGGTGGAACTCCCTGGTGCAGAACTGGTCCAGCTGGCTGTTCTGTACAGAGGTGAAGAGGTCCACCTCTGGTGTTCCCCAAGCCTGTGTGATACAGAGGAAAGTCTCCATCTGAAGTTGCCATTCATGGGGGTCTAAGCATTTTCTGCTGAGGTGGTCTGCTAGGGTATATGCTCCCGTGAAATGTACTGGGCTATCAGATGAAGGCCCATCATAGAGGCAGTCTGCCAGAGAAGCATGGCTAGATGGCAAAGAAGGTAGGAGTGTGACCCCCCCCCCCCCGCTTGCTGATGTACCACACAACTGTGGTATTGTCTGTTTTGATGAGGAGCACCCTTGGATTCAGCTGGGTCTTGAAAGATGTGATAGCCCTCAGTACTGCCATCATTTCCTTTTGTTTGATGTGCAGGTGTAGGTGCCTGTGGTCCCAAGTGCTTTGAGTGCACATGTTGCCTAAGTGTTCCCCCCAGGCTTTGTCTGAGGCATCCATGGTGATAGTCTGGCCATGGAGAAGAAATAGAAAGGGTAGGCCCTTGTTCAGTGAGCAGGCTTCTGCCTACCATAGGAGCTTGGCTCTTAAGCAGTGGATAAGGGGCAAATGTATCTCTAGAGACTGACAGTCCTGGTGCCAAAGGTTTTTTAGGTACCATTGCAGTTTTCTCATGTGCAGTCTGGCCAAGGGCACCAACAGGATGCAGGATGTCATGTACCCCAGCACTTGAAGAAACATCCTTGCTGTGAGCTACTTTCTGTAAGCCAAGTGGGAGAAGTATTGGGGAAGGAAGCTCTGTTTTTCTGGAGAGAGGAAGGCTCTTTGGGTGGCTGTGTCCAAGAGAGCTCCCAAGAGGGTGATTTGTCTGGTGGGCTGGAAATTTGATTTTTCCTTGCTGATGGTAAAGCCTAGAGAGGTAAATAGGGCTTTAACAAAGTCAGGGTCTTGCAGGAGCTTTTCCCTGCTGTCTGGTTGGATGAGGCAGTCATCCAAATTTGGGTAAATTTGGATGTTTTGCTGCCTGCAGAAGCTAATGACCGGAGCCAGGCATTTGGTGAAAACCCTGGGAGCAGTAGATAAGCCAAAGGGCAGAGCAGAGAACTGAAAGCATTATGAGCATGCTCTGAATTGGAGGACCTTTCTGCAGGACTCCCTTATTGGAATGTGAAGGTAGGCATCCTTTAGGTCCAGAGTAACAAGCCAGGCATTTGGGATCAGCATGGGCAAGAGTTTTTGGAGTGTGAGCATTTTGAACTTTGGCACTTGCAGGGAAAGGTTTAGCATGGATAGATCCAGGTTAGGGTGCCAAGTGCCCTCTTTCCTGTTTACCAGGAACAATCTGGAATAAAAGCCTTTTCCAGCTTGTTTCTAGGGTACAGGCTCCACCACCTTTTGTGCACCGAGTGTCAGAATTTGACTGCCTCTGCCCACTGATTTGATGGTATGGCTGGGTACCCTGTTAAGGTTGGAGTTTCTTTGAAGGAGAATCTGTATCCCTGAAAAATGATTTTTAGGACCCATTGATCCTTTGTGATGGATAGCCAATTGACTTTGTAAAGGGATAGCCTTCCTCCTAACCTTTGAGGTGTGGGTGTGGGGCAGGGGGGGAGAAATCATTGTAAGTCCTTAGGGTAGGGAGTGGACTTAGAACTCCCTGCCCTGTGTGTAGTAGAGGTCCACTGCCTGGGCCTCTGTTGTCCTTGTGGTTGATGCCTGGGTGGTCTATCCCTGCAGGCTTTCCTTTGTCCAAGTCTGGATTGGGAAGGAAATGACCAGTGTTTGGAGGGAATGTTCCTGGTGAATCTGGGAGGCTGGACCTGGAGGAAGTCTTTAATTGCCTGCATTGATTTGGCCTTATCCTCCATTTTCTTGATCACCTCCTCAGCCTTAGATCCAAACAGGTGGTCCTTATCTAGGGGGGGGTGTCTAGGACTTTGGATTTAACATGATCAGGCAGAGGTTGGTCTTTCAGCCATGCATGCCTCCTAATGATTGACCCCACCACAGCAGCTCTGCTAGAGGCTTCTAAGTAATCGTATCCACAGTGTAGGGAATGCTTTGCCACTTGAGAGCTGGAGTGCAAGAGCTCCCCTAGCTCCCTGGAAATAGAGCTGTCTGGCAAGGATGAAATCTGTTTTAATAGTTCCAAGGTATGCTGTTGATATTTCAACATATGGAACTGGCAGTTAAGAGCTCTAATAGCCAAGGTAGCAGAGGTGTACACTTTTTTACCCCCATATGTCTAGAGCTCTGCTGTCCTTGTCTGATGGAATAGGATGTTTTGATGAAGTGGCTCTTGCCCCTATGGGTTCCTGGGTGATGACCTCTGGGTCTGCTGCAGGATTTTTGAACAAGTACTTGTGGGTGTCTGGCACCCTGTAATACCTATCTGGCTTTCTAGGTGCAGGGGGAAGGGTATCAGGAGTGTGGCTGGACTCCATAAAAACATTCTCTACCACCTCCAAAATGGGAGGGATTGCTAAGGGTTTGTGCTGGGGGAGATCCAAAAAATGCCCTTAGTCTCTTCTTAGACTGGGGGTAATCCTGATCTTCCCAGAGAAATGTTCCCTAAGGGTGGGCAAGGTCTCACCAGAGGACAGGTCCTCAGAGGGGATGCAAAAGGGATGGACTCCTCTGCATCAGAATTCTCAAAGGATGCAGGAGGCTGTTGTTCATCATCAGAATCCAAATAATCAGATTCTTCAGTGTCATATTCTGATAGAATCTCTGGGGAAAGATTATTTTTCCTTTTGAATGGAGTGGTCTGCTTATCTCTGGTAAGAGAGATAAGGTCCACCACCATCTTAAGAAGTTGTTGTGACTGAGCAGTTGGGCTTGAGGAAGATTTGAGGAACAGTTTTTCTAGGAGTGGTCTTGCTATTAGGCCTCAGTGCTTCCATGGGCTTGTGAGTGGCTGTAGCAGGCGGTGTGGTGATCAGTTTTTGTCTGGCGTTAGTTGTCTGAAAAACCTCCTTGGAAGCCGATGCTTGCATAGTGGCTCCGGATCCAACTGGGGGGCAGACAACCAAAATATTGGCAGATGTAGACTGTTCGGGTGGCATACCAGACTCTGAAAGGATCTCGGTAGAGGCCTGTGAAGGAATCATGTTGGGCATCAGGGTCTGTAGGCGCCTCACTGAATTCCAAAGAGTTGATGGCTGGCTTCAGGGAGGAGTTGTCTGAAGGCCTAATTTTATGTGGTCTGCCCCTTTCTTTATTTTTTCTCTTTTTGGGAATATCCACTGCATGCTGATCGACGGATGTCATTTTGTAATGCGCAGACCTGTCTCTGAAATGTCTGGCTACAATTTCTGCTCTACGGCAAATGGTCCTAGAGTTAAAGAGGGCACAGAACTGACATCCGGGGACGTCATGGTCTGGACCTAAACAAGTTACACACAGATTATGAAAGTCTCGGTGTGATATTTGTTTTCCACAGCGGAGACAATTATTTACTTTTTTGGACATTGGTTAGTGCAAGAAAAAAATCCCCAATGGGGCACTTAGCTTTAGTCATTTTCAACTTCACTCTGACAATGGCCAACTAACGCCCATGCAAACTGCTTCTGCTTTGGGCTCCATGGCAAGAAAGACTGATGTAATGGTGTCGGCTGCCCTGCTTTATACCACTGACAACCTGACATCAGTCCCTGGCTGACGCAGGAGGGAAAACCTTTACTCTGATATTCGGGACGGCTGAGAGCTACCCAGCAGGGATAACCCACAAGTGATGACTTGCAACAGTGAAACATGAAGAACATCAGAAGTTATACAGCTAGTCATCTACAGTTCACCATATGAAATACTTGAATTTATCTGCAGTGCTTCTGGAGGCATGGACATTTTATTATATTTTCTATGCCCTGCATCATTCTTTCTGTAGGATTTAGTTATAGAATTTTCAGAAACAGCTGACTAAGCATGTTTTTTTCGGCTGGTTCTGGTCTGTGGGTGACTGGAGGCAGTATATGCCCCTGAAGTAAATGTGGCAAATTCTCTTTAACATTGAGCTAGGCTTGCAGGCATATATATTGGAGACGGTATACACAAGCCTTCAAGAATTTCAAGATTAATGAGTGACTGCAAAAATATAATGTGGAACAAGATATTTTCAGATTGTGTATATATACACGAGACAGAAACCTAACCTAAATGGTGAAAACAATCATTAGCAGTAAAATTATTTTGGCATCATAAAAAGGATAACATGCATATAACTATAATTACAGCTGGTGCCAGAGATCAGGGTACCATCTTAAACAACTAACCCAGGAACGTTTTTCGATATTACAAAAAGATCAGTTGCAAAGATGCCCTAACATATGTATTTGAATAAACCACCAAATAAAAATAATCCTGGAATACTCAGGAGTGCATAACAGACTCAAAAGGCAGTTCAGTCATAGGATCTGCCTATCACTGGCAAAACCTAAAAACTGCAGTATAGATGGAAATAAAATTAATAACCATCTTAAAATCTATACCACATAATCATATTAACTATAGTAAAGAAGGAAATGAGGCATACTTGAAGGAGCACTACTGATCTTAGAGTTATTAAAAAAAGTCTTCAATATGCTTGCCAAGCTGCTGTTTTTAGACATTCTTAAAACACTGTTCATTTCAACCTGTTCAAATTGTTTTTTAATAAGTAAAAGACACCAAAACATAATTTCAGAAGCATGGAGGTTGATTAATATTATGCTGAAGCATCTGAAATGTGGTTGCAAATGGTAAGGCTTAAAGGCATAGCTCTCACCCTCTTAGCACAAGTCGTCTGGACAAAGTCAAAAATAATGGTGTACAAAGACTCAAAAATAGGAACACATTTTACAGACTGATCTTATAAACTTAAAAAGGTTTTGATGGGGGATTTAAATATGCAAGATGTTTATGATATCATATTGACTGCAGCCACACCAAACAGCAAGACAATTCTTAATGCTTTGTGGGAAATAGGCCTCAGATTTAAAGTATGAAACCCTACTCAAGAAAGAATAGTTTTGGACCTAGGGATCATAAAATGGGAAGGAGAAAATATCTCACATTTGGAAATGAGCAACCAATTGGGAACAAATTTTCATCAACAGTTGTTTACAATGTACCTCCTAACTCACAGAGAATTTGGAAAAAAAACAATATGTCAGAAAGCTCTAGCAAACAGACATGTTGTGGAAGAGAAGTGGGGAAGTATCAGAACTGCCATCACAGCAGCAAAAATCCTTTAAAAAAAAAAAATATATATATATAGATATATATGTGCGTATACACACACACACACACGTATAAGGAGAAAACTGTACTATGGCTTTCAAATGAGGTGACACTGACAGTCAGAGGAAATGCAGCATTTGGGAAAAGAACAGAAATGATAGGACTGAGAAACAAAGTCACAGACTAATGTCACGTTATACAATTAAATCAAATATGGAGTTCATAGTATTTTCTGAGGGACTCAGAAACCTGTGTTCTGCCAATGAAAACATTGGGACATACTGCAAATAGTGTCAGGGAAAGAGATCCCCCCCAAGTGAGAATCAGAAACAGAGTTCTCTTCTGAGCTTGAATCAGAAATCTGAGCAGAAAACCCTGCATCTGTCCCTTCATCCTCCAGTCCAAGTTCAGAATCGGTATTTCCCTCTTTCTTTTACCAGAAACAATTTTATAAAAAGGGTCAATACTGAAATACATTTGAGCCAGACCCAGTACATTACCCCTGTCCAAGGACATTTGAGGGTGAGTAGATAGCCGTTTCGCTTTCAATTTCTTTTTGACAGTAAAATGAGGTCAACAGTATTATTAATGACAGTCGCAGCTTCCCCAGGGATGAGCAGAATACTTTGACAAAACAAGGACGCCCTCCCTGTTCTCTCTCCCAGGACAGACGAGAGTGGCTTTACATTGCCCACTGAGGGAAGCCCAACAGCCACAGAGTACATGGCTAGCCCCCGGTCCATAGTGGCTGTAGGTACTACACCAGAGGGATTCAGGGTAAAAGATTAGTGGTCTGAGGTATAACTAATGGCCACAGCACAGTCATTTACCTGTGGCTGAGGAAAATTGCTAGGCTGCTGTTGTGACAAAGGGTGCTTGCTTAACTTTTTCTCTTTGTGGCTGGAAGAAGGACAGACCATGGGACCAACAGTTTGTTCCATGGTCAGAACAAAGATAGTACCTCTTTCCTGGGGAAAACAAAGAGCAAAAGTCAGTAAAAATGTAAAGTCTTTAAAAGTCACTTTTTTCACAAATCAACACAGTAAAAAGCACTTTGTCAGTCCCAAGAAGTAAAATAAACACAAATTTACCAGAGTAAAATGTCTTTTAAAATACTTTAAACTGACAGGAAAAGGAAGACCCCCCCCCCCATTTAAATGTATAATAAAGTCTTGTAACAATCTGTTAAAACAAGCTCCTAGCTTTAAAATAACTTTCCTGAACAGGAACGTGTCATCAAACAAGCAATTTTTTTTTTTTAAAAAGGAGTGCACTTTTCCCCTGAATGGGAGTATAGGAATACCACAAGCCAAATGTCGGTGCTCTAAAGCCTCAGAAGAGCATACTCTTCTGTGGCAGGAACGCTCTAAAAGTCTTGGTACCCAAATGTGTCTTTTTAGTCAGCTCAGCTCAAGGTGACTAACAGCTTGGATGCATTGAAGATGTCTGAAGCTTTGGAAGCTGGATGGCTGTTGTTTCCTTGCAGATCAGAGCCAATATAGCTTTGGCTACTGCAGCAGTGATCAATATGAAGACCTTGGAAAGGTTTCTTTTTTTTTTTTTTTGCTAATAACACAATGTACCATAGTTGAGCATAGCTGAACACAACATTTGTAAATGATGAATGCAAAAATGCTAAATAATGGATGTGGGAAGCACAAAAAGTGAGTAAATTCACACCTGAGAATATATCACATGACTGCAAAGTGCAAACAAGTAAAATGAGAAAGGACAGGAGATAAGGATTTTGAAATACTGGGATGTACAAAATACATATAACAAGATAGCAGCTGTGTTATACAGATAGTAGGGCTACATCTAGAGTACTGTATGCTGTTGTGGATATAGACCATGTCTTCATTAGAACAAGAGTAACAAAAATGGGGGATTTGTGCAGGCAGCACAAAGCCATACAAAAAAAACAGACTAGAAGAGGAGGAAAATGCTTAAATGCCTCAAGGGAATACATACATTCCATGTAAATACCACCTGTTCAAATAAATCAATGTATAAGAAGGCTGATTGTAGTTACAATGACTGGCTTTAAAGTCATTTTTTTTTATTTTGTTTGGTTGGCACCATGCTGAGGTGCATTGTGCAGAAAGTACAGTTTTGTACCTACCATAAATGTAGATGTTCGAAGATCCACATTGCTGCAGTCCTTACACTTGGGTAGTCCGCTGTCCTCGGTCGGCCCGAATATCAAAGTATAAGGCTGACGTCGGTCAAGGCGCATTAGACTGACATCAGGACGTCAGGATACAAATGCGCATGACCGACGTCATATCCTCAGTCTTTTCTTGCCCCAGATGTCAGAAGACCCTACAAAGAAAGGTCAAAACCAAAAGACAGCAAACAACCAACCAACCACCCTTGCACTAATAATATGTACAATATATACAATATACACAATATTTGCAACCCAACCCACACAACCGCCTCTAACTACAGAGGGGAAGGAGGGAGGGTAAATTGGACTGCAGCAATGTGGATCTTCGAACATCTACATTTATGGTAGGTACAAAACTGTACTATGTTCTTCATCTCACATTGCTGCAGTCCTTACACTTGGGTAGAATCCCAAAGCAGAGGTAAGGGAGGATGGCAAAACTATAAAGAAGCAGGAGCTGCCAAAATGCCCTGTAAAATAGCAGTGGCAAAACCAGCCCTAGATTTAGAGTAAAGTGGAAGGTGATAATGCTTAGAGAAAGTATGCACTGAACTCCAAGTAGCTGCCTCCAAAATATCTTTAGTTGCCACCCCTTAAAAAGGCTGTCAAGTGGCAGTAGCCCTAGTGGAATGAGGCCTAATCCCAGCTGGAATCTCCTTGCCATGATGGGAATAACAGAAAGCAATGCAAAACCCAATCCACTTAGAAATAGTTTGTTTTGACACAGGCTTGCCCTGAGAACTCAAAGCAAAAGAAACAAATAACTGCTGAGACTGCCTGAACCCTTTAGTTCTGCTCAAATAATATCGCAACTGCCTGTGTACATCTAAAGTGTGCAAAATCTTTTCCCCTTTATTTTGGGGATTTGCATAAAAAGTAGGCAAATGAATAGTTTGGTTTAAAGCCACACTAGAAACCACTTTAGGCATAAAGGAAGGATTAGTACGCAAAGATACCCTATCCTTATGGAAAATTAAGAAAGGCTCAACCGCCATAAGGGCCTGCAATTCAGAAACCCTTCTTGCAGAGGTAATGGCCAACAAAAAGCAGTCTTCCATGATAAATATTTCAACTCAGTAGTAGCTGCAGGCTCAAAAGGTTGTAGAGTGAGTTTCTCCAACACAAAATTGAGATCCCAAGCAGGAGTAGGAGCTCTACGTGGGGGTCTTATATTCTTTGCCCCTCTAAGAAATTGCTTGAACAAAGGATGAGAAAACAATGGTGGGTCACAGTCATAGTGAGCCGAAATTGCTGCAGCATGAACCTTAATAGAAGAGAAGGACAAACCTTTGTCCAGTAACTCAGTAAGATATTGAAGAGCCACACTTAAATTAGGCTCAGAAACATCAAAATCCTTTGCTGCACTCCAAAATAAAAATCTCTTCCATTTATCTGCGTACACTTTCCTTGTACTAGGCCTTCTAGCTTCCAAAATAACATTCAAAACTTGCTGTGGAAGTTGAGACCCTCTATGGTTCAAAACAGAATATGCCAGGCTGTTAGGTGAAGAGAGTGAAGCTTGACATTGAGTAAATGACTGTCCTCCTGAGACAACAGGTGTGGAATCGAAGGCAAAGGCCATGGAGGCTCCCGTACCAGACTTCTCAGTAATGGGTACCAGTGCTGTCGAGGCCAATCTGGAGCTATTAAAATCATCCTTGGCTTGTCCTGTCTGACCTTTAGAAGTATCTTTGGGAGGAGAGGCAGAGGTGGAAAGGCATACACATGAAGATTGCTCCAACTGAAAGAAAGAGCATCCACTTTCCAAGCTGTGGGATGAAACCTTTTCGTGCAAAACTTTGGCAGCTGGTGGTTTAGTGGAGAAGCAAACAGATCTATGTCTGGAGTTCCCCATGACACTGTCAATTTCTGAAATACATGAGGATCCAATTTCCACTCGTGGGGATCCATAATTCATCTGCTCAACACATCTGCTAAGGAGTTCTGTGCTCCCGGCAGAAACCTTGCCTGAAGATTTAGCTGTAAACTGAGAGCAGTCTCCCACAATATCATTGCTTGCCTGCATAGAGGATAAGAATGTGTTCCCCCTTGCTTGTTGATGTACCACATGACACTTGTGTTGTCTGTTAGAATCAACACCTGCCCTGGAAGAAGTAAATCCTTGAAAGCTATTAATGCAAACTGGACTGCTAACATCTCCTTCAAGTTGATATGTAGATGTTGTAGTCTGGCAGGCCACTTGTCTTGTATCCACTTTCCATTTAGATGAGCTCCCCAAGCTTTGTCTGAGGCATCTGTCGTTAGAATCTGACTCGCCTCTGGCCGGGTCACAGAGAGTCCCTTGTTTAGGTGACATTCCTGAGCCCACCACAAAAATTCCTTTTGAATGCAAGGTATTATTTGAATGACAGTGTCCAGATCCTGGCAGTGCTGTGTCCATACATTTTGAGATACCATTGTAGCTTCCTCATATGCAGTTTGGCATTGGGAAGCACCAGAATACAAGATGCCATGAACCCCAAGGCTTGAAGGACTGTCCTTGCAGTCAGCCTGGACTGATGAGACAATTGATGAAAGTAAAGGGAAAGATTCTTTTGTTTGTCCGGGGTCAAAAAGGCCATCTGGGATGCTGTATTCAGCCTTACACCCAGAAAGCACATGTCCTGAGAGGGTACTAGACTGGACTTTATTTCGTTCACAGAATACCCCAGGCATCTTAGCACTGCTATCACATATTCCAAATGATGAAGAAGCTCGTCCCTTCCTTGAGCCAGAATCAGGCAATCGTCCAAATAAGGATAGATCTGTATTCCTTTTAGCCTGAAGAAAGCTATCACTGGAGCCAGAACTTTCGTGAACACTCTGGGCGCAGTAGATAAGCCAAAGGGCAATGCAGAGAACTGATAATGAGAAGTCCCAGCCCGAAAACGCAGATACTTCCTGCAACTCAGTCTGATAGGAACATGAAGGTAAGCCTCCTTGAGATCCAAAGTTACCATCCAATGATCTTTGCCCAGCAGAGGTAAAAGCTGTTGTAACGTCAACATTTTGAACTTGGGAATGTCCAGATAAGTGTTGAGGATAAATAAATCCAAAATTGGTCTCCACGTGTTCCCCTTCTTTGGTACTAGGAACAGGCGAGAATAAAATCCTAGGCCCACTTCTGGCATAGGGACTGGCTGTATGGCCCCTATTTGAAGTAACAGAGAAATTTGTTTGTGAGCCTCTATTCTTTGCTGAGGAGGAACGTCTGGCATGCCTTTGAAAGGGGGCAAGGTATGGAAATAAAACCTGTAACCTTGGTGTATGATATCCAATACCCATCTGTCTTGGGTAATTAAACTCCAATTTTCCTTGAAAAGTGACAACCTTCCTCCCAAAGGTGCTGCCAGACGAGAAGGCTCTGGCAGCTGAAAAGGTAGGTCATTGGGTCTGTTTATGAAAGGACTGACCCCTGCCCTCACCCGAAGACTGTGCAGGTGAACTCCCTGTTCTAGGCCTGAAAGAACCCTGAGCTCTGCCCCTACCACGTCTAGATCTACCCCTAGACTGGGAATCATAAGAAGGATACGTCCACCCCTTGGTAGGCCAATTTCTACTAAACTTGGAGGCTGAACCTGCAAAAATCTTTAACAGTCTGCATAGACTTAGCCTTGTCTTCCATTTTCTTTAAGACTGCCTCAACAGGTGAACCAAACAACACATCAGATTGTAAAGGAGCATCTAAAATCCTTGTCTTAACATGGTCAGATAAATTCTGATCCCTCAGCCAGGCGTGCCTGCGAAGAACTGACCCAGTGGCAGCCACCCTAGACGAGGCCTGTACAGCATCAAAACCACATTGCAAAGAATGCTTACCCACCTGTTCAGAAACATGTACTAAATCTTGTAACTCTTTACACTCAATACCTTCCGCCAGAGCATCTACCTTAGACTTCAATTGAGAAAGTAGATAGTTTTGGTATTTCAACATGTGAAACTGGCAATTCAAAGCCCTCATAGCAAGGGTGGAAGAAGTATAGACTTTCTTTCCCCATCTATCCAAAGCCCTGGCCTCTTTATCTGGAGGAACCGGATTTTTAACAACAGAAGCCTTAACACCCTTAGGCCCCTGACTAACAGTTTCTGGGTCCGCCCTAGGACTCTTAAAAGATACTTATGAGCTTCAGGCACCCTGTAATACCTATCCGGTTTAACAGGAGCAGGAGGCAAAGAATCAGGATTAAGAGAAGCCTCTGCAAACACATCTTCCACAACATCCAGAACAGGAGGTATAGCCAAAGGCCTATGCTGGGGTAAAAACAAAAATTCCCTAAGCCTTTTCCTGGAATCAGAGAAGTCCTGACCTTCCCACTTAAAATGCTCCCTCATGGAATGAAGAGTCTCTGAAAAAGAAAAATCCTCAGGAGGAGAAGCAGAAGGAGTAGAATCATCCACATCAGAATCAGAATAAGGAGAATACTCCTGCAAGTCTTCAGCCGAAGACTCTGAAACATCCGAAGCCAGCTCAAAACTCCCCAACTTAGGTTTCACCCTAGGTCTCTTATCAGGAGGGGGTAAAGAACCTCTAATCAAAGTAATCAAATCTTCTGCCATTTTAAGCATATGCTTCTTGGGCACAGATCCTGAAGAACTAGGAGTGACACCAACTGAAGCTAAACCTGGCCTGCCTCTGGGAGAAGCCTTGGAAACAGAAGGAGAAGGCCTAACCACCCTAGGAAGGGAGGGGAGTACAGTAACCTGAGAGGCCCCTTCAGCCTGACCTGCCTCCTGAGAGGCCACATCCTGCAATAACAAAGTCTCCCCCTGGGACTCCAGAGAAACCTCCGGCGGAACCCCCGGCTCCACCGACACCTCTAAAGAACCGGCGTCCGTGCGGACGGCTCTTCTTGCCTGGGCTTAGCTGCTTTGTCCTTGCGCTTCTTGAAGCGGACGCCGGAGCATCCGACGGCATATTATAATTGCACCGCTTCCGAAGACTAACCTGGCACAATCTAACCTTCTCTTAATAGTGCGCTTATTGAATCTAGCACAAAGCGACACCCAACAACGCCGTGCTCAGGCCCTAAACAAGGAATACACAAAGTATGATAATCTCTATGCGGTATCTGTTTCCCACAAGAAATACAGTTATTCACTTTTTCTGACATCCGGTAAACCACTGAGGCAAGAAAAAACCAAAATATTCCCCAACGGGGTACTTAGCCAACTTTGACTCGGTCTGAAACTCCAAATTCGAAAAATTTCAGAACGCCGAACGGCACTTGCAACGCTGCTTCTGCATCGGACCATGCGGCAAAAAAGACTGAGGATATGACGTCGGTCATGCGCATTTGTACCCTGACGTCCTGATGTCAGTCTAATGCGCCTTGACCGACGTCAGCCTTATACTTTGATATTCGGGCCGACCGAGGACAGCGGACTACCCAAGTGTAAGGACTGCAGCAATGTGAGATGAAGAACATCTGGGGTGTGCTGCAGTGTTTGTTTCACTTCTCGTGGTTGTTGTATGACCATGGAGTTAGTTTGCATAGGGAAAAGTTGGTCCAGGGGAAATGAGTCTTGATGGAAGCCACCCTAGAATCAGCCAATAACTAAAGAGGAAGCTGCTGATATTACTTCCTCTGAATCATAATAATCTATACTTTTTCTGTTTTTATTTTACTTTGGAGTTAAATTTCATGATTTAACAAAAACAGTGATCTGTAACTCATAGTACATTAATTCAGCATAACAGGTAAACCCCACAAGAACAGGACACACATCTGAACTTTGAAAGTAGATGTCTCAATGACAGTCAAGGAAACATGTCAAAGGGGTGGTGGATAAATGCAGTAGTAGGCTTCAAGAACAGACAAAACAGGTTATGGAGGTTCTGAAGAGGGGTCTGAAAAAATTTAAGAAGAAATGAGGTATTCCTTAAGCAACATCTGCAGCTTATGTTACAAGCAGTGAAATGTGCAGACTTGGTGATTAAAATGGTCCTTATTTTGTAACAGTTTCTATCAGGTTCAGGCAGCAGCATAGCTTTTGATGTGGTGAGACAGGTCATACTAGCATTTTCTGTTTTTGTGAATTAAAAGAAGCTAGAGCAGAAGATGAGAATTATAGTTTCACAAGATGAGAGGGAGCTAATGAGATTTTTTTTCCTTACAGATCTGAAATGTATTTCTACTTTAAAACAAATTAGATGGGATTGTTGAAAAGGTTTTATACTGTCTGCTTCTCTTCTGTTACGAGGTAAGGTTTCAGAGACATTTAATTATCCTTTTCATACAAATCCCCAAAACAGGAAGCAAAGGAAACTTACTTCGCATTCAGAAAGTGGTGTTATTTCAGCTTCAGTGTGATTTTTTTCTACACTGTCAGTATGAGTCCCTTGGACAAATAAAAATGATTTTCTGAATACATTTTCAGTTAGCTAAGTAATGTGAATCAAGGAAGCTGAAGGATACAAGTATGTAAGGTTAAGAATGGTAAAGGTTATGGTAAAAGAAACTCTGCAGTATGTAGAAGAGAAATGAAGGCTGGTAGTACAAATACTTCTGTTTAGCATTACAAATCATAGAGGCAGACCATTATAAGTAACAAAAGAAAGGGAAAAAATGCTTTAATCAGTTTTCAGAAAACATATCCATGAAATGATTTACTAATATGAATATGTAGAAATCATTCTGATCTGAGAACAAAAACATTCTGTCTTCAGTTCCACTTGACTTAGTTTAATAACCAGTGGAAATAGGTTCAACCCTGATGAGGGCAGATATGTTGCCAATATGCAGAAATATAGCAGAAAGGAAGAAACTGACAGATGATGGCTTCAGCAATAAAGTATTATTTATTTATTTTATAACATTTGTTTACAGGGAAAGTCCGACTTGGAACAAAGCCAATTTTCAGAGGAGGCCCGGGGAGAAACGCTCCAGATGCAGGTCTTTGTAACATGGGAGGAAACCGGAGCACCCGGATGAAACTCACACGAACGCAGGGAGGACATGTAGATCCGCATAGACGGTATTAATACTGAAGAAAGAAATGTGCATCATCATTATTTTAATGGACTATCAAGTTCAGCAAAACAAATATAGTACAGGTCTTTCTTGAAGACTACATTATCAGATTACAGTTCATTGACATGCTCTGCATATTTCAATAATACATTTAATACCAAAAATGTGAACACAAGACCAAGAATCACCAAAATCCATGGCCACAGTACCCAAATCTCCAAAAAATGTGATTAGAAGCAGTAAGTTAAGAACAGCACATTTATTGGTACGTAATCTGAATCACACCAAACAGCAGCAAACAATAAACCAAGTGCTTTCGCTCGGTTATTACCGAGCTTCTTCAAGGTTAAAAAATCTGTTGTGTAGTCAGCCATGTTAAATACTAAATGCAACATCACATGACATACCCCCCCATGTGAATCATCCCTAATCAGTTTCTTAAAAATACAGTGTGTATAAACTTTCCTTAAATATTAAATATATATTCCAATCCAAGAATCAAACTCAACTTTAAATTCAGTAATGCCAAAAATGAAAATATATAATATATTACAACACATGTAACAACACATAAAAAATAATAAAATAAATGGTAATGAACATGACAATAATAAATATTAAACTAAACCATGAAAGTAAATAAATGTAACATCTTCATTACCAGTACAGCACATGGTAACCAAACTAAGGCATTAGGCTGAACTGCAAGATGCTAGTGGTGCAGAGCTAACTGCACAACTGACAAGTGTGGGTGAGCTGGAATAATCTTTCTTTTCTATGTTAGTTTTCATCCTTACCTGGTGACCACCAGCCTCTTCATGCAGATATTCTTGATACCATTTGTTGCCTAGACAATGGTAGCTATCTGCTGCATAGGGGGAGAATGGACCAGAAGGAGCTTTCATTCAAGTAGTCATGAAGGTTCCTTGCACCACATCGTACTTCTCTGAATCTGTTTTTCCAAAAGGATGGGGAATGCCTCTTCCCAGCAGCTGGAGAGTCTGGACAAAATTTGGCTCTGCTGTCACATAGAAGCCTAGCTGCACTGAGCAGGACATTGGCCACATTATGATAAGGCAGCAGTTATCCAGTTTAGTATTTATTGTGTGGAAGTGTAGGTCAATGTAGTCATTGTGTAAGTTTATGGCAAACCTGGATTGCTGTATATTTTTAAGTGATGTTTCAGCTGATGTGGTTTACTTGGATTACAGTAAAGTGTCTGATTCTATACCATATATGTGATTATTAGTCAAGTAGTTTGAGGGTAACATTAATAAAAAAATGTGACATAGCTGAAATGTAGGACACAAAGAGTAATTGATGAGAGGAACATTATCAAAAGTAAGACTTACCTGAATACAGCAGAGATCTAAATTAGGCCCAGTACTTTTACTCAATGTATGTGCATTTCAGATATATTTAAAGATATAGTTCACAGGATCAGTGTTTTGACAGGTAAAACAAAGGGACATGATGATATAAAGGGTAGAGATTATAGTTTAAAGGACTGTAAAAGAAATAAGTATGAAGATGACAAATGACCAATAGAAATAACTGAAAAGTTTACATCTGAACCACAGTGACCCTGGTGTGCAGTATCACTAAATGTATGTGTGAATGTATGCATGTATGTAAATCTGTATGTATTTTAATTTCATTTGTTAAATGTCCAAACATACTACGCACACAACTCTTTTCAGGAGAGACCCAAGATGACTTGCTGGTGAAGTGACCTGCATAGTCACACACTACAGGTAAACGGATACTGAGGGAATAAAACCCAGGACTACAGGATGAAGCTCATTAACAGTCCAGAGCTTTAACCTCTTCTACTAAATTACCTAACGATTTGGGCACAGTGCAGTTACTAATAATAGTGCAAAGAAAATGTGATTATTTTACTGAGCATAGATTCTAGTGCACGTGATCATAAGATTCTATATCACAGGCAGCTATACATAAAACTGTGGATTCACATTAAAAAAAGTAATTTTTTTCCCAGGAGAAATCTCTGCCTCCTTTGTGGTGGTTGTGTCTTCCAACACACTCACTACTTACATATTGTTACTCTGAAGCTGTACCACCTTGGAAAAAGGGAAAGCTCTTTTAGGTTTATTCAGTTCCATAGTCATAATACAGTCAACACTGATATGAAATGTGTGGTTCATAATTCTACTGAGGATTTCTACAGAACTTCAACAGGAAGTGAAATGTGGCAGCCATAACAAATAGAAATATGGTATGTATTCTGAAGGGTTTTGATACAAAGTATAAGGAAGCAATGACCCCACTACATTAAGCATGCCTAAGATGACATCTGAAGTATTGTATGCATTTCTTGAGGCTGTTCACTGAAAAACACACTAGAAAATTTGAAGGAGTTTAGAGAAATCTAACCATAAGGGGGGGGGTTGGGATAAAGGATAGAGGTAAGAAGAGAGGCTCAAGTAGCTGGAACTTGTGTGTACTGATGAAAGCAGTGTCAGAGTGGGCATAAGTGTACAACATTATGTCAGAGAAAGATGCAGGTATCAACTTGATAAGGGAAGCTGGGTGGATGGGACACTAAGGAGGCAGTTCATCACAGAGAAGCCTGTTTGCCTACAAAATGCATTTCCAAACTTGTAGTGATGAAAGAGTCTATACAGTCATTCAAAAAAGATCAGTGAATAGATGGATATAGGGAAGACTAGATAAGCTAATTGTTCCTTTCTGTCATAAAATGAAATAGTAGATAGGTACCATCAGGAGTCTTAAATGGGAAAGTTTATTCTCCATAAGTGCTGAGTGGAAGGGGTCACTATGTGTACACATTCTATACATGCTTTAAAGGGATCAGTAGAGCAGAATGGGATGGCATATTTCAGGAAAAAACATTCACACCCCCAACAAGCATGATCGCACTTACAAATATGCACCACCTCCCCAACACCCATGATCACATGCGCATGCGTGCACACACACATCACCCTTGAACATGTAAACATGTATGATCAAATGTGCGTATATATATACACACACACACACACATTCTGTCTCTTAGGTGCATGACATATAAAGCATAAGGGGTAATGTGGGTATTACCTGAAACTGAAGATAACTGTTTTTTAGTATAGCTTCCTTGCAGTAGAGATGAAGAAAAATATTTGGAGAATTAAAAAAATGCATATAACACAAACAAGGCAACAATGAATTGTGAAGAAAACAGAAGCTGCAGAGCAGTCATGATTTGCAAGTTCATGTACAAATTAAAACAAAGTGTGAAACCAGTCCTTATTTGGTTTTCGTATATAGTACATATGTTTAATTTTGGAAATGATCAGAAATGTTTCAAACTACCCCCTCACATAAAAAGCTACAGCTGGTATTCAGTTTTACATTACTTTATCTCTTAACTAATTGCCCTCCTAAAATATTAATATGTACTTTATATTCAGGCCATGTTAATATGTTAAGGGCTTTATGATTCAACTTTTGTACTTGCTGCTAAAACATCAGGTATATCTGGAACAAACATGAGTTATTATTTGTATGGTCATCTTGATGAAGGTGATGTAGATATCACAATGGAAATATTTGTTTACAACACATTACACTCGGAAATCGTACATAGTTTTTCTTTTTTGCCTAATAATTACTGTCAGGGCTGGCCGTATGCATAGGCCAACAAGGTGGCTGATTAGGGTGCCATGCTTGTAGTAACACTCTTTACGTATTTATTTATTTTTTAAAGCAATGAAATATGTCACTTCTGTGGGTGGCCACGGTGGTGCAGCAGTTAGCATTGCCATCTCACAACAAGAGGTTCTCTGGTTCGATTCTTGGCTGGGGTGCCTTCTGTGCGGAGTCTGCATGTCCTCCCTGTGGTCATGTGGGTTTCCTCCGGGTACTCCAGTTTCTTCCCACATCCCAAAGACATGCTGTAGGTGGATTGGACACTAAATTGGCCCTAGGCATGAGTGCATGCATGTGCCTTCTGTGGAAGGTTGGGCGCCGGGCTGGCAACTCGACACTGTAAAACTCCACTGCCAATCATGAGCGGACAGATGATCTGCTGTGGTGACCCCTAACTGGGAAAAAGCCGAAGGAAAAAGAAGAAGTAGAAATATGTCACTTCTGTAATCTAATAAATAAATAATCAGCCTGTGAACAGACATGCCCATTACATGACAGGCACCCAAGGGTGGAGGTACTCCTCTTGATCATTCCAGTCTGGTCATATCAAAGTCATGGAGCCGAGACCTCACAACATTCAAATGTAGGCAAGAAGTCATGCAAAGTACTCAAGGTTTTGACTGCATGCAGTTTTTGAACAACATGAACTAGGAATTGATAATGTCTGGCTTTACTGACTGATTGACTCTAAACTTTAGCAATCTTGCAGAAAATCAAAACTTTTATGAGGGACAGGTCAAAAGTGTAAGACAAAATCAGGGACATTCAGCTGAATTCTGGACAGCTGAGAAGTACAGTGCAATGTGATAAAGACAGAGTCAGCAAAAATAAGTATTATGTTTACAATGATGCTGGCAGTGATCAACCAGATATTTTCAGGAATATTTGATTTGTAATGTATGTGGAGCATCTTGGAATACTTTAATGTGTGACAGTTTGTTTGTATGGCGGTGAAATTATGTTACCTAGTTATCAGACATAATGGCTATAACTGCTGGATGGGGAATGATGTTGGCTAGATGAAAGTAACTGACCATGCTGCCATTTGCTCGATTTAAACAGTCACTATCTGGCTTTGCAGGATTAGTATGAATTTGTGAGAAGTAAGATGGACTATTTAACCTGGCATCTGATATGCAGAGATGGAGAAGGTATCATTTCTAGGACTGTCTATGGAGGAAAATGAATTTGTGCATGCTGGTGCTTATTATTCTGGCTTTACAGAATTAAATGTGAGATTTACATGAAGCGATGTGAAATATTTTAATGTGTGGCAATTATTTGTTTGAAACAAAGGTTAGCTACATTACATAGCCATCCTCTTTTATTATAATCAGATGTCTGAATTGTGCATAGAAGTGGCTATAGCTGCTCGATGAGGGTTGTTTGGATGAAAGTAACTGATCCACTTATCAGTTGCTCAGTTTAATAGTCATCTCTCAAAAACCTAAGGGATACAGTGCGTCACAGAATACCCAGACCTTCAGAGTTCCTTAGGACCTAGTGGCACCCACATAACAAGGTGGTATAAGTTGATTCTGACATGGGCTTTGTACTCACCTCTATCCTGAATCCACCTTGTCTAAAATTAGCCCTTCTCATAGGTGTCACTGCAACATATGTTGGGGAGAAGGGACAGTCATTATTTAACATTCCTCCCAAACTTCAGAGAACAGTATATCAGGGGACAGTGTGGTTATTGTTTCTTTAACTTTCATTACAAACTTCAGAGATGTACAAAGAGGTTTACTATAGCTTGCATAGGAACACTATTATATAGAATTAACATGATGGAAACCTTATTGTAATTACTATTTTTTTTTTCATTTTCCTCACAGTCAAACTTCAGATGCATATACAAGTGGCTATCTTTTGGGGATAGTAAAGAAACATTTTGTTTATATATTAAATATGTTATGTTTTATTTGTTATTTTTAGTTTTGCCCCAGTTTGACATTAGAAAGGTACACAGAAGGTGGCTGTCATTTGCTGGTAGGAGATGAGGAGGCATAATAATTATACATATGACAGCAGCAGCTTGAAATACATGACTGTGGGCCTTTGCACTTTAATTTTCATCCTAGTATAGCATCAGATGGGGGATATGCAGAAAACTACTATTTTTTGGGGGGGGTAAAGTACTATTCCCAGATATTATTTATGCATCCTGCCTCCTATGGGAACATATTTAAAACTTCTATTATCAAGGTAGTATGTTAATAATCTCATCAACATATAAGATGCACTATAGAAACAGAAAACTCCCACTGATTAATGAAACAATAAATCACCACTGAGGTGAATCTTAAGACAGGACATTATCTATGCTGACTAATAACTGAATAATTTCAACAATCCAATGGTAATCTTATTTCTTTATTAAGTAAACAGGAATTGTAGCAGGTTACTCTGAACGGCAGAACATGGGCTTTGCTTATGCTTTGCATAAACTATCAACACATTCTTGTGGCTTCATAAACTCTATAAAAAAAGGTTCAGAATCAGTGCAGACATCACAAACCATAATGCAATGAGTGACTGGGAGTCTGATGTAGAGGGCTACGGTCATGCTGAAGCTACTGTTCAAAGCCAAAGGCTAAGCATGTTCAATTAAGGCATGATATTAACTAAATGGTGAGCATACCTTTTGATACATTATTATTCATATAAATTGAGTACAGCAACAAAATGCTCAACACTGACAATTTATAATTTATAACTTATATTTCTAAGTCTATGTCTGTAATGTTGCACTCAGACATTCCCCAAGCTTACTGGCAAAACCAAACAACTTATCATTCTTATGTGTCATGTTAAAATATATTAATAACATTTGAATACACTCTTATCTTTCTCAGTGCTGATAGTTCATTCAGTTTGAATTTTCACTGGCTTCTACTTTCTGTGATGCACAACCAAGAGAAGGAACTACAAATGTTCATTGTTTATTGATAACTGCTGCAGTAGCCTTGGCTATATGGATTATATCCTGCCAAGGATATAACAGCTAGCCAGCTTCCAAAGCTTCAGGGGAATGTTCAAGCACCCAAATTGTCAGACAGCTTCAGCTTTCCTGACAATAGAGAGAAGGCTGTGCCCTGAAAGAACAATGCCAGGAAGAACAAAAGATAAATAACCACACCCTGGCATAAAAACAGCACACCAAAAAAAAAGGGGGCTGGAGGGAGGGAGCAGCCAACTGCAGCAGTGCTGGGAGGATACAACCCATATAGCCACATGCTACTGCAGCAATGATAATTCAAATATCTATTGTTATGGTAAGTTAAATTTCACAAATGTACTGTAGTATTTAAATGAATTATATATTTCAATAGGAAGCGACTGCTGTTGTTAGGCAACATCTTTCATCAGTGGTCACTCTGAGGGTTGCATTTTGTTCTTAAATGAATGTTACTTAAAGAATCAGGCACCTTCTTCCTAAAATAAAAAGCTAGAGTAATTTTGATCATGAAGCATAACATTTAACTCGTACTTCAAATGACCACCCACAGACTGGGTGCAAACTATCCTCAGTCTCTAAAATACATACTTACCACACCAGGCTTGTGTACTTGATCTTTGACTTCTTTCTGGTAGAGTAGTTTCGTGTTACCTTTTCTGCAGATAGTAAAAATGAAAATACCATCAGTTTAATTATCAAATATTGATTTCTGCATAAATTTATGAGGAGATTTCATTTTCTGTTTCATAATGTAGAACCATGTTTAAACACTATGGCCTCCTTAAACATTTTCTAAAATTGTTGCCCCTTCAATCTTACATTTCTGTGTTTTAAAAGAAATGTGATAAGGATATTAGAAATATTCTAAAGTTTAAAAAGAATGCTTATGAGTTTAATCTCAGTATGGCAGATAATGCCTTACTAAAGGAGCTGGGTAGAACAAAGATATTAGGATTATGAAATCTGACAAAGGTAGATAGGTAGTGCTTATGAGTACTGTGGACTACAATGACAAAATGCACTCCATATTAACGACTGACAAGTTTTATACTATTGTGTCAGAAAATTAAATGGTACTTGCGTATTATCGCAACCAGATTTTCATGCTGCGATAACTAACGTAAAATTGAAGAATGGATGTTTGGGTTTGCCCTGTAAGGTCTGTCTAATTTGTGTTTTACAAGTAAGGTTAAACATGTTTAAGCTTTAATGGAAGGCTGGGTTGTAAACAGAGGGCTTGGGAAAGCAGTCACCATTTCCTTCCGCTGCTGCTTCTTCACCGACGACTGCGATGGCTTGACTGGAGAAACTAGCTCCAGTGTCTGTGCCCTTTTACATACATCAGAACGTCCGATAGGAAGCAAAGACAATCGAGGGGATTTTCAAGTAGAAACAACGGCAGTACTGCAAAATCTTTTGCATCTGCTAACTTCCTTTCATTCCCCCAATGCTAGTCTCACTTTGGGGATCAATTACAATAGAGAGGGTAATCCAAAAAAAAAAACTCGAATGAAGAATGTCGAAATGATTTTGCAGTACTGCCATTTTTTCTACTTGAATATCCCCTCGATTGTCTTTGCTTCCTATCAGATGTTCAAAACACTGCAGCTAGTTTCTCCAGTCAAGCCACTGATGTTAGATTTTATCGGTTTTCTGCATACTTACTTCTTTTTGTGTAAGAACCGTAGTTTACAAGCTGCACCTCGTACAAGACATCCAGAAAAAGAAGAAGAAGAAGAAAAAGGTGATATGCTACTATTGCAAATGACCCACTTGTCATCCTTGGAATCTGCCATCATTTTATTCTGCCCTGCTTCTTCTTTTTATTTTCCATGAAGTTAGCGCGGTAAAGGAGGATGCTACCAAGGAAGAGGACTTTGGCCGTTAGTCCAGTTCCTCTGTCATAACCAAAGTGCTACAAAAAGTGAATTGGACTTCACACACCCCTTTTTAGTTTTGTAAACAGTTGGTTTGCGAGAATATCAGGAACTACACAAGGTTAAAAATCTGGTTGCATTAATACGTAAGTATCAATTAAATTAATGTAGCATACAGTACAATAGACAGTGATTTATTTGATATGTTTTTGGTAAACAGAACTGATTGTTTATTTTTTTAACAATAAAAAAATGAAACCAGTGATTATTGGCATCCTGAAGGTGCATAAGAGTATAATTGTGCCTTGACTGAGACCAGTTATGTCAGAAATTGAAGTAAAACAGAATCTTAAGCAAATATGTTGGCAAGTTATTAAAGCCGGTGCTATAAGAAATTCCAGGATATTTTATAAGATGTCATTTTTTGGATGAACTTAGGACACACCCTTTTAGTGAGACTAGCATTTTTGTGACTGTTGATTGGATGTTCATATAGGTGTGTGTGTGTGTGTGTGTGTGTGTGTGTGTGTGTGTGTGTGTGTGTGTGTGTGTGTGTCTGCCACTGGACCAATAAGGAGTAGCTGGACAGTTAGGTACCTGTTTTTCATCCCAAGATGCTTTTTGTCCTTTTACCTTGGAAACCACCATGAATGTGATTTTAAAGATATAAGCATTTAGTGCTGTCCAAGCAAACAGAGTAATGTATTAACAACTCAACATGGGGTAGAGGTGTGTGTGTGTGTTTCTGTGGCTGTGTATGTGTAGACATTATTTATATAGCTAATTTTTTGGATATAAAATACTTACTATAAAACAACTGCATATCCTATATCAACTCTAAAACCTTAGGTGAAGGAACTATTTTAATCAAAAATATAAAAAGACATAGAAATTAATGAAAGAAATACAAAGCAACTTAGCAGGTAGCCCATTTCCTAAGTACAGTATTGTCTTCCCAGGGTAGGTTTTACAGGAAAATAATGGGCGCTACAGGAATCATGCCTCTCAACCCCTGGAAGGTCTGTTATTTCCCTATAATGCCCATCCCATTGCATTTTACTGTTTGTTAGTTTAGTCTAGTGACAACTATTACTTTCTTACAAAGAAATATTTTAAACTTCTTGTTTCATAGTTTACATACAATAATTTTTACACAAATGTACAAATTGTAAAAAAAAAAACAAAAAACAAAAAAACAACTTCCTCACTAAACATCTCCTACCTGCCCAGTTTTTATCTTCTGTATTTTCCCTCTTCACAATATACCACTTCTCCTTCTTCGCCTCAGTCAGTTCACCTAGTCTCAATATCACTACCTCTGCAATTACACAAAATCATACTATAGTCACCATGCTAGCTCTTATAAGTACTATCGTAACTATTACCTCTCAATCTGGCTTCATCCTAACTGACAACTTATCATAGTTACTGACAGGGGAGAACTGGTGACATTATCTTTAGCACCCTTGAATGGAAAGGTACTACTTCATCCTGTAGCCACTTCAGTTAGCTTTCATTAGGCATGTGCTAATACAGATTACATCCTGTTGCACCTTGGCTTGGATTCGTTTGTGAATCCAGCTGTCTGAAACTGCACCTCTGCCAGGAAAT
Organism: Protopterus annectens; assembly: GCF_019279795.1. Taxonomy (NCBI): domain Eukaryota; kingdom Metazoa; phylum Chordata; order Ceratodontiformes; family Protopteridae; genus Protopterus; species Protopterus annectens. The sequence continues at coordinate 976,872,802 of NC_056746.1, read as the reverse complement.
TTATCCCAGATGTGGCTCCTATGTTTCTAATGGACACCCATGGCAGCCATTAAATGTTTCATCTCCCAGGCCCCCTGTTTACAAATGTTTCATCTCTCAAGCCCCTGCTTACACTTATCAAGGTACCAGAACTTGTCAAAGATTTAGGATGCTTGGCTAGTCTTAAAAAGGCTTCAGTGGTCATTAGTCTAGTATACATCTCTGATCCTATGAGTCTATAAATGACTTCTTTAACTACTCATGATAAGAAAAGTGCCAACCACTTTTAAAAAAAAAAACTGCCATAATAAAGCATGATCAGGCTTTTGAATGATTGTTTTTACCTTATCCTATGCATAGATTCCCTCAAATTATCTATGGTATGATACCAGTTATTCTCATTATGGGTAATATATAATTACTGACCAAAGGATGGGCAAGGCCAGTCTATAACCAAATGAGATAGGTTATTTTAAGCATGAAAAAAGAAACTGGTTAAGCTTAAAATGGCCTGCAAGGGCAGCTATCCCAGTACTTACCTATGAACCTTTAAGACAATAGCTATAAACTCAGTCCCAGTGTAATAATCTTCCTTAAGTAGAAACTATACTCCATTTGTCCAAGTGCTAATAGTTACTCTTGGTGTCTGTTTGTATGTTACACCATGTCTGTAATTCCCCAACTATACAAGTAAAACAATATAAAGCAATGCAAAAGGTAGTACTTTACTATACAGACCTCAAGAACACCATACAAAATATATATACAAAAACAAGGAACCAAAACAGACATGGGTTGTGGTATAACAGCATATACCATGTTGGGTTGTGGGTTACACTGAGATTCACTTATGGCTGGCCTATGCTTGATCACTTGTGTGTAGAACCATGCCTGACATGACTAATTCCCAGTGTGACCCACATCCTAGCATGAATTTTCGCTATACTCCTCCAATAGTCTTCAAGGTCAGTATTGTGAGATATGGTTAGTTTAGGTCTGAGTATGACAGACTGGTGGATTTGGAAACCATTATGCATGCAAGCAGGATATAAACATAACACACATAAGACAAAGGTACACTTGTGACAGGAATGGTGCATGCATACTTCTGGAATATATGAGTAGAAGATAAAAGATGGATTACAAGAAAATGTAATGAATTAACAGGAAGAGAAGAAAATGTGCATGCCAATATTGAAAATAAAATGTGAAGAAATGATTAGGCAGGGATATTATTTGTCATGGAATCAAGAAAAACGTGTATGAAGACATGAAAAATAAAATATGAGCAAATGATTAGGGTGGGATATTATGCAAGAAACATTTACCTGGTATTAAAGTAAGTGGTGATGAATGGAGGAACAAGAAATAATGGTAAAAACATTAAATTATGACACACTCCCAGCAGAGACCTGAGTATAGCAAAATAGCATCTGTATGAGACACTGGAAATGGGGATATTTTATTCATTGAGAACCAGTTCTGCAAAATGGCATTTTTAGTAAATTCACTGAAAATGCCATTTTATTATAAAATTCCCCACAGCAAGATATTTCTCCTTACCACTGCAGAATTTCTCCTTTGGCGTTAATCAGTGACATAAAGCCGATTGTTACAATAACAGACTCAGGGTGCATGTCTTCCTCTCCATGGCTGGAGTTTCAGTGATTTGGTCACAATTGATGACTGTATTTTTGGTCAAATAACATAACCTACTAGGCAGCTGCATAAGACAGAAGCTACATGTTTGAGGAAAGAATGTGACACAAAATAAGAAAATGGTGTTTATTGTATGATTACACACACACACACACACACACACACACACACACACACACACACACACACACAAATAACTAAATAAAAACAGGAGGGGAGACAAGGTAAAGAAGAGAAATAATCCACAATCCCATGAATTGTTAAACAAAAGTAGAAATAGCTGTATCTTATAATATTATGTTTGTATCATACAAATCATATTTGCTACAGCAGCTCTGGTGGATAACTTTACTTTGGACTGCACAGGATACCAAGAGGTCCATATAACAAAAACAAGTTGAATTAAAGATGAAACATATAAAACAAAAAAAAAAATTAACAAGGAGAAGGATTTTTAGAACACATATATGAAAAAAATGTATCAGGTTTCAAATGCAGTTTACTTTTGTTTACTTTGTAGATTTGTTTTTTGCAAATACAGAGAAATGCTGAGAAGCTTAAAATATATTCCAAAATTTTGTGCAACAAAGAAGTGGAACAGAATTATTATGAATAATAGGAGCTACGACTAGGAGAGGCAGATCCAGCCTCAGCTTAAAACATGATCCAAAGTATAACATTTCAGGGATGCAAAACTCCCACATTCTATGCTGCTACATTGCTCTATCAACGCTAAATCATAACACAGAGGCAATTTTAATTGACAAGATTTTCTGGAAGTGGTTACTGTTGTCACATGATGCTCATATGACATACTAACTCCAATGAACTATAGTGCTACGGTTGTCTCTAGGGTTATTTGCATGTTCAGGTCAAGAGCTCATTATGAGCCATGAATTGTAATTGAATTTTAGCACAAATTAATTTTGACCATGGCCAAAAAAAACACATGCAATAAGAATAGCTAGCCATAGCATATAACATCAAAAGCATGTGTTTTTTATGAAAATAATATTATTACACTGGTCAGTCAGCATGTACAGGATAAATGAACCCACACAGAATGTTTGACACAAAATATGACCATAACATTTCAACTGTGTAATATTATTTCCACAAGCTTTTCAAATGTAGCAGACTTTCTATCGCTCTGTTATCAACCTGGTCATATCAGTCACCTTATTAAAATCAAGAAACATAGAAGATGTTACTAATTAGATAGATGTCACAATCTGTAGATACAATGTTAACAGGAAGCTCTGCTATGCTATCTAAAGGAAACAGACATAGTCAAATGCTTACCTATATTTTTATAGTAACCATTAATGATGGCAAAAAAGAAATTTGATAAAAGGCCAGATGATCAAATTAGCAAGACTAGTTAACAAAGGTGAGGGGTTTAATGGTCAGAATTTTAAATTATATGAAATATTCATTGCGAGAGAATACTTTACTGACTTAGTGTACTAAGTAAACAATGAAATCGCACAACAAAGAAAGGGGGGGTGTCCTCTATTAAGAGCAGGAGCAGGGGAGCCTGCAGGATTTTTTTGCATGAGGATGTAGACCCAGAGCCCCCTCCCCATGCAGCCACTCCTGTGTCCCATTACTTGTCTCTCTCTCCCCAGTTGCCATAAATACTGTTCAAAACTCTCAATATGCATACTGTTTATGTTTTACTTCTACAATTATTACAGATATTTGGATTTAATTTACAACTTTTATTTTAAAATTTATAGCACAAACACTGATAGACATTTGCTAAACAAAGCAAAAGTCTTACAATGAAAGCAGACTTAGCATTAAAACTTCTCCCCCTTTGAAACTCAAATTCACTGAAACAGCATTGAAACCCACATTCAAATAAAATTCATCCAGCCAGTTGCAGGTTAAGTTTACCTTTGGGCTGTTTTCATATTATAGGTCCCTTGCACACATTTTTAAGACCATGCAAAAGTTCTTTGATTCACCTTCCTGATTGTATTAATTATATAATCATTGATTTATATCCCTTGTATAATACAGCACCACTTGTTAAGAGTGTTTTAAATGTATAATTTTGAACATTTTTCCAGTAAGCAATGAAACAAGACATATGAACCAATAATGACAATCTGCCCAGTTTAGTAGATTTCAACCAGAAAAGGCTGATCAAACATCTGTCATTACAATCTACCAGTATCAGTCAATATGCGCAATCTCTTCAGAATTTATTTATTTATTTATTGACCGGGTTTGTCCATCTGGGCCAGGAGCACATTTTCAGTGGAGACCTGAGGAGAAAAGCTCCAATTACATACAATAAAGTATACATGATAGTTTAACAAGCCAAATAGTACAATGACCAATTTCAAAAAAACAAAGAGATTCAGGTGAGAAAAAAAAAACATCATCTGAATAATTCCACATTAAAGAGATCTGAAACTAATGAAGATGTTGTTGCTAGAATTGAAAACAACTTTACATTTCATTGTTTCATCTACAAATTCAGTGCCTGCTGCCCTTGAAGAATAAATTGCCTGTGTTACGTTAAAAAAATGGTAAGTTGGTATATTGCAATAGGAAATGGGTGACAGGCAGAAAAACAGGTTCATAGTTACTAGGAACCTCATCCAAATGAGGACATACTCAGGACTGCAGCACCCCACCCCCTTAAAATACAAGTCTACATGCTGTGGGAGTAGAACCTACAGCCTTCTGCATCAAGATGCAAGTAACACTGCTTTAAAATTCGATACTATAATAGTGATACCATTTGCTAAACAATACAATTGCACATTTTAAGCAGACTTAGCATGAGCAGCAGTAAACTATTCTTCCCTTGAAGCTCACAATCCCTTGAAAATGCACTTGAAAATAAATTCCACCTGCTAACTCTAACTAGAGCATTTCACTCACTCTCTCTCACACACATGCACACACCTCAACCTCTTAGTGCAAGAAATCTGGACAAAGCCTAAAATAAATAGGGACAGATTATAAATATAGCTCTCACTAGCTTAGATAATTGCTAGAATAACAGGGTTTGTGTTAGTATGCATTTTTCTAAAGGATATGACATCTAAAATTCAAATGTCTGTTATTGTTTAGAAACTTCAATCCTTTTTAGGAGGAATATGGGGCAAAAACCTGAACAGCTGAGGGTTATGCTACCTCCTTCTTATACACACACACACACACACACACACACACACACACACACACACACACACAAATACCTCTCAGTCTCTTATCACAAAATATCTGGACAAAGCCTGTTATAATGTTGGGAACAAAGGCCCAAAAATAAGGACGCATTTAGAAAGTTGCTAGAATAACAGGATTTGTGTTAGAATGCATATTCTGAAGGATATGAAGTCTGAAACTTAAATGCATGTCATTAGTTAGTTAGTAACTTTAATCCTTAGCTTTTCCCAGCCATTTGTCAAAAAAAACGAATTTTTCAGGAACAGACCAAAAATATAAGGCAAAAATCTGGGCATTCTGTGAAAATCTGTACAACTGAGAGGTACAAGTCACACGCATCTATCCACTTTCTAAGGAGGTAGGGGGATGTAACAACAAGTATTGCATTAGTATGAATTTTCTGAAGGATACAAAGTCTAAAGCTCAAATGTCTGCCATTATTTTCTGACTTCAGTCCTCAATTATTTGCCAGAAAAACACAATTTAGTGAGAAACAAATTGAAACTTTGAGGCAAAAGTGTTGATAACTGCCAGGTATGCATGAACGAACACACACACACACACACACACACACACACACACACACACACACACACACACACACACACACACACACCAAAGCTTCACGTGCCAACTATCCTCACAGTACTATAGAAGAAAAGTATAGTACACATATATATTAAATTAAATTAACATAAATTTAATATTTATATGTACATTGTGTAACATTCATATTCATGGAACTGGTGCATATCAGCAAGATTAGGGTGGAGGTTAAGAATTTTAATACAGATTTATGAACCCCGTTGCAAAGAAATGTACATTATTGTAATATGTTCCTTGCTTATTTCACAGTAAATACTCAAAAAACAAATGTGTATGAAACTGTATGACGTCTTTCCTTTCTACATTACAATTTACAGGAAAAATGTAAGGAACTTAAAATGTGTCCCAATAATGTGAAATGCTGTACACTGATGTATTCACATTTCAGAACTGTGTAGGAAACTAGTGGCCGTCTGACGAGAAGGCTTTACTGCTGATCAGTAATAGTTCTTCTGATTCTACTAGAAGTCAATATGGTTTAAGTTATAAAAGATTTACAAGCTCATGGCATCAGGGTTAAATCATGGTTTCCTAATCAGTTTTATATAATGTGATTGCTTTCCAATTTTACCAGGCTTGTAGGCCACTTCACAGACCTAGAATATTTTTGGCAGTTCATTAGAAATGATCAAATGTCCTACATCCGGCAAGGCTTACAGCAGTATGTGCAATCCCCAAACCTTGCTCTTACTTGGATTCTTAATATTTCTCATTAAATCACTGATTAGGGAAGCATTCTCTTGTAAAAAGGACTGAACAAATATTCACCTTGATGTTTTACTTGAACATTAATGTGAACAGTAGGGAAAACAATCTGCCTTCACTAATGTGTGTGTGTGTAGTTGGAAAATGAATGGATGCCTAAATGAACAGCAAAACAAGCGTAATAGTAAAGTACAGCTCTGAAACTCATGGAAAATTACCCCAGTACATGCTCGCTGCTTCTGATATGCCTCCTGGTTGAGTTAATATGCAAGTACTCCCCTACCTCCCTCTTACTTATTTGCACACACGCACACACACACATACATACCTACTTCTGACATACATGCATACACACCCTTACCTGCCTACTTCTTACATCCACACACCCTTGCCTACCTATTTCTTACACACACCTCTTATACACTTAAACACACACACACACCTCCCTCTCACTTGTACATTTGTCTGCAGTCCAAATGTCTTCTGGAATTCAAACTCCGCACGGGCAAGAAGATGAAGATGTAAACCATTGATCACACAGGTGTGGAAGACAAAAACAAGTTGCAAACACCTGTTGCGTCTGTGCGATTGGGCACAAAGGGTTTCTTAAAAAAGAACACCCTTAAAAAATTTTTTTTTTTTGTTAATCAAAATAAAATTAATCTCCCCACCAGCCAGTTCCAGAGGGGTGCACACCTGCCTAAAGGCGCTCTTGAGCAGGAGCCAACCAATATACTAAGGTGACTAAAGACAGCAACATACAGGATTTTCCTAAAGTGATGGTCATACCCAACTGACATAACAAAACTTCCACAAATGTGTTAGATATTATTAAAATAATGTGGAAAACACCATCACCTTAGATGTATATACCAACATATTAGGTTCAAAACCCACCTTCACATATAGAAGAGGCAACAATATTAAAAGGCTTTTTCAGAATAACTCAAAAACAGTAAAGAAGAATTATGCCACCAATAAAGAACATGAAATGGTAGAATGTGGAGTCTGTAAATACATCAATGAAGAACCATACATAACAGTAACGTACCTCTCAACTGTCCAGATTTTCACAGAATGTCCAGACTTTTGCCTCATATATTTGATCTGTTCCTCATAAAATCTGTGATTTTCTGGAAAAATCATTGAGGATCACTAAATAATATTCAATAATGACAGGCATTTGAGTTTCAGATTTCATATCCTTCAGAAAATACATAATAATGTAAAACCTGTTATTCTAACAACTTTCTAAGTTTATAAGAGCAATATTTAAAATCTGTCCCTATTTTTGGGCCTTTGCCCCCCATTATTTCTGTCTTTCTTCAGATTTCTTGCACTGACAGGTTGAAAGATATGAACAAGTAAGTAATCACAACAGGACCCTAAAATCCCCAGGTCCTTGTTCTTGTAAAAGAGCTGGGGAGGTGTATTTAGCCAGCTGCCTGTCCTGCCATGCATTCTATGTAAGCATAACAGAGTCTGCTGTGGCAGAAAATTTATCAACATACTTATGACATTAAAAGCAAGAACAGCAGCAATACCCTTTAAAAACATTCCATTCAGTGTGCTAATTTAATTTTTTTTTGTCATTGTTTAATGTGAAAAGTCTCCTAGAGGGGGTAAGTAGGAGGACACCCTAACCTGTAGAGAACTGCATTGGCAACTGCTCTTAAATGCAGCTATTCCACCAGGAATATATAAACTACCGATGTCTGAAAAGTGTAACAAATAATTTACATGGAGAAATACATTTGCCTGATACATTCTCTGAGATACTGAATTTAAAAGAAATTATATCATTCTAATTCCACATGGCTACTTGTCAGAAACTAAGTTTTTAAAGCTGTATACAACACTTGAATGGGCCATATGCTATGATCAGTGAGTTAAGCAATTTTTTTATGTAGAAAATTACGTGTAAGCTGAAAAGTATTTATATGGTAGCATTTGTATAAACTTTTGTGAATGTTTTTATGATGCGACTAAACCATGATTAGCTTAATGCATTTCCTATAGGCGACTATCAGTTTTCTTCACGAGTAGGAATGGACAGATTCAAGTCATCTTTTATATTTTTTTTAGATAGACAGACTTATACTGATTATCACAGTACTGCACAAAGGGTAAAACTTAATTTTTAACTTATATTTGAATCTGATGAGGTTGAAAATATTATTGTTGGCACTGTAGCTTGCATTAACTGGTTTAAAATGAAGCAGTTGTATGCCACTTTTTATTAAAAGACCAGTCATGGTGTCAATATTTTGTAACACTGCTGTACAGATTTCTTTCACTCCTCCCTCGATATTTGCAGGAGCTATACTGCAGAAGTTGACATTTTAAGCTGCAGTACTTTGGGAGTCAAAAAGTATTCTGTGCCAGGATCGCATATTGCTAAAACTATAAAATCCCACTACGAGCAACATTATACAGTAAAAAGTTCATCACCTTTGCTATCTGTATCTATATCGCAAATGTGACTTTTAATGCTTTTACAGCATCATACTCCCTCTGTGGTATGCAACATTAAACATTACAGTAAATGTAATGCAATGGTATTGATAACTGGAAAAAAACTGCTCTGATACACTGCTAGACACTGTTTCAGAATTCAAATACAGTTTATGGTCCAAAGTCTTTCATTTCAGAGAAATTTTTGGACTGTGAAATTTTTGGAGTGTTGTGCTCAGTTATAAAGAGTTTGATGTACAGTATCTCAGAAGTAACATGTTGTACACCTCCAGAAATTATAACTAACATTTTTAATGTAATTCCTTCACATTTATTACTTTCAAAAATCTAGCCTTTGTAACATTCAGTGGTAAACACTTTGATACAGCTATATAGGGTATAACACATGCAGTGAGGTACCAATTATAAAGCATTTCTGTTCATTGCAGCATCACATGTGAACTACTGCTCTGACATATTTTGCAGTGTGAAATGGAGAGTACTGTACAGTTTAACTACATTGTTCCATCCATGTGCTCTGGGGCGGGTTGAAATCCTGAATCATAAAGTTTACAGAAATCCAACAGATATAATAGTGCAATAACATACACCTTACATACTAGATGACATGTATTAAACAGATGCAAGGCAATAAGCAATATGTTTGTTTTATACTATCTTTCAAGGAATCCTATGATGTTCAGTAAGAATGCAGGTATCTCTTATGTAGCAACCTCAGACTCCCTACTCTATTTTAACACCTTCAGATGCTACTTTTAAATGTCTTGGTAGAAATCTGGTGATATAACCTCCTCAAATAGTGTACCTTCTAATCTGTTGTGATGCACCATCTTTATGCCCTGTATGCATAACACACAAAGTAGACATATTAGATTTTCAAAATGATTCCACATTGGCAATTTATTGTAGTCAAAATACCCACTCAAATACATGTAATGGAAATAAAATCTATTGAATCTTTTTTACTCTTTCTGTCCTCTGCATATCTTTCTATTTTTCTATATTCACAAACACGTGTGTGTATATGTTAGCATGTTAGTTCATTGAAATGACCCTTGATTAGTCAGGAACTGATGTGAAAAAATTACATGAATTCCTAAACCATCAGGGAAAAACATGTTTTTGAAGACTGCACCCTAATCACGCAACTCTGAGAATGCACAACAATGCAGACATGAGAAAAGCTGAAAGTATGTACCTACTATAATGCTGGATACTTTTCAGCCCTAGTCTGCTTCAAAGCATGAGATTAAGCTACTTTGCGGATCTTATCTGGCTCCTGTCTTCCAGCTTCTCAAACCTCAAGCTCCTTTCTTACTCCTGCAATTCAGCTGCCCCCCTGCCATGCCTCAGATCGAGTTTGCCAATATTTTTTAGAAGATGAAAGGATGTAGGGAATATGAGTTAGTCATATGGAGGATAATGGGCTTCAAATAGGTCTAACTAGGCCATCCAAATATGAATAGAAATAATATGGAAAGGAAAGAAGGGCAGGTTGTTGAAGCAGATAGACTAGGGATGGAAAAGATCCATTCTTATGACCAGTACATAACTTCTGTGTTGTGGTCCATCCCATCTGTCTGCATTGACTTTGGGAAAGAATCTGAAACACCCAAGTTTTTTTGTGGAATGATGACATAGAGCCAAAGGAGGCGCAAGATTTTGAGAAAATGTACGATTTGTAATGCTTGGAAAAGGTATGCAACACAGATCAGATTGCTGAAATTCAAGTATCAGCCACTGAAGAACTGAGGAAGGTGATGGATACTGCCATAGATGTAGTTGAGTAAGCCTTAGGCTTGATTGGTATAGGCTTGCTTTTCAAGGTATTAGTAAAGGTCATGCATTTTGAGAGCCATCTGGACTTGTATATATATATATATATATATATATATATATATATATATATATATATATATATATATATATTAGATACCTTGCACTCTAAGTCTGGAGGAGGTAAAGGAAATAAAGGACTGGCAAGTTTTCTGATAGATTTCTTATGGTGAAGGTTGAACTGTAACTATGGACATGCAAAGTATGAAGAAGGAATTTGCTTCTGTTCAAATAATTTGGGGATAAGAATGGAAGATGAATGTGTAGGTTGAGATTGGACTCTGAAGCAACTTTTGGAATGAAGGATAGGTTGGTTCTTAGTGAAACGCTGTCTTTGTTATAAATTAAATAAAGAGCCAAGGAAGAAAGTATAAGCATTTGTGAAATTCCTTCTGAGGTGATCGCTAACAGGAAAAAAGTTTTTCAGGGGATGAAATTAAGTTCGGCCATAGATACTGGTTCAACCAGTAAAGAAAAAGTAGCTATGTACTTAGCATAATGTTCCATCTGTGTTGTCCATTTTAATTCTTCCTCAACACATGGGTTCTGATCCGACACTCCATTCTGACTCTGCTGTTACACTAGTTTGTGGCCACCAACAATCTCTTGAGCTCTTTTTATACCCACAATGCACCATGCCCAACATCTTTCATATCCTATTTACAACTTGAGAGAGAGCGCAACTATAAAAGAATTGCCATAACTGGAGTTCAACACAAGGGACATATGGTGTTTCCAAGAGTCTCATTCCTCCAGAAGTCATTTGTGAGAAATGGAGTGGGATGGAGGGTGGGGAGTAGAGGAAGAATGAAAATGGACAACACAGATGGAATGTTATGGTAAGTACATAACCTCTTTATCTGATGATGTAAATTTTCATTCATTATTCATTTCTCAATGGATGGGATACAATCCCCAGCTACCTAAATTCCTGGGTGGACTCTAAAGGAGGATATTCCTGAGTATGGTCGAGCCAAAGGCTGTTTTTCTGTTAAAGACCAGATCTAGTCTGTAAAGAGTGATAAAGGTATGAGGATTTGACCAAGTTGCAGTCACACATATATTGTCCATGGATGCTTTAGACTGGAATACAGTCAAGTAGCCATAGAGCTGGTTGAATGAGTCTTTAGTGGTTTAAGTAAGGGGAAATTCAGTTTGCTGCAGATAAATGAAATGCAGTCTGTCAACCATCTAGTTAGATTACCTTTACAACTGATTCACCCAACATGTGCAAAGGAAACCAACAGGTGGTCTATCTTTCTAATTTCTTTTATTCTGTGCAGGTAGAAATGTTATTGTCTACGAACATACAATAAGTACAGCATATATTCTCCTTTGTTTGTAAAGTTTAGGAAGAACACTGGCAGGTTAATGGCTTGGTTAATGCTGGATTCTGACACCACCTTAGGTTGAAAGGAAGCACTGGTATATAAGGTGACCCTATCCTTGTGGAAAATCAAATATGGGGGGCTTAGAAGATAATGCCTGAAGTTCTGAAATTAATCTAGCAGATGTAATTGCAACTAAGACGACAGTTTTCCAGGTCAAAAAAATTAAATCATATTTAGCTGCAGGTTCAAAGGGGGAACATGTTAAGGCTTGCAGTACCAAATTGAAATCTCATGGTGGTACAGGATCTTTATAAGGAGGTCTAAGGAGAAGGATAACTTTTAAAAAGGCTTTGCACAGTTTAGAGGAAGCCAGAGAGGAATTCTGAAACTCCACATGAAAGTTAGAGATGGCTGCAAGTTGAAATTTGATAGTCAAATGAGCACCCTCATTAAATAAACTCGCTAAAAGTTCAAGAACAGAATTAACTGAGGCTGAGAATGGGTCTACCTGATCCTGTTCTGACCAGTAAACAAATCTTTTCCATTTACTTTTGTAGAGTTTCCTCACAGAAGGTTTACGGGAAGATAACAGTACAGAATGGACAGGTGAAGAAAGCATAGGTTGCCTGGCTATTAATGGAATTAGAGAAATCATGCAGTCATTTTGAGATTTCAGATGTCCGGGTGAACCATGCCTGTCGGATGAGACAGAAGGTCTGGAGTTGGATCCAGAATCCAAGGTAGGCACAGAAGATGAAGCCAAAGGAAGGGGAACCAAATCTGTTGAGGCCAATAAGGTGCAATGAGGATGACTTTGCTCTTCAACCTGGCTGCCATCATGTTGGACTTCCCCGGAATATGCATTGCAATTTTAAAGCAGTTGGAAGAAATTGACTATTGGCACACCCTTCGTGACACAGAGGCAAGATCTGGTTCCCCCTTGTTTGTTTGTGCACAAAACTACTGACATGCTGTCTGGTTGCATCACAATTGTTCCAACAGGAAGAGTGTTTTGGAATACTTACTATGCCAAAAGCACCACTCTCATTTCCAGAACATTGATATGAAAGCTTGACTCTTCAGGGGACCAAGTGCCTTGGACATCTTCCCCAGAAAATACCCCCCCCCTCCAGTCTGGGAAGTGTTTGTGGACACTATGGCCTTGGGCTGAGGGAGAATGAAAGGATGACCTTGTAATAGCTGTTATGACTGCATCTACCTGGAATGATACTGCTTGCATACCGGAGTTATTCTTATCTTTGTCGACATGGGTTGAGAGAGAACTGCCAATTGTGTTTGTAGCATCCATTGCATTATTCTCATGTGATATTTTGCTGAGAGAACTAAAATTATTGCCACTGACATTGACCCCAGAGCTTACAGAATCAACTGGGCTGAAATTCTGTTACTGTAAATTATTTTTTGACTTGATTTCTTATTGTTTGTGCTCTCAAAAGAGGAAGAGATGTTACCATAGATACTGTGTTGAACATTGCTCCTATGAATTCCAATGTCTGAGTCGGTTGTAATTATGACTTGTTGTAATTGATGGTTATTCCAAAGGATGTGCACGTCTGCAACACTTAATCTCATGCTTGTACCAGTTGATGCCTGGTTGGAGCGATAATGACCCAGTCGTCTAAGTACGAAACACCCAGAATCCATGCAGTCTCAAGTAAGCTGCTACTACTGCCCTACATTTGGTGAACACCCTGAGGGCTGTGGTGAGGCCAAAGGGCAGTGCTCTGAACTGGTAATGACAGTCTCCCAGCTGGAAGCACAAGTACCTTCTGGATCACCTGTCCATTTTTGTGTGACAGTATGCATCCTGAAGGTCTATTGAGCACATCCAGTTGTCCTTGCTCAGAAATGGCAGAATGGACTGAACTCCCCTGTCTTTTTGGCACTAAAAAGAATCTTGAATAAGTTCCATATTCTATTTGGTCTGAAGGGACCTGTTGGACGACTCTCTTTATGGCAGATATTGAATTTCTAGTGCTGCTGCTTCCCCTCTAACTGGATGGGACATCGGGGATTTTCCTGGGCAACAGACCTGTTAGGGAAAAGGGAATAATATAACCTCTAGAAATGATTTGCTGCACTCAGGTGCCCTTTGTTATGTTTAGGCTTCCTGGTGCAGAGATAAGTGACCTCTGATTGCCTCCAGAGAAAGGCAATCAGGCCTCCCTTCAAGAGCGCTAAAAAGGTCTGTCGGAAAAGGTATCTCTAGACCCTCAGTTTTGTGGGCCTTCTCTGTCACAGGGGCATCTTGTGCCATTATCGCTACCCCCTCTGCCTCTGGGGGGGACTACCGCCACGTGTCCTGGAAAGGACCCTAAGATTTCCTGAACCACATCTTTCAACCTCCCCATTGATTCCTAGAAAAGGTACATTGAGGGTTGAAAAATGTATGTCCACTGTAGACAGGGTCTTCTCATCTTTCTCACACCTGGAGAGTTCATCTTTTACTGTGGTGCCAAATAAATAAAAACTGTTAAAGGGAGCATTGATGAAAAATGACTTGAAGGGCTCTGAAAAATCACACAGATTCATCCAGGCATGCCTCCTGATGGAAATATCAGGACCCGTGGGCCTTGAGGTGCCTTGTGCAGTATGCAAGATGAGCTTCATGGGTGAATTTGCAATAGATTGAAGTGCAGCCAACTGTGAGGCCACATATGTTTGAGCCCCCACAGCAGTGGCCCCTGAAAGGGAGTTTGAAAGTTCCTTAATCAAATCCCTTTGCAATCTCGTCAAGTGTGCCAAGTAGTTCAGCGAATGGAGAGCAAATGTCACTGAAGCATAAACTCGCTTCCCAAATCTGTCCAGTACCCTAGATTCTGTATTGGGAGATAGACAGCAGAACTCTGTTCTGTGAGTTCTTTCTTTATAGCTGCTGCTATGACCATTGCATCATCTGGTACCCCTTTACTCCAATGTTCGCTTCCTACCGGTGAAGCCAGAATCATGTTTGATCTCTTGGGGATTGGCTCAGTCATATTAGGTTCCTTCCACACCTATTTAGAAACCAAATCAATAAGTTTATCAGTGGGTGAAGTAACCCAGGAAGCCAGTCCTGAAAGCTTCCAGAAATACTGACTCCTCAGGAGTTGGGTTTCGGCAGACCAACCACTCTTCTGTTTAAGAATCTCAAGGATGTCGCCAAATGAGTCATCGGGTGGTAATCTGGGAGACCCTTCTCCCTCATTAAAGCCAGTATCCTTGGTGACAGACTCTTGGGGTGAGTCCAAGTGCTTCCTCTTGCACATCTTATTCCTAGGAACTTCTTCAGTGGGATGATCCGGAGAAGTATCAGAAGAGATGACAATACCTGGCTGGGTGGTCTGGAAGATTTGGACTGGCTGTCCCCATGGAATAGAATTCTGAGGGTCATGGTGCAAGATCAGCTGAGATGTCAAGGATGGATCCAACGGGAAGGACCCATCTGACTTACCGGAGCTGAGAAAAACCCTCTTCACAACCTCAAAAGCAGATGCCTCAGGAGAGAAGGAAGTCAACAGAGATGAGAGAGCAAGTGTCTGGCCCTCCACTTCCCTTCACTCCAAGAGCCATCCAATGCAGAATCTCTGAGAGGAAGAGACAGCACCAAAAGCCTTAGAATCAATCCTATCCCCTCAGATCCACCTGTACGCATCTGCTCCGAGAGTCATCCAGATCCAAAGACATCATGCCCAATGCATTCAGAGTAACAGTCAGAGCTGAAGACAGTGGTGTCTTTGGATCTGACCCAGAAGGGCTTGGAACACTCAGATCTGAGGACTCTAACACCACAGGCTGGGTCAGAGAAGGAGCTGTTATCAGTGGAGTAGTAGATGGACTGTGTTCCTCACCTGAAGGGGTAGGAACCATGAGGACTCCCTTCTGAAATTGCTCCATGAAGGATTTCATTTTCCTTTAAAAATATGCCTCCATGAGATTTCTGGAGGAATGACAGGACACCACTGAAGGAGATTTAAGAGTGCCGCTCCAAAAAAGGGTAGGGCACCCTGGACAGCAGCAGATCCACGCTGGGTGAATATACAGTATGTAGCAATGATTTAGGATCTGGGACTTGGAATCCATAGTATGTTTTGTCAGATCACAGGTACGACTTGCAAGATATCTGATCAGATCTGAGGATGGTCAGATCCCAAGAGATGTTGGATCCAATTCTGACTTCTTTTTCTTTGGTTCTGATGAAGTAGATGCCTGTGGAATCTGAAGATTTGGACTGTTTTGAACGGTCCTTGTATTTTGCCTTGGGAGACTGAACTCCAGAGATGGCCTGAGAGAGAGGAGTTGGCAATAAAGCCTTTAATATCAACTTGTTTCTTCTTTCTTTCAAAGCTCTGGGGTTGAACCTACTGCAAATGTCAATTTTGGTCTAAGTGCTCAGACCCTACCAGTAAACACACAAGGTATGGCCATCCAAAAATGGCATCTTCTGCACACATTTCTCACATTTTTGAAGCCTTTATCAGACATCATTAAAGATGAAAGCTTTTAAACCAAATATTAACAGAAGGCTCAAAATATCCATCTTAAATATCTGGACAGTGAATATCGAAATGCTGCCACTAGAAAAGAAAAGTCAGAAAAATAAGCTAGCATATTTTATTTTTTTTTATGGGAGAAAAGTTCAACTACAAAATCGGAAAAGAAAGGGGTAGGAAAGGCCTACCAACAATGATAGCAAGACTACACTATCTAATGTATCAAAGTGTAGAAGGGTATATAAAGGCGAGAGACAATCGGGAAAAGGAATAAACCTTTTAACGAAGAAGGAAAGTTATCAAAAAATAAATGTTTGAAGAACAAGTTTGAAAATTTTTACTTAACTCAATGAAGTAGCCCTAAAGCAAAGACAGCTATGTCTAGAAGCAAAAGTGGGAAATGAGACCTCAGGGATGTTAGGCATAGTGCATTATGGGTAGGAAAAGAGCTTGAGAGTTTGTTGGTGGCCACAAGGTAGTGTAACGGTCGAGTCACATCCGAGTGTCGGATCGAAACCCATCTGTTGAGGAATGAATGAATGAAAACGGACACAATTAGATCTTAACATTTCTAATGAGAAGTTGAGGTCCCACAGAGGTGTTGGATCCTTGGTGGGGAGACACAAGAGGAGGGTTCCCTTGAGGAATGCATTGCACAGTTTTTGCACTGTTTAACAGAAAATGTAAATCATGAGTGAAAGTTAAAGATGGCTGCTAACTGCTCCTTGGTTGTGGAATAACTGGAACCAGCATTAAACAAAGATGAAAGGAACTGAAGGACAATCGGAATGGGGGTAGAGAAGGGTCCAGACTTTGGTTAGAGGCCTAAATGGAGAAACTTCTCCATTTGCTTTGGTAGATTTTTTCTGAGAAGATGTAAGAATTAGGCCACTCTTTGAGAAGTACCAGGATCAGAGGGCATTAATGGAACTGGAGAAACCATTTGGCCACCTTCAGGGAGTGGATTCCTGGGTGGGGGTTACCAGATAGGCGAGATAAAAGATCCAAGTGTGAAATGAGAAGTCATGGCTGCTTCTTCAGATGAAGCTTCAGTAAAGGGGAACAATACTTGCAATAAGGATAACCATAGCATTGCACAGAGAGGTTTTATACAGATACATTATGATCACAAGAGAAGAGAAGAAAAGGCAGAGAAAAGTCCAGGAGGCCACTGACAGACCAGAGTATTCCTTGGTGGCTGAGGCTGTGGAAGGATGAGGGCAAAGTAGCTTCTGCATTTGGTTTTGAAAAGGGTAGCAAAAAGATCATGACAATGCTGGCTCCAGTAATGGAAGATCTATTGAGCTACTGTAAGGCTAACAGACTGATAGTGAGGTATTAGAATGAATATGCTGAGACTGTCTGTTAGGTTGTTGACTCATCCCAGAAAGTACACTGCTATAAGATATTGCTGAGATGATATCAGTCATTGCCATACTCTCATAGTCTCTCTCTTTATAGGGGTGTGTGCTCTAATCCCCCCCTCATCCGCTTTTTGTTGTACCACACTACTGACATGTTGGTTGAGTGAATGGTGATCACACTTGGGGAAGGCAGTCCTGAAAGGACTGCAGCACAAGGAGAAACACCCACTTTTCCAGGATGTTGATGCGAAGTATCCAAGTTCATTTGACTATTCTTCCCTCAAAATGATGACCAACCTAGACAGCAGTTCCTAGCAGAAATACAAGATAGCTTAGTCACAAGTTTAGCTACTGCCTGCAGACTGATGACAGGTGGATTGGGATAATCATATTGCTGGATAGTGAGACCATTGTACATTGACAGCCCACTGAAGTACCCTCATATAAAGTCTTGCATGAGAGATTAGGAAGATGGAAGATGCCATCAATCTGAGAACTTTTAGTACTAGAACCCCTAAATGGAGAGCGATAAGCTACCAAAGTGGTAATGTTGTTCTTAAAGATAGGAGTCTTTTGTGTGGCAACTTTTCTATGCAAGATTTTGTATCCATATAGAAATCAATGAAAACCTGCACCTGAGGTGGTTGAAGCTGAGATTCTTTTCATGTTTACAGAGATAACTAATGACAGGCACAAATGAAGTAATCAATCTCTGGCAGTTAGAAAGGGTTCCTTGTTTTACAGCAGCTATGAGCCAACTTGTCTAGATATGTGAATATGTAGATTCCTTTGAGGTGAAGATGAGCTGAAACTACTGCCATATATTTGGTAAAAAAACAGGGGGCTGTGATGAGTCTGAAGAGTAAGGCCCAAAATTGGAAGTGATCAGCCCCCAGCTGGAAGCATAAACACTTTCTGGACTCTGACAATTCTGATATGGAGATAAACACCCCAAAGGTCTACTTAGGACATCCACTCATTTGCCTACCTACAGGGTAAAATACTTGCACCATGACTGTCCTGAATGGGGTCCTTTTTCCATACTAAGTTAGGCTTATTACATCTAGGATTGGCCTGAGAACACTTGTTTTCTTTGGAACCGAAAAGGAATCTAGGCTAGAACCTGAACCCTTTCTGGGCTGATGGGGTCACTCAGAAGGCCTTTTTTTCCCTACTACATTAGCAATCTCTCTTTGTGCTGCCCTCCACTGGAATGGTGGACAATTTGGGAGGGCAGAGATTGTTGTTTTGGGTTGAAGAAAGGAAATTATATATCCTCCAGATATTATTCTCCTCACCAATTTGTCTTGCATGATGGCCATTCACACGTCTGAGTGAAGAGATAATTGGCCCCCATCTGTCTCCGGAAGAGAGTAGCCAGGCAACCTTTCAGGGGCATTGAGATTGCTTTCCAGAGAAGGGACCTCTAAATCCCTGTTTGAGCAGACTAACCCTTCTCCTAGGGCAGCATCCATTGAAGAGGCCTCCTTTGTTGTGGCCATCTCTATCAGAAGAGCAGCAAAAGTGTGGATGCTGAGATTATTTGAACTAATGTGACTTAGAACCCTTCTGATTCTATTATAGTGTCACTGAGGTGTATCAAATTGTACTCCAAGGGCAGACAGTGTCTTACTTTCCTTATCACTCTTCTGAAGCTTCTCTTTGACTTTTGGTCTACACAGTGAGGATCCATTGACAAAGGACACCTTAAATCTGCCCACAAAAATCAGAGAGTCAAAGCCAGGCATGGCACCCCATGATGATGTTTGCTCCAGTCACTCTCACTGCCCATTAGCTACATTGTATAACAGTCTCATGGAGAGATTGTAAAGAGCATCATGTTCACCTGAGATTTGCCCTGTTTCCGAGATACCGGAGAGGCTGTCTTTTTCAATCAAATTTGCAGCTTATTAGTCCTTCTCCATGCTCCCAGATGATGTATATTTGCTCAGCTATGTGCATTTGAAAGTAAATCATACAAGATAATCTAACAAATGTCTTCCTTCACATTGTAGGCTCTAGGCATGATTCTGAAGTCTAATTCTACTAGTGTTGATCTGCTCTAAGCGGTAATTTACTGCACATTGCTTTTCTAAAGAGACCTAAGAAGTGTTGTTTTTCACCCTTTTAATCCAGGTGTCCACCACTTTGTTATTACTCACTCCCTATAACTTCTCATTTGTGATAATATTCCCTCAGTCATTGTTTATTTCCCTTTTAGGATTTATTACTCAATAAAGAGACCTAAGAAGTGTTGTTTTTCACCCTTTTAATCCAGGTGTCCACCACTTTGTTATTACTCACTCCCTATAACTTCTCATTTGTGATAATATTCCCTCAGTCATTGTTTATTTCCCTTTTAGGATTTATTACTCAATAGCACTGGACATCTTGGAGAGAGAACCTACCAGCTGCCCTCCCAATATTAGCCTTCTAGCATTTGGTATCCTAAGGCAGTGTAGGAAATTACTCATACCACTGACAGAATTAGTCAACATCAGCCTTGTAGATGCTGTTTGAGAGGTGCAAATACCTAGTAAACTTGAAGGTATCCCTTTCCCAGCTTGCAGCCTGCAGTGAGTATTACATCATTACACTACCCACCCACTCATAGAAATGCACCGTCCACCTACTGACAACACAAAAATGTCTTACACTGTTGCCAACAAAAATCCTTACCAAAGTCTCCTAGAACTCTTAAGATGAGGTAGAAGAATAAGCTCCCCCACAAAATAAGACGAGGAGCAGCTACAGAATGCTAAACAGAAAATAAGGGACTACCTGTATAATATGCATGAGTTTAGAAAGACTGCTGTTCAGCAACTGTTTTTTGATGATAACTGGAGCACACAAACTTTTAGCATGACTCAGAAAGTAGAAAGGGCTGTCACCAAGCTCAGGGAGCCTATTACAAGGAAGATAAGCAGGAATCATGTAGAAGTATTAGAAATGTTTCAGAAATTCTATGAAAGTCTGTATAAAGCAGAGAAATGTGGAAGTCAATAAAAGGTACAAATGGAAATGTTTATGGAATAATTAAATATGCCAAGGCTAGGGTGACAGGGGGTTTAATTACTAACAGGATAGGAGGAGATGAGATAAAATGGTGATGTATAACCAGTCTACAGGAAAGTCTCCAGGATTGATTTTATTCCTGTGCAGTTTGGAAGGTAGGAGGGAAATGAAGATTTAGAAGGTTTTGTTTAACAGTATTTTAAGAGAAGTACTACCAACATTGAAGGTATCCCTTTCCCAGCTTGCAGCCTGCCCGCATAACTTCTTTTATTATGATTTTCCACTATAATTTTCTGTAAAACTGTATTTCATTATATGTGTACATTGTAACTGGCTGATACTCCTAATTTCTAAAACTGTAAAAACTGTGGCGCTTTTCACCCCGGGCCTCCACTTATAAAGGGCTACTCAGCGCAGTTGGACAAACCCAGTCAACAAATATAAAACAAAACATCCTGGAAGAAACTGGTAGTTGCTGTACTACCTAAAAAGGATAAAAATCCATCTGATTCAGCTTGATACAGACCCATTTCAATACTAAATCAAGATTATAAAGTGTTTATGTCTAGAATGGCTAAAAGAATGGCAAAGGTGATGCCAAAATGGATAGATATGGATCAATGTGGTTTTGTGGAGGGGTGGCAAGCATTTGACAACATAAACAGAACAGTGATGATCCAGAGGGAAGCAGAATGTAAAAAAATACCACTGTTGCTGGTGGGTCTTGATGCAGAGAAAGCATTTCACAGAGTAAGCTGGGATTTCATAAGCAGAGCAATGGAAGCATTTGCATTCTCTTATAAAATTATAAGGTTGATTAGGAGGATATATGAAGGATTGGAGGTGAAAACTAAAGTGGGTGGGATCCTCTCTGATAATCTCTGCTTAAGCAGGGGTACCAGGCAGGGATGTCCTCTCTCCCATTTATTAGCATTAAATTTAGAACCACTGGCAAAGAAAATAAGGGACTCAGAAATTCAGGGATATAATTGGTATGGTAGTCAAGAAAAGCTGGCTCTGTTTGCAGATGACATTATTTTAAACCTGACAAAACCAGAAAGAGACATTACAGTGTTGTGGAACATATTGAGATAGTTTCAAACCTTTTTGGGATATGAAATTAATGAAACAAAAGCAATAGCAGCAAATTATGTACCCCCATATGAAGTGGTTCAGCAATATCCATATTTATAAGAACATGATAAAAATGAAGTATTTAGGTGTATGGATTAAAAATGGTACTGGTGTGGCAGCTAAGGATATGTGGGAAGAGACTAAACAAAAGATGATTCAAAAATTGAGAAAATGGAAGCTCTGTTATATGGCTATTAACAGTAAGATACAAGCAGTTAAAATGTTTTTAGTTCCTTTAGTCTTATATAGTGGTCAGGCATATTTTTATCAACCAGAGAAGATGTAGATAGCAATTACTAAGGAGCTGAAGGAATTTATCTGGGAGGGGAAGACAGCAAGTGTCAAGTGGGATAACCTTATTGTTTCAATAGAACAGGGCTGATTGGGATTACCGGAGTTGAAGGGGTATTTTAGAGCAACACAGGTAAGGCTGCTATACATAGCAGAAGCAGAAAACTTTAACTCAAAGTGGAAATGGATATGATGAAACAGGAGGGAAGCTCACGTAACAGGGCGAGACTGGGATTTTAGAGTCAGACCTTAAAAGAGAACAACAATGATCATACAAAATATTATATTCATAAAGTAGCAGAAAGTGTTCTGAGAACTAAGCTAACATGGAACTGGAGAACGGAGATTCTGCCGATAGGGATGACTGCAGTTAGGTATACAGACAACAGGGGATGGGAATGTATTGGAGAAAACTGGCAAAGGAAACAAGGTACTGGGAGCAAATAACTAGAGACGGAAAGATAATAGAATGTGAAGATGCCAAGAACTTATTTGGACTGTAGGCTAAAGATTGCCTTCCATATCAAAGATTGATAATCAGAGTATAGACAAAGAAAAAGAAATGGGGGGGGGGGTCATAAACAAAACACTAGCACTGGTAGAGTTTTTAGTAGAATCTAGAACAAATTTGTCATTAAAAAAGGAATAATTAGTAGAGCATATAAAATATTGCATGATAACTATAAGAATCAGAAGAGGTTAAGAATGATTGGGAAGAAAGATTAGATAAGCAAGTCACAAAGAAACAATGGGGGAATATATGTATGTCTCCCAAATATGCAACAAAATCTAGAAGATTTCAGATCTTTGCCTGAAAGTGCTTACATAGGCATTTTTACACCTCAAGCAGACTTCAAAGAATTTTTCCTCAGGTAGACAGCAAATGCTGGAGGTGTGATGGGGCAAAAAGAGGTAACTGGTAACATTATTTTCTGGGAGTGTAATGAGTTGGTAGACTTTAAAGATTCCCTGCAGACTGCTCTGTCAGAGATGCAGGGTAAGCAAGTTGGAGTGACTAGGGAGATTATTTTTTGAGCTATTATACAAATTTGGAATTGCCTAGACATAGTAAAGCCATGCTGAGTCCAATTATGATGGCTGCCAAAAAAGCAATTACTAGAAAATGGAAATTGAAGTCTAATCCAACTATATTAGAAGTAGTGAAGATAGTAACAGAGTTAAAACACCTGGAACTGTGATCTTTACAAAAGGGTAGGAGAAAATTACATAGGAAAAAAATGGGTACTGTGGGATCAACACATGCAGAGGAGAAAACAGGTTTAAAAGAAGGCAGCATTTGAATTAGCTGTGTAATGGTTGACTAACAATGATTGGATATGTTAAAAATAATGTATAATGTTTGCAGCTACAGTTGTATCAAACAGTTTGGAATGTATAATGTTTGCAACTGAGATTGTGTCACTTTGGTTTATTGCCATTTATATAAATGTAACATGGCCTTTGTTATACATGATAATTTAATAAAGATGCTTCTTTTAAAAAAAAAAAAAGAATAAGCTCCCCAGTACCTCCACACCATGCACCTCCACAAAAACAATTCACAGACAACAAATCACTCCTATGCCTAGCATTCTTTAACTGGCATTGGGGAATGTATTAGTGATTGGTGACCCCATTGTTAGACATACAGAATACATGCTCACTAGGGTGAATAAGGACAGTGTTAGTTTTAATTGCCACTCAGGAACCAGGATTGCTGACATAAGAAGGGCTCACAAAACTCTCTTAACCAGTAAGTATGAATGCAATATGATATTAGTTCATGTGGGAGCAAATTATATGTCTTGCAAAACTGAGGGACATGTTAGAAAGTGCTATGCAAGCATCAGACAAGGGCAAGTCATTGATTATGAGTGGGATCCTCCCTTCACCAAGAATGATGCCTAAATATGAGGAAAAGATTATTTTACTTATTTATCCATTTGTTAACCAGGTTAGTTGCACTAGGGCCTCTTTTCAATTGAGACCTGTGGTGGTATTTATACCGGAATAGAAATTTGGCCAGGGCATCAGGGAACTTTCCCTACTTTTTCAAAAGATGCCATGGGTTATTTTACATCCACCTGAGCTATCACCTCCTCAGGAAGATGAAGCCTTGGTTTAACGTCTGATTCAAAGGAATTGTTTCAACAATTAGCTGGTGTCTTTCAAGAGGGATCCAATACGTATTGTTCTGGGGTAAGATGATTGACTGTCAAATTTGTTTTGCAAAGGACTTATATCTTTCATTCCTTTGCTGCCCACATTGTGCTTTTTTTAGGCTAAATTCATCTAATTAATATCCCAACTTAACATATACATCTAATCTCAAACTGGACAACATCAAGGTGGCTCTTCTTAATGCCTGGTATGTTAACAACAAACTGCCCGATCTTGAGGCACTTCTGCATCTGGGACATGCCCAGGTATGTACAGTTATCAAGATATGGTTCAAATGTAAGAAAAGCACTCCCCCTGATTGCCTGGGTTTTGTGCCTACCATGTCTCAAGATCCACTGTAAACTGCATTATCATCTTGGTGTTTGTCTGAGACTAAATCCATTCTAGACTGATCTGCTGAGACGCCCAAGTGTGCTCTTAGAACTCAAGATAAACTTACAGAAGTCAAACTTTTAACTTACAGCTTTGTTATCAATCCCTATTCATGCTACCGGATGATCATGTAAAATTCCTGGCTTTCATACAAAAGATAAATTACCAAGTAAGGCTATAACTCTTTAGCAAGTCAATAGTATAAAACTGTAGTATAACTATAGTATAAAAAAACTCATTAAGAAACTGAAGGCCACTATAAGGACCAACAAAGCATCACATGAACTGAGGCTAGCATGCGAAGCAAATAACTATAAGTTCTTTTTCAGCTATATTATAAAACTAAGAAATAATTCACAACATTGTTTTTTAACTTTTCCACAAGAAGCCTCCCACACAACTCAAATGATATTGCAAACATACTAGTAAATGACTGCTACTTACATCTTACCTGAAACTCATAGGTTCATAGGATCATAGGTTAGTATTAGGCTAACTGCCCTTAAGGGCCATTTTAAGTCTAGCCAAAAAACTGAGGTCAGAATCAAGCCCTGTCCTTTGTGTTTATAAGGTAAAGACCTTAACCATTATGCAAACCCACCCACTTCCATCTCCCTCCCTCCTGCCAACTCCCATACAAACTCCAGTCATCCCTGATTCCCTTCCACCTCCTACCAAGGTATATTCAAAGACCAAAAACACTTCATCCATGGTTCCTGATAATATACTGGGCTAATTGCACTTGCAGACCGTTCCTTAAAATGTTTAACCTAAGCCTAGCTATAGGCTATGTCCCTAAAGCCTGGTGGACTGTTGGCCCTCCACAAAGCTGGACTCACCATGGATCCTGGAAATTACAGACCTCTCAGCCTTGCAAGTCTGTCCTGTAAAGCCATGGAGCACACCATCACTGACCTCATAAATCATTATATCAAAAATCTCATTAGGCAAGACCCGCAACAATTTTTCTTTGTAAAAGGTAGATTGTGCCTTCTAAATCTTGTAATCTTCTTTGTGAATGTCAGTCTAGTGATGGAGTGTGGATAGTTCATGCTGCCTATCATGGTCTGGTGAAGGCATTAGACACCATGCAACATGATGGAATTGTTCATAAGCAAACAGCCTTAAACACTGATCCCTATGTAGTGAGAAGATAGCCCAGTGGTTCAAGGACAGAATGCACATTTTCAATGAGTGATGCCTCTTCAAACAGAAGGTGATTAGTGGTTTCCCATGGAGATCTATGTTTGGTCCCCTCTTGTTCATTGTTTATTTTTCTGGCTTAAAAACTGTTAACAATGATCTATAGTTAACCAGATTTGCTGATGACTATAAACAGACAAAGCTATCAACTCCCCTGAAGATATATTTGCCTTTCAAAATGAACTAACATGAGTTAACACGTGGTGTTTAGAACAAGGGCTGAAACTAAACATGAATAAATGTAGTATTATCCACTTCAGGAAACAACTAATTAATGCAACTTACAGCACTGAGAGTACCCTGT
Organism: Protopterus annectens; assembly: GCF_019279795.1. Classification (NCBI taxonomy): domain Eukaryota; kingdom Metazoa; phylum Chordata; order Ceratodontiformes; family Protopteridae; genus Protopterus; species Protopterus annectens. The sequence goes on along the minus strand of NC_056746.1, from coordinate 976,846,668 downwards.
TATCAAGCAAGACATTGATTACATATTTGGGCATCTGGGTAGACAGTTCCCTCTCCTTTGATTACAATATGACTATTGTAATTGTGATATCCCTTCTATATTTCATAGCTAATTGCCAAAGGCATCTCTTCCAAATCTAAGAAAGTCATTGTTCCCTTATTTTCTGCATTGGTCTCACCTGTTACTCAACATAACACACCCTTTGGCATGTATCTCACTAAACACAGAAAAAAAAATCAAAATGCTGCAGTGGTTCCTAATCAAAAAGGTCTCAAAGTCTTAGTTACCATGAGAGAGTGGAAGTCTTGGCCCTTTACTCTGTGTCTTATAAACTCCTAAGGGGAGATCTGTGTTTTGCTTACTGTGCCGTAGGATCCTGCTATCCTTGGCCTCCTTTTTCTTGGTAGGTTGAATAGTGCAAACCTGGAACCATACAGCTAAACGTACATAAAAAAAATAAATAAGAGAATGGAAGGACGAGCCATCACCCATCATCAACAGTTGTTCTGGAATAAACTTCCTCTGCAAGTCAAGTTATATGATTCTTGCCATCCTTCCAGTGTAGCTTGGACAACTGGATGTGTACCATAAAAGTTATGCAGGGATTTACAGGCCTCACATTCCTTGAAAATGGAGGTGGAGCCAAGGGGGCCTGCAGGATTTTTTGCAGGGGGGTGCAAACCCAGAAGCCAGAGCTCCAGGGCATATCTCTTTATGTGTGGATAACCAAGAAAACTGTATACTGTGGTTAACTGTAAAGTACTGAAATCTTAAATAGCATTCCTTATTTCTTGGCTAAATGAGTATACTGTTGCCAGCAATATGGAAACCTTAAAAAAAGCATCTCTTGCAGGTCCTTGCTTAATTTTTAGCCACCTGCAGCTTTAAGTAACAGTGTCCACAGTGGGTGGGGCACAAGTACTGCTCTTCCTACACAGTGCAGAGTACCTAGGCAAATAGCATTTGAAGCGGGTGGGGCACTGTAAATGATAGCAAAGCTATGCTCCCGGTCATTGCAAAGTAACACAAGAAATATTAATTTAAAAAAATGTATTTAATAAATCAGTTAAAATTGCACAGCAAGCATTGTGGATGTTTCAGTGCACATAGTGATTCATTCATCTCAGTGTAAGTCATGACAGTGATGAAATACAAAGCATTGTAATGTTATGGTAGGTTCTCAGCCAGTTAACTTCACAGCTGAGCTCCTACCCAATGCAAATTCTGGTTCTAAATGTGGCTGACCTCGCGGGTGGTATAATTAAAGTGTAAATGGTTGAACATACTCCTTGTCATATCTGCAAATGTTAGATGTATGCAACAGTGGAAGTGTGCCCTGTGTGTCTGTGGTTGGGGAGCAGAGCCGGATCATGGTCAAATTGAGCCCTAGGCAGGGTAATGGATCATGACCCCCCCATACACAGCCATCCCCCCTGCAGCAGTGTCCCATTACTTGACTATTTCTCTCCAGTTACTATAAACACTGTAATGTGTGCACTGTTTTCTGCTTTACTTCTACTGTGATTATTTGGATTTAATTTAAAACTTTTTTTATAGCACAAACAATGATAGACATTTGCTTAATAAAACATTACAGTCTCACAATGAAAACAGACTTAGCATTAAAACTTCTCTGCCCTGTAAAATCACATTCAGTGAAACAGCATGGAAACCCACATTCTAAGAAAATGCATCTGACCAGTGGTGGATAAGTTTACCTTTGGGCTGTTTTGAAAGCATAGGCCCCTTGCACACATATTTAGGACAATGCATACATGCATGTGTTCTTTGATTCACCTTCCTGATTTTATTAAATTATATTCCTTATATAATACAGCACCACTTGTTAGAGTGTGTTTTAAGTTTGTAGTTTTGAACATTTTTCCAGTAAGCAATGAAACAAAACATATGAACCAATAATGACAAAACTGCCCAATTCAGGACATTTTCATTATAAAAGTCCACTTAAACTTCCGTTATTACAATCCATTGAGATCAGTAAATATGCACAATCTCTGCAGAAGTAAAAGTCATCTAAATAATTCCACATTAAAGAGATATGCAATTAATGAAGAGGTTGCTGCTAGCAACCAACTTTATATTCCAGTGTTTCATCTACAAATAAAGTGCCTGTTGCCCATGAAGAATAAATTACCAGTGTTACATTAAAAAAAAAATGGTACGCTGGTAATATTGCAACAGGAACAAGTTCTTACTTTCTAGACATCTCATCCAAAGGAGGACATACTCTGGACTGCAGCACCCCACCCCCTTATATAGTACAACACACTATCAGCAATCCATCTACATGCTGTGGGAGTAGAACCCACAGGCTTCTGCATCAAAAGCAAGTATACTAAATGCTTTGTAATTCTTTAACACAGTAGTGATACCATTAGCTGAACAAAACAGTTGCACATTGTAAACAGACTTAGCATGAACACTAGTAAACTTCTCTTCCATTGAAGCTCACAATTCCTTGAAAATGCACTTGACACTCAACTCTTTGAAGAATGCACTTGGCACAACTCTTTCAAGAATGCACTTGACAATCAACTCTTTGAAACTCATTTTTTTAAACTCTTTCACCAGCAAAATTCTGTTTCTATGTTCCAAGATAAACTTGGAATACAAACCATAAATTGACAGGAAACCATTCCTCCCTTTAAACACCCACTTTTATTTCAGTTAAAAAGAAAAACTGAACCTTGATGAATCCTAAAGAAGGGCATTATTAATGTTTGAAATTACTTTCTACTTTAATGTCTAGCAATAGTGAGTGGGCTTAAGCACCAGGAATGGTTTATTCTTTTATTCTTCCATTCTGTTTACTAACATTGTCTACTTGAACACCTGAGTAATTGCATCCATATTTATCATGCATCTGTTTGTAATTTGTTGCGCATAAACAAGAAATGATTATCATTTCTCTTGCTGTAATATTTGTGACCCTCTTTCCAACACACAGAACCCATCTTTGACCTCTTCCAAGTAAAAAAAAGTAATAGGATGTCAGTGATCCAGTATTCAGCATGGGTGAAACTTTAGATGTACACTGTCGGAATGAACGAGATAATGCACAGAATTGCACTTTAAAGACACATTATTTAAAAGCAAACCTAAATAAAACAGAAAGAAAAGAGAATGCCCTTGAATGACAATCAAATACTGCATACAGCTACATAAAATCAAAACAAAAGTTCTTTTAAAGGATGACTGTGTGTATCTGTTTAGCTGGATTTGCTTTTAATGAAACCATTTTTCTTTGTTTTAAAGACAAGTTACTAGAAGTAATGCACCTTCAAATATTAACATTAAAACAGATAAATTTGAAGGGTGCATTCCAGTGCATAACGGTTCTCTAATAATAAAAACACAACTTGTGTCAGTGTCACTGTGGTGCTTTGCAAGTATCATTTATGCATTTCATAGCATAAGTATGCAGCACCTTTACAGAAGGCATTCGACAAAACATTTACAGGGTTGGACACCTGTACATATAATATTAAAGTACAAGACATATACTTAATAAGGGGCCCAAATCACACAGTGTTTCACATACTGATATGTTATGCACTTGCCACTCATGTCGATAAATAAAAAAACATATATTCTTACCTTAGTAAACTGGACAGTGGAATAGACCCAAAGCTGCTATCCAAGAGTCACTTTTTCCCTGTCAGTAATTTTTCCACAAGAGCTACATTTCCAGTATGCAATGCTTTGAGGAGTTCTTGCTCTTTCCCCATTATTATCACCACAGTTGGCTAACCCCAAAATACAGGTAGAATATCACCTTAATTCCAGTTATATTTCTCATTACAGAAGAAAGAGAGAGAGAGAGAACTTTTATTGTGCATGCAACAATGTGGACGCAGCAACACAAGAACGGAACATCCACTTCTTATATTTAAAATTCCACATGTTGGCGGAAAGGAAGATCAGGAAGTCTGTCTGATAATGCACGCATAGATGTGATGAGACAGGTGTGTGCGAGCAGACCATTCTTAAAGAAGAACTCCATTAAGAACAAAAAAAAGTATTTTTTTTTTTAAACGGCAAATGTGACATTCCCTCAGCAAGTGAAGTCAAAATCCAGTGGGGTGAAAGTGCACCCCCTTGCACCTGCCTGCAGGCACCCATGGGTGGAGCCTAAGGGCAGTTATTGGGAAGGTGCATATAGCCTCTGATCTGATTGCTTTGCATGTCCTATGCTCCTATGATATTAGATAAGTACTCTGCTCTGTTAAGAACATACATAACAGGTAATACAAGACTATTTTTGATTATACACAATTACGCTTCCTGGTCTCGTGAAATTGGCACTACTGACTTTACTGAGGGCAAATGTGACCATTTCAAATGTAAATTCAAGTGGGATCATATTGCAGGCATACCTCTCAACTTCTTAGCCCAAGAAATCTGGACAAAACCTGACATAATGGGGGTACAAATGCACCAAAATAGGAACAGATCTTAAATATTGCTCTGTTGGGTTGGGAGGGTGGCCTAATGGTTATTGTATTTGCCTTACAAGCACAAGGTTCAGGGTTTGTGTCTCACAAAGGATAATTGGCTAGGCTTAAAATGGCTCGCAAGGGCAGTTAGCTTAGTACTAATCTATAAACCTATAAACTTAGAGAGTTGCTAGAATAACAGGGTATATATTAAAATGCATTTTCTAAAGGATATGACATCTGAAACTGAAATGTATGACATTATTTACTAATTTCATTCCTCAGATCATCCCAGTGAGTCCCCAGAAAAACAATTTTGAGGCAAAAATATGGACATTCTGAGAAAATCTGGACAGTTGAGAGGTATAGTTGCAGGGAGGAAGAGTAGTTTGGGCTCCCTGGTGTGGAGTGAAATCATCTAGAGTATTAGGTATTAGTTGGCTTTGTTATACAATTTTGGTCTAACAAACACATTTCTTAATCCTTCTCCTATATTTTCCAGATATGACTATAGAAGGTCTTATTATTGTCACCTGCCCTGATGGCATGTTTTACTTTGCTGTGACGGGTTGGGCAAAGTTTGAACACTCTGTATACTCTTTTCTCTCAGTTTAATAATTTATTGTTTTTATTATTCCAATATTTAGGATTGTTGCAGAATGTTCCACTACATTTATGCCTCACAGGGATGAATGTGTCAATGCAGTTGCTTAAAGTACTGTAGAGGTCTGTGAATGATTCATCAATAGGCTGTGTGTGGGGGGTTAACACATGGTCCCAGTTAACTGATGTAAGGTGATTACTCATGGCACCATAATTACAGTTTAATAAACTCCTAAGTATAGAATCACTTTTGTTATATTTGGTTTGATGTATATCAGAAAAGTCATGGCTAATGTGTCCAGAGTGAAAAGATGGTAGGATGGAATTTAACTTAATACAGCTGGCAGGGATGTTTGTTGGGATGACAGCTAGTATATTTCTGCCCCTTGTCAGTATCTGTTTGAGGGTGGAAAGATGTTGCAGATTTGAGAAAGCTTATTTGATCTGAGTGAAATGACTAATTTTATAGCTACTTGGATATTTTCTGTGCTGGGATAAAACTTTTCATGGATCAAGAAGAAACAAGCCTGTGGAAATCATTTTGACTAAAGGTACTAAGTTACTTCTATATTATGTTTGGATAAATTTATTCTTAACTTAACTGTATGTCTAGTAGTCATATTCACTACTGAATTAAGTTTTCTTTGGAGCTATTTTTGCTAATATTAATAAAGTCTAGTACTTTTATTTATTTAACATTTACTAGGAAAGTCCAACTGGGAAAGAGCCCATTTTCAGTGGAGGCTTGGGAGAAGTGCTCCAGATGCATGACTTTGGAATGTGGGAGGAAACCCACACAGACACAAGGACATGCAGACTCTGCAAAGAAGGCACCCCAGTCGAGCATTGAACCGGAGAACCTTTTGCTATGAGGTGACAATGCTAACTGTTGCACCACTGTGCCACCCACTATATTTATGCTTCACAGGAATGAATGTGTCAGTGCAGTTGCTTAAAGTATTGTTGAGATCCGTGAATGATTCATCAATAAGCTGTGTGTGTGTGGGGCTGTGTAAGGTGGAATGGCGATTATCTTAAAACTATGTGGGCAGAGTATGTACTTGATTATTGGTTGAGGCATAGTTTTTCCACTCATTTGATGGATAATTTAGTTCATTGTGTAAAAAAATCACTCATTTGCTTTGCCTTACTCCTTGTACAAATAAATATTCATCATAGTACCTTGTGGCATGCCTGAGCTAATAATCAGAATACAAGGTGTGATGGATTGCATACAAAATATGTATATCCAGACTGAAATGCAAGGGGGAAAGGGCTGGCTGAAATACGCTTTTGTGTTAAGGATAGAAATGCAAGATATTTTACACAATCTTTGATTACAGGGGATAGAACTGTAAGCAGTATATGGCTGCAAAAAAATTGTATGCCTAGTACTGAAATATTTTACATAGATGGAATTTATAGACGGAAAGTGACAGTATGTGTGTTGAGGACTGAACTGCAAGATGTGAGAGGATTTACTTTTAAAATGTGTACAGGGTCTGTACAGCAACAAGGGAGGAAAACACCTTTCAGTTATTCCAAAACCACCAAATCACTCACGGAGAAGGATAAAACAACAGGATACAAATCCAAATTAGTTGCACTGATAAAGTTGACCAATATGTTGTTAATAATAATTTAGAATCTGAGAGTGAGGAAGACAGCTTTTATTATTGTTCTTCTGATCACCCTGGTGCTGAGAATAGCCCTAATGCATATTGTTTACTTAATACTGCTACAGTGAATTTTAAAAGCAGATTTATTCCCCCGTTTCTTAATGAGTGCATTAAACAGTATGCTGAAATGCTGAATTTTGCTATTGAACAATTATATGCTGAATTCTGTAATAGTAAGGTGGATATCCAGTACAATTTGACCAAAAAAGAATGGGTTGCTTTAAAAAACCTGACTGATAGAAAAGATGTTATTATCAAGCCAGCAGATAAAGGCAACAAAATTGTGGTTCTTCATTATGCTCAATATCTAGGTGTGTGTTTACAACAACTCAATGATAGTGTAGTGTATGAGGTGAGTGATAGCATATCTAGGTATGTGTTTACAACAACTCAATGATAGTGTAGTGTATGAGGTGAGTGATAGCATATCTAGGTATGTAAAAACAAAATAACTGAGAAGGGCCACTTATGCAGACAGCACAAATATTGCCTCAATATGGAAAATGCAAAGGTCAGTTTTATATACACAGTACCTGTATTCTGTTGTTAATGTCAGAGTGCAGTGTTCCACGCTGTTCAGCTTAAACCACCAACGATAGGCACACCTTGCTTATCAAAGCAAAGTTAAAAAGATAATTCCAAAACACAGTTCTAGCTGTTCAGCTCCAAGCTCAAATGGGCAACCCAAGCTGCTCACAAATAAGTCCTGATAACTTTTAAAAGTAAAACTCTGTCTAACAATGCTTGTATAACATCAACTTCAAAAACAAGCGTTAGGCGGATTCTAAAATGCAATACTTTTATTATAAAAAAACGGCAAGCTCTTTCGACACAAGTCTTTTTCAAGCCAACAAAAACCTGTCTGCATAAGTGGCCCTTCTCAGTTATTTTGTTTTGGACCTTTTGTGGTGTGTTTGGTAGCATTTTGTAGTTATATCTAGGTATGTGTTTACAACAACTCAATGATAGTGTCGTGTATGAGGTGAGTGATAGCATATCTAGGTATGTGTTTACAACAACTCAATGATAGTGTAGTGTATGAGGTGAGTGATAGCATATCTAGGTATGTAAAAACAAAATAACTGAGAAGGGCCACTTATGCAGACAGCACAAATATTGCCTCAATATGGAAAATGCAAAGGTCAGTTTTATATACACAGTACCTGTATTCTGTTGTTAATGTCAGAGTGCAGTGTTCCACGCTGTTCAGCTTAAACCACCAACGATAGGCACACCTTGCTTATCAAAGCAAAGTTAAAAAGATAATTCCAAAACACAGTTCTAGCTGTTCAGCTCCAAGCTCAAATGGGCAACCCAAGCTGCTCACAAATAAGTCCTGATAACTTTTAAAAGTAAAACTCTGTCTAACAATGCTTGTATAACATCAACTTCAAAAACAAGCGTTAGGCGGATTCTAAAATGCAATACTTTTATTATAAAAAAACGGCAAGCTCTTTCGACACAAGTCTTTTTCAAGCCAACAAAAACCTGTCTGCATAAGTGGCCCTTCTCAGTTATTTTGTTTTGGACCTTTTGTGGTGTGTTTGGTAGCATTTTGTAGTTATATCTAGGTATGTGTTTACAACAACTCAATGATAGTGTCGTGTATGAGGTGAGTGATAGCATATCTAGGTATGTGTTTACAACAACTCAATGATAGTGTCGTGTATGAGGTGAGTGATAGCATATCTAGGTATGTGTTTACAACAACTCAATGGTAGTGTTGTGTATGAGGTGAGTGATAGCATATCTAGGTATGTGTTTACAACAACTCAATGATAGTGTAGTGTATGAGGTGAGTGATAGCATATCTAGGTATGTGTTTACAACAACTCAATGATAGTGTCGTGTAGGAGGTGAGTGATAGCATATCTAGGTATGTGTTTACAACAACTCAATGATAGTGTCGTGTATGAGGTGAGTGATAGCATATCTAGGTATGTGTTTACAACAACTCAATGATAGTGTCGTGTATGAGGTGAGTGATAGCATATCTAGGTATGTGTTTACAACAACTCAATGATAGTGTCGTGTATGAGGTGAGTGATAGCATATCTAGGTATGTGTTTACAACAACTCAATGATAGTGTCTGTGAGGTGAGTGATAGCATATCTAGGTATGTGTTTACAACAACTCAATGATAGTGTCGTGTATGAGGTGAGTGATAGCATATCTAGGTATGTGTTTACAACAACTCAATGATAGTGTCGTGTATGAGGTGAGTGATAGCATATCTAGGTATGTGTTTACAACAACTCAATGATAGTGTCGTGTATGAGGTGAGTGATAGCATATCTAGGTATGTGTTTACAACAACTCAATGATAGTGTCGTGTATGAGGTGAGTGATAGCATATCTAGGTATGTGTTTACAACAACTCAATGATAGTGTCGTGTATGAGGTGAGTGATAGCATATCTAGTTCAGAATTTTGTTAAAGATATAAATAATAACATATATGACCTGAAATTTGATGCTTTACAATATGGTAAGGAAATTAGTTTTCTAGATCTTCACTTAACTGGTTCAAATGATGGACCTATATGAACTTCCATACATCATAAATTTATAGATGGGGGCCAGTACTTGTATCATAGGTTCATAGGTTCATACTAGGCTATCTGCCCTAGGGCATTTATAAGCCTAGCCAGAGTGTGTGTGGCTTTCACCACCCCTTAGGATGAGAATACTATACCCATTAGTTTGCTGTGCCTCTGTCCAGCAGTGATACAGAGATGATTCCCGGGGTAAACCTACAATCTCCCATCCACTCGTCAAGATTTCTCTTGAACAGAGTCAGTGAGGGGCTCTGCCTCACATGGACTGGGATTCTGTTCCATAGTGTAGGGAGTCTCTGGGTGATGAATCTGTCCCTCCAGCACGTCCTATTTATATCCATGTTGAGGTTTAAAGTCTCTTGCTCACCAGTGGCTCTGGTGGATTTGGATTTTTGAGGTGGAGCATGTCCATTAATTCGGGTTGGACATGGCCTTGTATGTCAGGCACAGATCACCTCTGGAGCAGGCGGTATGCGACTAGAATAGAGCTGGAGTTTCTTCAGTCGGGCATCATTATGACATATGTTTGAGCTCCTTTATCCTTTTGGTGAGGAACTTTGGGGTCTTTCCAACTGCTGCAGGTGTTGGGTAAGGTAAGACATTCGAATGGGGCGTTGTACTCAATCATTGGTCTGATAAGTGAAGAGTACAGGGGTACAATGACCTCTCCTGATCTGGATGTGAATCCCTTCATGATCAGGTGGGCAATGTAGAGGTCTTCCTAACCACTTTGGCAATGTGAGTGTCAAAAAGAGGTTACTGTCAACTTGGGTCCCCAGGTCCCCTGATAACTTCTTCCGTGTTTAATGGATTACCACCTATGTGGTAATTAGGGGTTACCTTGTTTTTACAAAGGGTATGACTATACATTTTTTGGCATTTAGCTTAAAGGCATGGCTCTGGCACCAGTTATCCATTTCTATGAGACCTTTCTGGAGGATGTCTGTTTCTGATGGAGTGTCAATTATGGTTAGCCCAGTTTGCAGTCATCTGCAAATTTTGTCAGCTTCTAATCCCCTATGTTTGCCTGCACTTCAGAAAAATAAATGCCGAACAAGAGGGGCCCAGGACTGGAAACCCTGTGAGACACACGCTCATGACTGGCTTAGAGAGTCTGACATGGCACCAGCAACTCCTAACCCTGTGTGTTCTGTCCTTGAGCCAGTTTGCAACCCATCTTGTGACATATGGGTTTACATCTAAGCTGGTGAGCTTTCTATGATGCCCGAGTGGGGTATTGTGGCCGAATGCTTTTGCTAGGTCAAGGTAGGCTGTGTGAACTGCCTTACCCTCATCAATAGCCTTAGTGGACTGTTTGGTGAAAAAGTTGACCAAGGTCAAGAGGCAGGATCTGCCCTTGACAAAGCCAAATTGGGTAGGATCCAGTGTCTGTAGGTCCCCAATGTCTTTATTTATGAGTTCCATTATGATCCTCTCCATAGCTTTGCAGACAAGGCTCCGATCAAGCTTATGGGCGGTATTTCAGGGTCCGTAGAAGCACCGCCTTTGTGGGAGTGGGACCACAGTTGCCCGTCACGCCATTCTTTGGAGTGCGTTATCCTGTAGTAAGGCTAAAGATTAAACAGCAGCCTTATGTGTGGGTTAGTTCCTCATTGAGTTAAGTGTAGCACACAGCCGGGGACACCGTCGGTCCCATTGATGCTGTGTTTTGCTTTAGAGAGCAGCTCTCACCTGGGCATCTGAGATGTTTGGGAGGCTAGACTCTGGTGGGATAGATATTTCTATACTCTCCTTTTGGGGGGGGAGGGAGGGGAGAAATTTGCACTGAACCCTGTCTGCCAGTATGTTGTTGTTGGCAATGTCTGTGGAGGTTCAGTGATTTTCTATCATTTTGGACTAATTCTGAGCATATCTGGGGAGTTTCCACCCAGGTTTCTAACTTTTAAAAGTAAAACTCTGTCTAACAATGCTTGTATAACATCAACTTCAAAAACAAGCGTTAGGCGGATTCTAAAATGCAATACTTTTATTATAAAAAAACGGCAAGCTCTTTCGACACAAGTCTTTTTCAAGCCAACAAAAACCTGTCTGCATAAGTGGCCCTTCTCAGTTATTTTGTTTTGGACCTTTTGTGGTGTGTTTGGTAGCATTTTGTAGTTATATCTAGGTATGTGTTTACAACAACTCAATGATAGTGTCGTGTATGAGGTGAGTGATAGCATATCTAGGTATGTGTTTACAACAACTCAATGATAGTGTCGTGTATGAGGTGAGTGATAGCATATCTAGGTATGTGTTTACAACAACTCAATGGTAGTGTTGTGTATGAGGTGAGTGATAGCATATCTAGGTATGTGTTTACAACAACTCAATGATAGTGTAGTGTATGAGGTGAGTGATAGCATATCTAGGTATGTGTTTACAACAACTCAATGATAGTGTCGTAGGAGGTGAGTGATAGCATATCTAGGTATGTGTTTACAACAACTCAATGATAGTGTCGTGTGAGGTGAGGATAGCATATCTAGGTATGTGTTTACAACAACTCAATGATAGTGTCGTGTATGAGGTGAGTGATAGCATATCTAGGTATGTGTTTACAACAACTCAATGATAGTGTCGTATGAGGTGAGTGATAGCATATCTAGGTATGTGTTACAACAACTCAATGATAGTGTCGCATGAGGTAAGTGATAGCATATCTAGGTATGTGTTTACAACAACTCAATGATAGTGTCGTGTATGAGATGAGTGATAGCATATCTAGGTATGTGTTTACAACAACTCAATGATAGTGTCGTGTATGAGGTGAGTGACAGCATATCTAGGTATGTGTTTACAACAACTCAATGATAGTGTCGTGTATGAGGTGAGTGATAGCACATCTAGGTATGTGTTTACAACAAGTCAGTGATAGTGTCGTGTATGAGGTGAGTGATAGCATATCTAGGTATGTGTTTACAACAACTCAATGATAGTGTCGTGTATGAGGTTAGTGATAGCATATCTAGGTATGTGTTTACAACAACTCAATGATAGTGTCGTGTATGAGGTGAGTGATAGCATATCTAGGTATGTGTTTACAACAACTCAATGATAGTGTCATGTATGAGGTGAGTGATAGCATATCTAGGTATGTGTTTACAACAACTCAATGATAGTGTCGTGTATGAGGTGAGTGATAGCATATCTAGGTATGTGTTTACAACAACTCAATGATAGTGTCATGTATGAGGTGAGTGATAGCATATCTAGGTATGTGTTTACAACAACTCAATGATAGTGTCGTGTATGAGGTGAGTGATAGCATATCTAGGTATGTGTTTACAACAACTCAATGATAGTGTCGTGTACGAGGTGAGTGATAGCATATCTAGGTATGTGTTTACAACAACAGAATGATAGTGTCGTGTATGAGGTGAGTGATAGCATATCTAGGTATGTGTTTACAACAACTCCGTGATAGTGTCGTGTATGAGGTGAGTGATAGCAATAGTTATAGGGAAGCAATACAAAGATTCTCCAGTTTAATAGAGAAAGGCTGTCATTTAGGGTATTTTACCAAAAGAAAAGTTGACACAAGATTTAGTGTTGAGGGCTGTAATATGGCTACTTATTACTGTCTCCCGAAAATTAATAAGGATAGTGTTAACCCTCTGGGCAGACCAATTGTGTCAGCTACCAATTATTTCCTACACAACATTGGGATTCTTTTACACAATTTTCTGTTTTCTTATGTTGAGAAGCTCCCCTCTTATATTAAAGATTCTTTTGATTTTCTTGGTAAAATATCTAGAGTGAAATGGAATGCTAACATGTATTGGATTTCCCTAGATGTGCGGAACTTATATACAAACAACAGACACAGGGACGGTATAGCAGCTTTGCATTATTTTTTGGAAGACAGTCCAATATCTCATTTTATAATCAAATTATTACAGTTTTGTTTATTAAATAATTATTTAGTTTCAATAATGTTATTTACCATCAGTTACAGGGTACAGCCATGGGCGCATCTTTCAGTCCCATGTACGCTAATTTATTTATGAAATGGATTATATCTACAAGAATAAATTTGTTTGGGAAGATGTTTTATTTTATTACAGATACATAGATGACTTAATATTTGTATGTGAGAATGGCATAGATGTTGTTGTTGTTGTTGACTTTCGTCTTTTCCCTGTTAGGGGTCACCACAGCGGAACTCCGGTCCGCTAATGATTGGCAGTAGATTTTCACGAATGCCAAGGTGCCAGCTCAATGTCCAACATTTAACGAAGGCACGCCCATTTACGCATGTCTTTTGAACGCCCACCCAACCGCGGGGAGGACATGCAGACTCCACACAGAAGGCACTCCCTGCACACCAGCCGAGAATCGAACGGGAGATAAGGTTCAGAATTTTGTTAAAGATATAAATAATAACATTATGACCTGAAATTTGATGCTTTACAATATGGTAAGGAAATTAGTTTTCTAGATCTTCACTTAACTGGTTCAAATGATGGACCTATACGAACTTCCATACATCATAAATTTATAGATGGGGGCCAGTACTTGTATGGTACCAGCTGTCATCTCCCCCACACAATAAAATCTCTACCTTATGGGGAACTAGTAAGATTATTCAGAATTTGTAATAATGAACTAGATCTCCATAAGGAAGTCTGCCAAACATTATTCATGTTTTTGCAGAGGGGATATGATAGCGATACTATGATGGAATCTGTGGGGAAAATTGATGGATTATATTCTATACAAGATCATGAATATAAGAGTAAAAAGAATGTACATGAGACAGATAGTGTAGGTAAAATGTTTTTTTGTTACAACGTATGACACTTTGAGTGAAAAGATTTGGAAGTTAGTTAATTATTACTGGAGTTTTCTAAAATGAGATGTCAAACTAAACAAAATAATTTGCAACAGGCCTTCTATTTCATATAGAAGGGAGGAAATTTGAAAGAAATTGGTTAAAGCTTATTTTGTTCTACCTGAAGAAAATGTCACGTTACCTTTAAGATGTGTTGGTACTGTGCCCTGTCATAATTGTAATGTGTGTAAGTGCATAGTTCTTAGTTTTAGTAAAATCAATGGTAAGAAATTTGAAACTGCTAATAGATTTTTTTGCGATACTGATGGTATTATATATTGTCTTAGGTGTCCCTGTAACCTGTTCTATATTGGACAGAGTAAAAGAAAGTTTAAAACTAGGCTGCAGGAACACATTAGGGACATTAAAAAACAAAAATCTGAAAGTTCTATTGCTGTTCATTTTATTGAAGGACATAACAGTGATTCTACACTGCTACAAGCCACAGTTTTAGAAAAAGTGTTTGTTAGACTTGGAGATACTGCACTGTTAAAATATATATTACTGTATAAAGACGCTGTTCTTATTTTAAAATATAACACTATTTTACCAGGGGTAATGAATCATGAGATGAACTGGAAAAATCCGCTTTAGTTAATTATTTTATTGTTTAGTTGTTTGATTGTTTTATTGGTTGTTATGGTGATGTACATATAGGGGAAGTTTTTGTAAAGGAACATTACTTATTGAAGGCTTTTTTGGCCGAGGCGCTAAAGCACCTTTCAGTTATTGTCTGTTGGGGCTGCATAGCAAGGGGTGAGAGAATCCTATTTATAATATATGTGTGCTGGATTTCTACAGCAAGCAATATATATATATATATATATATATATATATATATATATATATATATATATATATATATATATATATATATATATATATAGTAACTTACTCATATTTCTGCATCATAGACAAGACAACAAAATGGGTGGGGGGGATCATTTACATTCACTGCATGCTAAGAACTGAAAAGCAAGGCTTGTGAAAGGGTTATACCAAAAATGTGTGTGTGTGTGTGTGTGTGTGTGTGTGTGTGTGTGTGTGTGTGTGTGTGTGTGTGTGTAAACCACAAAACTGCAAGACAGGAAGGGAAAATTATATGCACAAAAGGTGTGCTTGGGAAATAAATGCAAGTTTATTAAAACTGTGTGTACTGGGGACAATTAGCATTTACTGAATGTGGTAGTAGAGAAGAATGTAAGGTAGAATGGTGATCATGTGGGCCAATTGGTTTACTATCATAATGTCGATGATCAGTTCTATTTTGAACTAAAACGTCGACTTGTTTTCTTGAAATTTGACATTTACGAGAGTGTAAATGTCGAACATATTCTGGTAATGTCGATTTGGCATGAATCGACATGCCATTTCCCCTGCACCTATCATAAAAGGAACAACAATTCCTGTTGTCAGCAGTACTAACATATTGTACAACACTACACTTTATGTTTTTGCAGGGGGTAAGCCCCACTGCACCCCCCGCAATATTCATAGTAAATTGGGTCGAGTATGTGATTACAAGATGTCTGGTAGGGTATTATGTAATATCATGTGCTAAGGTCTGGAATGCATGATGCAAAATGGATTATATAATAACTATGCTGGTATGCTGAGCTCAGGCCTGCTAGTTGGGAGGGGTATATTAAAAGCCTGCATGCCAGAGACAAGACTACAGGGTAGACAAGAGACTATATAAGAACTGCGTGCAGTAACCATGGTTCATTGCTGGTAGGATGCTATATCAAATCTATTTGAATCAGGGAGTGGATGTATTGGGAATGTTTAACTGTTATAGAAAGGTCTGGATGCATGGACCACACAAGGAAGTGGAGAATATGTGTAAGCAACATAGGAGCTAGAAAGTGGATTGCACAGGGAGTAAAATTTATGTGTGGGACATCATTATTTATGGTGGAATTAATAATGCATTTGCTGGGGGTGGCAGGAGGGAATTAGTAATGTGCGCCATGGACTGAAATGCAAGTAAGGCTGAGAAGAATAATGACTAAATATATATATGTCAAAAGACCACGTAGAACATATATGCCAGGAACCTCATTGTAGTGTTGGAAGATGAGTGTATATGACTGCAATTCACTCTTCTTAATGATTCTCTGAGCAGTAGCCCCCTAGTGTCCTACAGTGTGTCTATTAGAGTTCTGAGTTAGTTTTCCTCTGCTTTGTGTCTGAATTCAATTGTATTTGCAAAGGAAGAGTGCCTTATGTGGCTGCTGTTTTATCATTGTGTGACTTTGAGCACCAGTCGCATTTTTCTCCTTTCTGTTATAGAAATTCAGAACGCCTTGCTTCATATTCTACACCCATTGAACAGTGTCTCCTTAAAATTTGATTATTTTTAGGACTTCTTCCTTCATATTTTTTGAATTTTTGTATCTCTTAAACAGTGTCTCCTTAGCATTTGATATTTTTGCAATCTCCTTCAAGAATCATCACCACCATCTGTTTTCCTGATGTTGTCTTGCGTGATTCAGAGGTCTGGTATCCTCAGCACAGATTGTTTTTATCTTGTTACTTCTTTGCATTGTTCAATTCATCATGCCCACACTAGGTCATTCCTGAGGCAATTATGCAGACTTTAAATTTCTCCTCATTATACAACAACACAAATATTCATAGCAAATTATCAGAATATATAGCACTTCTTATTTTAGAAAACTGCATGTCTATAAAAAGAGAGAATTATGTATGCAGTGTCTAGGAATGTGTCTGTGTTATAACCTCAGAGATTTTAAATAGGCTGTGTACCTAGAAATAGCTCTGAAAATTTGCAGTAATATACAAATTACTGGTATGCATATTAGCAGCAATTAAGGACTATGAGCTCACTAGCCGGGGTATAGAAACTTCAGCTATATATGGTGGGATTCAGCAGCACTCTTGGAAATTATATAAATACGCTGAGACTATTGTATCCTCATTGCAGTATGCCTTGATATTTGCAGCACTGATTTCTGATATTGATTCATGTTTGGTACTGATTCATCACAAATAGGCTAAGTGAAGAGAAATATGAAGAATTATCTCTATGTCATATCAAAGACATCACTGTTTATATATGACATCATATATTTGGGGTCTTAGCTCACTACTCTATTGATACACAGCAAAGGCAGTGAAGTGCTAAGATGTGCATGTCCATTAAGTAGGATAGGCTGTAGCTGTGGGATACATATGCAAGGATCTCAGCATGCTGTGGGGCCTGACACTGGGAGCAAACATGCACATTTAGCTACCATGGGTAGCAGGCTTAGGAAAAGCAAAGAAAACTCTGAATGATGGCCCCGTGGAAGGGGATGGTCAGCAGGTGTACAGAGAAAAAGGTCACACCTCCTATAAGACTGAGGATGTTTTAAATGACATAAGACAGCTCAAGCTTTTCCACCAATAACACCACTCCATTTTCTGGCATCTTGTTAAAGCCTAGTATGCATGCTTGAATTCTTTCCTTTGTATTAATGTCTGGTGAACACAATACATAGCTATCTCTCGAAGAACCCATCATACATCTTATCCATTGATTCATGTTATCTTTTTTGTTTTACTGGGGTCTTTCACCAAGTATAACAATGATAGCTTTCCTTACATCGGCAATTAAAAACTGCTCACAGCAACATATAACAACATCCTTGCCATAGGTCATCATTCAGCATTACTGAATAATGTTTATGACCCAGAGACTCCCCAGACTCTGGAATAGACTGCCCATACATGTCAAGCAGAGCGCCTCTTTGGCCCTCTTCAAAATTAACCTTGACGATTGGATGGGAGATAGGAAATTCACCCCGGGAATCACGTCAGTCGCCCTGCTAGACAGGGGTCCAGGGAAGTAAATATTCTGGAAAGAAATAGCCAGGGAATTGTTATGGCTAGGCTTGTATAGGCCCTAGGGCCAATAGCCGAGTACCATCCTATGAACCTATGAAATCCAGATACATACACCTGTGAAGCTTATAGAATGAGTCTAATATTTATGTGCTTTTTGGTTCATTATTTATGCCTGCTCATTTTTGTTGTACAAGACAATTACAAATTCACAATCTGATGTTTTGTTATGTAAGTGATCCAGTTGAATCTTGGTCAGGATTATTTTCCATGGCCACCTGGTCAATATAATAGTTCAGCAGAATAAACATATACAAATTGCAATCATGTTACAAAAATCTTGCTTTTTTCCCACTTTTCTGAGATTTAAAAAAGTTCAGTTACAGGCTTGCTGTTTCCTGAACTGTTTGTAAGTTTCTGTGAGGCCATTTTTGCTTGGGCTAAAGGAAAGTCTCTCTGTTGATCAGTGGCAGTGAATAACATTGAGCAGCTTCCCTGCCCCCCGTAGGAGTGGTTACTGACTTGAAACTGTAGTTTTATTGTCTGTTTTGGGTCTATTCCTGCTTCTTTCCAGCCCCTGCTATCAAGCATGCCTTAACGTGCTTTAGCGCGGAGTTGCCACTAGAGCAGCATCGGGCAGCGGGTTTAACAAGGTTAAACTTTTCTGGCTCCATAAAGTCTGTTCTTCAATTTTCCTTAGAACTGCTCTGTTAGGAACCTAAACAGTTTACACCTTCAAAAAAGCGCAGCACTTGTTCATAATTGCTTTTCTTCTCAAAAGCTCAGCACTTGTCTTAAAAGCATATCCCTTGTCTTATAAGCGTTTTCTTTGCAGGTCAAGCACTCCTATATTATACAAATCCTCACTTGCAAAACCCCCAGGAGTGCCCACTTCCCTCACTCTACTTTCTGTCTCATACCAACTCATAATTCTTTCTAGCATGTCGATGCTGGCGTCCTCTCCTGCCCAGTTGGTGAATCTGGGAATTCTGAAGCAATGTTACAATTGCCTCATGTACACTGACAACCCTCTCCTCCTCCCATAACACTAGAGATGCAGCTATTTAGCCAAACTGGAGGCTGAGCTCTCTCAACTCAGGACTGGCAAGACCAGGCAGGAGGAGAAGGCAACTACACACACCACAATACAAGTCTCACATAACTCAACCACACCACTGAATCAAACACATAACACTAAGACATACTCTGATTTACCTAAACAGCAAAGGCCTCCAAAAGATACCCAAGCAACTGCAAACTCAAGACACCACACAAACAACACATAAAACAAAATCAGTCAAATACAACACCAAACATACTTGTCATAGGTGACTCCATAGTCAGACACACTGACGTCCTCACCAGGCTGAACAAGGAGAAGGTCATGGTAAGCTGCCTATCGGGCGCTAGAATCCGCCACATAACACAAGCACTCACCCATGGCAAGTACAAATATGACACAGTCATTGTCCATGCTGGTGTGAACTTGAGACGCACTCCTGGACTACATGAAAAGAGACATAGAGGAGCTCTGATTATGTAGCCCAGGCAGGTATGACCCTGACCCTGAGCAGTATCCTTCCTTCACCACGATGATGCCACAATATAGTGACAAGATGATCAGCTTTAACAATTGGCTTAATTTCTGGTGTCATTCAAAGGGATCCAGTGTCTGTCTGCTTGGGATGACATGCTTGACAAGGGACGGCTTGCACCTGTCACTGGGATTCCGGATATTGGCTAAGGCTCTTACCACCCCATAGTGCCTTTTTAGGCAAGGCTCAAATTCTAAACCTACCACCTAGAAAACAAAAACGGGAAGAAAAGGTAATGCTGCTCAATGCCAGAAGTCTAAATCTCAAAATGCACGCACTCAAGGCCCTTCTCAGTATGGAGAACATCGATGTCTGTGCTGTGACTGAAACCTGGTTCAAGGCTCATGAGCACCCGGCACTATCAGGTTTTACCTCATATCATGCCGCCCCAAAACCGGACCATACCACAAAAGGAGGGGTGTATCCATATTCATCAAGGATACCCACACCTCCAGGTTGGTGGCTATGCCGAAGCATCGGAAACCATCCAGGTGCAATTAACCATAGGCAAAACTGCTCTACAATTTGTAGCATGCTACAGGCCACCCTCTCAAACTCAGGAAACCCACACAGCCTTCCTGAAGACACTGGAGGGTATAAATGTATCACCAAACACCATCATATTGGGTGACTTCAACTACCCGAATATAGACTGGGAACATTACTCAAGCCCCAACCTTCTAGCCCAAAGGTTCCTGGAGTTCATAAATTCAAATGCCATAGAACAACTAGTCACCGTCCCCACAAGAGGAGAAAATATACTAGATCTCATCATCACAAACATGGGGACAAAATGCTCCACACGAAGTATATCCTCTTGGTGAGATCAGATCATAAACTAATCACTAGAAATCCACATCCCGCCCCCACCCCAAACAAAAAGACCACAGTGAAGAACTTCTAAAGCAAACTTCACACTACTTAAGACAGGTGTGGTATCCTTCAAGGCCCAGCCAATGGAAACCACAACCCAAGCTGCGGAAGCCCTTACAAATGCCTTCTATGAACACCTTCAGGACTGCATGGATCAGGCAATCCCAAATAAAACCAAGGGCAAACGTCCAGTCTGGTGGACCCCAGCCATAAACAAACTTTAAAATAAGAGGAGAAAGCTTTTACATGATAGAGCAAAATCCCAAAAAGGGAAGGCATCTTTGATCAGTACTAGCAAGAAAATACGATCCCTCATAAAATCATCAAAGGCCAACTTTGAGAAAAAAATTGCCATAGATTCAAAAGACAATCATAAGGCCTTCTTCAGCTATGTCAGAAACCTGGGTGGAAACTCCCAGATATGCTCAGAATTAGTCCAAAATGATACAAAAATCACTGAGCCCACAGAAATTGCCAACATACTGGCAGACAGGTTCAGCGCAAACTTCACCCCTCCCCAAAAAGGAGAGATAACTATCCCAACAGAGTGTAGCCTCCCAGACATCTCAAATGCGCAGGTAAAGCTAAAAACACAGCATCAATGGGACCGGATGGTGTCCATGAACTCAATGAAGAAAACCCGCACATAAGGCAGCTGTTTAATCTAGCCTTACCACTGGATATGTGCCCAAGGAGTGGCGACGGCAACTGTGGTCCCACTCCACAAAGGTGGTGCCTCTAAGGACCCTGGTAATTGGTGTGCAAAGGTATGGAGAGGATCATAAGGGAACTCATAAACAAGGACATAGGGGACTTGCAGACCTTGGACCCAACCCAGTTTGGCTTTGTCAAGGGCAGATCTTGCCTTTTGAACCTGGTCGACTTCTTTGAAACAGTTACCAAGGCCATTGATGAGGGGAAGGCAGTCCATACAGCCTACCTTGACCTTGCAAAGCTACCACAACACCCCACTCGGGTATCATAGAGAAACTTACCAGCTTAAATGTAAACCCATATGTCACAAGATGGGTTGCAAACTGGCTAAAGGACAGAACCCACATGGTTAGAGTTGCTGGAGCCATGTCAGACTCCAAGCCAATTACAAGTGGTGTCCCACAGGGCTCAGTCCTTGGCCCCCTATTGTTCGGCATCTACTTCTCAGACGTACAGGCAAACATAGGAGGACTATGGCTGACAAAGTTTGCGGATGACTGCAAACTGGGTGCCATAGTGGATAGTACATCGGACACAGACATCCTTCAGAGGGGTCTCACGGAAACTGATAGCTGGTGCCAGAGCCATGGCCTGAAGTTAAACAAAAGTGTATAGTCATACCCTTCGGGAAAAATAAGGTAACCCCAAGCTACCATATAGGTGGCAACCCACTAAGCACAGAAGAGGTTATCAGGGACCTGGGTACCCAGGTTGACAGTGGCCTCTCGTTTGACACTCACGTTGCTAAAGTGGTTCGAAAGACCTTCTACATTGCCCATCTGATCATGAAGGGATTCACATCCAGATCAAGTGAGGTCATTGTTCCCCTACTCTTCACTTATCAGACCAATGATCGAGTACAATGCCCCATTCGGGATGTATCGATTCACATCCAGATCAAGTGAGGTCATTGTCTTCACTTATCAGACCAATGAGTACAATGCCCCATCGGGATGTATCTCACCCGACACCTGCAGCAATGGAGAGACCCCAAAAGTTCCTCACCAAAAGGATAAAGGACTCCAAAACCTGTCATATACTGCCAGACTGAAGAAACTCCAACTCTATTCAGTTGCATACCGTCTGCTCACAGGTGACCTGTGCCTGACATACAAGGCCATGACCAACCCGGAATTAATGGACATGCTCCACCTCAAAAAATCCAAATCCACCAGAACCACTAGAGCAAGTGACTTAAACCTTAGCACGGATATAAATAGAACGTGCTGGAGGGATAGATTTATCACCCAGAGACTCCCACATGTGAAATAAAATCCCGGTCCATGTGAGGCAGAGCACGCTGGCTCTGTTCAAGAGAAATCTTGACCGGTGGATGGAGATCGTAGGTTTACCGAATCATCTCTGTGTCACTGCTGGACAGAGGCACAACAAACTAATGGGCACATTATTTCTAACATAAGGGTAACTTTGGGCTAGGCTTATAAATGCCTTAGGGCAGATAGCCTAGTATAAACCTATGAACCTATGAACCTATTGCTGTTAGAATACAATAAGGTATGGAACAGCAGAAGTCAAGCAGCAGTAATCATTTTTATTTAAGAACAAATTACGCTTTGGAACATCATGAGCGCCATAAAATGAAGAGGAGATCGGGGAGCCTTGATAAGTGCTGCTAATGCAGCTGTATGGCCAGTTGCATTTAGCACACTTTACGTGTGCACAAAGCAAGGAACCAGCATAAAACAAATTCTCATACCTACAAATTAATAAATTCAGCTATCAGATCACAGTTTTTTAAACAAAGATCCATTGGCCATTATAATTTGGAAGGCATATATTATCTTTGAAAGATAAGCTGTATTTTGTGGGTCCTGTTGAATGTTTGAAGACTAGAATTAAAATTCTCAGAGCTGTGCAACTACAAGTGCAAACGGGTACTGTATAATAACTCTGACAGTGCAGTATCTTGGAGTATTTACTATAATACAATGATCCTGAAGTTAGTAAATATAAGTAGCAGAGATGCAGAGGGTACAGGAGTAGAAAAACACTCACTGTAAGATTTGGAATTAGTTATTACTTTGACTCAGTTTATTTTTAAATTGTGGGGACTTGCATTACTGGGTCTTGCTCTTCTGATAGGGATCTCTGTTTCTTTAGCTGCATTAAGCTTATTCTTCAGTAGATGGGAGCATATCTCTCATTTGTCCCTGGGTTTTATGGAACATCCCTTTTTTGCTTCATAGTTTGCCCTGTCCCTCATAACATTTTTGATTTTCAAGTAAATCATTGATGATACAGTCAAAAACGCCAATTAGTAGAGTTTAATACTTAAAACCTTTCTTCTGTTAACTTTTTAAATGGGATAGATTATTATTTAACAAATGTATGTCCCTGATTATTTGGACCTTTGTCCCACATTACTTTGACTTTGTTCAAAATTATTGAGCAAAAAAGTTGAGAGGAACAAGTGGGAAGAATTGTTCACAATCTTTTGACTCAATCATTCCACCTGGGTCTGACCAAAATAATTCAATTTTTCAACTCAGCTGAATAAATAAATATCTGGTTTAAAGAAAAATAAATATTTCTTACATTTGTTGCCTTTTGGAATACATTGATATATAATGGATTTAACTCTAACAGACATTCATATCCCATTCTACTCATTTTATTCATTGGGGTCAAATAGCTCAAGTCTAGGGAATCCATATCTTTCACTTTCTCTTGCTTTATATATAAATATTAAGAAATGTTAAGAAAGCTTACAGTATTTATAATAAATAATAAGAATGGCTGCATTCCATCAGTAGCAGTCGGAAGTGCATTTAATGCCTTGGGGTTGGCTTAATGGCAGTGGTCAATCATATGGCAGGCTTTTTTAGAACTTGATTTACTGAGCTGTGAAGACTTGTCTGGTTATTTCATTAGCTAGTCCATCATTAATAATATGACTATGTACCTTCTATCTGCTCAGGCAAATTAATTATTAAATAGAAATCTGCCAAATAATTACTTAAATCAGCATGGAATGCAACTTACCATACTCATGATATACAGCAATCTGAAAAAATTCTGAGCAAGCATGGTAGTAGCACTGCTGGTCAGCACAGGCTGACCTTCAACATGGCGGGTAAAGCTGGATCATATTCCACACAATTCAGGTGTAAACTCATCACCATAACTTAAATGTAGAAATTAAGATTAAACAGATAAAAATAAAATTATCACAGTTTTATTTTGCAGAACTTTACTTTGTTTGGAAAGGTATAGACATTTTATACCCGCATTTCTGCTCAGAATATTCCAGAGTCTTTGACCAAAATTAGTGCATACTGTGAATGAATTAGACATTTTACATTTGTCTATTTGAAAGGAGAACAGAGCAGCACAACTTAAGACAGGTATGCAATTAATTAACTAAGATTCTTGAATGAAAGCTCTACACATCAGACGTAGGGCTAAAAGCACGATATTTTCTTTTTGAAATTATATATTTTTCTACAAGCCTACTTGTTCCAGTGTGAATTCCAAGAAGAGGACAATATTTTTACATAAGTTGGTAAATATATGCAGAAAGGAGACAATCCTATCCCTCTATGTAGGAAATGAAGGATTAGGGATTTTTTTTCCAATTTATTTATTGCCTTGTGTAATTAAAACCTGATGACTGGCTCCAATAAAGGGGAAACTAATTCCATATTTAAACTGTGCCAACAGCCTTCTGGTGTCTTTCTTCACATGTCCCTTGCCTGGAATAAGCTCCCATCTAGCCTTCACAGTATGACTAGTTCCGGCTGCTTCAAGACCGAGGTCAAACTTCACCTCCTCAATTCAAGATCCTGCTCCTGCCTAATTCCTCCTTAAACTTCTATGTCCTCTCCTCCTTATTTACTTCATCTCTCCAATAATCTCTCAGCTGATTAACTAACCTGTTGATGAATCTCAATACCAAACAGTATGTCACCGGATCTTTATTGTTACTACTTTCCTCTATTATTTACAATTAGGTTGCCTTTTTAATGATAAACTTTTGATTTCAAATTTTGCCCCATTAATTTCTGTATGTTTGCATAGTATGGAACTTTTTGATTGTAATACTGGAGCTTTTCTCCAGTTTATTTTTGTACATGCTTTCTTAGCCTATGTATTCTTGTCTAGTTTGTAACTCTTTGGTTTTTAGTAATGTGGAGCTTTTCTCCATTTCTTGTATACTGCCTAAATATGTTACCTTTGTGTTTCTTTATTGTAATATTGGAGCTTTTCTCCTTGGATCTCCACTGAAAATGGGCCATAGGCTCAGATGGACTAACCCAGTTAACAAATGTCAAATAAATAAATAACATGAACTGAGAAGAGATCGCGATGATTCAAATGTTTAACTTCAAGGTAACTTCTTTTTAATATATATATATATATATATATATATATATATATATATATATATATATATGGTTCCACTTTATAATCTCGAAATACTGAAATCTCAAATTTCAGTATGTCGAGATCATAAAGTCGAGTTTTCAAAATAGTGAAAGTGCATAATCCTGAATCAGAATATCTCAGATTTGTGGTTATGGCTTTACGCTATGGTACGTGCAGTGTTTTGTGTGGATGGCGTCCAGTGTAGTGTATGGATTTAGGTGGAATTTAAGGTGAGTGTTTTGTAAGGGTTTTGGGTAGGAGTTTGAGTGTATGTGAGTGTGTTTGTAAGTTTTATGTGTGGGTTGGGGTAGGCAGGTGAAAGTATGAGTGTGTAAGTGTTGGATGTAGTGGTGTTTGTATGTGTGTGATGTGTGTATGTGCGTGCATGCAAGGGACTGTAGAATGTCTGGGTGTGAATTTTCTGTCCTTTCCTGTTTGTGCAATCTCGGAGTTAGTATATATAAGTGGGGGGGGGTGCAGGGGGGCTTGCCCCCCTACTTATTTGTAGTGTAGGTTTGTGGATATGTGGTGTTATGTTTTTGTGTTTTTTTGTAGTGTGGGTATTGTGGTGTATGCTGTGTGTTCGGGATTTGAACTTTCGTGCTTTTGGACTGTCGATGTTTTGTGGATTCGACTTTATGGTCTCGAGATACTGAAATTCGAGATTTCAGTACTTCGAGATTATGAAGTGGAACCACACACACACACACATATATATATATATATATATATATATATGTATATATATATATATATATATATATATATATATATATATATATATATATATATACACATATGTAGAAATACCAAGCAGGAAATTGTATCAATACCACACACAAATGAGAAGGTAAGTTATCCAAAAAACTGCAACACTTTAAAGCAAACAAAATGAGAAATCTCTAGCACCTTGGCCGACAAGCCTTTGCAGAATATAACCTTTGTCATCCCAAGCATCCCTTAAAATATCCTTCTCAATTTTCCAATTACATAATTAAACAATAAAAGATGATTCAAATGTTTAACTTCAAGGTAAGTTTTTTTTGTTATTATTTCAAACACAAGTGAAATCTTGCATTTACCTCATTAAGTTTCCTGATTTAGCAGACAGCACAGATATATTGATACAGCACTAATTTATATACATAACTTGCACTTTAATAGATTGACACCTTGATAAGCAACATTGAGACTGTAAATTACTACTAACCACTTAGAACTTGTATCATGTCTTAAAGTTGAAGTTTCACATCTTCTTTGAAAAAAGTTCAAAAACATTGTACATGCGGTTATAGTTTGTCAGATTCTACATATTTAACTAGGAAGTATAAAAAGGGGTTACAATCTTTCAGTTTTTAATGTGCAAATAGCAGTTATTCTAATCTAGCTATAAGCCCCCCTTTTAAATAGGATGTAGCACAATTCATACATTTCCTAGTATTATTTTGAGTTGTAAAAAGGCATAGTCTATTTTCTCAATATGTGACTCGGAGTAAATAGCAGTATTCTATCCCTACATGAGCTTTCTTTTAAATACATTACAGATGATATTATCTCACACAATGTAAGCATTGCATAATGCTTTGGACAATATTCTACTATTTAATATTGTGCAACTTGTGGAGGCAAAACAATCAACAGGTAGCATATAAAGGGAACATGAAGACTCACTTATAATATCAAACATTAAAGTTCATAAGATATCACCTTGCAAAATATTACAGAATAAATCAAAAAATACTAACATGAAATGCTGAGTCCAGTGAAAGACTCACCAGCCCTACTATAGCATACTTACACTGTTATCATACTACGATATTATGTGAAGTATAAAATGCATAAACCGTGGGGAGCAGATCTTGGCAAATTTGGCCCTGGCATGGTGCATAAGCTAGTTAGAAGCACACTGGACAGCTCTGGGACTGTAATTGTTACTTGTGACTCTGCTGTCCATGAAACTGGTACATATCCCATAGCTGTGTTTTAAGGAGCAAGGGGTTGTTACTTGTGTGCCAAGTAGAAAGCTTAGAAGCTAGGCTGCAAACTAAATAACATTCTGGATAAACACCTGGGCAAACTATTATTTCTTTTGGATTCTTTGATTTGAGGAGGTTAAAATCTATGGAAATCTAAAATGCTGGCCTATTACTTTTACGATAATGCCATTTTTCTTCATTTTTTGCAATATACTTTGCCTTCTGTCCTAAAGGAACTTGTATTCTTCTGTGAGGCTGACCTACCAGTGAGCATTAGCATTACCAAGCAGTTGTTCATTTTTTCTATACGACTGAATATTTAACTGAATGTATAAATTCATTAGTATTGCACTATAGTGATTATAAATATTTATAGAAGTAAATATTGGCATCAGTCTATGAGATTTTGTATAGAAAAAATAAGCAGAGAAGATCCTATGGTTTCTTGAATACCTATAACTTCTGCAGCTGTTCTCTCATTTACTAGTATCTCTGCCTCAAAACAGTAATTCAGTGTAATCTCTGAAATGTATGGACATACTTTTGCACCAGCTCTTGTAAATGTGGTTATGTTTTTTTTAATTATGCCATTTCATTATATTTACAGAACCACCGGAGTCTATCAGCACTTTGACTTCCATCTTCATAATTCTTATAGGCAACTCTATTTTTGATGTTGTCAATTCCGTACATTGTATCAACCTAAGAAAGGGTTTCCATCATTCTTCCTCTCTGTCTTCAATTTTTTTTTGCTTTACTTTAAATATATTTGGATTATATGTTGTGTTAACCTGTCTTTTTATACATGTAAAATAGTTATTTTCTCATTTCTGATATACAGTATGTTATCACCGAATTCTATACACTCTTGAAACATGATTTAATTTATCAAATATTACAGCTTTCCTTTTTTCAGCACCCTGTCCATTATGTGAGTATCTCCCATGGCAATATTTGTAGATATTGCAGGAACTACCTTTTGGCAGCATTGTTATTCTTAGTAATAGTTTCTTGTGATCACACTTTTAAGCTTTTGATGCAACTTCCTACCATTTGACAGAACTGATACTTTTTGACTAGATATATATTTACCCTTCTTGTCTGTACTTTAGTTATTTCTGTTAACTGAATTAGGTTAAGAATGAGAATGATACAACAGCCATAAAAATAAATAGCATTATATGGAATAACCAGAGTAAACACTTTCATCTTCTCATGCATCAGAAACCTCATTAGACTGTGAATGAGTATAGAATGTACAATTTAAATTTAAGCCAATTATAAAACACAATTCAAATTGTAAGATATTAACATGGAAGTCAGGCCACTGTAAAATACCATGAAACATTCTCAAATAAAATTTATGGTAGAAACATGTTTTAAAAGAATTCTCTTAGGAACAGCTTTGAAACTGACCATATTCATTAAAATCAGGCAATAGAGAGGCACTGAGTAAAATCCTCTAGACATACTCTCTGTAATCTAATTCTTTATTTAAGTCTTCACCCCTCATATCCACATCTAGATTACCTAAAACATAAAAATTAACTACTTTCAAATTTTGGCATACCCTAGTGTGTTTGTAGAGAGATATTTAATTCACATCTTTCTTGGAAATACCATAATTATGCACATAAATCATAGTGCTTAAAATGCTAGTACAGTGTTCAATATAAAAGGTATCACAAGTGATGTATCCAGCTACATATACCATCTTTTTAGATTTAGAATTAAAATATGGAACCAAATGCCTTTTTGTATGTTTTCTCAGTAAAATGCACAGGAGGTGGTTCAGATTTACATTATTCACATGAACTACACAGAAAGTACTTTTCATTCAAAACATCATCTTTTCATTCATACAAGACATCTGTCTTTTGAAAATAACTGCTTTTCTAACTTCACTATCTGCTAATAGGATTTTCCAGTTCTGAACAATCACATATCTATTAGTTAGAGTATCAGGGCTATAAGTGAGAACACAACTTAAATCTTAAAGAGTAAAAGGGTCAATAGGGAATTATGTAACTGCTTCATCACTAATAGTCAGGACTGGTATAAAGAATATCTATAATACTGACATATTTTTACTTCTTCCAGTTGCTGAGTTGGTTAACTTCTAACACTGAATTTATCTTTATGATCTTTCAGTACTCACTTAAAATTTTGTCATCCAGTGTCAACCTGCTAGTTCTTACCATTTGTCCTTTCAATTTATTCTTCTTACTATAAGAAAGATGCAGATTCATAACATCTAGAGAAGAGTTACTAGCTATTCTTTCTGTGAATGTCGGTACTCCAGGGTTTATTAGACAAATTATAGCATATTTTGTGAGCAACAATATCAAAGAAATGTATTTGTTTTGAGCCAATGTGAAAATTCAACTTTAAAAAGGAAGTGGGAATTTTTATTTTGTATTTTTAGTATCCAGAATAAAATGAAGATCCATGGATAAGAAAGAGTGCTGAAAGTTTTTGTACCAACAGTAATAATATTTTCATCAAATTCTAGAGTTAGCAATCTATTTATAAAGCCACATCAGTTGCACCTATGTTCTTTCTTTATTTATTTTTTGATGAAAATGTACATCCTCCTAAAGATCAAAAATATCAGTTTTATAATCTTGTTAGTCCATTAAAACATGCCAACCCCCTTTTGTCTGATTTCATAATATTTAAATTCATCACAACAGGTAACTGGATACATTTTCCAATACTGACACTGCAGTGCAATATAAGAGGGTGTTGCACTCCTGAGTTTGCCATCCTTTGGATGAGATATTAAACTACGGCACCATTTGCATGAGCTGGTGGCAGCTTGGGTGGATGTAAAAAAATCCCACAACACTGACTGAAAAGAGTAGGAGTTTTTTTATTCACAGATGTACATATTTATATTAAAACCTTATATGTACATATTTCAAGCATTTGTTTTTGAATATACCCTTTATAACTTGCTTAACTGCACCATTCTTTTCTCCCCAGTGCCCCAGCCAAATTTTCCCTAGTCAGTATGAAAACTACCATGGGTTTCTCCTGAAAAAAGGCCATTAGCCTTGTGAGATTAACCCACTCAACAAAATGTGAAAACCTACCCCTTACCATCATGGACAAAACAGATTTGATTTTGGACTCATAAATATTATCAAAAATGTTAATAATATCCAATGTGGGAATAGACATGACTGGTTTTCTTAAATAAGTGTTACTCATGGAAGAACAAGTAGGCAAAAACAAGTTCCTGATAAAACATTCAAATGATGAAATGACATCTAATAAGTATGCAGCCTTGATTGGAATGAGATCCAACCCATTCAAAAACAAAACAACAAAGATGTTCTGATGAAGAATAAATATCTTAAATTATGGCTGATGTAATTTTATTGCTACATCATTTGGTAATTCCAGTTGTTAAAACTCCTCTGTCTATTGGTGCTGAGGCATGCCTTCTGTATTATAGATTGAACTGAGCCCCCATTCTGCTGTGTACTCTTCTTTCTCTTCTGCTGTACTGATCACTAATTGGATTATTCCTACTGCTGGAACATTAAATACCTCTTCTGTGGACAGGTCTTTGGTTAATTTGGACTAAAAGAAGAGTCTCTCTTGCTGGTATCTTGGACCTCATCTTGCTGAAATATTCATCCACTGGACTTTTGGTGGGCATAGGTGGATGAATGCAAGCCTTTCCCTCACAATAAACTACCACCAATGGGAAGACAGGATTGTTCTGAGTGCTATATTACATTTCTCTTGTTGAGATAATCACTGCAATCTGTAACTTCTTGTGTTTTTAATGTAACAAGATATCTCCCTTTTCTTAACTTTGTCAAAAATGAGATCAATTCTTGACAAAAAATATCAGCACTAATCCCTTCAATTTTCAGAAAGTGCTATGGATTACTTTGTTTAGTTCCACAATTACATTTTTACTTTTTCAAAGTAAAAGATTCATATAAATTACATGTTAATTTCTATGGGCTGTTATTAACTTGGCAAACCCATAATAATGATGCATTCCGCCTTGACATAAAAAAGCAAACCGTCCCATTGCAGTCTTTTTCAGTTTAAGGAGTCCATGTGTAAACAGTATTTCCTGGTCAACATTATCAATGTAATCTTGACTAATAGTTTTAAAATTACAGGAAAGTAGGAAAATAAATACCTGAAATATATCTTGAAATGGAGTATTAGTATTGTTAAACTGTATAGCTGTCCCACTGGTGTATATATTATCACCATAAACTGTAGTTGTGCCAGCAGCAGTTCTTTACTGCAAAGGTAGAATTACTAAAACATACTCACTCCAGTAGCAAAGCAGTACTGGAGAAGTTTGATAACCCACTGCAACTGAAGACCATTTGCTTTGAAAAGTCCAAATTGCACAGAATCCTCCATTTCCAGTGCGAACAGAAAAAGTAAACAAAAATGCCTACAAACTAACAAAACGTATGTGAAACCTTAAATAATAAAGACACACTGGCAGGATAAGACTTAAGTTTAATACAACAGTCTACAAACACACACACACACACACATATATATATATATGTGTGTGTATATATATATATATATATATATGTATATATATATATATATATATATGTGTATATATATATATATATATATATGTGTGTATATATATATATATATATATATATATATATATATATATATATAATATATATATATATATATATATATATATATATATATATATATATATATATATATATATATATATATTACATCTAGGTCCCCTACATTTTGTTGAATGGTGTTTGACAAATGCGGGGGGTGTGGTTTAATACTGACAGTATAGATAGCTGAGCAGTGGAAACATTGATGGTGTGCAATGTTGAGAGAGGTAATGGGAGTTGGATTGGTGAGTGTTTTTTTTCATCTGTATATGAGTTAGGGTCTGGGATGAGTGAAGGATAGGTGTTATATGTTTGTCTGCAAGTTTGTATATTTTAGGGTTAGGTTATGGGATAGATATAGTGTTGTTTGTGAATGTTTGTGTGTCTGAATGTGTCTTGTATAGTGACAGCACTATGGGAAGGTTTTTATGAAGGTAATGTGTAGGGTTAGTGGTGAGGGAAGGGGCAGCATTAGGGTTAACAACTATTACTAAGGTGGTGCATGGGGGTGGAGGCGCTGCAATTATATATAACTATCTAAATTTCTCACCCCTCAGAACTAACACACCAACCTTCCGAAATGCAGAACTTCTTTATTTCTCCTCTCAAAGTTAATAAACATAAGAACTTTGTATAGTTGCCCTCTACATCCCACCAGGTAATAATATAAGTTTGTTAGAAGAAATTCTTTGTTGGATAACACAGTTATTATTACTGAAACCATTAACTTAGGTGACATTAATACTGACTGGTTATCTGTGACATCTAACACCCCAAACTCCTATTCTTTACTTGTATGGGTTCAAACAGCTAATCTCTTCCTCTACTCAACAAAACAAATCATAAAAATGGTATCCTTTTCTGGATACTTGTCTCTGACCACATCAAGTATGCTGTCTTAAGGGTATGACCTGATACCCTTAGTGACCATGACCCTTTATTCACCTATACAGAAATCACCCACCAGCTAAAAAAATCAATACGGAACTACCCAAAATCTTTCTAACTTTCATCCTGATACACGGAATAATCTAGTAAAATCCATCAACACTCAAAGCCCTACCCCTAGACAAAGCTGTCAACAAATTCTACAATATATTCATGAATACTTTAAATACCCTTGCACCTACTAGAAATAAAAGAATAAAAAATACTCACACACCCCCCATCTGTCTCATTCTACAAGAATTCTCATGCAAAAACGTGCCAAGCATGAAATCAATGGCACAAAGATAAAACTCCTCCTCAAACCTTACATTCATACAAGGAGTTACACCACATCACCAAGAAGCAAATTCACCTAGACAAAAAATATTACTCTTTCCCACTACATAATCATAAAAAGCCAAAGAAATTCTGGAGCTCAGTTAAGAATATTTTTAACCTGGCTCTCCTTCCTCACCAAACCCCTATTTGGACTTATCCCCCCAAAACAGCTACCAAATTTAACACTTTTTTTCATCAACATCATAGCCTTTCTTACCTCCATCTCTCCAAGACCATTTAATCTACCTGAAAACTCTATTAGTCCTGACATCCATACCTTTAGTCTACAGCCAGATCATGGTCAAATGGGGCCCTAGGTAGGGTAATGGATCAAGGCACCCCAGAAGCACTCCTACCACCCCCCTCGCAGTCATACCAGTGTCCCATTACTGGCTATTTCTCCTTACTATAAACACTGTTCAATCCTGTCAGTGTGCATGCTATTTTCCTCTTTATGTCTACAATGATTACAGATATTTGGATTTAATTTAAAACTTTTATTTCAAATTTTATAGTACAAACACTGTTACACATTTGCTAAACAAAACAATACGGTCTCACAATAAGAACAGACTTAGCATTAACAGTGAACTTCTCTTCGTTTGAAACTCACATTTATTGAAATGGCACTGAAACTCACATTCAAAGAAAATGCATCTGGCCAATGGTAGTTTAAGTTTACCTTTGGGCTGTTTTCAAACCATAAGCCCCTTGAACATATTTAGGATGATGCACACATGCATGTGCTCTTTTATTCACCTTTCTGATTGTATTAAATTATATTGCTTGTATAATACAGCACCACTTGTTAGAGTATGTTTTAATTTTTAGTTTTGAACATTTTTTCAGTAAGCAATGAAACAAAACGTATGAACCAATGACAAAACCGCCCATTTCAGAAGATTTCAACCATAAAAGGCTCCTCAGACTGTCATTACAATCCACCAGTATCAGTCAATATGCACAATCTCTGCAGAAGTAAAAGTCATGCAAATAATTCCACACTAAAGAGATCTGTAAATAATAAAGAGGTTGCTACTAGCAAACAACTTTATATTTCAGTGTTTCATCCACAAAGTCAGTCCCTACTGCCATTGAAGAATAAATTACCAATGTTGCATTAAAAAAAAAAATGGTAAGCTACTAATATTACAATAGGGAATGGATGCAAACCTAGAGCAGGTTCATAGTCACAAGGCATCTCATCTACATGGTGTGGGAATAGAGCCCACAGGCTTCTGTATCAAAAGCAAGTCTGCTACCTGTTGTGCTACTAGCACTGCTTTCAAATTCTCTAGCACAAACAGTAATGACCATTTGCTAAACAAAACTGTTACAGTCTAGAAAACAGACTTAGCATGAGCAGCAGTAAACTTCTCTTCCCTTGAAGCTCACAATTCCTTGAAAATGTACTGAAACTTGCATGGTGATTCCTTGAAAATGCACTGAAACTCACATCAAAATTCCTTGAAAATGCACTGAATTTAATAGCCTTGTAGTTGATGTAGAGGATTCAGGCTCTTGTCTACTGTAAGTCATACCACTCAAGTGTACCTCATTACGAGGAACGTACCTCATTGGGGATCTTAAAAAGTTCATGTTCCTCGAAGTTCCTCAAAGTTCCACATTGAAAGACTCTGTCACACATTCAATGTTAGGAATTTTTTTAATTGAAATCTATTGTAAATAGAAGTGAATCATATTAATTAATTAAAATATATTATTTATAAGTAAAACCAGTTTATTTTAACCATCCTATGACCTTCTTAGTTGAAGTTGTTAGTAAGCCATTAGTATGTGTTCTACATTTTGCCCATTTGTTCCACATTATGAGGGCTAGTGTTCCTCATTTTGGACATGGAAGGTTGAGAGCTATGCTGTAAGTTACTGGATTAAATTAACTAACCTGTCACCTGTAACTAGGGCATTACACACAGCACATAAACTCACAGTTCCCCACTGACCTTTACCTCGTCTGGTAGATTTGCTTGCTCAAAACGTCATTTGTTCTGTTCAGGGAAACTACACTGTATTGCACTCTCTGCTCCATTCAGATGTGCATGCATCATACTAAAAACACACACACAGATGGTACTAAGGACACACACTGCACCCATTCCTAAAGAAGAAATGTAATGCAAGCAGAGTGCATTTTTAAAGAAGAAATGTAAGTTTGTTGGTCAGCCTCCCTGGCTAGTGGGCCCTAGGCGACTGCCTTGGTCGCTTAGTGCTGGATCCAGCTCTGCTTCAGTCTCCAAGCTGTCTCCACATCATATGTTAAACAGTTATTAAAGACCCTTAAACCCTGTTCTACTGCTGATGAACTCCCTGCTGAATATCTTAAGTTTGCTAAAGACTCTATAGCACACCCAGTCTCAAGTCTCATTAACAGATCTGTTCAAGACTCCTATGTCTCTGTTCTGTGGAAAAAAAAATCTGTTATTCTCCTCCATAAAGGAGGTCATTATTCCCCTCCATAAAGGAGGTAACTCCTCTGAAATTATTAACTTTAGGCAGAGCCCAGAAGTGTATTCATAAGACACTCCTTCAGTACAACTTGCAAAATGATCTCCTCACCACAACAGAACATCGTTTCTGACCATGCCAAAGCACCACTACAGCTCTCCTCAACTTTTCTAACATTAATAAGGCTACAGACTAAGGAAAGTTTATCTCTTCTGTTTTCCTAGATCTCTCAGAAGCCTATGATACTGAGTCACATATGAAACGTCTGACTCGAATGTCCTCTTTGGGCCTTTCCAAACCAACTCTTATATAGTTCTCTAACTACCTATTTGAAAGATATCAATCTGTCAAATGGCTTTCTTCTTTCTCTCCTTTTCTCTTGGTTAAAATGTGAGTTCCTCATGGCTTTATTCTCAGTCCTTCTCTAGAACATTTTCAACAATAACCTACATACCTCCTCTCAGCAAGCTTGCTTTATTTAGTATGCAGATGACTCAGCTCTCATCTGCTCACCGGACAGCCCATTACAACACAATCCAAGACACAAAATGTTTTCAACTCAGTTGAACTGTGGCTACATCAAAACCAACTTTTACTTAATACCATAAAGGCTCCTACTAAAACTATTACTATTTTTTACAAAGTCCCATGCCAATGTAAAAGTAACTTCCACGTTACCTCTTTAAACAAGAAAGCTATTGAAGCATTTACCCTTACTAAATGGTTTGGAGTCACCATAGATGGCAACAATGTTTGATCTTCACATAAAAAACTGTATAAAATAACTTAGCAAAAGCTAGGTCTACTATAGAGACTAAAAAAAAAAATCCTCACTCCTAGGATCACACTAGCTAACACTTATTTACCCTCTCTCTTCCTTATGGCTCACCTATTTGACTTAACATCCAGATCTCTCTCAAATCACAGCTGGAGCAATGCTATTATCAGATAGCTAAATTTGCAGCTGATCGGCTACATAAAGCTCATTATTGCTCTGCATTATGTGCCCTCAGCTGGTTAGAACTCCCATATCAACTAGCCCAGATGTAACTTCTTCTAACCCATAAAATACTACATAACTCCTCTACCTGCCCTCCTATCTCCCAGTACTTTATCACTGTCTCCCAAATCACCATCTGTGCTCTCAAGGCAAAAACCTGATTGAAATCCATAAAACAAAAAAGTATGCGACAAGGTTTATACTCACATCCAAACTATGGAAATCTATCCCAGATTCAATCAGATCTGTATCTAGCCTCCTTGTATTTAAGTCCCCTCTCAAAGAATTTCTCACTAACTTATGGCTATGCCAATGCACCTCATTTGTATGATCTGTATTAATAACTACTTTATATTCTTACTACCCTAAGCTCTCATCATATTATCTATCTATACCTTTCAACACCTGCCCTCTCCCCACTCTTAGGTTGGACTTGAATCTTTTTATTTTTATTTCCTAGCATAGTAGACTATACATTTAATACTTTTGTATATACTGATTGTCATATTTGTCATTTTTTCTTTCTTTTTAATTTTACATCACTGGTGTTTCCTCATTCTTTATTGCTATCCAATGTATTCCACTATCAAAGTGCATGTATACAAGTTTTTTTTTTAATTACATTTGTACTGGTGTTTAATTTGATGTTATTTAACTCTATGGAGCTTTTATCTCTGGGAGTTTACTGAAAATGGATATTATTCAGGTGTATTTTTTGGTAAACAAATGTTAAATAAATAAATAATGGATGGCTTGTTTTCCTAGGGAACCCAACGTGGAGGACACCTGTAAAAAATTGACCACATAACATGAAGAAAGAGTAAGATCATTAGGCAGACAAATGAGCTTTAATAGACAGGAATGCTAACCCAGAGTTAAGCAGCTCATTCATACATTGGATGATCACTGGGACCCCACTTGAGATGGATCCTGACCTTTATTGTGGCACCAAACAGAAACTATCTTCCATTTAGCAACATAAGATTTTTAATAATAGGTTTTCTTGCCGCCTTTAGTACTTGTAGCATATCCTCAGAGTAGAGGTGCCTGAAAAGAATAAAAAAAATACTATCTTCCAAACCTTGAGATTCATTCTTAATGTATGTCTGAATGAAAGAGACCTTTTCTTGTATTAAAGCCCATCTTGTAGGGTAACTAGTGCTGATTACCCTTGGCTAGGTAAAGAAGATGGGAAGGACAATATAAACTGGACTAAAGAGGAGTCACTAACAGCATCTTTGGTTTATATTTCTGAATATTCAGAAGGACCATTGGAATTAGGGAACAGGGAGGAATGGCATATAGGAATTTCTCTTCCCATGGAAAAGGAAATGGATCCATTCTCCTTTCATGCAAAGGGTACTGGTGCAAAAGAAAAAAAATGAGCTGTTTGTTTAGAGTAGAGGCAAAAAGGTCTGGCTGAGGAGTTCCCCACTGGTGGACAATCTGAGGAAAGACCTCTCTGTTCAACATCTATTCACATGGGCCTGTTGTGGATGTGCTTGAATACGAATAGTGTCATTGTGGGTTTTTTTTGGGGTGAATTTGTACAGCCAGGAGGAAAAGGTTTTGTTGAACCTCCAGCTCCAAGTCTATCACAACAAGTCTGCAAAGGGAACAGAACGTTGTTCCCCACCTATTTGTTGATGCACCATATGACAGTTGCATTGTCTGTCATTACTTGAAGTGGTCCTGGATTCTAGAGAGGATGCAAAACTTGAAAGGCATAAATTAGTACCACCATCTCTTTGATATCTATATGCTTAATTTTGTACAGATTAGATCAAACTAATTGGACTTTGACACCATTCGAACAGACTCAGTAATGCAAAATCTGATGCATCCACCTGCAGAGGAGTTGGAATGAGAAAATGAAACCCAGCGTTTATTGTTGCCTGGTTAATCCAGCAAGAAAACTCTTTCTTCACAATGTGCAAGAGATGGACTAGAAAGAACATAGAATGGCAGTGTTGGACTCAAATCAGTTTGAGGTACTACTGATGAATTTTCCTCATATGACATCTGGCATAAGCATAAGTAATATCATGAACACTAGGGCAAACACGATATCTCTTGTTGTGGACATTTTGAGATTAGTCAGAGATATTAAATAAGTTCTGAAGAAATGAATTGTGTCTAGCATTAAAAATGGCATCATAATACATGTGTTGAAAAGACATCTGAAAAACATCAAAGAATCCATTGGATCCAAGTTTTAACTTTTTTAAATTCAGAATAAAACCTAAGCAGAAAAGTAGATTGTTTACACTATGAAGGGGTTTTAAGGTTTTCTGTTTTGAAGTAGCTGGAATCAAGAAGTTGTCCATGTATGGAGCTATGTGGATACATTGACACCTGCATATTTCCTTGGTATGCAAATAATACACAAAGCCACAACTAACCCCAAGTTTTGGCCAATAGTACTTGTTAGTAGATCCAATATTGAGACATTTGTTAACAGAGTTGATCAGAAACTCAAATTATTAGTTGTGAAACATGCTTCATCTTTCACAATTAGAGTCTTCAATAATATTGAAACATTTAAAAATGTGCAGAAAAAAACAAACAAAAAATGACATTCTAGATACTGGTGGAAGACAAAGACTTTAACATGATCATCTTTTGTAACCTAAGGTTTGTTAGTGAATATTTGAATTAGCACGCCATGTGTTCTGACAGAGAAATTAATTTAGGGCCTGGCTGTTTATACTTAATTCTGTACAATAATTATTTTTTTTTATAGACAAGTATTTTAAGCAATGATAGGGTGTTGCTAAGGGGGCTGCTATGGCCATTACTGCTCCCAATTATGCAAGCACAGTGATGGGATATGAGGAAAAATTAAATTTATACAGCTATGAACTGTATTACCATGTTAAGATGGATGTGTACTTTCAGTTTTTACATTCTTCTGCTTCCTTCCTAAATATGAGTTTTCCCAGTGATTCAGAACAAAAAGATTTATTGGAAGGTGTTTACAAATATGTATGTATATATATATATATATATATATATATATATATATATATATATATACACACACACACACACACACACACACACACACACACACACACACACACACAATAAGGCCCT
This sequence comes from Protopterus annectens, assembly GCF_019279795.1. Classification (NCBI taxonomy): domain Eukaryota; kingdom Metazoa; phylum Chordata; order Ceratodontiformes; family Protopteridae; genus Protopterus; species Protopterus annectens. The sequence continues at coordinate 976,806,679 of NC_056746.1, read as the reverse complement.
CAATGACATAAGTTATTGAAAAAGCAAACAGCTATCAAACATTTTCTAGAATTTAGGAGTATGCATCCTTCTTATGGAGGAATATGCATCTTTCATAAATTAAGAAGAAAATAGTAAAAAGGACAAATGGTGAAAACTATTACAGTGATTGTAGATGCTATAGACAGGAACTGAAAAGGCTTACTGACAAATTCAGTGTTAGAAGTTATCCAACCCAAGTACTGGATGAGGTGAAAAAAAGAGGTCAGAACTGGATATGCCTCTTTATACAGGTATCTTGCTGTTGGTAATGAAGTTGTTAGAGAAACCTTAGAAATGTGTGAAAGGATCAGTAGTGAATTAAGCTATAGTTTCACTTGTAGCTTTGAGACTTCAGCTGTTCTATAATCAAATGCAGAAGTTAGAAAATTAGCTGTGATATGCCAATAATTTTAATATCAAAGATATTGTAGAAAGTCAGAGGTTACATTCCAACACTGGCATAAATTGTAGAATATGAGGTTTCTCTTCAAGTAATTTATGTAAATTATGCAGATATGCAATCAACAAATCTATGTTTTACTGTGAAAATACATTATGCATAAGAACATTTTAATTATAAATCTAAAAGATATGGTATATGAGCTAAATGCAACATTTGTGATGTCTGTTATATTGGGAGTAGTACTAGGACTTTAAACACAATGATTTACCAATACAGTTCTGCAATTTCCAAGAAAATTTAGAAATATTTTCTATGTAAAGGTTTGATTGTATGCACAAATTTTGAAATGTTTATTTTTAATATTATTTTTAATATTGTTTGGAGTATAATGGATTTTTTATGTTTTATGTAATACATAAGTGGAGTTGAGGGATTGGGACATGAATAATGATTTGTACAGTATACAGCAAGCAGATATTAATCAAGGTCTCTTTATTCTCTGAAGCACTATGTATAGAAACTGAGAAAAACAATACATTTTTGTTTGACATGAAGTTCTAATTAATTCAAGCCTCCCTGCTGTACAATGAACAGCTATTTTTTTATTTTAATTTTTTTCTTACTTTGAATGCCCTAATGGGTTAAATACCTTGTTGTAATGTTGTTTTCTTGGAAAGTTACTTTTTCCCCATAATTCACTATGAGAGAAAATCTAATGAAATTAATTCAGTCTAGTCTCTCCAGTCTAATTATAGTTCCAGGTGCTTATAATGTAAACATTGTATAATAATGTTAAGCTTGACAATGACCAATAAAGTCTCGGTCCCTGGTTTTCAGAACTCTAAAAATATGTATTTCTTACATATGTATTACATAATCTGTTAAAGAGTCAGATAAAAAAATAGCTGAGATAATATTTTTTTCCGAAAATTGTAATTTTGTTTTTTTCTTATCTTGCTTTCCTGAGTCAGCCCGAGTATCATATTTTCTGGCTTGCAAAGTTAATCTAATCAGAGAAGCTGCTCCTCATGTTTAATCAGGATTCTTCACTGTCAGACAACAAATGGCTCAAAAGATTCATGATCTAATGGAAAGGAAAGCAGAGAGCTACAAACGATAATACACCATAAAAAGCTGTGAACATTTATCCTGAATAATTTTGTCACCATAGTGTGTGTGTGAAATAACAAAAAAGAGCTAATGGTACTTGGCAGTATATAGTTTTCTTGGCAAAACAAATCAAATTTGATAGGTGAAATTATGTTAAAGGAAATAAATTCTTGAAGAAAGTTATTGAAGTATATTTTGCCCTAACCTGGTATGTAAACTGAGGAAGTTGAATAGAATAGAAACATCACATAGAGGGAAGAAACTGCTAAACTGTGCTTTTTAATATGTGGATGTAGGGGGATCATTTTAATATGTGGATGTATGGGGATCATTCTGCAGGGAAGAAAAGCACTCTGAGAAAGGACATGTATTTAGAACCTTTGAACATATGAACCTTTAAATCATTTATTTGTGCTGTACTCTTTCTTGAGGAATTTTACAAATATTTGTTTTTCTTTCATGCCAATACACTACTAATTTTAATTGTGTCACATGAGTGGCTTGTTCTCTTTAAATCATTCACAGTATTCATTCTGTGGCTGTTCTACTAAACTCACTCTTATCTTCCAATACACATTATGATCATTCTAGGGCATCATGTATGTTTTGCCAGCTAGTGTCTTTGTTTTATTTTATTTATTTTGTTAGCTGTGGTAGAACATTAATCTTAAAAGATCATTTTCAGATTCAGCATTCATTTTTTTCCCTAACAATCTAGCAAAGTTAAAGAAAAATTGTATTGAAAATACTGTTCTTATAAAGCTTTTTTCTAACTTTTCTTGAAGTAAACATTTGTATAATGTGGTTATTGCCTTTGTCAATATCTAGGATATCACGATTTTTGGAAAGGACTATTAATCTTGTATAGCGCACACATGTTCTTTCATGTTCCGCTTATACAGCATGTCTGTATTTGGAAAAACTAAACCGAAAATTTTCATTGGTTGAAAATGCATATATAACTTATCTAGCACATCACCACATGTAATCTAGAATTTTCTATTGCCTTATAGATTTGATAAATTGTGCTTTCAGCTATATGTAAATGTTTATTCTAGTTCTTCTGTATTTTGTGAGACATAATGTGAACCTCTTATGCTCTCCTTAACTGACAGTTTATTACTTTTTCAATAAAATTATACTTGGCTTTAACAGCCTAACTTGTAACTCTGTCTCTCTGGAGTTATAACTCTACAAGAAATCAACTACCAACTCCGAACTAATAAACCAGAGTCTACGTGAAAATGATTATTTGAAACTAATTTCAGTATTTCCCTTCATCACTATTGTTTTGCTGTCATGTTGGTGCAATTTAATTTATTTTACTCAGACAAGGTGCATTAATAGTTTTGAATGAAAAACGTAATCAGGTAGTGTGCATGCTGAGATTAAAGAAATCTGTTTAATCTACAGCCTTTACTAAAGAGTACTTCTACTTGCTTTGTCAAATGAACACTTCATTTACATAAAACTGGCTCAGTATTCTTTTGTAGAACATTTGTAAACAGTAGCCAATTAGGCATTGTACATTAAGCAGACCTATTGATAATTCAGAAGATCATTACAGAATGTTAGCTGTCTGCTTTTCTCACTAGTCACTGCTGTATTCCTTGGATATTATGGAATCACATACTTACCTCTATGGGACTGGGATATTGTAAAACTACAGGGGGATACTTGCAGATTGTATTAAAGAATGAGAACATGGCCTTCGAATAAACATACAAGATGGGGCCTCTGCACTACTGAAATTGCAAAACCTGAACTTTTATTTATTCTTTGATGATCCACACTCTTCCAAACTATTTTATTATTATTATGTGCATACCAGCAGGATTATACAAACAAATATTATTTAATGAGCTTTAGATCTCAAGGAAAGACTGAGAAGACCATGTCAGAGTGCTAATTTAATAAAAGCCAATAATTATAACAGTCATCATGTTTAGTGGACTTTTGATTAAGTGTGAGCCATTGTTAAAATTAGCTATAAATACTTTTACAATAATGTTTTTTTTTATAATTAAGGTGCAGTTATTTGTCTTGGCTGCCCTCATTTGTATATGGACTTCTGAATGAGTCAGTTTTATTTGCGAGCATGTTTTTGAATGCATTGTGTCCATTTACATCAGAAAATGGTGTGGGTAATAAGTCTAACTGTTGGTACAAGATTTTCAGAAAACCTTAGAGGTCTGTTGAAGCATTGTAGTGGTCTACTGAACAGTTCAGCAATACTGCTTTGTGAATGAAAGGCACAGCTAGCAGAAGATTAATTGATTTTATCTTTAAGTGTGGGCAGTGTTCCCAGAAATGCAAGTTATGGATATGGATGAACAACAACTGGAGTGCTCTTAGATATGCTTCAAGATAGTGACCCTAAAAATCAGCGTGTTTGGTTTGCTCTTATTTGTAGTTTCTTAATAACTGAAGATAGTCCCAGTATGCCCAAGAATAGCCAGTAGATTAGTTGAATATGTGCATTGTCTAGCATCTCCTGAGTAAAGCCTGTCATGTGTGTAGCTCATGTCAGGTTCTGAGTAGTTCTGCTTTTTATTGTAATAATAAAATTACAGAAAGCAAGCATGGGATATAAATATATTCCAAAAATAACAGACGGAACATCTTCTAGGACTCTGTTTCGTTTGTCCTTTAAAATTCACTTCCTGAGGTTATTAAGCTTTTGGAATATACTAAACAATATACATTTTATTTTAATTGGGATATGGTTTACTTCATTGAGCAGACCAATAGATAGAAAGTTTCCAAAGATTAATAGATAGAAAAATTTACCAGCACCGCCATGTAAAGGGTTGTACCCCTGTACCACTCAGCCATTACAACTAACTGCAAGGTTACCAGATTTTGACACAAATTATAATTCCATTGCTGAGATGCCTACTTTTTTATCAGTCCTGACCCAATAGGTTTTACTCTACTGGTTCTGGAGAGACTGCTAAGCCCTCTTTTAAATGAATCACTTATTAGAGTACTGTTGCGTGTACATCAAAATGGGATATCACAGAATGTGTGCTGAGATTTGCTGTGATGTTTTTTTTTTACGTACCATTAGCTATGATTAAAATGTTTGACAACTGATTTGCATTAATGTCCAGGAGAGTGACTGCTATGTTGCTGATGAATACTGACATAAGCAGGAATCTTAGGATTACAAACATGCTTAAATTGTTGACAACACTGTTGCCTCACATTATTTCTTCAGTTTGGCTCTCCACTGGATTGTCTTCTGTATAGAATCTGCATATTTTCTATGTGTCTGCATGTTAAAGTTTTTATGGGTGCTCTGGTTTCTTCCTGCATCCTAATAATGTGCCATAGCTGAACTGGTGAGTATCTGACTTGTTCGTAGATGTACATGCCGGTTTCCTAATGAAAGTCCGATGGATTTGTGACTGCCTCAGAAGACTGAGTTTCTTGTGAGAATGTTAGAAATGACAAGAACACTGCCCCAGATGGTAGAAATTATAATCAGTTATGTTCAGTAATATGCATTCAGCTTCATGAAATTCATTATTAGCAAGAACTGGAAGGTTACTGAAGGGGAGCCTTGATTTGCTTGTGGGAGTGAGGCCTTTGATAAGAAAATTGCAACTTTAAAGTTTTACTGTAGAGGTTTCAAGGAAACAATGTCAGTCATTTATATTTTTATCTATTTACATGTGTTTTTGCAAGTACTGCTCATCACTAAAAAAGGCCCTAATATTTTCATTCAGTCTTTGCATAGGAATTTTAGACCTAACTGAAGATTTTTTTACTTAAACAGAATTCTTAATATAGCAACCTATAGCACTTCCCCATCATTTAATTACTGGCAAATAAAAGTTAAAATCGATGAAAAGAATCTTTGAGCATCTTTAGGCAATTAATCATAATTGTAATAATGCACTTCATAAACACACGCAGTGCAACAATTCTATAGAGTATTTATTTCTTAATTGAAAGTGTGCAGGGTAATGAAAGGATGGGAATTTTGGTTATTTAAATGTAATGCACCTAATCTTTTTCTATTCAATTTCCCCACTACAATCCTTTCCTCAGCTTACTTTGAGAAACTACAATATCTACACTACAATAAGGAATTATATCAGATGATTGTGTAATACAAATGTCAGCTATAATAGCATAAAATGTAACTTCTGGTGTACTGTATGTCTTGTATATATTTTTTTCGTATAATTTCTTGAAGAACTTTTTGTATAATCTCTGTATGTGGAGCTCTTCTCCTCGGGCCTCTTCTGAAAATGAGTTTTATCCCAGTCGGACTTTCCTGGTAAACAAATGTAAAATAAATAATAAAAATAAATGTCACCATGAAATAAATGTTGCACAATAATACTTGTATTAAGAGCTTGCTTAAACTGAAACGCAATTATAATGTAAAAAGACTGCTTTAAATGTTTAATGAGATAATTATGATATATTCATTTTGTTAACCAGGCAATCCCACTGGGCACATCTTCCTTTTTTGTGACAACTCAGGAGTAATGGTTAAGTAGCTGGCTTAAAGGCACATAGCAAGCAAATGGATGGCAAGAAAATTTAACACTGGGCTACAATATGCAGCATGCTAACAACTTAAAACTTTTTTTAAGTCTGTTTAGTAGCTGCCAGGTATCTATGTAGGCAGATATTGCAACTTTTGACAAATAATTTTTTAAATGATGTATTTCTAGCCAGACATCTTTATCCAATTTCAATTTGGCACATAGCTTGATTAGACACAGTAAGTTAGTATTCCGTATACACTTTTTTCTACATACATTTTCCTGCAATGCTTGCTGGCCATCAAGCTTCTCCTTATCAGCCAAGCCTATTTGTTCCCCTTTGTTGGGCATCCCTCCGGGTAATGAGGAGGCCATCACACAGAAAGTTTCAGCAGTGGTTTGTGCCTTCAGCAGCATTCTGGCAATGAAGGTGCATGTACTATGGAACCTAACCCCTCCCCATGGCAGGGCAACAAATGACCTGCATCACCATGTAAGCCATGCCCTCCCTGTGTGAGTGCAATCTCCCTTAAAACCATGATAAGTGTTAAAACATTACTGAATTGATAACAAAATTCACTCCCCTGTGTCATCCTTTCCATCACCAGTAATCCTCTGAGAGGTTATGACACTGGATAGTCCTGTTGCTATCTCCCAACAGATGCCAGAAAGCCTTTAATCAAACTTACCTCAGACAGGCCACAGACAAATCTTTAGTCCTCAGTTATGATGGAGCTGTGTTATTCTCTATAAAATTAATAGAAGAAGACTCATTCTTTCCATTTTTCCTTTTTCATCATTAATCACATTAACAAAATATAAATCACTGCCAAAGGGAATTTACTAAAATGCCAAGATATTAAATTTATATATTTATGTTTGTGTCTCTGTGTGTGTGTGCGCGTCTGTGTGTGTATATGAATGTTTCATGAAATGTCTAAAAGGTAAATGTAAAAAGAACGATTATTTTAGAGAAAAATCTAAAAAGATTGGAAACAACCAATACTAAAACTAATTTTTTTGCAGGGTGCAAGCCTCCCACACCCTCTGCTCATTATATATACCTACTCTGAGATCGCACAACTGTGGGGTAGGCAAATACCATTGCCACACTGCAACACTATCGCACACAAAAAGCAGTAAGTTAAAATCCCATTAAGGAGAACATTTGCTCATATTAGCATTCACTTTTCTTTTTTTTTTTTTTTTTACAGCAGTTAAAAGCATTGGCTCATATGAATGACTGCTCTTCTAAATTGCAGCCATACAACATATGTGGGAGCCATGAGATTGGTCAAATGTCTGTTATGGCGACAAACTGGTTGGTAAGGTAGATGATCAGTAGTGTGGATGACTGGCAGTCTTTGGGGTTGGGGAATATGCCCCTTCTTAGGGAATAGCACGATACTGGAATTAGTATACATTTAGTTGGGTATATGGGACCACAGCCACCCTACACAGGTGCAGCAGGGGCTCACCCACTTCAAAAACAATGTTTTTGTATTTTCTTTTATTTTGCATGCAAGAGGATTTTCCATGTACATGCATGGTGCATTATTGCATTGTCGACCTATGTGGTCAGTGCTACTGATATCAATATTCAAGTGTTTTGATTACAGTACCTACACCTGTATATATATATATATATATATATATATATATATATATATATATATATATATATATATATATGGTTCCCATTCAGAAGCCTGAAACATCATAAGCCTGAAAATCAAAATCCTGAAACCAAAAGCCTGAAAATTCAGAATCCTGAAAACTCAAAATCCTGAAAGCCCAAAATCCTGAAAGACCAAAATCCTGAAACCCAAAATCCTGAAAACACAAATAATGCTAATATGTCACTATAAAGACACTAATATCTACCAACTGACCCTGACCCTAACCCTAACCTTAAGGTCTGTCACTATCGCACACTCACCTGACCCGCGCCCTAAACCTACCTCACTTAAACCACCCCTAACCCCAATATTTGTCACTATTGCATACATGCCTAACCTGCGCCCTAACCCTAACTCACTTAAACCGCCCCTAACCCTAAAATAAAACCAACCGCACACTTACCTGACCCCAACGCATGACCTAACACCACAGGGCTAACAATAGCAAAGCCACAATGACATCAGTATGTCTATTTTGTGTTTTCAGGATTTTGAGTTTCAGGATTTTGGTCTTTCAGGATTTTGGGCTTTCAGGATTTTGAGTTTTCAGGATTCTGAATTTTCAGGCTTTTGGTTTCAGGATTTTGATTTTCAGGCTTATGATGTTTCAGGCTTCTGAATGGGAACCATATATATATATATGTGTGTGTGTGTGTGTGTGTGTATGGGTCCTACTCAGATCATCGAAAGTACTATTCATCGAACCGTACTTTCGCAGACCCACTTCAGCGAAAGTGCATTTTATTGAAAATGCACTTTCGCTAAAGAAAAAGAAAAAAAAAAGAAAAACATGCTGTTTGCATATAACATTAGTTGTACATCAAGGTGTAGTGTTGATGTATAACTAAGCCAACTATTGCCGAGATCATGCTACAATGGGGATGAGGAAATATTCCCTTTCCCCCCGTAGTGTGATCTCAAAGTGAGAATATTAAAGTAGGGGGTGTGGGGGCAGCCCCCCACATGAAGGGTGCAGCGGGGCTTTCCCCCCTGCATAATATTGTTTAGTGTATTTTTTTTTTATTTTTATGTTTTTTTTTTCTTTAGTGAAAGTGCATTTTTGATATAATGCACTTTCGCTAAAGTGGGTCCGCGGAAGTATGGTTCAATGAACCATACTTTCGATGAAATAACAAGGACCCATATATATTTATATATATATATATATATATATATATATATATATATATACACATATATAGACATACACATTGTAGTACCTCTCTTGAGTATCTAGACTATGTTTGCAATAATAAAACTCAGTGACAGCTGTTTTGTTAGAATAGCATTTAAACTACACATTGTAAGTTTCTGAACACTTAAAATGCATGAATACGAAAAATTACTCAATATAATTACACTTAAGTAAATAAAGAAATTAAACTAAATTATATTCACAAAACTGTTTATAATAACATTTTGTTATTGTTAACCATATACAAATGCATACATGGGTCTATGTCATAAGATCTAAGTTCAAAAGACTGAAAACTAAAATATCTAAAACTCAAAATACTGTACATGGGAATTTGCCCCTTCTCCACTTTTGTGTGGGGTCAGAGTTGGTATATATAATTAGAAAGCAGTGTTGGGGGTGCAGAAGGGCTTGCAGCCTGCATTAAAAATTTTTTTCATTTTTGAGTTTTTGATATTTTGATTTTCAGTCTTTTGAACTTATGACGTAGATGTGTATAAACTATATTGGAATCTAAAATATTTCTAGTTTAGTTTTGAAGAATCCTGATGCAACTCCATATCTATTAATCTTAACTCACCAATTAAAATAATTAATAACCTACATATCAATGTTTCTATCAGAAAAAAATAGCTATATGGTAACTATATAAAATTAATTAAATGCCAATATATCAAGAGTAAATTATTGTATTTAATTTAAAAATCACTGCAATATCTAATAAAGATTTCCATCTATAAATAAAGCAAAATGTACTTAAATTACTTTATTAAAATGTCAAATAGATGTAAGACAGAGGTAAACCCTTCAGTTCAAAAAGGCTAGAGTTATATAATTGTAAGACTCGGAAGCAATCAACTTCAATGTTTAGTTACATGGATTCATACATTTGAATCAAATGCTTTTAAAAAAAGTTAAAATTGTATTCAAAGATGGTGAACAGGCAACACTTCAAAATATAAATGTTATATGATGGGTAAATATCTGCACTAAAATATGTTTTAAAAAATAACCATTCTGATCTCATATATTGACAAATCGTTAAATACGATATGAGGTTTAATATAAATTAATTATTGCACAATAGTCTATTGCCTCAATATCAGAGTTTACAAAGTGTCAATGAGTAGTATTTGAAAATGCCGACATTAAAGATTATTCAAACACTTACCATTTATAAAACAGCTGTGTGCAATACAAGATCCCTTGCAAGTGAATAGCCCCAGCAATACATTTTGTTTATTCAACATACTGTTAAATAACATCAATTTAACTTGTATGAAATTAATATAAACTTTCTGATTTTACTAATGTAAATTTTAATCAATCAGAAATAATAATTATAATATATTCTATGTATAAAGGGACTACATTATTTAAATGCAAAGTTGTAATTATATAAAAAGTGTTATAACGACACCGCTCACAGAACCACTTTCCTTTCTTTTAGAGATGAGGCACAAATAAAATATCTATGCAAAAGATCTCAGTCCAATAGCCAAGAAGTTGTTTTCACAAACACAAACACACACACAAACACTTTTAAATATCTCCTTGTGGGATCAATCTCCCTGGTTAGCTTCATCTTAAAAAACAGAATTAACATACTTGACAGCTTGACCGATTAAAAATATCTTCTTCTGGACTATATTAGTGTATACAAACTACCTGCTATGACTTCTGATAGTGGCAGTAAACCACTGACTGCCAACGCTAATTGAGTGTCTAGCCAATACAACAAATGTTTATCTGGATTCATATTTCACCTTTTTCACTAAGCTTAAGATCAATAATATATCCTCAAACAGAAGCACAAAACAAGCATTACATATGCCTTAAACATGCGAGCGTTAAGTAAAGAGAATGATATAAATGCAGCTGTTTTAATTTTTTTTTAGTTTTTATCGTATAGAAAATAACCTTCAGTAATTCAATGAGATACAAATCTCAATGCCATAAACATATAATCTTTGACAGGTGTAACAGCATCAGCAACAAATGTATACCTCTGCCAACAATCAAAAAATAAAGTGACCTCAGTTTTCAGTCCCCAAATCAAAAGACAACAGACTGCCTACACACACGTACACACACACTTTTAAATAACCATGCTCAATATAATTTCCTTGCAGGATCACTCTCCCTATTTAGCTATACCCTGATAGCAGCAGCCCAGCATTCCATGACAATCTAAAATCGTAAAGCATGGTTTGAACAAACACAAAACCACATCTCATATGAACATGCCAAAACTGCTACAAAAGAGAAGGTTGTGTTGCCACAGCAATCATCTCATCCAAAGGAACTATTACAGAAACAACAAACACATCTGCCTATCAGCTACAGTTGGTAATGGGCAAAACCCCAAACTCAGCTGTACAGCAATCTTGCATAATCACCCATTTGCATTGTTTGATCTTTAGCCGTTCAGAGACACCACTTCGATACTGTGCCCTTTCAAACTTCTGAGGTCAGTGTTGTAACAATGATGTTATGAACATCCAACATTCTAATCCTCAATCATCCTCCAAAAAAGCCCAACTTCCTGGCCTATCCAATCACCTTAAACAAAACGTAAAAAAAAAACAGACCACAATATATATGCCAAATCCTCTCTTGCAAAAAACAAAAACAAAAAAGCTCATAACTGCAATAGGCCTGCCAGATAACAAGCATCTCACTTCAAACTGCCTTAATAAGCTTTCATTTATGGTGTATCACATGCAGAGGCCCACACTATTGGGAATACTTGACCCAATAAATTCAAAACTGCTATCTCAACATGAGAACGTTACATCCTTCATTAACACCATACCAAGGGCCTCACAGGCTTGGAATGTAAATCATAATGGGCTTTCTGTGGCCAGATACTATGTACTGTAATAATAATTATATAAAATGTCCGTTGGCTATTCTGCATCTCCTGTTCCTCTTTGTCGGGTATCATTAGAATTAAATTGGGATATTAACCTATACGATACTCATACAAGCAAATAAAATTTGCTGGTTTTAACCACTCATAACTTCTTTTCACCTCTCAATGTGTTGCAGTTGAAACATTTGGAGTACATGTATTGAAGTTGGATGTCTGCCTCTGTTAGCTAAATAGCACTTGTTGATTTATAATTCTTAGACCTCTACCAAATCTAGGACTTCTTTGCTATAAAATGTGCTAGTCAAGGTAATGCTATTCTGCAGGATTAATGCCCATTTTTTAAGGTCAGTAAGACTGGCAGTTGAATCAAAGACTCATAAATAATAGTTTAAAACTAAATAATGCATTTAGTATAACAATAAAACTGATTAATGACAGGAAAACAAACATAACTAATAGCCTTCTTTGGAAGGAAACAAACAGGTACATCAGTATTATAATGATGTATTAATGGCCAAAATCATTATTATATTTTAAACTCTTCCAGTTAACGCATTTAGTAAAGTTATGTATAGTCACAGTAGGCATAATGATATTTTGCCAGGAAGTGTAAGTCACATTTTATGGGCATTTTGATGTGTACTAGGTAATCTTTAGCTTCTAAAGTACTTTGTCCCTTCTCTGTCTTGTCACTTTTTCAAATTATGTAACATTTTGGAGTTTTTATCCCTGGGTCTCTGCTGAAAAAGGGTTACTGGCCCAGTCGGAAACTACCCAGTAAGCAAATATAAATAAATAGTATAAGCAATAATTGGGAAATGGATGTGTTAATTCTAGTGCTAAATGCACTGATAATGCAGTCATTATTGAACATACCAACACTAAATCTGGTAAGACCTTAAATCCCTTTTGCCATCATAGTATGATAAAATCTGGTCAGCAACATACTTGCTATAATGCTGAGAATCATGTTTCAGAACTACCAGGGCTAGATCCAAAACTAGGCAACTTAGGCAGCTGCCTAGAGCCCAGTACTGGCGAGCGGCCTGGCCATAAAATACTAAAAAAAAAAGTTTTCCTACTACATAAAAAAGAATACTACCGCCTCGATGTCTGAACAAATGCTGCTGCTTTAAGATTTCCTGCTTTCTGCTAGGGGTGTAACAGCTGCAGCATCTTTCATCGGAAGACACTTTCACCTGTTAAAAAAATGAGACTGGAACTGGCTGGCAGGCCTGCACACAGAGCAAATGAGAGAAATTCTAAGAACTGGTGTGAGATCTTGGAAAATAATGGGTGGGTGAACGTTCATATTAAATATGCAGACAGGAGAGGTGGCATTTCATTTTTTTTTGTGCAGCATTATGGAGATAGAATTTCTTTTTAATGTGGCATTAGGAATGATGGGAGAGGCTTTTGACAAGCAGGAGCAGGTAGATTGCAGAGGAGAATGTATTTTGCTTACATCTTTTTTTTGCTGTAAGTAGCATTTAGGAATGAGGAGCTGCAGAAGGTGTGTGTGTAAAATGCCCAATTAGAGACAGCTGTTTGTGACTTGCTCAGAGTCACACAGACTCAAGCTTTGTACTTTGGCTACAGGAGGCAAGTACCTTAATCCCCCATACCAACTAGCAGACCTCCGCTAACTTTTCCCCCCTGAGGATTACAGTCAGTCAATGTCTGTCAGAGTTTCATAGTTTTTCTAGTTTACAACATGCATGCTGGTGGAAAACCTGCTGCTCTGATACGTTTTAAAATTGATTTAGAGTACTCTGCTTTTCTTTGTCACCAGTTTTGCATCTCTCTGATTTTTTTCTGTTATGTATGGCCTTGTCCTTGAACAAGTCATTTAACCAGAGAGTGCTTTGGGGGAAATGGAAATTCTAGCTAGGCTCTTCAATGGTCTCCTGAACTGCAAGCCTAGTGACTAGCACCTATGAACCAGAGTAGTTATGGTGCAAAGGAAGGGAATTGATTTTATTAAACACAAGCATCATCACATGAGTCATGTTTTTTGGATGTGATCGTTGATTTTTTAAATGTTGACAATGTGTATTATTTAGCTGCAAATAAATTGGATAGCATGGAGTCTATGACTTTAATGTTAATAGTTTAGCTATAAATCCATTTTTAGCTTGTTTTATGCAGGTACACAGGTGTGAAATGCACTGTATTTGGTCTATAGCAGTTTGTCTAGCACTTAATGCAGATGAGTAAGGTTATGACTTGTTAAAAATCTGCATCTTGTATAACATGGTCTGATTCTCACAGCCTTTGTTTGTTTTCTGTGTGACTCTGCCAAGTTACTTCATATGATAGAACCCATGAGCTGCTCCTGAATAGAGACTTTTGTTCAGTGAGCTGTCCCTCATTGTTAGCAAATGTATTATTATACACATCTTTTGGATTCCTGCACTTTTTACACAGACAGTAACTAATAATTCACTATATGGTATACGAGTATGAAACCCAGCATGTCTCTTGTTGTTTAATGGGATGTCAGATGCAGTTTCACTAAATATGAGTTCCAAGGGAAGAGACGTTTACTGTTTCTCATGCTGACTGTTTCCCATTCGAATCTATATTGTTTACTTTAGAAAAAGCTTTTGTTTTCTTGTAAAACCTGAAGTAATTTTTTTTAAATTAAATCCAAGTTTCTGTGACAATTCTAAAAGGAAAGAAGAAAAACGTATGTACACTAACAGGTTTGAACAATGTTTATGGTAACCAATGAGAGACAGCCAAGTTACAGGATACTAGTATAACTGACAAGTGTCTCATTCCTTAACCTGCATAGGGCCCCATTTGTCCATGATTCAACTCTGTTGACTGTGGAGCAGTACGCAGAATCAATATAGCTTTATTAGAAACTCAAGTGGGTCAGATCTGTACTGAGTGATATCAGAAGGGATAGCTATAAATTGATAACAGAGAAGACATAGGGAGGTCAAAATGAGATGCAGGTGTCCTGCAAGGTTTACCTTCATATTGTCATAATGGACAATATCGATCGCACATTTGGGCGAACCAAATGCGTGAAATTCAAACTTTGACATCCTCAGAAGTTCAAAAGTCAGCAAATCGAACTGCCGATTCGCTGACTTTCGAACTAAAATGTTGAAGACACATCGTAATGCAGGGGGCAAGCCCCCCTGGCACCTCCCATGTGGGGGGCTCCAGCCCACAGACAAACTAAGAAATATAATAAACACTGTAAAAAACTCTAAAAGTAACCAGCAAAGACACCGAGCACAAAGAGCCCACAAGACGTAGTAAGCATGTAGACTAAATAGGTTTATTTGAAGCGCTTTTCGTTGCCAAAGTGTAGCAACTTCTTCAGAATAAAACACAAGTTTCCAAACAAAGGTAATTTAAATAATTAATTCAGTCACATGATGTTTAAATCAATTAAAAACTTCACAACTAGACTAACTTCACAGAAATATTAAAGCTACAAACACAGCTTAAAATTCTGAATTCCTATCAACTTTAAAATTACATTGTGCTTATAAAATATAAAACCTGCTTATAATAAATATAATGAATATAATGAATATGTATATGTAATTTAATGCATATAAAAAATTCATATGAAAACAATGCAATACACCCTCCAAAACTAAATTACTAATTGTTCATCAAAGGGTACTAAGAAGTCTGAAATAATTACCTTTTCAGACTTCTAAGCTTTAATAGGCAAACAATATTACAAACATCATTTAAGCCTGGAAAAGAAAATGCGTTTAAACGGATTTGCCATGCCAACTCACGTTCTTCTAAAAGTAGGTTAAAAGGTCCCCCTCTCATATCAACTTGTATCTGGTCAATAGCTTTGAACGTAAATTTATGTCCTTCTTTGAAAACAATATGTTTCGCCAAAGGATTATTTATTTTATTTGTAGAAATTGCATAAGTGTGTTCGTACACTCTGTCCTGCAATCTACGTTCGGTTTTACCCACGTAGAATGCTGGACAGCATACACACTTAGCTATGTAGACTACAAGTTTAGAATTGCAGTTAAGTTTAAACCTTATATTAAACTTATCACCACTGATGGAAAATGTGTTACCAACTTCAATGAATCTACACATCTTACAGCTACCACATATATTCATCCCTGTGTATCTAAACACATTTGAGTTACCCCCACTTTCAAGGAGATTCTTAAGGTTGTAACCTCTCCTAAACACAATACTGAGTGATACTCCTAGTATTTCAAGCAGTGTATTATCATTAGTAATAAACTGCCAGTTTTTATATAGGACAGATCTCACCATACCACTGTTGGTACAAAAAGTAGTAATGAAACTATCTCTAAACTTAGGATATCTTGTTTGTGTAGTTCCTTGTTCTCTAGGTGAGTTACTATCAATAATGGACACATTAACTGTCTGATCTAAGTTGTTCAAATAAAGAATAGGTATCACAAGTCCATTTTTTCTTTTTTCCACTACTTCGTTAACTAAAGATTGAATTAAGTTGCTAGGGTAACCTCTCTGTTGAAACATACAACTCAAGTGGTCACATTCTACTAAAAAATCAGATTCAAGTGTAGTCATCCTTGCTGCTCTAATCAATTGACCCTTAACAATCGATCGTTTCTGATGAAATGGATGACAGCTTGAAAAATGGAGGAAGGAATTACAATATGTGTGCTTCCTAAAGATCTTAGACACATATCTATTGTTAATCCTGTCCTTCGATAACTTAACGTCTAAGTAATCTATAGTGTCTTTATGAAATGTTGCTGTAAATTTAAAAAATTATGTTGTAGCATTCAAATAAGAAATGAATAACATAGCTTCTGTACTGTCACCATTAAACAGGACAAAAATGTCGTTCAAAAATCGTGTATATATGATGAGGTTCGCCTTGTGGTGGGAGGTATTAAAAATAAAAGTCTTCTACCAATATGCCATAACAGAATTGACAAAACTGGCACCACAAGGCGACCCCGCAGCTACACCTTGTTTTTGTAAGAAACATTCTTGATCAAACAGGAAATAATTATTTGTAAGAATAATATCCAATAATGATTCAACTAAAGTTATCTCATTAGTTGGTGCACCTTTGGATTTAAATAAAAGACTAACCCATTCTATGCCTTCTAAATGGGGAATTGAAGTATAAAGGTCTTTTACGTCGATAGTTAAAAAATTATAACTATCATTAAATTCCAAGTTGTTAATACTCTGTAAGAAGGACCATGAATCCTTACATACCTGGGGTTCGGACAAATGATACTTTTTCAAAATAACATCTACTACCGTGGGACATGGGTATGTAATAGATCCTCTCCTGTCAATCAATGGTCTCATTGGTGGATCTAACACATCTTTGTGGATTTTAGGAATACCAAACATAACTGGTGTTTTAGGCCAAGGCATAGAAATAAAATTAAAGGTACCAATATCAATTATTGCCTCAATGAATAAATCATTGAGGTAACTTTTTATTCGGTTGTAAGCGATATTCACTTCATTCAATGATGCCTTTGTATATGCTTCATCATCTAACAATTTACGCATTCTGTCTGTATAATCTATCTGGTCAAATACGACCAGTCCCCCTCCATTATCAGGTTTGACTACTCGTACCTGAGAAGTTCTCAAAGCTTGTAATGCCAAATTTTCTTCTAAATTAACATTGTGTGTCTTTTTGGATAAGTAATCATTCTGAGAATTCAGTAAATGTCTAAAATCTAATTCGCACACGTGTTCAAACATCTTCAGGGTTGGGTGTACAGGGGAGTTATAAGTGCTAGGTACCCTCAATGTTTGGTTCCTGGTATTATCATACCAAAAAGTAAGTTGAAATTCAACTTCCTTACAAAGAGTTTTAAATCCATTACTGATTGGACAAAATTTAAAGGTTTACAAGGTACAAATGTACAACCTTTCGCCAATAAATTGACAAGGACAGGATATATCATACAAGAAGAAAAATTGTAAATGTTAAAATCCCACTCTATATTAGTAGTAATATCTAATACATGGGTATCATTAGACATTATTTTCTGCGCTTGAAGTTGCGCTGGTTGCTCTTCCAGTTCTGCTTGAACTGTTTGTTCTTCGGAATCGCCCCTGTGCGACTGGCCTTCTGAAAATTTACAGTTTCGTCATTTGTAGATACATTTCGATCAGTGCCATCTTGTTGCTGGTTAGGGCCACCCCCACGCACCCCTACTTTAAAATATCAACTCCAAGATCGCAGTACAGTGGGGAATGGGATAATTTCCCAATCCCCACTATAGGGCAATCTGCACCCACAATGTTGAATCTGCAATGAGCGAATGCCAATGTGCATTTGCCCATTCGGACAATTTTTTGTCAAGGTTTTGCAACTTTGCAAACCTCCTATCGCACAAAGTGGAGTCGCACTAGTACATAACGCACTTATGAAGGTAAACCGTCCTGCGAGCATATATGACCCCACCTACAAACAAGAAAGTATACCTTATGCAGTAATATTTCTGATTTTTGTTTGACTTGGGGGTTGCTGAACAAAAGCTGCTGCAGTATTTATATTGTTTGTAATTGTTTTGCTTTATTCATTGCACTAAAGAATGAATGAATTCAATAATATGCCTGGATTGTGTAATATTGTCTAATCATGTTGCATTTTAGAAGTATATTTTTACAATCCCTTCTTTGCAGCTTCCAGTAACTGTAAAGAAGTTGACATTTGTTAGGTTATATGGTCTGCATTATTTGGAGTGGCAATCAGAACAGTCTGATCTTCTGCACCCATTATGTAGTCATTGTTGCATGTTACAGTGATATAGTCTTCTCAGATTAGACTGTAAAGGATGTCTACACCTAGTTAAAACTGTTACTCGGGCAGTTAGTGCAGAGGTCTAAAGCTTCAACTTGTTAATGAAATGCTTCTTGTGGCATGGATGAAGGGTTTAAATATTTCTACCTTCATTTAGCTTCTGTGTGACATTCAGCAAATCACTTAACCAGACAGCCCTTTTGAGCAATTGGGAAATTGGGCTAGGTTCCTTAATGGTTTGCTGGACTGCATGCTCAGTAACTATGAGGCTGCTGTTGTTTGCTAGCCATGCCCTATTGCACAGCTGATCTACTTCAGGAAGTATTATGGCAATATCACCGACACACTTTTTAATGCAACAAGCAATTTCTTATTCAACTGCGGTAGGCACTGCATTTGTAGGTGAAACACTGAAATGCAAAGCTGTTTGGAATTATTCAGATGATTTTTTATTTCTCCTGAGATTGTGCAATTTGACTTAACATATATTACCATGTGGCTAATATTTCTTATTTTCTCATAAATACTACTCTGTTTTAGCTGTCTGGATCTTATGGTATGACATTAGTAATCTTCATACAATTTCATGTGGTTCATCCAAATCATTTATTCAGAGCTTCCTTGCTCCTGGCTTGTGACTGCAAGACTTGGATTGCTTCTAAAATCATCTGGCCTACAAAGCTGATATATGTGTGTGTGTGTGTGTGTATACTTTTAACACTTCTGTGCTGCATTTATTTATTTGGTTGAATTTGTCACTGTTTTTCAGCTTGCACTTCTTAAAAAAACTCCATCTGTTTGTTACTGTACTGCACTTAGGTTGTTTTAACCCATCTGTTTGTTACTGTACTACACTTAGGTTGTTTTAACACTATTTTGATATTTCCTAACCTTGCCTGACACTGCAAAAACTGTTCTGAGTGGGTCTTCCAAAATATTTCTAAGTTTTGCAAAGTTTTTGTGCATTGTGAACATTTCTCAGGGTCAGTGAACTTGTTTCCAAGGATTTCTGATATTGCAGGAATTCTTACTTCTATTGTAAAACATTTGTTACTGCACTTGAGCTCAAAGCCATTTTATATAGGAAGGGTTATTTTCCACTTTGTGGGAGCAGAGAGCTAAATTCAATGCAGCCAAGGTGGGAACTACTGGTCGATAGCTTACTGTGTTTTTATTTGATTGGCCTGAGGGTTTAACTTTATAAAAGTCTTTCATTCTGGGAAACTTAGAAGTATTTTGCAAGGTTCCCTGTGCTTGCATATAAGCAAACCTCTCCAGTTTAACATCCTCTATAGGAAACACTCTCCATAGTCTCCAACTGTTCACAGCCGCTCAAAGAGCTGCCAGTTTGTGCACAGGGTGGAACCACTGCAGATCTTCTAATAGTATACTAATAAACGCTCTCACTTTGACCTTTAAGTGACAATCCCTTCCTTCTTCCCATTCAGAAATTGTGTTTCCTTGCCTTACATAGCATAGCCTAGATGAGACTTGCTGAACCTAGACGGTCTGGTATCACAGTGGTCTTACATTAAGAGGGCCTTCCTGCACTCCTGTGGCAGAAGTGTGTAGCTCAGGACCCACCTCAGTTAGGGATTGCTGGAGAAAGGCTCAGTTTGGAGCTCTCGCATTGGTAGTTGTGTTATAACTATTGAAATCTGCCTGTATAGAAGTCTCGAATTTGAGTGGATTCATGCTCAGTTTACCAGAGCTACTCAATGTTTGGCAACTTTAGCCAGAGGTCTGGAGTGCACCTGCACTGAAATCCAAGGCATCCACTGAAAAAGAAACTAAAAAATAAGCATATTTTAAGCCAGCACTACACTTTGTTAACTGTATTTAATTGAATTGCTGCTTAATTTTTGCTGTTTGTGACTAAATCCCGCTAGCCCACTTCCTTCCCAAATACCACATTCAGAAAAATTCTGCCACAATTGATGGGCAGTTTCCCATCATTTCTCCTGCCAGTTTGACTGATATGGGCATCCTGAGGAAATGTAGCAATTGCTTCAAGTATACTGACAACCATTTACTCTTAAAGCAAACTAACAACCTATTTGAGAGATGCAAATACACTGTGGAACTAGAGTCAATTCTCTCATGTGAAAACAAACTAGACATCAGACAGATATTCAGCACACGATTCACCTCTCACACAAAATAAGGTCAAGAAATATAAACCCACATACATGGAGGTATTCTCTATAAGCCTACCAAAAGAACAGAGACCTCCCAAACACACACCATTCACACTCACCACTAAGTATAAAGAAACCACTACACATATCAACACACACATTCATGTCTCAACAAATAAGCCCCTAAGGCAAAATTTATCAAAAGTCTTGGTCATAGATGATTCCATACTGAGACACACAGATGCCCCCCTCACCAGAATGGACAAGGAGAGGGCCACATGCCAGGATCTGACAAATCATGCATGCACTCAAGTCATCAACAAGTACCGTTACGACTCTGTCATAGTCCATGTTGGAGTGAATGACTTGACACATATATCTCTGGACTATAGGGAAGAGAGACATGACAGCACTCTCTGATTGTGTGTCCCAGACAGGTATGTCCCTAACCCTAAGCAGTATTCTACCCTCACCCAGGATGATGCCATAATATAAACAAAAAATGATTGATTTCAACATTGGCTCATCTTCTGGTGACAGTCCAGGGGGATTCAATATTTGTCAGCCTGGGAGGAGATGGTAGACAGATCTCACTGCTTTGCTAGAGATGGTCGGCACCTGTTCCCCCTAGGCTTTTGTATACTGGCAAAGGCCCTTGCCTCTCTCATAGTGCCTTTTTAGGCAATATCAAAACAACAATTTTTTTTTCCAATGTAACAAAATCTAATCAAGACAAACTAAGGGTCGTGCTGCTTAATGCTTGGAGTTTAATCATGAAGCTGTACTCCCTGGAAGCACTGCTCACCTTGGAGGATGCTGACATATGTGCAGTTACAGAGACATGGCTCAAGGTCACTGAGAGCATGAAGGCTGTACAAGGCTACAATGCCTTCCACAAGTTCAGATCTCAAAATGAGCATGAAGGAACCAAAGGTGGAAGTGTATCCATCTTCATTTAAACAAAATACATTTCAAGACTGGTCAAACAGCATGACTTTCTCAAACTACTCCATGTCCAATTAATTATTGGGAAGTACCATACCACATCCCTGATAGCTATAGATCCCCCGCCATGAACCAGGATAAGCACACTGCCTACCATGATTTACTGGAATCCCTCACCATACAGCCCAACACCTTAGTCATGCACTAAAATTTCAACTATGCTTCCATAGACTGGAAGACATACACAAGCAAAAACTCACTTGGCCAGAGGTTCCTGGGCTTTAACACAAATGTTCTGGAACAGATAGTCTACACCTCCACTAAGGGCTGTAATGTTCTGGACATAGTACTTACCAACATGGGGGGGTGTCACTGTACTTCCAAATATGTGATGCCCTCCCTGGTTAGGTCAGACCACAAACAGTTTCTTTTGAAGTAACTACTGGAACTGACACCCTCAAAGGAGAAAAAATTATAAAAAACTTCAACAATGCAAACTACAGTATACTAAGTGATGGTATAAAAATCTTCATACCATCCAAAATCGCAGGCACCAATGGTCACTATGCAGAAGTGTACACAAATGTCCTGTACAAACACTTATGAGACTGCATAAACTCTGCTGTACCCGACTGGATTAAAGCCAGGTCTTCCTGTGAAAATAAGCCACCATGGTGGATTTAAAGTATAAACAGATTATATAACAAGAGGAAGAATCTGTTGTCCAAAAGCAAGGGGGATATCACTCTACAGAGGAAGAGTTCCCTTCTAAGCCTAAACAGGAAAATCAGCAATCTTATAAAGTCTTCTAAAGCAAATAAAACTAAAATCACATCCCTAGCTAAGGATAATCATAAGGCAATCTTTAACTATGTCCGAAGTCTAAAAGGGAATGCCTAGCTATGTGCCAAACTGGTTGTAGATAGGAATCACCCATACTACACTGGAAGATATCACCAACCTGCTAGTTGTCAGGTTCAGCACAAACATCACTCCCTATCCCCACCAACTATACCTGATACCAGCCCTCTGCCTAGTATCTCTAGAGAACAGGTCATCTCTGCACTCACCAAGGCCAAAAACATGGCCTCAGTGGGACCAGATAATATCCTAGGTTGTTTAATAAACAATCTAAAACAAGACCTAGTGGATCCACTTGGTGTTCTCTTTAATCATAGCTTGAGAGATGGCTATGTTCCTGCAGAACGGAGAACAGAAACAGTAATCCCCCTGCACAAAGGGGTTCTTGTCACCTGACCCTGTGAACTACAGACCCATAAGTCTAACCAGCCTTATCTGCAAGGCCATGGAAAGAATTATCATGGACCTTATCAAAGAGGACATAAGTGACTTCTAAATGCTGGGCTCAAACCAGTTTGGCTTAAATAAGGCTAGTGCTTATCAGACCTGGCAGACTTCTTTGAGAATGTCACCAAAGCCATGGACAAAGGTAAGACTATGCACACAGCCTAGCTCAACCATGCCAAGGCTTTTGACACAATTTCCCACTCTGGCATCATTGAGAATCTCTCCCAGATAGGGATTAACCCTTACATTACTAGATGGTTAGCCAATTGGCTCACTGACAGAACACACACTGTCAAAATTGGTGACTTCACCTATACCAGTAGGCCAGTCACCACTGGTGTACCACAGGGGTCTGTGCTGGGCCCCTTACTGTTTGGCATCTATTTTTCAGAAATTCAGACCAAAGTAGATGGCGTTTGGCTCACCAAGTCTGCTGATGATTGCAAACTGGGAGCAATCATTGAGTCCCCCAATGATGTCAAAATATTACAGAAAGGGCTAACACAAACAAATGATTGGTGCCAAAGCCATGGTTTAAACTCTAATGCGAAAAATGCATTATTATTCCCTTTGGCAAAACAGAATTCCTTACAAATTACAATACTGACAGCACCCTCCCCCGAGTTCTAACACAGTGGTGTGAGACTTGAGAACACAGGTTGATAGCAATCTGAATTTTGACCAAGTTTCCACAGTGGTAAGGAAAGCCTTTTATGTGACACACCTCATAAGCAAGAGCATAGCATCCAGGTCAAGGGATGTTATAACTCCACTGTACTTGACCCTCATCACACCACTAATAGAGTATAATGCATCCTTTTGCATGCACCTCACCAGACATCTGCAGCATCTGGAGAGACCGCAGATGTTTCTCACTAAGAAAATACATGGACTCCAAACCATGACCTACGTGGACAGTCTGAAAGCCCTGTCACTTTACTCTGCATCGTATAGGCTGCTGAGAGGTGACTTGTGCCTGGCCTGTAGGGCAATCTCCTACCCTGCCCTAATGGAAATGCTGCACATCTGCAAGTCAAATGGCTCAAGAGTCACTAGCTCTAGGAATACCAACTTAACTTGTGATATTAACAGATCATGCTGGAGAGACAGATACATCTACCAGAAACTGCCACTTCTCTGGAATAAATTCATTATTCACGTAGAACAGATCTCCTCACTGACCCTATTGAAATGCAACCTAGATAACTGGATGGGAGACGGCAAATTCACCCCTGGGGTGGCACCCATGCCCCCTCATGTACAGGAGTAGCCAGTGCTGATCACAGACCCACTCTGTTCATAAATTCATTCTGCGAACTACCCAGAAAAGAATAAATGGGGATACTTGGGATTATGGGAAAGAGTAGGGGAAGCTAGGTTAAGAAGGGAGGTGATGATGAGTGATCAGCAGTATGGTTTCATGCCAGGAAAGAGCACTACAGATGCAATAATTGCTCTGAGAGTGTTGTTGGAGAAATACAGAGATGGTCAGAAGGAGTTGCATTGTGTCTTTGTGGACTTAGAGACAGCATATGACAGGGTGCCTAGAGAAGAGTTGTGGTATTGTATGAGGAAGTCGGGAGTGGCAGAGAAGTATGTAAGAGTGGTACAGGATATGTACAAGGGTAGTGTGACATTGGTGAGGACTGTGGTGGGAGTGACAGATACGTTTAAGGTAGAGGTGGAATTACATCAAGGATCAGCTCTGAGCCCTTTCTTATTTGCACTGGTGATGGACAGGTTGACAGATGAGATTAGACAGGAGGCCCCGTGGACTATGATGTTTGCAGATGACATTGTGATATGCAGTGAGAGTAGGGACCAGGTTGAGGAGACCCTGGAGAGGTGGAGATATGCTTTAGAGAGGAGAGGAATGAAGGTCAGAAGGGCTAAAACAGAATATATGTGCGTAAATGAGAGGGAGGGTAGAGGAATGGTGAGGTTGTAGGGAGTAGAGTTGGTAAAGGTGGATGAGTTTAAGTACTTGGGAACAACAGTTCAGAGTAATGGTGAGTGTGGAAGAGAGGTGAAGAAGAGAGTACAGGCAGGGTGGAATGGGTGGAGAAAAGTGTCAGGAGTGATTTGTGACAGATGGGTACCAGTAAGAGTGAAAGGGAAGGTCTACAAGAGGGTAGTGAGACCAGCTATGTTATATGGGTTGGAGATGGTGGCATTGACGAAAAGGCAGGAGTCAGAGCTGGATGTGGCAGAGTTAAAGATGTTAAGATTTGCACTGGGTGTGACTAGGATGGACAGGATTAGGAATCAGTATATTAGAGGGTCAGCTCAGGTTGGACAGTTTGGAGACAAAGCAAGAGAGGCGAGATTGCGTTGGTTTGGACATGTGCTGAGGAGGGATGCTGGGTATATTGGGAAAAGGATGCTAAGGATGGAGCTGCCAGGTAAGAGGAAAAGAGGAAGGCCTAAGATAAGGTTTATGGATGTGGTGAGAGAGGACATGCAGGCGGTTGGTGTGAAAGAGCATGATGCAGAGGACAGGAAGAAATGGAAACAGATGATCCTCTGTGGCGACCCCTAACGGGAACAGCCGAAAGAAGATGATGACTGGGGATTAAAATGGCTAGGCTTGTAAAGGCTCTAGGGCTGCTAGCCTAGTAACCTCCTATGGACCTATCAGCCTACAGATAATGTACATGTAATTTGTTTCTTCATAATAATGAGAGTATACTGTTAGCAAAGTGGCTTTAACTGCTTGTGGGGGTGGTGAAAACAAAATTACCTTATGCTCTTATCACCTCTTCATTTTAAGCAGCATTTAATCTGGCTTTGATGGAATAGTGTGAATGTGTCTGTCAATTAAGTAGGAATACTTTGACTACTGTGCATTTTTGTGAAACAAATTTGAAATATGTGACTTTGGTCATTATTATTGTTTTATTTTTTAACACAGACATCTGAGAAAGATGCAGTCAACAATATAGCTATAATTGCTGGGTTTAGGGGATGTCTGTAGATAAAAATGTCTGTCCCAAAGCTGAAAAGTCATTAGTCTGTCTTCACAGGACTAGTGTGCATTTGGAGTACTTTCTTATGGCCATTTTTATTACCATCAGACATGAGATATGCATACAACTGCTTTCTTAACCATAATTGCAGAGTACATGTATCTGTGGAGTACAAGGACAACAGTTTGAGTGACCTTGCTTTTATGGATGAAATGTTCTGAAAGGAGTACTTTTGTTATTATTGGTTCATACATATTGTTTTACTGCTTACTGGAAAAAAAATGTTTAAAACTGCAAATTTAAAATGCACTCAAACAAATGCTTTTGTATTAAACAAGAAATACAATTTAAAACAATCAGGAAAACAGATCAAAGAAAGCATGCATTAATGCATGGTCCCAAAAATGTGTCTAAAGGGCCCACGGCTTGAAAACAGCATGGGGACCAAGGTACACTCAATCCGTCAATGGCCAGAACCATTATCAATGAATGTGAGTTTCAAGGAAAGAGAAGTTAAATGTTGCATGATAAGGCTGTTTTCAATGTGCAACTTTTTTACTTTGTTTAGCAAATGGCCATTAGTTTTGTGCTATAAAATTTGAAATAAATGTTTTAAATTTAATACAAATATCTGTATCTATTGTAAAAGTAAAGAAGAAAATTATATGTACATAGATAGGTTTGAAATTGGTTTATGTTAAATGGGGAGAGAGGGACAAGGAATTGGACACTGAAGTGTGTGTGTGTGTGTGTGTGTGTGTGTGGGGGGGGGTGGGTGGGTGGTGGTCCATTACCGTGTCTTGGCTCTAATTTGATCAACATCCAGCCCCAAACCCTAATATTTTGATTAACTGTACAGACTCAGACACTGACTCTGAGCATTTTTATATAGTAAAGCACTATTTTAGGGCAGATTTCATGACGTGGTATTTTTTTTAACAGCTTACTGTTTAGAAGAGTATTTAGTCACAACACTGAAACCTGTAGAGTAAAATAAGTATGCAAGTACTAGGCAGTTCATCTTTTTTTAAACTTTCCAAGTGAAACATGTCAGTCTTTATTAAGAACTAGCACTTTGTAAGAAATATCCTGTGTTCACATATGAAACAAAATATAGGCATCAGAGACTCCTAAAAATCTCTTTCTGGCTCTATCGATGTTTTATATAACTGCCCCTTAACTTTAATATTAGTGCATGCATTGGTGGCATACAGGGACAAAGCCCTGACTATGACCTCCAGGTATCCTGTGTTTGATTATCAGCTTCGGATTTTTATGGCACAGGCAGGAAGGATGGGCATGCCCATCCTAGGGAGGACAGGGAGAAACTAGTATGTGCTCAGGTGCACATCTTACATGCTTGTACAATCCTTGTGGTGGAGACTCTGCATGCATCCTGGTGGGTGGACAGTGCAGTCAAGCTGGATTACACCCCTTGCAAAAGAGAGGATCATTCCAGCACAATACATGCCTACTGCTCATCCATCCCCCAAAAGTGTGATAGAAGGCAATTAGGGCTTAGTTAATAACTCCAATGCGTAGAAGAGAATGGATGTGAACAGCCATGCTAGCTTGCCTGTCCTGTAGGTAGGGAGACAGTTTGGCTCCTTCTGCAGCACAGCAAGAAGCATAGCATGCCCACTCTGCATAGCAGTGCACCACATAGCCAGAAGGTTGTACATGTATGACAGTACACATGTGCATACCTAGAGCAGCTATACTGGAGCATGGAAATTGTCATGGGTGTGGAGATAGAACAGTCCACAAGATCTGCAGAGTGGCCTGCTCCCTAAACACCTGACTCGTGCCTCCTTTGAGGAAAGGATGGCACAGTGAGGTCACATGGATTTGGGAACAAATGGGTCAAAGCCATTGGACTGATCCTGCGGACTAAAATAAATTATGAGCTAAAAAATTCTCACATATAAATAAAGAATATGCATCTTATCAAATATAATTTTCCTAATCAATTCCTAAGCATGCTGTTGTTCCTTCTGTCCTAAAGTACAAAAGGAATCTGTGATAACTATTTTCTAGTTTTGACTTTCTAGATCTAGATAAAGGTGTTAGTGCTATTTAACAAATTCTTGATTTGTGTTACTACTGGTTACTTTGTACTGTTTTCTTTCAGTAACAATTATTAGTCACTCTAATGCATCAAAACACCACTCCTACAGCTTTTCTGATGTTTGAAATGAGGACTCATGCATAACTACTTCCTTTTTAAAGAAGTCCTGGTTACTACATATAACAGAATGTAAGTGTCAACTAACCTACCAAGTTACTGAAACCAAGTTTTGCTTATTAACTTAAACTGATTTGAATGACAGGTATCCTTAGTATATGTTGCATTTGTTCTCAATTTTTCAGTTGCAAACAAAAACAAGCTGATCTTCCTGAACATGATCTTGGATGGTAGCTTTGCCCTACTTTATGTAGTCTTCATTGTTTGCTTATGTGGGATCGCACCACATTAGAGAAGGGGCTATTTATTCTGAGGTAGATTCATTTGACAGGCATTTTAAAGATGACAAAGTTCTTCCTGTGGTTAACATGTCACTTGTATCTGATGCTACATCAGTGAAATGAATGTGTTTGGAACATTTTGTTTTATGATTTGTTTTACTTTGGTCAGCATTGAAAATAACAAGAAGATTTTAGGTATTTATCATGTTATATTGCTTATTTAAAGCATGTTACAGAGAGATCATGATACAGAAAGGTAGACAAATACATACCAATAGCACTTGCTTATTTTTTTCATCTCCTTTTCTTAGTTTTTCGTAGCTCTGTGTGCTTCTAAGGTAAATCCTAAAGCTGAATTAACACGAAGCAGCAAAATTTCCTCCAAATGACCTTTTGTCTGCCTCACGCTTGTCACCCTTTTCCTCATGCAGCATGAGCCAAAACCACCCACCTCTGCCTCCCACTGTTCCAGTGGGAACTGCGCTGTGCTGCATTTCTATAGCTATAGGCCTAAACTTGTCATTTCATAATCTCTACAATAACAGTATCTGCTAATAGTGAATCATTTACCCTGTTGTACTGTTTCCTTTTTTTTTTTGGATTGTGTATACAAAGCACAGCTCAGATGGGCTACCATACTTCTTGTGGTAGCAGAACATGTGGCAACATGTGTGTGTGTTTGTGTGTGTGTGTGTAGAAACATATTTCTATTCCTTGCTGAAAGAGCTGCACTATAACGATACTGGAAGAAAATAAAATTCCATACTTTTAATACTGACTTTGTACATTGGAGAGCATCTGATGAACAGCCAGGTTTTTAATTACAAATGCTGAACCTCTGCCCCAGCTATTTAGCAGTTGGCTTATGTGTACGTACAGTACAACCACAAAAATGTTATTGCTGTTAAAAGCCACATCATTAGCCTCTAGCCAAAGAGAGGTTCACACATAGCACCATTAAAATCTGAATGCATTACTGTCAGAGCTGAACCTTCGCCTTAACTATCAGCTATTTAACATAAATGGTTACAGTGGATTGCATTTAAAGTCAAAAGTATGAATATAATTTATCTAGCTGTCAGCAATATTCTATAAACAGGTTTAAAGCAGCAGTGTGCTACTTTAAACTGAGAATCAATAAAAACATTAGCTTTTGCATTTGATAACAGATGTACATATTTTCATTCATTAAGTAGAAACATTTCTTTCTGCAAGTAACAGGAGTATTATAATTAAGAGTATACTGTATATGCTTATTTCCCATCACTGTGCAAGACAGAAGTACTCTTCATCATCAGGAGTTCAAACTATTATCACCTGAGCTCATTTAAATATCTTACAGGCATCCATGACCTACCTTTCATACATCATTACCTAACCACATGAATGGTTATAATTCCAACGTCTTTCAACTTCACTTGTTTTAGTAAGGAAACCCAGCATGAGCTGACCTTTAGGTTTGGGTGCCCATAAAGTCTGCATCGATAGTAGGGATTGATCCATAACTGTCTCCTGTTTACTACAGGAGACATCCATTCAAGAGCAATTCCATTTTTGGTTTTGGTGTTATCCAGCTCCCAGCTAATCTTCACCTTTTTTTTTTTTTTTTTTCAAAAATAATTTTTATTTTTATAATAAAACCATGCATACTTATGAAGGTACAAGCAATGAAAAATACACAAATATTACACACATGCCGGCTTGCAACAATGTTAGAAGGAAAAAGGAACATAAGATCATGTTTATAATGAACGTAGGAGAAAGGTACAACATCTTGAAGTATGCATAGTACACAAACTAACAGCAATAACCCAAACGGAACAGTATTTACAATGCTACCAGTACTAAAAAAAAAAAAAGCAACAGTGTCACTAATTATACGACTAAATATTAGCTGCCCTACTTATAGCTTGCAGTAGGAGAGAGAAATCCCTCAAACGAAAGATAAAGTATGTAGGAAAAAATTTGTAGGTTAACCATAGCTTAGTCACATAGGATTACTTCAAACAGGCTTTTCCAAAGTTTACTGAAGTAGGCTCTCTTCTTAGGTCCATTTATGATGAACTTCTGGGCAGAGATATATTTAATGGCCATATCTTTAAATCCCCGCCAGCATAATTTGGTGCGATCTAACCAATTATAGGTGATGTAAAGTTTTATGAGGAAACAAAGCGTTATTAGGATATGAAGATGAAATTTAGGCAGGCCAGGAGGGGGAATGTTTAGAATAACCGTTTCCCATGAGAGAGTGGAGTTATAGTAACCCATTTTTTTGAGACGCACTTTGAGAGAACACCAAAGTTTATGGGAATTATTGCAGTGCCACATAATATGTAGAAGGTCAGCTCTCGCACCAGGACAGCATGTACATAAAGGAGAGCTATTAGAGTTAAATTTGTTAATTCTTACAGGGGTATAGTAAGCATTATTATTCAACATCAGTTGAGTGTATAAGAATTTCTTGAAGGGGGATAGTTCTATGCTAGTTTTTATGGCTACTAATTTTTGATCCTCTGTAACAGGAGAATTTTGATTGTCCCAGTATTTGGAAAATAGACAGTTTCCTTTGTAAAATAATGGGTGTAATAATTTGTATGACAAGGATATTGTTTTATTATTATTATTAGCAACTGTATTAATGATTAGGTTTAATTTGTCAATTAGCTGCATATCAGGGGATATATTATCGGTATGTGAAGAAATAAGTTCCCTAAGTTGACGTAGAATAACCGTATACTTGTTATTAACCTTGAGAGTTAATCGTAGCTCAGCAAGAGACAAGGATTTATGTTTGAAAATATCCCATACTTTAAGGTCTTTAATGAGAGGGAAATCAGCAAGATCTATCATCTTGTTGTTGATTTTAAGATTTGGATTGAGGTGTAGTGGTTGAAGAAGAGGTAGAATAAGTTGAAGATTAATGTCCTTAATCAGCTTTTGAAAGAGTTTTATATGGAATTTCAATAGGGAGGATAGTTTTAGGCTATTCAAAGAGGTGAGTGATAAAAAAGGAATAGCCTTAGGATTAATTTTATTAGAGAGAATATGTCTGTGCCACATCTTTAACCACGCTGGATACTGGGTTTGAGCTTTACTATTCATGTTTGCAATGGACCATAGTTTATTGGAGCAAATAATCAGATAATAAAGATGAAAATTTGGAAGGCCCACCCCACCTTTCTCCTTGGGTAGACTTAATTTGGAAAAAGAAATCCTAACATTCTTAGGAAACCAAAGAAATTTGACCAAGGTTTTATCAAACTGTGAAAAAAGGTTGTTTGATATAATTACATTTGTCGCCCTAAATTGATAGAGAAGTCTGGGTAGAATATTCATTTTCACAATAGCTACTTTTGAAAGAAATGATAAGTTCAATAGCTTCCACCTTTGTAGGTCTTGGCATATGACAGACCATGATTTTAGCAAATTATTTTGAAGCATAGAGGCTTGATTGTGTTCAAAGTTAATGCCAAGGTATTTGAGACTATATGAGATGTGAAAGGAAGATTCAGCGAAAATAAAAGGTTTATGCGCCTCAGGATTTATTGGGAGAATATGTGATTTTTTATTGTTGACTTGGTACCCAGAGGCCTTAGAAAAAACAGTAATTGCTTTTAAAATTTTTGGCAAATCTGTGTTAGGAAATTGAAAGTAAAGGTTTAAGTCATCGGCAAAGGCCGATAGTGCTACTTGTGTGTTGAGAATTTTAGGTATGGTATGGTGTGTATTTTGAGTAAGATATAAGAAAAATGGTTCAATAAATAGATTGAAGAGAAAGGGAGAAAGTGGACAGCCTTGTCTTGTTCCATTAGTGATCTGGATGGAATTAGATCTTTTTTTATTTATATATAGATACGTGCATGAGTTTGAATAGAAAATTCTGATCATATCTAAAAAAGTTGTGGGTATATTAAAATGTGATAACGTGGAGAACAGAAAGTCCCAGTTTACCCTGTCAAATGCTTTCGATGCATCTAAGGTCAAGGCATATAACGGGTTTTTCTCTTTTTTAGTAAACTGGATAAGAGAGTCCAGTGTTAGTGTATTATCCCATGTATGTCTGTTGGACATAAACCCAGCTTGATCTGGTGATAGTAAATGTGGTAATACCTGTTTAAGTCTGTTAGCTAAGATGGCAGAGAAAATTTTGATATCAACATTTATAAGCGAAATAGGTCTGTAATTATGTGGGTCTGTTTTTTCCTTGTTGTTTTTTAGTAGTAGAATTGTTTTAGAGTTATTCCAATGTATGTCAGTGATTCCATTTTTTATAATGAAGTTAAAGACTTCTAGAAGAATAGGGGCAATTTTTGAACTAAAGGTTTTGAAAAAATTAGTAGTGAAGCCATCCGGGCCAGGGGATTTGCCTATTTTAAGTTTATTAATGGCATTTTGAATCTCTCGAGTATTAAGTGGAGCTGATAGGAGGGATGCTTGATCCTGATTGAGAGATGGGAAGGTGATGGAATTAAGAAATGTATCCATCTGCGGATTAGAGGTGGTGTGCTTGTTCTTGCTATATATGTCCGTATACATGTCATGAAAAAGTTTAATTATCTCATGGTCTGATTTGTATATTTCCCCTTTGTATTGCAAGATGGAGATTGTAGGAGTGCCACTATTGTTTTTGAGTATTCTAGACAGGTTTCTAGATGGGATTTGTGCCCATTCAGAGTAGGTTGCAATTTGTTTTTGTTCCTGTAACAAGTAATTATGTAAATGTAGCTCACACAGTTCTTTATGTGTCGCATTGATCAAATTCTCTAACTTGGAGTCAGGATGGGTTTTTAGTTCTCTTTCCAAGGAGGCTAATCTTAGAGCTAGACTAGATTCTTTTTCTTTATTAAGCTTGTTAAAGAAAGTGGCTTTGCTAATCAAATACCCTCTTAATTCAGCCTTGCAAGCTGCCCATTGTATATCAAGCGCTATTTGAGATTTACCAAAATCAGCATATAATTCAGATAGTGTCTTATTGATCCTCTCTACAATCTCCTTGTACTTTAGTAAGTTATTGTTAAAGGACCAATTCATATGGGGGGAAGTAACAGATGTGAAGATAATCATAAGGGAGATTTTTGCATGGTCAGATAATAGCCTAGTCTCACACCTTAGTATGTTCTTGAATTTAGAGAGAAATTTAGAGATTAAGAAGAAGTCTAAACGTGACCATGATTTATGGCACTTAGAGTAGAAAGTGTACATACTGTCCTTAGAAGAGTCTGTACTAAAGACAATAGTATCCATGAGATTAAAGTCAGACATTAGTTCTTCAAGAGCAGTAGAAGCTTGAGAGTTATATGAGGGGGAGTTGCTGGTACGATCTAAACTGGGATTTATCACTGCATTCCAATCCCTCCTATTATAAAAAGGTGATTTGGAAATGAGCTAAGGATATTATAGATTGCTAAGATGAAAGTATGTTGTTGAGTGCATGGGCCATATCGTTCAAAAATAAAACAGGTTTGGTAGAGTCCGGCAATATGGATGTAAAATAACACCACCTACCGTATTTATCAGACTTGCCTTCAATTATAGTACCCTGGAATTGTTTCTTAATTAAAATGGCTACTCCCTTAGAGTTTGAACTATCACCACCCGCTATTATAGTCCTGATCCATTTTCTGTTAGATGTTTTTTCCCAGCTTTCTTTGGGTAAATGCGTCTCCTGTAAAAAACAGATGCTAGCCTGAGATTTAAAAAAAGATGTAGTATTAAGTTCTTTTTCACAGCATTCTGTAGGCCTTTAACGTTCCAGCAGTCTACATGCCAGCTACTGAATTCTTTAGTTTAATTGGAAATATTGAAAAGTTATAAGAAAGGAAGATTGTTATTGTACCTACACATAATGAGGTTTGCTTAGGGGGAGTTGTCTTTAGGTTTAAAGGAGGGAAGAGAGCACAATACATCTTTAACACTGTCGTTACGAAGAGGTTAGCAATGCGGTAAGAGGTAGCCCACAACTTCTTCAGACTAACCCCAGTGCCTAACCACCCGTACTCCTTGTATGAAGAAGTATATAAACACACAAACAAGAACCAAAACTTTCCTATACATATGTACAAAATATAACTCTTCCAAAAAAAAAAACCCAACCTGGATTACTTACAAAAACACCCACTGAGCTTCCAAGATTGTATATTATGTAAATACAGTTTAGATATCTTGCGGCATGTTCTGTAGTAAAATAGAGCAGTATACAATGAAAATACAACTACATGCCTATTCAAGGGTGTACACTCTCGGGAGTCCAACATTTAACATGAATTTTAAGTAACTGAGATACTATATGTATTTAAATAAAATTTTAAATGATGATATAGGTGAGTTAATAAGTCACAACTTGCTTCGAACATCTTTTAACTCAACAATAGTAAAGCTTAACAATAGTAAAGGATGTAGAAAACTTTATCTGAAACATATATTTATGTATAGTACCCTTACACCAAACCACCAGCTAATTATGTTAACATTATAACACAACCACCATACATGGGAAGAAAGAAAAAAAGGAAGACCCATTAAATTAACTAAGTATATTAAGTAAATCAGTAAACAGCCCTCTGTTCTACTATCAGGCTATGTGACACATAGATCTGAATGATTAGATTAGATAGAGCCACTTGCATCAACCTTAGAGCCTTGCACTCTTAAAATACTTAGTTTACAATCCTTGGGTTTAACAAATTATCTCAAAGACTACTCTAAAGTCAGCTAAAGATCTTGGCAAGTGCCATATACAACACATTATGGTGATTACCTTATAAACCAATACTGCTATCAACCCCTCAGCCACAGTAAAAAACAGGCTGCAGTAATCAACAATTAAATTAGGAGATATCTAATACTACTAGTGAGCCATAGAGAAAGTAGCTTAAACAACATTGGCTACGCAGAGTTAGCAAGTGATGCTCAATTAGGAAAGGCATCTTTCTGCATAGATAATTTAAAACATGACAGCATATAGTTGAGGTTGTTTTAGATAGTTTATGATGCATAACAAGCATCACTATAACGTTAAAAATAGACAAAAAACAGTGTTAAATGTCTAAAAATGACAAAGTTCGATTGTATTGCAAATCTAGCATACACGTTTAACAAAAATAATTAGCGTTTTGTTCTAGGCAATACGAGCTATGTAGACTTGAAAACTAAGCAGTAGCTCCACACGCCACATGAGCCACAGCAAACGCCTTAGCGACAACGTCGGGAACCTGGTTATCAACGCAAGTATAAGATAAGATGCAAGTCTCTTAAGGCTTGTCGAGTCTAGCCAAGACCACTATATAGCTTTCTAGCAATAGTCATTTATTTGCGTAGGGCATTACCAAATGGAGGTCATCAGCTACACTCAGCGCCTGAATGTGAGTCTTGTTTTCTATTACCTGTTTCCACCCAGTTGTTCCAATCTAAGTTGCAAACAAATGATTTTAAACATGGTTCGAAATTCCAGGGAAGCAGTTAGTCACGTTTGCCTAGAATGTCGTGTATTTCCTGAGGCACGCATTCTATGCGTTGTTCGTAGTGTCCTGAGAATGTTGCAGTAAGCATCAAGGTGTTACAGCCAATTGGGACCCTCTTGGAAACATCTTGTGAGGAGATCTGTGCCTAGCTACACGTGGTTGGCGCTGACAGTTAAGAAAGGCCATTGAGAATTTTACAAAGACAAGTAAATGGATATTTGCTTATACAGTTTAGTATTTATATATTAAGCGAAATTTTCCGTCAAACCCTTAAAGGCAACGTACAGTTCTGTTGACTGACATAAAAATAGAGTCGCTAGCAATAACATAATTTCAGGAAGTGGGAACTTTGTTAAAAGCCTTGATAAAGGCTGTTTTTGCTTCGTTTTGAGTGTTCACTGAGTATCTCACTTCATTACTATAAAAGATCAAGTTATTGGGGTATCGCATTTGAAAACGGATGTTTCTTTTGATTAAATCTGTGCAAAACGGAGCAAGTTTTTGTCTGTTTTCCTTAATAGTTGCAGGTAGATCTTGCGAGAAGGAAATTTTGTGCTTGTTCCACATAAAAGATTTATGTTTTTTGGCTGCATTTAGTATTTTTTGTGTTACTTGATAATTGAGCAGTTTAACATACACTTGACGAGGATCTGTGGTGTCCTGTCTTCTACGAACTGCTCGGTGAGCTCTTTCAATGGTAATTTCAGGCTTCTCATCAGCAAGTTGTAGTAATGATTCAAAGATTTGTTTTGCAGTAGTGATTAAGCTTTGATTGTCATAGCTCTCAGGGATACCTCTAATTAGGATATTGTTTCTCCGACTTCTTGCCTCTAAATCTGTTATTTTCGTTTGTAATTCTGTTATAACTGTTGATTTAGCACAAAGATCTTCAGTGAGAGTTTGAATTTGAAACTCATTTGTCTGAGTTTTTTGTTCAAGTGTGCCCACTCTTTCAGCAATCTGAGTGACAGATTTTACAATGGTTGAGAGCTGTTCTGAAAAGTTCTGAATAGCTGCATGTATGGGTTGCAAGGCCTGTTTTAATTCATCCATGTGAAAGCCAATATCCTCAGTAGTGCTAGTAGTATTTTTGTTAAGTTCCAATTGTTGTTTGTTGGTTTTTTGCCTTTTGGAGAGATTCTCTTTTTCTGGTGAAAAGATTATCGAAGACTTAGCTTTTGTTGTCTGTGTCTCCATTGTAATAGGATCATTTGAAGGTTTTTGCTGTCTGGCCATGTGGTCTTCAGAGTGCTGCAGCAGAATAAGGCCTTCAAGATCACAGTAAGTATAAGACTTAGAAAGCTGATATAAGAAATACAGTTGATTTAATCTCTTTTAATAGCTGAAAGTCCTGGATGGTTTGATTTTATGATGCTGAGAAGAATTCCTTTATTCCATAGAATGTCCCGAAGCTTTGAAATGTATAAAAAACTAAGATAAGACTAAATGAAGTAGGGAGCTCAGTTTAGATGCAGTTCACCAGGCGACCACCATTTTGAAAAGCCTAATCTTCACCTTTTTTAATATACAAACTTTGGCAGAATTCCATCAGAGTTGCTTCTTACATTCCACATCCTTACTTCCAATGTGAATAAAAGCCACTTCTGTATCTCTTTCTTTACCAGTTACTAGACAGCTTGAACAGATTTTTGTTTACTTTCTTTACTGAGGTCTAAATAAGTGATGGGAATAGAAAGCATCCATTTCGGTTTACAGCACTCATTTCCTCCATGAGTTACATTTAGAAGTAACTTTTTTCTTTTTCTGTGGGTTGCCACACATTTGCTTCCTTGACTATTAATGCATAAGTGCTCCTTTCACGTGAATGCTGTCATACCATGACCTGACAGTCTTATTCCCATTATTTCCTGTCCATTTACTCTGAATTATTTATTCATCTCTGATCTTCAGTTTCTGATGTCTTTGGCATGTCTGCACTTGATTCTATGTTTCACATGGTGTTCCTGTCTTTTTCTATGCTCTATACTAGTATGGACGTGCTTTCTGTCTTTAACCCTTTTGTGTGTCTATAACAATACATTACATTTAGAGGGATTTCAGTGTCACCCCTTTGTACAAATGAAATCACTTTTTTATCTGCTGGGTATAAAAGTTTTGCATCTTCTATACTGCAGTCAATAATTTTGCTGTATATCTATCTATGCATGCTTCTGGCCATCTGTCTCTGGATCTGCGTGTGCCTTTGTAGCTAAAAGTTCAACAGACCAAAGCAAAGGTTTTCATAATTTATTTTTTGACCTGTGTAGATACTTCTTGAATTTGGACATTGTTTCAGGTCAGGCATTTCGGAAACAGATTTTGCATTCACAAAGCTAGTTGATTTATTCAATGAGACTGGATTAAAACTTAGGTATATAAAAGCATAACACTACCATTACTGATAAATTAACAAAGGATATTGGTGAGATTCACCTGAAGATTAAACAAAATTCACTCACTCATGTTTATGATTGTGAAAATAAAAAAATAAGGACAGACAAAGAAGCATATAATAATGATAAAGCTTATTTTCTTTCCAAAGTAGAATTTCCATTGGTAAAAATATCCATGGTTATGCCCACAGTGGAAAATGCATAGAAGATTGATTTTAAAATACAAAGACTTACATCCAGCTTTGCAGAAATCATACCGGCTGGCAAGTAAACAGAATCTGAACAACTTAGGGAAAACAGGAGAGTTGGTGAACAACTAAATATAAAACACCAGAACTGACAGAGTGGAAGGGGAAGAAGATGAGGGATAGGATTTTGCAGATGAAAGTCCCCCTGTTTAAATTCTTGCCCATTAACTGATGCTCTGACCACTCTATTATCAAAAGGTATGTTGTTTATTCCAGCTAAAAGGGATAATATAGCAGACATGCTCATTGAGTTAAAGTGTTTGCCAGAAAATTGTATTTAAATTTTGCACTTAATAATTTGAAAGATCTGAACACAAATTTTGATTCAGTGTTCTACAAAAAGCATAATATGTTCAATCTTGCTTTGACTGGTACTTTAAACACTTTTGTGGAACGTTGTGAGAAGGATATAAGGAACTTATTGGAACAAAAAAATATATATAAATATTTTAATGTGCCAAATGAGGAATCTAAAGTATTATTTTATTTATTTATTTTATTTAACATTTGTTTACCAGGAAAGTCCGACTTAGAACAAAGCCAATTTTCAGCTGAGGCCTGGGGAAACCCTCCAGACGCATGTCTTTGTAACATGAGAGAAAATTGGAGCACCCGGAGGAAAGCAGGGAGGAACATGCGGACTCCACACAGAAGGCACTCCAGCTGAGAATCGAACTGGAGAACCTCTTGCTGTGAGGTGACAATGCTACAGCTGCACTACTGCACCACCCACATTATCCAATTATCAATTCTTATGTATGATAAAAAAGTGCTTATCATAAAAGCTGATAAGAGAAGTGGGTTGGTTTTAATGGACAGTAATGATAATGTTAGAAGCCTTAATTCCGTGTTGTCAGACTGAGTTTTACAGACAAATTAACATGAATTTTGTTCGAAATAGGTATGTTTTATAGACAATGTTTTACTTTAATTATTGCATTAATGTTACATTAATATTGAGTTATGTAACTTTTAAGTGTGAAAATTCCCAAGCCTGGACAGCTACTCTGGATCCCCCAAATTCATAAGGATGACAAAAATCCACCTTTTTGTCTGATACTGGCCGGTAGTGGTTATAAGGCTGAATTTTTGAGCATTCATCTTGACAGCATATTAAACCCTATAGTGCAAAACCCTTCTTATATAAAAGATTCTTGGTATCTTTTGGATCTACTCAGTAGTTTTGAGTTAAAGGGGAATGACACAATGAATTTTACTTTGGATGTTGTTTCATTATATACCTGTATCCCACAAGAGGAGGGACTGGACATCTTCAGGGAAGTGATTAGTGAAACTACCAGGTTTAGTAATGGTAACATGAACACACTGTAGGCCCGATTCCAAAAGCCACTTAGCCTGAGAGCAGACAGAATAGGTGTTTTGGAATATGGTCCTTATGGTAAGCCTGTTAATAGATAGGCCTTACACCGATGTTAGTATCTTACTCAGAGTAGGACTTTCAGAATCAGAGTAGACTTACAGTAGGAGCAGCATTTTTGGAATCTGGCCCTACTTGTTTTGATGCATCTACTATTGAAAAATATTTCTTTTTTAATATTTGATAAGATCTATTATTAGATTAAAGGTGGTGTGATGGGGACAATGGTTGCCCAAGTTTTTGCAAATTTGATTATGCTTCATTGGGAACTGTTTTTTTATTTAAACATTTTTTTTAATAAATGCTTTATCGGTGATTTAATTTTTATGTGTAATGGTTGTAAAGCAACTATGAAGGACTTCATTAATAAACTTGATCACAATTCCTACTTTTTAAAATTTACAGTGTGTGATGTTGGCTATAGAGTGAATTATATGGATATCATTTTAACTATGGATATAATTAATTGTTGGTTTGATTGTAAAAGTAGGTTGTATGTAAATTTTACTAACTGCTGTGTACATGTTGATAGTTCGTATCCTAAGTTCATGAAAAGAAATGTCATAAAGGGACAGTTGGTAAGACTTTTGAGGTTAACATCTATACATGATGACTTTACATAAGAAGTTCATTTTTTTAACAGAATTATATCTGGAGAGAGGTTATAAATTATGTCTAGTGCAAAGGTTAGTTGATGAGGTTGTTCATTTTAAGCCTGTTATAATAGGCAGTTGATGAATGAAGAACCAAAAAAACATAAGTAAACAGAGTCAACTTTAGTATCCCAGTTTGTTTTGACTGTAGTCAGATTAAAAATATTACTAATAATTGGAAAATTATATTAGGAAATTTTGATTTATGTAAAGTAGTTGGTGAGGTGCCATGGTTTACATATAAAAAAAACAAGTTTTAAGAGTTTGAATGTAGGGATGATTTCACAATTAATGTTGATAAGAGAAATTTAGGTGTACACTCTTGTAAACAACACAAATGGTATAACTTTATAAATAAAATTAAATGTGTGTTTTAACAACATAACCAGAAGAGATTTTACATAAATAATTATTTTTATTGTAACAGTACTTATATAGTGTACATCACCCAGTGTAGTATCTGTACATATTTTTATGTTGGTAAGACAAAAAGGAGGTGCTGGAAATGAATCAAGGAACACACAACTGATGTAAGAAACAGTAATTTAAAAA
Organism: Protopterus annectens; assembly: GCF_019279795.1. Taxonomy (NCBI): domain Eukaryota; kingdom Metazoa; phylum Chordata; order Ceratodontiformes; family Protopteridae; genus Protopterus; species Protopterus annectens. The sequence continues at coordinate 976,765,612 of NC_056746.1, read as the reverse complement.
GTGCTTTGACAAAGCACAGTACAGTTTGTGTTAATTTCAATAAATTTATTTTTAGTGTTTCTGGATAGAGTATCTAACACTTTATGAGGAGTGGATTTAAATAACATTTTGAAAGTTAAGGAACTGAACTGGCAGTTTTAAACTCCAGTATTTTCACAGGTTTGAATGAAACTGTGAATATTAAATATTATCTGAAATCCCTTCTGGTTAGAAAATAAAATGGATTATAATATTTATTTTTAGGTTACATTGGTTGGTATAGAGTACAGCAGAGAGTCGATTATCCGAAACATCAATTATCAAAACAAGCCTTCCAAAGTTTTTGGGTTGGAAAACTCAAAGCCTGAATATGTAAACATTATACGTATTTGCTTGAGCATGTAGCTAGCTTGTGTGTGAAAAATATTCTTTATTGACCAGTGAAATTGCAGAATGGTTGAAAAGTGTATTCCTGAGTACAGAAAAAAAAAAACGATTTTAGAAGTTTTTTTTATTTGGTTCAATTATATGTTTGATTATCTGAACAGTCTGATTATCTGAACTACCCTAGGTCCCAATTAGTTTAGATAATCGACTCTCTACTTTACGTGAAGTCAACAAGTCATTTGATTGAAAATTGATATTTAAATGACATTTTAACATCATCTGTATTTTCTGATGAAGTTCAACATGCTCAGAAAATGAAAGTGCTAAAAATATTTGATAAAAAATTTCTATGGTCTTATAATATACCAGGTGTTTTGTTTTATGTTTTTATTTTTTCATTTGGTGCCATAATATCAGTGTTTGTTTTTTGGTTTCTATTATTTCATGATTGCTGGACCTTTAGTCATAGGTACTAGAATTTTAGACATAGTACTCATCTCCTTATATGTGCATAAAATCTCACTCTTCTGGGAGTTGCAATGAATATGATCACACTCAATCTGAATTTAAAAATAAAGTTATTTCTTATACTAAAACATCATTAACACATCTTCAACTAGCTGAGATTCATCAGTAGTCCTTTTTTCATAGTGTATGGCTATGCTAAGCCATTCAGATGCTCTTTACAGTCTAATTCTAGGTCAGTGTGCCATTTCCTTCTGCTCATACCCCTTGTTGTACTGTACCGTAGCTGAACATCCAAAAACACTACACTAACTCCACAGATTCACAGTGCAGCAGTACTTTTTGTTACACCTACCATACATAAGCAGTCCATTTGCAGTCCAAAACCATAACACTTGTACACAGTTAATCTGCAAACTGATAGGTCACCATAGTGCCAAATAACATGCTACAATAACAGAACCTAATGGTAAGTATGCAGGATTATATAATAGAATAGAGGAATGAGGCCAGGTGCTGATGAAGTGCCACAGTGCCATACCTCTAACACTACTGTATAGCAGACATCTGTGTAAGGCACTTACACCAATTTGCGCAAAGAAACATTTCTTATGTCTCCAATCCAAGGTCTCGACTACATGAAGCACGCCTGCTAGAAAACCTTCTAATCTGAAATAGTAAAAAAAAACTATAGTTTTATTCAGTGTATCAGAAAGTGATTTATAAAACAAACAAAACTATGTTCAATGGCTGGTTTATGCATTTTTTTCTAAAGAAACATTTTAGCATTTAGTATTTCTTTCAGTGCAGACATACATACATACAAATATTTCAAACATGGGCATCAATGCCCTTCTAGCCTGCCAATATACCAAAACAATTGTTCCCATAATAAGTATCCAGGGCCGTTCTTAAAAATATCTAAATGAGTGCTTGCTTTAATGTAATTTGGTAGTCTATTCCATGCATCAGCTGGTCTATCAGAGAACCAATTAATGCACTTCTCATTCCTATAGAATCTTCTACATAGGTTGTCTGATGATTCTCTACTACTTTTCGATAACCCCAAACATTCCCAGAAGTAGTTGTCTCTAAATGCCCTATATACCTGAATAAGATCTTCTCTTAAATAGTTATATGAGACACTGTACAAGTTCAGCTATTTTAGTCTTCCATAATGAGCTAAATCTTCACATTCATGGATGTCCTTGGTATATTTCTACTATATTCTTTTCAGTTTACTCAAGTTTGTTTTCTTATAAGGTTTCCATATTGTTACATATCCATATTTTTATTCCATACTTGAGTTTGGGTCTAATATAACTGACAAACAACTTCATCATTTCTGATTTCCTAGACTTTATAAATCTTTTTTACAAACTACAGCTATATAGCTATCATTAACCAGTTTGTTGATATGATTAAAAAAACTCAAAGCTGGATCTACTCATATGCCCAGGTCCTTAAATGAATCTACAGTTTCAACCACTGTGTGCTGTTTTAAATATTTACCTTTCAAACTATGTCTCCCAAATTGCATATGCTTAGTTTTGCTGTGACCAAATGGCAATTTGGCCAAGGTCTTTTGCACACATGCTCTATCTGTAACACATGCCTCAGGACCAGGATCTCTATGACTCTGGGTTTGTCCTACTCCCCTTTCCCCAAAAGGTAGGTTTAGCAAGTGCATGTCTCCAGTCTTGAGGAATCTCCCTATATTTATACTATCTAGTAAATAATAAATATAATGGCACTGTAAGCTCTTGCTGAAGTGCTCCTGGGTCATAATTACTATTTCTGTCTCCTCCCTGTGCTTTGTTTGGTTCCAGTTTGCATAGCTCTTTTTCAATATAATCTAATTTGATTTCAGTATCTGAACTTACCTGAATGTCGCTAGGACAATTTATCACCCTTTTGTGGAGCCAAACTGCTTTGCATAAGATTTTGTAAATATATCTATAATCTGTTGCACCTGAGAATTTATATTTTAGAATCTACACACAGTTTATCAATTTGTATACCTTTACCCCTCCACATCTTATGTATCTATAAAATGGTTTCCTATTATGCTCAGTATTATTATATATATATTTCTTTAAGTTTTCTCACACTCAGTTTAATATGTCTATCCAGCTTGTTTATTTTAAAATTATAGTTTGACCTATTTTTATATTTCTTATATTTTTTGTCTCGCACCTTATGAAAATATATCCTCCTGATGTTATATGCCTAGATCCTGGTGTGTCTGACAGGAATGAGAACCATTACCTACTGCCCTAAAGCATACTCTCTAGCTCGGGCATTCCTGTCATACCATACCTTTTTCTGTTGTTGGGCTTTTGCCAGGTTCTCCTGGGCCAAACCCACGAGTTCCCTGAGCCTTGTCCTGAGGTTTAAGACAAATGCCACAACAGACTCCTTGTGAGGTTCACACTCACCTTCCCACTTATCAAGAATTAAATCTAGAGGTCCTCTCACCCCATGCCCATACAACAACTCAAAGGGTGTAAAACCCGTGGATTCCTGGGAAACCGCTCTGTAAGCAAACAACAGATGGGGCAAATATTTGTCCCACTCCCTCTTAAACTGGTCTGCAAATGCCCGTAGCGTGGACTTGATTGTAGAGTTTAACCTCTCAACAAGATCATTAGTCTGGGGATGGTAGAGGGTAGTCTTCAGGTGCTTAACCTCGCAGTACTTCCACAGACAAGCCAGCAGGTCTGACATGAAATTGGCACCTCTGTCAGTCAATATTTTCTTTTGGGAAACCTACCCTGCTGAAAATCTCAAAGTATTTGCCACCTTTTCTGCCTCAATGGAGGACAAAGCCACTGCTGCATAGTATCTTGTAGCATAATCTACTACCACTAGGATATACTTTTTCCCTGTGGAACTTGGGGTACGCAGAGGCCCCACAATATCCATAGCTACCCTCTGAAATGGCTCCTCAATCACAGGCAAAGGCATCAAAGGAGCTCTCACCTTGTCTCCTGCCTTGCCTACCTTTTGGCACTGCTCACAGGTCCTGCAGTACCAGGTTATATCTCTGGAAATTCCAGGCCAATAGAAGTACTGCATAATATGTCTCTTTTGTTAGTTTTATGCCCATATGACCTGCAAAGGAAATATCATGGGTTATGCTTAGAAGTGCCAGACGGTAGGCTCTAGGCACTAGCAACTGCTGTACCCTCTCACCTTCTAGCTCTCCCTCAGGGGTCCACTCTCTATACAGTAACCCTTTGTCCCAGTATACAGATTTCCCCCTTCCCTTGAGAATCAGGTACCTCACTAGCTACCTGCCTCAGGCCTTGCAATGTAGGGTCTGAGAGCTGAGCCTGTTTCAACTCTCTCTTTGTAACCCTCCCCAGCTCCCCTTCCACAGGAAGCTTGGCATCCTCTGACAGCGATGCCTCACTGTCAGCCTGGGTACTACTACTCACCTCTACTTTTGCAATCACTCTGTCCAAGGGAACACCAGTACCCATAAGCAGCTGTGGCTCACCTTCAGTCTCACTGCTACAGAGTAGCTCTCTCCCTGAAGTAACCACCTCACTAGTCCTGGCTGCATGTATGCAGTCTGTCTGGGTCTCCCCCAGGCTATCAGTCCCAAATGCTTGTCTCAAACCCTGACTGCGTGTAACTGCATAAACGCATGGTACTGCCTCATCAAAATCCTTCCCTATCAGGACATCTGCAGGATGGTAGTTCAGTACCCCTGTTGTCTCAAGACAACCTACTATTGGCATTTTGTCTTTCCCACTTACTGGCTGTCTCACCTTTTGTTCCCCACCTTGCCTCCGTGGACATCTGTATGTCACATGGCCCCACTGGTTACATTCAAAACATTTAAACGTAGGTCCTGGACATGTACCTGGACAAGTGGCTTCCCCTGCTACTGGCAGATTCTGTTGGGACAGTCTGGGCTGCCCACCATGGGTTCCTTTAGACCTATGAGCAGTACTCAGGGTCCCTTTCCTGTGCAGGGATGCCCTGCTTGTTCTTCCCCAACTCATCTGAAGTAGCACATTGTCTATCAGCTAACCAGATCCTCATGTCCTCAGGCAAAGTGTTAAAGGCTTGTTCCCTCACCAAAAGTCTTCCAGCATTTCAAAAATGGTGACCTGACATTCACTCACCCACCTATTAAAATAAGTGCTCAGTTCAGCAACATATTCACACACACTTTCATCTGCCTTGCGTCTATGCTCACAAAACTTTTTCCAATAAGATTCAGATGTTAGCTTAAAGAATTCTAAAAAACAATTCTTAACAGCAGTATAATCAAAACAGTCAATGTCAGACATTTTGGACAAAATAGTTACAGCTTTACCATGGAGTAAGGGGGTCAGGAACTGTACCCAGATCCTTTGGTCAACATCATACTGTTTACATACCCTCTAAAACATATGAACGAAACTATCAAAATTATCCCCCTCTGTAAATTGTGGAAGAAATTTACTGACTTTTGTGCTTCTGTGGATCAATTACTCCCTTCCCCATTACCTCCATGACTCTGGTGAAGAGTCAGTATCTCCTTCTCATGTCTCTTTAGCTCCAGATGGAGACGAGCTACAGGTATTCACTATCCACACCGCTACAAGCCAATTAGTATGTGCCAGCCAATTAATATGTGGTGTGGATATCCCACCACTGATAAACAATTAATATGTGACACCCGTGCACTGGCCCAGCAATCAAGGAGCCTCAATCCTCACCACTAACACCAGTGAGGGGTATCCACATTGGGAAGGATAACAAGTACACACACAGTAAGTTACAATTTCCCTTAAGAACACACAGAGATCACAGTATGGGGCTGGTTTCTCCCTTTCTCTTCAGATCTCCAATAAGACTCCCCACTGGCACAGCTATAGGGTCCAGATCGCAGCCTAGTGTTCAAGCAAAAACCTACAGCACCCTATCTATCAAACCAGTGCTTCGTGCCCCTGCCCAATTAACTGATACACACACACTTTGGGATATGAGTTACATACACACATACACTCCTGGGGAAGGCTAGTACAGGTTCTCCAGCTATGCCCCTTCTGCCCAGACTATACGGTAATACCACTTGCCACCAACCACTAATATCAGCTACTAATAAGGCCCTTATCAAAGGGTGTCCAATTATTACTGTGAAATAGTATTATCCAAATGGTAAGTGTAACTGAACAGCGAGGCTTATTGGAGTGGTTTAGTACAGTATGACCATATACATGCAATGTACTCTAGAGCTTAAATTATCTCTACACAAAACAGCCATGGTTGAAAGGTTAAAAAATAATAATAAAAACACAAGACAATGCTTCTAACTACACAGTGCTAGTCAGAGGGATCACAGAGAAATGCTAAAAATAACACAGTAGAATAGTTGACATCAATACAGAAAAACAGGTAGACTAGACTTCCTATTTCCTATCTATATTTAAGAGCAAACACAGTTCTAAAATAAACTTACATATAGAGCAAAGCAGTGCTGGTGATGTCAGTTCTGAAAACAAATGCAAAATGCCCAGAGTCTCTCTCTCTCTCTCTCTCTCCTTAAATTGATAACACAGTACTACTGACTCATTTCAGATTACATCATTTTTTCTCTGTTTTCCAGGCTAACAGAAACTCAGAGTTTAGCAGCCCTTTTGATCTTGCACCTGGTCAGGAAGCTACAGCAATAAAAGACATTATACATTCAAATTCTAGCAATTAACTCTAGTCTCAAAACAAAAGAAAGCATCTGCTGGTTCAGACACCACGGCTCTGAGCCCTGAGATCAAAAACAGTCGTAAAATGCTTGACTTATCAGCTTTCTTACAGCAGAGTGCACTGTTGTTTCATTTTTGCAGTTCAACATCCAATATAGTCTTTTCACATTTAAGAGAACAAGCTTGTGGCTTATGTTGATATTTACAAATGACAGAATTATCTATAAAATTCTATCTAGCTAGGCTGGCAGCCTTTACATATCTTTACACCTCTTTTTAACAGTAAATAAATCACAAAGACAAGATTGCTTAGATAAGCTCTGGACTGTCCTTTCTGAAGTCTATGTGAATTTAACAACAAACAGTGAAAATTAATGGTAAAACAACAAAATATAAATCAAAGTAACTCTTCTTATCTACAAATTATCTCCTCCTTCCTATAAACAGTGAAAAACAGTGTTAAAAAATTAAATATAAATTCAAATAAAATCTTCTATTACCAGGCAACTGCACAGTAAATCACAAACCAAGACAGTACTGTCTAGATAAGCTCTGGATTGTCCTGTCTGCAGCCTGTGTGAATTTATAGCTGACTAGGCCCCTTGGAATGGAAAGAGTTTGCCTGTTTAAAACCTATACCTTTCTAACAACAAACACTCAAAATTAAAGGTAAAACAACAAAATATAAATCAAAGTATGTTTTGTCTACAAGCTACCCCTTTCTTCCTACAAACAGTGAAAAACAATGGTAAAAAAATAAAATCACAGTCAATTACAAACCAAGAAAAGATTGTTTAGATTAGCTCTGGAATGTCCTCTCTGCAGTGTGTGCGAATTTACAGCTGACTAGGCCCCTTGGTATAGTTGAGCTGGCCTGTCTAAAACCCAACCTTTCTAACAATCAGTGAAAATTAAAGGTAAAACAATAAGATATAATCAAAGTTAATCTTCTTGTATACTCGCTATTCCGTCCTTCCTACAAACATTAAAAAACAGTGGTAAAAATAAAACAAATTCAAATAAAATCTTCTCTTATCAAGCTAGTGCACAGTCAATCACAAACCAAGAAAGGATTGTTTAGATAAACTCTGGATGCAGATGATGTTTGTTTTTCTCCATGTCCCGATGACAACATACACATGTAATCAACAACATGAGTGGGTATATTTCTGATTTTATTTAATTTATTGTTCATTAACCAGATTGGAGGGCTAGTACAAGACTCTTTCCAAGCCATTACACCTATGCCATATGGTAGACACAGAGGGTATATGCAAATACAAACAGCCTGATTACAATAACTGTGGAAGTTTGAATTTGACTAATCACTGTGACAAATCATGTGCTGTCCACCAAACACAATACAGTGCGACTGTTCTTGCTCTTGATACATTTGACTCTGTTTTGTCTATTGACTGTAAAAGTTCTAATGTATGTCATAATGATATGCCTTAAAGTTTTCCTTTTGCAGGTTCCCAGTTTGGTTACAGCTTGAGTTCTTGTGTTTCCATCAGTGGAAAAATTATACACATTCCACAGAGATATCAATTATGTAACAGAGTCATTAAGACATTTGTAAAAATGCTTATACAGCTGAAATGTTTATGCACTATGCTTTTATTTTTCATTTGTTCAGTTCATCGTGTTGAATGAATGATGTAAATATATGCTTTTGTATAATTTGGAGTTATAAAAAAATGCAAGCGTTCTTGTAAAAAAGGAGAAATGTTATGAATATTGCTAAAATGCTTGCATATATTGTGCATATGCACATACTTTAATCTTGCTTTTAATAATACTGTAGGATAGAGCCCTTTTAAGAATCAATCTGCACCATAATTCACTGCAAATTGTAAACAATAGTCAGGTGTGAGATGCTTAAGTTGTAACATTGTTTATGCTGAACTGCTAAGCAGCATGTAATGTTACTTGTTTGCTGAAACATTGCTGAATGCTGACATTTTTAGAGTGACCTTCAAAGTAAATAGCAACTTCTGACAATCTATTTCTATGAGAAAAAACGAGGAGTCTTAGCATGAAACTGCACTCATTGCAAGCATTCTTCTCCCTGGAGGATGCTGCCATTTGTGCAGTCACTGAAACCTGGTTCAAAGCTGCAGGGTGCACTCCAGCCTTACCAGGTTACTCATCCTACCCATACTTTCAGACCTCAAATGGAGGGCTACAAAGACAAAGGAGGTGGAATTCCAATATTTGTCTAAGACATACACATCCTTCAGGCTGGTCAAACTGTATGACGCAAGGGAGACACTCCAAGTGCAGTTAACTGTTGACAAAACACCTATTCAAATCATAGCTAGCTAGAGACCCCCCCCCCCCCAACCATAACTCAGGATGCCCACTCCACCTATCTGGACTTACTTGAATCCATCAAGATTAAACCCTGTACCCTGATCCTGGGTGATAACTACCCAACCGTAGAGTGGAAGACCTATTCTAGCCCGAACATGAACACCCAGAGATTCCTCAACTCCATCAATGTATTGGATCAGCTGAACAACACCCCCATGAGAGGTGAAAATATCCTGGACCTGGTATTAACCAACATAAGTAGATACTGTAGCACCCCTATAGGGTCATCCTTTTTGGTAAGATCCGACTATAAAGCAATCACTTTCAAAGTCACCATCTCCCCTGACCCCCCCCCCTTGTCAGGGTCAAACAAAAAAACTTTATCAAAGCTGACTACAATCTGCTGAGAGCAGGTATAAGCAGCTTCACAGCCACCATCCATCAGCTGGAACTAGCACTAATGTCCAAGCCTACACCAAAAAAACTATATGAGCACCTACATAGATGTATGGACTCAACAATACCTGACAGGACCAAATCATCTTCCTCAAGGAAGAGTAAACCTCTCTGGTGAACAGCAGCAATAAACAAACTCTATAATAAAAAGGAAGAAATTGCAATCCAGGACCAAGAAGGAGCAGGTCCCAAGCTGGAAGCAATCTCTCTGTTTTCTGAACAAACAAATAAGGTCACTGGTGAAATCCTCTAAGGCTAACTTTGAGTCCAAATTGGCCACATCCACCAAAGACAATCACAAGGCCTTCTTCACATACGTCCGCAATCTCAAAGGTAACACTCAAATCTGTTCTGAACCCGTGGTCAAGAGCAACACATACACAAAAAAACATAGATATAACCAACCTGATGGCAGACAGATTCACTGAAAACTTCACTCGCCTGCCCCCCCATCAGTAAACCGGGACATTTCAGCACCTGCCCCCTCCCCTCATCACCAGGGAGCATGTCTTTAATGCCCTCTCAAAGGCAACAAATAGTCTCCATGGGACCTGACAACATCCCTGGCTGTGTCCTACATGAACTCAGGCATGAGCTCTCAGCTCCATTAGGCACTTTATTCAACCAAAGCCTGAGCACTGGCTTTGTTCCAACCGAATGGAGGACAGCCACTGTCATCCCCCTACATAAAGGTGGAGCATCCACTGATGCAGGCAGTTACTGGCTCATCAAACCTAACTAGACTGATCTGCAAGGCCATGGAATGCATTATCATGGACCTTATAGACAAGGACATTGGCAACCTCCAAACGCTTGATCCCACACAGTTTGGTTGTGTCAAAGGGAGATCATGCCTGTTAAACTTGGTCAACTTCTTCAAAACATTCACCAAAGCTATGGACAAGGGGAAGACTGTGCACACCTCCTACCTTGACCTAGCCAAAGCCTTTGACACTATTCCTCACTCGTGCATAATAGATAAACTATGCATCAACGTATATGTTACCAGGCGGACAGCTAACTGGCTCACTGATAGAATGCACTCAGTCAACAAAGGGGAAGCCACCTCTAGTAGTAGACCCATAATGAGCAGTGTACCTCAAGGATTGGTCTTGGGTCCTCTACTGTTTGGGACGTACTTTTCTGAGGTGCAAGTCAAAACCAGTGGTCTGTGGCTGATGAAGTTTGTGGATGAGTGAAAGCTGGGCACTGTCAAATTCCCCTAGAGATGTGAACATCCTCCAAGAGGGCCTTACCCAAACTAATAACTGGTGCCAGAAGCACGGCCTCAAACTGAATGCCATGAAATGCATCATTATCAACTTTGGGGAAAATGGTGTCCCCACTAATTATCACTTTAATAACAATGAACTAAGCATTCAATCAGTCAAGAGGGACTTGGACACCATGACTTTTGACCACCACGTTGCATCTACTGTACGGAAGGCTTTCCACATAGCCCACCTCATAAGTAAGGGTATTTCATCCAGGAACAAGGAGGTCATAAGATCGCTGTGTTCCACCATTATCAGAGCTATTACTGAGTACAATGTCCCCCTCAGCATATACCTTGCCAAGCACATGCAGCAGCTGGAGAGACCACAGAGTTTCCTAACCAGGAAAATCCAGGGTCTCAAACACCTATCATATACAAATAGGCTATAAGCCCTGTCCCTCTACTCAGTCTCATACAGACTGCTCAGAGGTGACCTGTGTCTGGTGTACAAAGCCATCTCAGACCCAGCCTTGTTGGAGCTGCTGCATATCAATAAGTCAATCTCCACTTGTGCAACCAGCACACAAGGCCGCAACCTGGTCTTTGGCATTAATAGAACTTGTTGGAGGGATAGATTTGTGTCCCAAAGACTCCATCTGTGGAATAGACTCCCTGTCCATGTCAAGTAGAGTACCTCACTAGCCTTCTTTAAGAGGAACCTGGATGACTGGATGGGAAACAGAAAATACACCCATGGGATCCCACCTGTGTCCCTGCTGGACAGGGGAAACAGGTGCTGACTTTGTGGGATCATGGGCAAAATTCTTGGCTAGGCTTCTAAGGGCCTCTGGGCCAATAGCCTAGTATCATCCTATGAACCTATGAGAGACATGCGAGTATGTTATGGAATATAAGGCAGAAAACAGGAAATGTAATAGAATACACTGTCAAACAAGTGTAAGCTGGGAGACAGAGCATGATTTATGTATGTATTTATGTCTGTGTTTCTGTATGTGTGAATGCTTGTCTGAACACCTTCTTAGAAGACTTAACTGAACAAAACAGCACAATGCATTTATGTCCTAAAGTGAACTAGATGATTAAGGCAAGACTAACATAGCATCCTATTACTATGAGGATCACAGTAAATTGTGTATATATATATATATATATATATATATATATATATATATATATATATATATATATATATATATATACTGATATATATATGCATTCATCTCTATGATACTTATTTGTATACTATATTTCATTTGTGGCCTGTATTGCAAAATGAGAACAATAACATTTTGAACAGGCTAGATCTTATCCTGCCTTTGCAGCAATGTATCACTGTCTGATAACTTGTTTATGATGTCAACACTTTCTCTAAGGCTACCCCATTTCAAGCTTATGAGCTTGTCTCTAAATGTCCTTACATTTTTACAGTCTCTTTTTAGGAGTCTACTACAATTGTCCACATACCATTAGTTTGCTGTATACTTCCTTGCTGCCACTTGCTCTTATTGGCAAGCGCTCTAAGTCCCTCTGACTCAATTCCCATACAGTTACCCAAGGTTAACTATTCCTCCCATGTCACATACAATTGCAAATATGTCACAAACCAGAAGAAGGCATTGCCTGTTTTAGGTATTGTCAGTCCTCAAAAGCTTCCAGCATAACAAAACAAAATCTTGATAACATAAAGGTATTACTGCACAGTGCTAGTAGCCAACAAGCACTCCTAACCCTGGAACACACTAATACATGCACTGTCACAGAGACCTGGATCAAGTCCATTGACACCACCCCATCAGTGCAGAGTTTCAATGTTTACCACATGATCAGGCCCACCACACTAGGTGAAGGCACTAAAGGCAGTGGTATCTCTGTATTTGTAAAAACAAATACCTCATCTTCAGATTAGTTAGATGATATAATGACCCGGAACTCCTTATTGTCCAACTTAGCATTAACAAGACCCCTTATCACATCATGGCCAAGTATAGGACATAGTCTATGTCACCCGCAGTCCATAATTTCTACCTAATTAGAATGGAGCCCCTTAGCATTAAGCCAAACACCATTCTGCTAAGAGAACTTCAACTACTCAATTAACTGGTAGACATAAACATTGTCTAACATTTATGGCTTGTGGTTTCCAGACTTCATCAATATAAACTCTCTGGATCAGTTAGTCTGCACATCAACCAGGGAAAATAAAATCCTTTACTTTGTCCTCAGTAATATGGCACAGCTGTGCAGCTTCCTTCATGTTCCAAATGGACCATAAATCAGTCACATTTACCTTAAGAGAGAAGCCAGACACATCCTTCAATGCATCTTTATTCAGAGACTATATCTACCAAACCTGAGTGATGACCTGGTAAATTCAACATCCTCTTCCAACTTGATGAAATTGCTTATGTGGAATCCTTTGCCACCAGAGACGATGCAGGTGTGAATAGCAGCATAGATGCAGATGTCCCCCTCCAAAGTAAATATACAATCATAGTCAAAATTATCCCCCTATGGTTGAACCCAAATCTTTATACAGGCTCTTTAACAAAAGAAAAATATCTTTGCATGTAAACATAAATGTAAATACCAAGATACTAAAAAGCTCTTGCTAATTTTATCAGGGAATTCTGACACACAATCATATCAACCAAAGCCAGAAATGAGGCAAAAATAGCCACCCAGTCAAAGCACAGCAAATAAAGCTTTCTTTAACTATCTTAGAAACAATGCTTAGAACTGCATGGAGCTAATAGTAAATGATATCACATACATGGAGCCAGAAAACATAGCCGATCTACTAGTGGATAAACTTATCTCTAACTTCACTCCCCCCTTCCCTCCTACATTCTGAGATGTCCTACCTGCATCTTCACCTTTTCCTCAAATCTCCCATGAGCAAGACCTCAAGGCACTATCCAAGGTCAAGAACATTACTTCTATGGGGCAGGAAAACATAATATAATGATCTGTTTACTGGCCAGCCTGATACAGTACCTGTCAGATCCCCTGCAGAGGCTATTCAGTGTCAGTCTCCAAACAACCACTGTACCATATGAACAGAGGACAGTAATTGTCATTCCACTGCACAAAGATGTAGCATCAGTGGACCCAGAAAGGAAAATAAATCTGACCAGCCTCATCTGTGCGGTTAGGGAAAGGATAATCACAGAATTAATAAACAAGGACATAACACTGCGGTGGTGTTGCTGCGGTAGCGTTGTCGCCTCATAGCAAGACGTTATCCCATTCGATTCTCAGCTAGAGCGTCTTCTGTGTGGAGGCATACATGAATAGGGCGTGCCTTCGTTGAAGGTTGTGCGTCAGGGCTGGTAACCCGGTACGTAAAAATCTACTACCAATCATTAGCGGACCGGAGTTCCGCTGTGGCGACCCATAACCGGGAAAAGCCAAAAGAAACAAACAAACAAATAAACAAGGACATATGTAACCTACAAACTCAACCCAAGTCAGTGTGGATCTGTCAATGACAGGTCCTGCCTAATTAACCTCAATGAATTCTTTGAGAAGGTTACCAGAGCAAAGGATGATTGCAAATCAGTACATGTCACATACATGGGTGCCGGAAGGGGGAGCCCCCCCCACACTTTTACAGCTGCAAGACCTGTCGGAAAAATAATGAAGTGGAGTTTTCATGCTAATGTGGATTCGCGCATGGAAGTTAAACTAACTAAACTAGCTGTTCTTGTTCTCTTATTGCTCTGTGTTACAGGAGTTATGCTGTCACTGCTCTGTTGGTGCTGCCAGAGTCAGAGTCATGCTGGTAAGGAGAGTTTTGTTGTTTTATTTGTAGGAGTTATGCTGCTCCCTGTGTGCAATATTTAAAATGTGTCCCTGGTTTTGGGCCTTTGTCCCCCCCCCCAAATAAATGTTGGCTTTTTCCAGATTTCTTGTGCTGCCAAGTTGAGAGATTTAGTGTCAAGTGGATTTTACAAGGAGCTGAGAGCTTCAGGGGAAGAGAAGTTTAGTGCTACTTATGCTAAGTTGCTTGCATTTGTTCATAGCACATCAGGTAGTATACTTGCTTTTGATGCAGAAGGCTGTGGGTTCTACTCCCACACTATACAGATGGATCGCTGACACTGTACTGTGTTGTACTTTAAAGGGAGTGGATGCTGCAGTCCTATGAATGTCGTCCTTTGGAGTAGTTACCTAGTAACTATGTTTCTGTTATCAGTTTGCCATCCATTCCCCATTGTAAAACTGCTAGCTTATTTTTTTAATGTAGTACAGGCAATTTATTCTTCAAGGGCAACAGGCACTAGACGTAGATGAAACAATGAAATATAAAGTTGTTTGGTAGCAGCGACCTCTTCATTAGTTACAGATCCCTTTAATGTGGAATTATTTAGATGACTTCTGCAGAGATTTTGCATATTTACTGATATTTGTGGATTGTAATGACAGAAGTCTGAGTGGCCTTTTATGGCTGAAATTTTCTGAAATGGGTAGTTTTGTCATTATTGGTTAATACATTTTGTTTCATTGCTTACTGGAAGACTGTCCCAAACTACAAATTTAAAACACCTTCTAACAAGTGGTGCTGTATTATACAAGGAATATAATTTAATACAATCAGGAAGCTGAATCAAAGAATGCATACATGTATGCTTGCTCACAGGATGCAGATCATCAAAATAGGGGAAGAGACCAGTCACCAGTGGAGTCCCCCAGGGTTCGGTGCTGAGACTTTTTCTGTTTGGCATATACATCTCAAAAGTAGATCAAAGACCAAACAGCTTTGGCAACTAAGTTTGAGATGACTGCAAGCTAGGAGCAGTTATTGAATCCCCAAATGACTTGGCCATCATGCAGGAAGGTTTGTCCCAAACAATAACTGGTGGCAGAATCATGAATTGAAACTAAACTCCAAGAAATACATTATTGTATCCTTTGGGAAGTCATCTACTCCAGGGAACTACCAAGCTGTGAATGCCCCAAGAACTGACCCAGTTGTTTGGCATTTGGGAACTTGTGTGTACAGTGACCTAACCTTTGACCAACATGTACCCAGAGTCATAAAGTATTTCTATACTACACAGCTTATAAACAAATTGATTTTGACTATATCTAGAGATGTTATTGTCCCCCTTTACAAAGCCCTCATTAGGTAAATCATTTTGTTTAATGCCCACTTTGGCATGTATCTGTCCAGACCCATGCAACAAATGGAATACCTTCAGAGATACCTTACTAAAAGGATACAAGTCCTAAACAATAGGTCTTGCATGGACTACCTCAAAGATTTATCACTATAATCAGTATCCTACAGAGTGCTTAGAGGCAACATGTCTGACATACAAGGCATCCTCCAGCCTAATACAGATGGACCTAATTAACATCAGCAAGTCAAATGGCATCAGAACTATTCAGTCCAGGTATCTAAACTGAATGTTGTGTGGAGCGATGGATGTATATCACACAGGCTACCACTGTTCCAGAACAGACTATCCATTCAAGTATAACAAAGCTCATCCTTGTCCATATTCAAATGCAACTTGGATCTAAGGATGGGTAATAGAAAATGTACTCCAGGATTGCCCTTCATGCCACTAATGGATAGAGGCAGTTCCTAAATGCTGCATCCCTTACATGGGTCCCCTCAAAGTATCTATAGTATGATTACATTTATTCTCACTAGGGCTAATATACAATTATCAGCCATGGAATAGGTAAGACCTATCAGGAAATGTTAACTCAAGCACCGAAATGGAAATTGTCTAAGCTTAAAATGTCCCCCAAGTGAACCTATGTTGTGGTAGTAAATAGTTTTAAAAAATTGCCCTTTTCAGATCACTAAGTGCTCCTCTCACCCTCGGCCCCCCAGTCTTCAGCAGCTTTCAGTGCCTCTGGCCACCTATCTAGTAAAGGCATTCAACACCATCCCACACTTGGGTATTTATTCAGCTAAATGTTAATCCCTATGTAGTTTATTAGATAGCAAATTGGCTTACTAACAGAGACCAGGAAATTGAGGTAGGCTACTCTAACTCCTCCAGAAGGCCTGTCACTAGCGGTGTTCCCTGGGGTTTAGTCCTCTTTGGCATTTACTTCTCAGAGGTCAGAGCTACTGTTCAGGCTTTATGGTGGACTAGGTTTGGAGATGACTGTAAATTTGGTGCCATTAACTCCACAGAGGACATTAAGATCCTTCAAAAATGCCATTCTCAAACCAATACCCGGTGTCAAAACAATGGACTAAACCTAAATGACTATAAGGGCCATCATAAAAATCTTGTTCCACTTCTCAGTGTCATACAGGCTAAACACCATTTAAATGTTCTGCTCATCTCTGGGTTACTTGTGCTTAAAATATAAGGGTAAGAATTTCATGGGAATGCATGGTTGGACTTCTAAAGATCCTCATGCATCAAAAGGACTAGTAAATAAATAAATACAGACCTATGAACCTCGAAGGCTTATGCTGACTAATGGAAATACTGCCTTCTGAGTGGGGAAGCAGAACCTAGAACTGATGGGTGATGACAGCAAGTAAATTCCTGTCTGAGCAGAGACAAGAAGAGGTAGAAAAATGATAATCGGAAACTGTTGCATTGCAGTTGTCTGCTATAACAGAATGGATTCAAATGACAGCCAATCTCATCTTAACTTCATTTATATCAATGTTTTCTCTTAATGAGGCTGACTCTAGAAGTGTCAAATATTTTTGTTAAAGTAAAGCCTAATTTATTCTGCTTTTTGTCACACTCAGCAGCTATGCTAACAGCTGCACATAAATGGTTAAATAAATAGCATAATTTCTTGGCATTCTCAGTTCACAGTGTTGAAGTATTAATATTATATTTACTTGGCATCAGGTCAATTTTTTCTATCAGTGTTAAATACATCAGCTGGTTTGGTGCAAACCTCTGCCCGTTCCTTTCATACCTGATAACCGGAATCATTTCCGGCCCTGAGGGAATGTCATGATGGAAGCTACAGATCATTCTCTCCCTTACCTTTGTCATTACACTAACAAGGAACCTTGTTTTGAAACACTACTTTCAATTTTTTACTTTGCTGATTTTTTTCAAGTGTTAGCACATTCATCTTGGTGTAGCACTGTACCCTGGAATACAACAGTTTAAGTTACATGAGAGTATGCTATGTTAAGAACATCAAAATTCTGTTTTCAGTAGCAGGACTATGATAATACCCACCAGTTCAGGGCTCTTTCAACTGGTGATGAACATATTTTTAAAATACTGGTAAACCACAACGTGTCCCATGTTTTATTTTGTGGTACTATAGTCCAGAAGAAGTGATAGCATTTGTTAAAAATGCTTTGCAATGATTATTAGTCAAGTGCATGTAAGTTTTAGTTTTGCCGCAGATGAACAGGCTAAAAATACAAGATGCAAGAAAAACATTACATGCTAAGAAATAGAATGAATACCAACAACTAACACAATGAAATAAAAGTGTTATGCGTCAATAATCCAGAGAGCATGCTTTAAGAATGATTACAATAGATACGATTGGTAGGTGCATGGCATAAAAATAGGGTAGTCGATTAGTGGCCCATGGGACAAATTCAGCCTGTGAGTCATTTTTAAGCACCTTTTCACAAATGATTTGTAAGTGTATATTTCTGAGCCATACTAAGAGGTACACTTAGGATCAGCCTTTTTCAACAGTTATTTTAAGAGACAGACTCAAGAGGGACAGCAAACACAATATTTAAATATGCTGGTGGCACCAGTTTGTAATGAAGTGATTGAATAAATATACTTGCAGAAATGTGTGGTATGTGTAACAAGTTAGGCATTCACTGATGTCATTCATACTGCACTTATGTTAGAAACTAATTCAGAGTCATCAAGCTAAGGTTAAGTTCTTTATCAGCTCTGCAATCCTATCAGTGAAGTGGTGGGCCAACATTGCTGGTTTGGCAGCTGTCAAGTGTTAAATCAAGCTTGCTTAACACAAAAAAAAAGGATTATATGGTAGTTACTGCATTGCAGTGTGTGTGTGTGTGTGTGTGTGTGTGTGTGTGTGTGTGTGTGTAAAAGCAAAGTATTACAGCTCCAGTCAGAAACCTTTGTAATGTCACAGCGCTGATTAGACAACTATTAATTGGGCTGATCAATTACAACACAATTACACAATGTTATTAAAGAATATTTTATCAGAAAATGCAAAATAAATTGTCAAATCTCTAGTCAGCTATTCTGAGAGCTGTCAATATATGGCTATTCAACCCAAGGACTAAATTATTAGGGGGCACTATGAAGCAATGCAGAAATGTGTGTGTGTGTGTGTGTGTGTGTGTGTGTGTGTGTGTGTGTTGTGCTTGCATACTACTTTCCTGTTGTTATGCTGATATAAAATATACTACAACATGTATTATTTATTTTCACACACACACACAGACACACACACACAGATCAGCAGTCAGATAATCAAAGGTTCATAGCTAGTTAAGATTGCAGCCCTAACCTAAATTCTTAGGTACACCTAAGCACTGTCTGGTTAAGCGCTTTGCTCAAAGTCACACAGTAGACAAATGAGAACTGAAGCAATCTAACCCTATACCTCATGAACTACAGCCTTAATCCTCTGCACCGACAAAGCATTCAACCCTGAGGGGATCTGAACCCTTAATCCTCCCAACATCCACTTTATAATGCACTCCTTTAACAGTCTAATCTATTGAATAACTGACTTACTAAAAACAAATTCTAAAATTCTGAAAGTACAATATGTGGAATACTGCACTATAAACAAACAACAAAACCGACTAGTCTGAAAAAAAGAAAATCAAAAACATTCTTGAATAAAAAAAAAAAAATTCAGTAAAAATGCAAAAACAAATACAGCTACCATTTTAAGTAAAATAATGCCCTCCGAGGTGAACATTGTAGGGTAAATGATAGTATTTCCAGGGTTGGGCAGGTCCACTTCTTATACTGGGCATCAAAACACCCTTACAGCATGGATTATTATTTCTCATGGTTGGGGTGGAGGCCCACTGCTTGTGATGTTGGGCCTCACAACACCCTGCAAAATCATTCTTTATTTCTGTAAAATGCCATCCCTGGCAGGTATAAATGCTTACAGTTTATATATCTAAACAGATGGTTGACAAGTGTGTGAGATTGACTATCCCCAGATAGGGGAATATACCCTTTTCCCTGGGAATTTTGTGATGCCAGAGTTAGAATATATAATTATCAGGGGGTGTGGGGGTCATCGCCCCTCATCATGGGGGTACATCTGTGCTTGCCCCACTGCAAAAAACAATGCTTTGTGTTTTTTTTTTTTTTTTTTTTTTAAGTTGCATATGTGCCAAGATTAATTCTCAGCTCATGCATAGTAGGGTGTTGATGTGCATAATGTTGATCAATTTGTTTTGACATTATACACATTGACATAAATGATATTCAATCAATTTCAGTAATTCTATATGTGTGCGTGTATATATATCTATGTATATATATATATATATATATATATATATATATATACATACATATATATATATATATATATATATATATATATATATATACATATATATATATATGTGTGTGTGTGTATATATATATATATATATATATATATATATATATATATATATATATATATATATATATATATATATATATACACACACACACATACAGAGTGTCATTACCTGAAAATATTTGTATGACCCCCTCTGTCAATTTCCATTTAAATAATGTTTAATCTAGCCACTTTTCTAAAATAATCAAATATACCTTGAAAAAGAATGCATTGTTTCTAAAAATCAATGACTATTTACAGAAACAGCTTTTTCTCCCATGAAAGTATAATGTTTACCAGTAGCATGAATATGCATTAACTGTAACAGACTACTTATATTATACTGACAGAGCAAGAACAAAAAGCTGATGCAGCCTTGCATACAACGTTGATCAAAGCTCCCTTCAGTCAAGCCCTTCTCAGGCTGCAAGGCATTCTTCTGTTTTCCTCCCATTTTCTCTATTGATGTGCTTAATATATTTACACATTTATCTACCATCCATTCACCTTGAATCCACAGTTTGCTGTTCACTTACTTGTTCTTATGGGTCGACGATTGCAGATTTTAGTTATGTACTGTTTGAGCCAATCACTTAACTAGACCAGAACCGCCAGCTCACCTTTGTAACAAAAAATAGCAATTGTCTTGAGTGTTTTACCAAGATTAAATAAAAGTATAAATAAAACTTACCTTCTGAGTGACTCCTTACTTTCTATACCATGAGACAACTGAAGCTGTTTCATCTCTGTTGCTGTCCAGTCTAACTTATGATGAGTTTCTGTCAAGGCGGACATGATATTTTCCATCTCCTGTGGTAACAAATAAGTCAGACATTCCATTACTGCAACTGAAGGATTACTGTAGATGTTTTAGATCAATTTTAGATGAGCATTCTGTAGTAAAATTATAACTGCGTGGAAACAATATGTGTAGCTTGCACTTGATGTGATAATGAGGTTTATTGCTTGGAACATTAAAGTTACTAAAACTAGGCAACAGGACAGAAGCTGCAAAAATGAAAATGAAACTTTATTGGACAAAACATGAAATGGGTCATCACCTCTTGTGGAAGTTGATCTGTTTATTGTTTTCATATCTGTCCATATGTATAACTGACATTGTTCAGTTTTTAAGTACTTTGCAAATGCAAAAAATCCTGTGTTTCAGTAGCATTCATGATGTACAACAGACAGACATATAGAATGATGCACACTCATTTTCTTATTTCAAAGCAATATTCTCCTACAAATACTTTAGCACAGAGGTGATTTAGAGTGCTTTCTGGCAACTAAAGGGAGAAAATGTAACGATTCTGCCTTCGGCAGTAGAAGCAAAGTTAAACAACATACTTCTTAACCTCATTCTTATCAGGAAAGGCTATTTACAAAAAAGAAAACGGTAAAATTGTCTACCTGTTTTATTTCAGTTAAGCATAACAAATGTTTATTTGTAGATATTATAAAATATATAGAAATCCTAACAGGAAGCTGATTGGTTAATATTATAAGAATTCATGTAATTTTTTTCCAGAAGTCTTATTTTAAAATAAAGAGGGTGAGAACCTTAACATGTTGTTGTTGTTGTTGTGTCTTTCGGCTTTTCCCGGTTAGGGGCCGCCACAGCGGAACTCCGGTCCGTTAATGATTGGTAGTTGATTTTTACTTGCCGAATTACCAGCCCTGACGCACAACCTTCAACGAAGGTACGCCCATTCACGCATGTATTTTAGGGTTAGGGTGGGGGTTAGGTAAGGAGTAGATTTATTGAGCCTATGTGTGTGCATATGTTTGTGTGGGTGAATGTCTCAGCTGTCTTGTGTAATAGTGTTATGAAAAAAGCTTTTTAAGGAAAGCTGCATGCTAGGGTTAGGGTTAACACACATTACTAAGGTGGAACAGGGGGCAAACCCTTTCCCTGCTCAGCCATTAATGTACAGCTTACCGTAGAGAAGCCCTTATCTTAACACTATTACATGATTGACAGACCTCAATGCTTTGCCAGAGATGGCCTGCATCTGTCACCCCTTGGCTTCCGGATACTGTCCAAGGCTCTTGCTACCCCTATAGTGTCATTTTTAGGCGGTGCTCCAAAGACCAAATTACCACTGTAACAGCTACAAACAAATGCAATCTGAGGGTAATGATGCTCAACGCTAGAAGTTTAAATCTGAGAATGCACTCGCACGAAGCACTCCTTAAAATGGAGAACATCGACATGCCATAACAGACACCTGGTTCAAGGCAGCAGAAAGCACCCCTGCACTACCAGGTTATAACTCATTCCACACCTTTTGGCCCCAGAACTTGGTCCGAAGCTCCAAAGGTGGAGGTGGTTCCATATCCATAAAGGATGCACACACCTCCAGACTGGTAGCCCAACATAATGCATTTGAGATACTTCAGGTGCAGCTAACATTGTGTAAGACAGCGATTCGGGTTGTAGACTGCTATAGATCCCCAACCATGTTGCAAGACTCACACTCCATGTTCCTAAGCACCCTGGAGAATATTAGGGTCCAACCTAACACTCTCCTACTGGGCGACTTCAACTACCCCTCCATTAACTGGGAAAACTACTCATGTACCAACACACTTGCCCATTTCCTGGAATTCATTAATTCCAATTCCCGGGACAAGCTCGTTCTTACCCCCACTAAAGGTAGTAACATCCTTGACCTGGTCATTACTAACATGGGCGACTGTTGCTCTACACCAATAGTGAACTCCTCCCTGGTTAGATCCGACCACAAACTAATCACCTTGGAAATCAATATCCCTCCCACCCCCCTCACAAAGGTAACCACCATGAAAAACTTCTCCAAAGCTAACTTTTGGGCTCTTAAAAACAGAGGTGGCTAACTTCACGGCACCCAGGCAAATGGAGATCAGTTGCATGACTGCTGAATCATACACCAATGCTCTGTATGAACATGTACACAAATGCATGGATCTCGCCATACCCAATAGAACCAAGATGCTCTCCTCCAAAAAAAGAAGCCAATCTGGTAGTCCTCTGCCATAAACAAACTCTACAACAGGAGGAGGAAACTGATGTGGAATAGGGTAAAGTCCTAAGACTGGAAAAACTCCCTTATCAGCCTCAACAAAAAGTTGAGATCCCTCATCAAATCCTCTAAAGCTAGCTATGAAAACAGAATTGCAGCAGACAGTAAAGACAACCACAAGGCCTTCTATAGTTATGTAAAGAATCTCCACGGCAATACCCAGATCTGCTCTGAGCTACTGCACAATGGTACCTCCTATACCGAGCCAACATATATTACTAATATACTGGCCGACAGATTCATTAACAGCTTCACCCTTTATACAGGGCATTGGTGTATGATTTCCCCCCCAAGTGACTAGTCACAATACCAGTAGATTGCCAGGCACCCAGTATTACTGCTGCACAGGTTAAAACAGCACTGTCCAAGGCCAAGAATACAGCTTCTATGGGACATGACACTATCCCTGGCTGTGTTCTACATGAACTACAGAGTGCACTGGCACCTCACCTGTGTGCCCTGTTCAATCACCACCTCACCTCAGGCTTTGTCCCTACTGAATGGCACACTGCTACAGTCATCTCTCTCCACAAAGCAGGAGCGACTAAAGACCCTGGGAACTATT
This sequence comes from Protopterus annectens, assembly GCF_019279795.1. Taxonomy (NCBI): domain Eukaryota; kingdom Metazoa; phylum Chordata; order Ceratodontiformes; family Protopteridae; genus Protopterus; species Protopterus annectens. The sequence goes on along the minus strand of NC_056746.1, from coordinate 976,741,921 downwards.
GCCCCATTAGCCTAATGAGTCTGATATGCAAAGCTATGGAACGCATCATCATGGACCTAATAAACAAGGATATAGGGAATCTCCAACCTCTGGATCCCACACAGTTTGGTTTTGTGAAGGGTAGATCATTACTGGTCAACTTCTTTGAGTCAGTCACCAGAGTTGTGGATGAAGGCAAGTTGGTTCATACAGCCTACATTGATCTGGCCAAGACCTTTGATACCAGTGCCCACTCAGGAATCATAGAAAAAAATCACTAAGCTATGCATCAACCCCTGTATCACTAGGTGGGTTGCAAACTAGCTCACAGGTAGAACCCACAGTGTGAAAGTGGCTGACTCCAAGTCGGACTGCTGACCAGTCATGAGTGGAGTCCCACAGGGTTCGGTCCTGAATCCTCTCCTCTTTGGTATCTACTTTGCTGAAGTCCAGGTCAACACGAAGGACTCTGAAGTTCACAGACAATTGTAAGTTGGGAGCTATTATTAACTCCCTGAGTGATGTTGACATCCTACAGAAAGACCGCACTGAGACCAATGACTGGTGTCAGAGCCATGGCCTTAAAGCTCAATACTAAAAAATGTGTCATCATCCCCTTTGGGGAAAAACCTGGTTCCCATGCATTACCACATTGATGGTAGTCCACTAACACAGAAGGTGTTATAAGAGATCTGGGAACACAGGTTGACAGCAACGTCTCTTTTGACCACCACATTGCCACTGTGGTCTGAAAGTCCTTCTATGTGGCACATCTCATTACTAAGGGTTTTGCATCCGGGAATAAAGAGGTCACTGTCTCCCTCTACTCTTCCCCCATTAGGCCAATCATTGAGTACAATGCCCCATTTAGCATGTACCTCACTAAACACATGCAACAAGTGGAGAGGCCACAAAAGTACCTCACAAAGAGGATCCTAGGCCTTAAACATTTGTCCTATATGGACAGACTAAAAAAAACACCAACTATTCTCTGTCTCATATCGCCTACTTATAGGTGATCTCTGCTCGACTTACAAAGCCATGTCTGACCCAGCTCTGTTAGAAGTGTTACATTTAAAGAAATCCCAATCCCTCTGCACCAAACGCTCCAGAGACCTCAACCTCATTACCACAATCAAAAGAACATGCTGGAGGGATAGGTTCATAACCCAGAGACTGCCCCATACTATGGAGTAGACTTCCCATACATGCCAAACAGAGCACCTCACTGGCCCTCTTCAAGAGAGATCTTGATGAGTAGATGGGAAATAGAAAATTCACCCCAGGGATCACTCCAGTGGCTTTACTCAAGAGAGGCACTGGGAACTAAGGTCGGGTGGTGCGATGCCAGGGTAATCCTATGGGCTAGGCTTGTAAAGGCTCTAGGGCCATTAGCCTAGTACACACCTATGAACTATGAACCTATGAACTATTCAGACAAATTTGGACTGAATGTATGGGAAGGTTATGAGTAGTGCATTGGGTAAGGAAATGTATTTTCTTGTTTGATGTAATGTGTATCAGTCTGTGTTATTGTCATTATAATGAATGGTTGATGTGCTTTGGTTAATGTTTACATGTCAATAATGAAACTGTTCTACTGTTCATTATATAATCTAGATATGTAGTTATGGGACCATTAACTAGAATTAAATGCTTTGATATTAAAAAATAGCCGACCACAGTGCTTGCACAACATTTTTAAATCTGAAATCTGAACCAGAATTGTAACACCTTACAGTCATAAAACATATGCTACCAAATAACCTTTAAGGTTCTGTTACATCTCCAACACATTATATTACCATTCTTACATATTCTACCAATCTTATAGGGCATAAAATTATCTATGTATACATTTCCACATACATATCTTCCAAAATAATGAAGATATGTTTAAATCTATTTTATATAAGTTACCATGATCATTTTGCTTAAGGTATAATCAATATGATGAAAGAGTAATGATCATGTGTGAGAGTGCAGACTTCTAGCTACAAAAGCATTCTTCAAAAATGTTAATAATATAGGATAATTCAGTTACAGTGAAATGTTGTCTGTCATATGGAAAATTGTCTTTTGGATTGTAACAACAACCGGTTTACCAGTTCAATATCATATTTATGAACCAATTTGTTGATATCTCAGTTCCTTTAAACCATTTTGTCTAATACAACTAACAGATTGTTTTATTGCTTATGAAAATAATAACGGTGAACAAGGGCAACCTTTTTAATGTCTTAACTAAATTCAATGGCCTCTAAAACGTATGATCCTACTTGACAAACGCAGTCAAGTTTCTGCATAAAGCTTGTACTGTAATAATAAAGAAATTTAAACAAAAAACCTAGCAATTAAGTGCTTTAACATTGTAATCCCAAATCAAAGAATCAAATGCTTTTTCTATATTAAAACTTATATCTGCTAATTTCAAGAATTTGACATGACCGTTTCTAATTACTTGATGAAGAAAATGCTATCAAGTGATTTATATGAAAGACAATAAATAGGTATGAAAACAATGTTTTTAAAAAATTAACATAAAAACTATCAACAGATAACATTAACACTTTAACTTAACCAGTTTCTATCTCTGAGTTAAAAAAAAACAAATGAGAGTTTTAATGATTCATTTAACATTATATTGAATTTTTCCTGTGATAATAAAACCAATTTGATCATTTTGTATCAATGTAGGTAATGTGTTATAACTTAATAGATATTATGGACATAAACATGCTATAATCCATATTTAAGAAGACATAGGCTGATATGATGAGCAGCTACTTGGGGCTTTGTCTCATTTATATATTGGAAAGTGTGAGTATATTTCCAAGAAGGTAGCATTTTATCATTTTCTTGTATGTTAATAAAACCTTTCTTCAGTAAAACTATAATTTTCTGAGGAAATATTTTAAATAATTCAGGCACAATACTGTCAATATCAGAGGCTTTATTTTAAGATTCTTGTGTTTTTTTTTAATTCAGAGATAACTGGTTAGATTAAAGAATTAATGGTATCTATTGATATTTTTTTTCCTTTAGGTTATCTTTTAAAAATATACTTTTCATCCACATTTACTTTTTCTTATAAAGCAGTTAACATTTTCTGAAAGCACACAATATATGTTCCAAATCCGAGGTGATCAAATTGCTGTTGTGAATTCTAATGGACTTTATTTCAGTTTTCCTATAACTTTTAATCTAATTCCTATTCTATAGCTCCTTGGGGTTTATTGCTCATGACTATTCTTTAATATTCTCTAGTAATGTCACATTTATAATTTAATGTTGTTTGATATTTTTTATTCACAAATTTAACTGTGCTTATTAAGTTATGAATGCCTTTTGAACTTTCAGTCTTATTGTATTTAAATTATATTTTTTCTTCTAAATATTTATTTAAGCCTATTTTATTAATACATCAGTTTTCTATTCTTACATATGGATAGACCTTAAATCAGTCTAATAATTCCATAAAATATTTTCAGATACTTCAAAGTTTAATCACATAATAAAGCAGAAGCATAGTTCAACCAGCTCATGTTTTAGTTTAATAAAAAACATTTCTTCTTTAACTGTACCAAACTGCTTGCTGCAAATGTAGCAAACAGTTACTACAGTAGTGCTACAGTGCTCAGGGTTTAGTTAAAAAAGACATTTTTTAACTTTTAAACTGTAGCAAACTACTTGCCCTATGTTCAATTTTACAAATAGAAAATAAGGGCTATATCTCACATTTATGACCATGCTGTTTACTTCTCACTTATCTCTATTTAAAACATCACTGTTATCCACAAATAAATCCTAATAAGGCTTAATTTTGAGTGTGTGAGTGTGTATATTACATGTACACATATATATAACTGCTGTCATTCTTTGTTTACCCTTTTTACAATAATACAGATTCTGTCAGCTCTTTCATACTAAGATGCATGATCATATGCAAAGAACTATATATATTGAGAAAATAAATATGCTGTTTCCTTTTCTGCCTCCTTTTACTTCTCCTCCCTTCCCTTTTCTCACTCTCTTAAAGAGCTGCAAGTGTCCAACAGCATTTTTCAGTTCTGGAGTTTATGTTATATACTTAAAAAAAAGCAATCATTAATCATTACTCCTGTATTAAACCTGGAAACTTATTATTTTCACTGAATGATATCTAATACACAGTTTATGAAGACATTCACTTCTGAATAATGAGTCTGCTCTTAAAGTCATATTACGGCTGACTAATTGAAAAATATTCATAGATTAACTAGAAGATATACTACAGCGCCTATGATCATTTTGCTCTGAGTTGGCATAATGCATAATTTTATGGCCATTAGGTTGTTTTACTTTCTTGCCATTATTATGTATTTGTATAGGAAATAAAATATGTTCATACTGTAGTATTTCAAGCATAAAATAGATGAGAATGTACTTCATTTCAGATTGAAAACCTTACATAGACAGTTTTATTTTAATAACAAAAGAATAATATTGTAGCCTTTGGGTGTTACTTCAAGGTTTGGATTTTGCAGTTAATCTAACTCTACATGACAAAGATTAATGTTTCAATTTTTTTGTATTTCTGGGCTGAACCGAAAAACAATCTGAAGCTAAATTTGATGAAATCTTAACTTTCTTGTATGTTTTGGTCTGCACCATGAAATAAGCTGCAACTAAATGTACATTTTAATTAACCATATTTCCCCTGCATTGTGTTTTACATTTGATTTTTTTGTGTATTTTTAAGCTTCATCTTTTCCCACTCCCCTTCCTGAGAAGGAAGGTACTAATTTCAGTTTCTCACAATTACTGCAACTATTAGACATTTTGATATAAGGGCTCCTCCTTCTTTATATTAACATGACATTTCCAAATGTTTCTTTTAAAAGTCACATAATCTTGTATATTTCATCAGACCAAATGGATACTTTTAAAAAATAATACTTTTGTACAGGGCTGTAAAAGTAAGTAAGGAATAGATTACTAAATTCAAATGTTTCATGTTACAAGGACTATCACTGTTGTCCATTTCATTAGGGTTATTTGCATGTGTTTGCTTGAGAAAATGCTTACTTTTTGAACAAGTGAGATCATGGGAATTTATACGGCAGTGAACTACAGCACAAGATGTAGAGCTGTAGAAGGTGACATGATGATGAAGAAGGCACTGACTGCTCACTTACTAAGGAAAGTTGCAAGATCACAGCAAAAGTGGCGTACAGAGGTGTTCGCACATGCTGTGGCATGCATCACATGTATGCTATCATAGATACATGCAACAGAATGCATACACCAGGTCATCTCCATATGGAGAAACAGTAAATATTATAAAGTAATTCATGAATACTGGAAACAGCACTCCACAAGAGACAACACAGACTGAGAACACTAGGCAGCTCAAGTATGCAATGCAGGGAAGTGCAGGGTAGAAAATAGGGCAGTAGGCTTTTAAAGTTATACAAACAAACAGAAAAGCAAACAAAGACAGTATAAGATGGACAACAGAAATAAAAGGCCGATATGCATAATATGCCCACAGCAGTACATTACTACCATGGTATGCCCAGAAAAAATATTGCATGCCACAAAGCTGCAATGAGTATAGTACAGGAAGCTGCATAAATGCTCAAAACGGAAGCTAGAAACACAAAAACATAAGATACAGACAATAAAAATATACACACACCAGGCAAAACATGACCATGCCAAAAGGCAGAAGAGCAGATGGTATAGCATGTATAGCAGCAGTGTTCACCACAAGATCAATCCAAGTCATGTGGCACAGGGAGAAGAAATGAGCCCACAGTTTCAACTTGAGCAAGGGGAGACAATAAACAGGAGCAGATCAAGTGATGATTTAACTCATTTTAAAACAAACTTATCTATGGTGTACAGTAGGGATCCCATTAGTAGTACACAAGACACTGAAAGATAAAATTATTTACCACTTTTATTGCTACTGTGAAAGGGACAACAAGGATATATAGACATGGAAATTGCACCGAGTTCCAGCGGTCCTTCTGCCTGAAGTATTCATTAATAATACAGGAGGGGTATACTCTTCATCCAGAAAGTGAACCAATGCAGCCATGGTCTAGACTTCAATATTTTGTTATTATGTAGAACATACACTGAGAATTGCAATGGATGACACTGATGGTGTTGCACAAGAACCGCATTACATGATTTCCTGCTTGACAAAACTGGGTAAGTTCTGCTGTTATCACTGAAAGATTTCCTTCACACAATTTCCTGGCAGGTTCTAAGGCATATAGTAGGCCGGTGGCAGCCAATGACATTGGAAAGGCCCTGAGTATGGAGCACTTCCAGAAGACACAGCACTACCCAGACAATGAAATCAACCTTGAACAATCACATCCTGTCAAGGACTCCATACTGCATGATTGATTGATGAATTAACTGATTAATTTATTTTGACATTTGTTAACTGAGTTGGTCCAATTGAGCTAGAAGCCCATTTTTCAGTGGAGACCTGAGGAGAAAAGCTCCAGGAAATTGCATACAAATATTCATAGAACATAGAAATATGTATTTTAAGTTATACAATATAGTAAAAATAATAAGTAAAACATGGAATTTGCACAAAAACAAACAAAATACAGTTACAATAAACAAATAGAATGAGATCAATTTAACAGAATCTGGCAATTTTAAATATGCACAATATATATTTACAGATGAGGCATGGAATGTACAATATAAAGGCAGATTGGAGTCAATGTACTGTAAGAGTGTCAGCAACTACAAAAATAGATGAACTATGTATATAATTATTTTTAGTTGTAATTTAATGGCTGGCATGTTCAGTTTTTACCCAGTGCTTATTAATCTGCAGTATTAACTATGGCTTTCCTAGTATGTGCATTTTGTCATTGTACTAAGAGCTGTGCAATGTATAGTACTGGGTACTGCCATGAATATGTGCATGGGATTATGGAACTGCTTCCTAATATCCTACAAATTCACTAGGTATGATGTGCAGTTCAGAGTCATGTGACAATGCAGAAGCCCATCATCTAAAGCATCATGTCCCTGCACATCATCTGCAACTTTTTGCAGAGTGCTTAGACTGAAGTGATACAGTTCACAAGAACCAACACAAATGTGTAATTTATTTTTCATTGAATGCCTTTTGATTGTTCATATTATGGGATTCTTGACTAGGTATGGCACGGACAAGTTTCAAGATAGTATTGTGACATCTTTTCAGACTGTTGCATTTTTACCAAAAAGCTATGTAGTCTGAGTTTATTATGGCTAAGTATATCTTGCTAGCTGATAGAAATATACAGAGATAGGACAACAATGGGATTCTATTATTAAATGCTCAACTTCTGTCTTTTTTCTCCCCATTTACTGTACCTGCTATGAATAAACAACAATACAGCATTTAAAACATTTTAAATTGACTGTTTCTCTCCACTAGAACAGTACCTTAATGCACTGTGGTGGTTTCACTTTCAAAAAACTGTTGCCCCATCCTAAAAAAAGCTTGCTGCAGTCCCCAATTCACTGATGTCATCAAGGCCACTGAATACAGGTAGTTTTCTGGTCATTTTCCTCCCCAAATTGACATCACCCCTACCATCCTTAAAACCCACCCATGCTGTGATGTCACAGCTCCCTGGTGACTCCCCTAACCATACAGAAAGTAAAGGTTAGAACAAGGAAACAGTACATGTGTCAAGTCTCTTGCTATGAGTCGTCAATCACAGCACGTAACAGCTTAAATTACCCTTAACACTTTGACAGCTAGGGAAGTTAAGTGTGAAGGGGGGTGGGAGATGAGTCAAAGTAGTACAATTCAGGCTTCACAAAAGACTGCAGTTTAGCTATTCTAAAAAGAAGGAGCAGTGCAAAGCACTTTGAAAGTCTGTTCTGTGGCATTTGCACTGTTTGTGTTTTAAGTAGTCATTGAATGGCATTTGTCGTCACCTAAAACTAACTGACTGAAAGACAGCAGTGTACGCATGTAAAGTCAATGCAGTGACAAGAGCTTTAGGAAAAAAAGAGGCCTGTGTGATGTAATGTTTTTACAGTCAAGCACTGCATTGTGGGATAGCTAGAACAGACTAAGCAATCAGAACTACTTCAAAATGCCAGACCCATTGAGGTTATACTCAGAAATTACATATAAAAATATTTAAAAATTTGCAAATAGTCCCAGAATGGTGTTAAAATGTAGGAAACACCAGAGCAGAGCATGATGAAATAAACATGTTTTTTTGAGTCTGTGGGTGCAGAGGTAAACATGCCTAGAAAAAAAAAAACATGAAAAATATTGCATATTAAGGGTTCAGAACTGACCAATGGTATCATTTTGCAACTTCATGGCTGAGCGTACAATCCCTGAATTCAGACACAATGCTGTATTTCATATCAGATCCACAAAGTAAAACAGTCTGCTTTGGTGGCAATTCATTTGTCTAGATGAGGATCCTTGGTTGTGTGAAAATAAATGAAGCCACATTCTGAGGGAAAATCAATGTGCCTGAAATCTTCTACAGCAATAATTTGTATTTTTTTTCTGGATTCTGTATCATTATTCATCTGCCTTCAGATAGCATTCTGTACTAAATTCAAATGGCAGTTAACAGCTATAACTGCAGTGAGAGGGACAAATGTTCTATAGTACCATTTCATAGAAATATAAACTTTAATAAATAAAGAAAAAAACATCACTTAATGGCTATTCATACTGCATAGATGCAGTGCACCTATGGGGCACTATGTGACAAATATCTGTACTAAGTGAGTTATTTGTGGTCTGCTTCAAGCATTACTCAAATAATTTGCAGATTTTCAACAAAACTCATTTTCCTATTCATCCTGAACCAGTTGAATCATTCATACAGCTCCCTTTGGATACACAGCTAAAAACTGAATAGAGCTTCAGGGCTCATTTTTCAAGTCAACCTACATCTTATGCACGAATTACATAACCTTATTATACAGAGAAATGCAAGTGAACATTTGCGAGAGAAAGTATCATAGTCTGCCATAAAGGATCCTTTCACTATACTGTATTATAACTTCCTATGCTAGGTGCAATGGTGCATGACAGGAACATTTCACCCTTATGCAAGGCCGCACCAGTCAAAACTCAGCCATGATTCAAATATGATTCAAACATCCCTGTGGAATGTGAAAAGGTTTTCTGCTTTGTACACAGAGCCAGGAAATGGTCAAATGGGGTCCTAGGCAGGGTAATAGATCAGAGCCCCCCAGCACCCCCATTACTTGGCTGTTTATCCCCAGTCACCATAAGCACTGTTCAAACCTGTCAGTGTGCACATTATTTTCTTCTTTACTTCTACAATGATTACAGATATTTGGATTTAATTTAAAACTTTTATTTCAAATTTTGTAGCACAAACATGGATAGACATTTGCAACAAAACAATACAGTCTCACAATGAAAACTGACCCAGCATGAAGAATAGGCTTCTCTGCCCTTGAAACTCATATTCATTGAAATGACATTGAAACCCACATTCAAAGAAAATGCATCTGGCCAGTGATGAAGTTTACCTTAGGACTATTTTTAAACCATAGACTCCCCTTGCACACATTTTTAGGATCATGCATACATGTGCATGTTGTTTGATGCACCATACTGATTTTATTCAGTTATTTTCCTTGTATAATGCAGCACACCACTTCTTAGTGAGTGTTTTAAGTTTGTAGTTTTGAACATTTTTCCATAAACAATGAAACAATATATATGAACCAATAATGACAAAACTAACCATTTCAGAACATTTCAACTAGAAAAGGCCACTCAGACTTTCATTATAATCCACCAATATCAACCAATATACACAGTCTCTTAAGAAGTAAACATCATCTGAATAATATTAAAGAGGTCACTGCTGGCAAACAACTTTACATTCCAGTCAGTGTTTCATATGCAAATGCAATGCCTTCTGCCATTGAAGAATAAATTGCCCATGTTACATTTAAAAAAATGGTAAGCTGGTAAAATTGCAATAGGGAATGGCTGTCAAACCAAAAACAGGTTCAGTTACTAGGCATCTCACCAAAAGAAGGACACACTCAGAAGTGCAGCACCCCATACCCCCTTAAAGGGCACAGAAATATTAGCACTCCATCTACATGGTGTGGGAGTAGAATTCACATCCTTTTGCGCTAAAGACAAGTATGCTACCTGGTAATTTACCTACTAGCACTTTTTTCAAATCTTACAGCACAAATACTGATGATGACCCTTTGCTAAACAAAACAGTTGCACGTTGAAAACAGACTCGACGTGAGCAACAGCAAATTTCTCTTCCCTTCAAACTCAATGTTCTTTGAAAATACACTAAAACTCGATATTTTTTGAAAATGCACCCCCTGATGACAGTTTGATAGTTGGTATAGAGGATTTAGGCTCTAGTCTCCAGTAATCAAGGTATAAGGTGAATATATTAACCGGCATGCCATCCCTAACATACAAACACAAAAACACACACTAACACATACACACCTTTTACCTGTTCATGTTTGCTCAACTCAAGCAGTTCTCCATGCTTAACAATCCTATGCTTAACAATCCCATGCTTCTGATGTTCCATGCATGAAGTTCCAATGTTTAAATGCACATGCATCCTTAGTATGATGTATGCACAATGCTACGAAGGACACACTTAAAGAAAAAATGCAATGTACACTGAGTGCATTCTTAAAGAAAAAAATGTAAGTTTTTTATTTGAATTAAATATTGTGCCATCTACCAGACAGGCCCAGAATGTAGGAGAAGCGGATGGTGGACAGGCACAGAATATATATAATCTTTAAATTTTAATGAGCTGGCAGCAAGAAATTGCATGTTATATGGTGTTCTTGCTTTTTAGGTAGTTCAGTATGATTACGAATGTCATGCAGACTAGACTGCACTCACAGTGTCTCTGTTTGATTTACACATCAGTCATAATACATGGAATCAAAAGTGAGGAAGTATTTAATGAAGTAGAGAATTATATCTGCAGAAATGTAGAAATATATCAGCATTCACGACTATGTGCTTGAAAGTGAAGAGGTATAATTCTCAGTAGAAACATGTCTCACTTGCAACCACAGAAATGTGCTCACTGTGTGGAAAATTATCATGACTGGTAGGTTTGGATTTATAAATGTAGTTAGCAGAGAAATGCAGAAAGTACAATGTAGCCTGCACCAGTTGAAAACCTGAGACTTCAGCCCTGGTGACCGGAGTTTGATTAATGATTCAGGTGTTTATACCTGTCCTTGTGTTGTGAGACTGTCCCCAATGTCTGTTTTCCCTACCCTCATAAATCACAAATTATTTCAGCTGGTCATTAGTGCCAGACATTAGATACGTCATAGCCTTCAATAAATCCATGATAGTGGAAAAGCTGCTACACTAGTGATTTTATAAATTTGTAGGCAGGATAATCCATTCCTGATTTAGTCCCACCATTAATTTTGGCTTTGTCTTGACTTTTTGCTCTACAAGGTTGAGAGGTATACCTAATGTTCCCTTTCCTCTGACTCACTCCTTACAAACTGTTGCAGTAACTGAATAATGCCAGAGATCCTCAGTATATGTTAGAAAATCCTTTCTGCACTGTCTTCTCAGTTAATGCTGAGGTGTACTGTGGCAAGTGTGCAGGGTTCAAAAATCCCACCCCCTCACTTGTAGTTGGCTTTCTTTTTTTTAAACTATTATTTTATTTTTTGGTTCATTCCATCCTTGGTGTGTAGTGGTGCAGAGCAGTAATATCTTCTGTGGAATATCCACTTTTATATGGCAAAACCATGGAGCAAGACTAAGTGCCAAAAATGTATAACAGTGTCTTTCAGCAAGCATGATGTCATCTGCAACTATCATAACAGTATCCCTTAGCAAGCAAGAAGGCCCTTCTAACTATCACATTGACAACAATCCCTTGAAAACTGATACAGTAGTTAGGAATCTATGTAGATAGCAAACTGTCCTTCAGTTACCATGTATCCACTATCGTAAGAAAGTCCTTTTTCATTTTGCACTTATTAAATCAATCGAGTATAATGCCCCTATTGCCATGTACCTGCCCAAACATTTGACATGACTTGAATGCCCATAGTATTTTCTCACCAAGAAAATCAAGGGTCTAAATCATAAGAAGCACACATCATCTGAAAGCCTTGTTCCTATTCTCAGCATCATACAGTTTGCTAAGGGATGACTTCTGTCTCACATACAGACCATCAACAGACCCTTAACTGCTCAAGTCCAATGGTGACATAAACACCTGCTTAAGAGATCTTAAACTCTTCTGCAACATAAATAGAATGTATTGGGGTGTTTGATTTATAAAGCAAAGAATTCCACTTCTTTGGAATCATCTTCCTCTCCACATAAAACAAAGTACTTCTCTTACTGTAGTCAAATGTAATCTTGTTGAATGGATGGGAAATGGCAAAGTCATCCCTGGAGAAGCACCTTGTCCCTTATGGAAAGTGGAAACATGTAAATGTTCTGCCTGCTATGAGTTATTCATACTGGGTCTCCCCTGAAATGAGGCTGCTAACCTAATGGGATTAACCTCTTCAACAAAGAAAAAATATATATTTAAATTACAACAGATAAAAAATTCATGGGAATGTATGGCTATGCTTCTAAATATATTTTAAGGTAAATAACCTAGTAAGAAACTATTGGAGATGGGAGAGTAGGGTTGAAATCCCTTTTGATGCCTTTAAGGGCACTACTTATAGTACCCCTGGTGTCTAATGGTTGCCCCCCTGTTTGTTATGCTTAAGTACTGTTACAGAATGAAACATTATACCTGATGTCTAGTGTTTACCCCATCCCCATTATGTTTAAGTACCATTACAACATGAGACGTTATCCCTGGTGTTTAGTATTTACCCCATCCCCATTATGTTTAAGTACCATTACAACATGAGATGTTATCCCTGGTGTCTAGCGTTTACCCCATCCCCATTATGTTTAAGTACCATTACAGCATGAGATGTTATCCCTGGTGTCTAGTGTTTACTCCATCCCCATTATGTCTAAGTACCATTACAACATGAGACGTTATCCCTGGTCTCTAGTGTTTACCCCATCCCCATTATGTTTAAGTACCATTACAACATGAGACGTTATCCCTGGTCTCTAGTGTTTACCCCATCCCCATTATGTTTAAGTACCATTACAACATGAGAAGTGAATCCCTCCGCTGCGTAAATGCCTTCTTACAGTCAGTTCTGAGGGAGAGCACATAGTTAATTAGCATATCCTCACCTCCAGAATACCTCATTAGCATTTAGCATGTCTATAGACGTAGTCTGCAGTGATGCTGTATGTCTTAGTGTTGCAGCACCAGGGAAGCACCTCTAAAATTGTCTCTTCATTCAATTGTGGGTGGTGATGTAATTGGGGCATTGGTTGTATTGTGTACTGCATGGGCCTCCTTTAGAGGTGGTGGCCATTAATAATGAGCTAGATTACTTTAACAACAGTCTTGATGTTTTTACTGAGGGAATGCCAAACATCAATTTTGATGGTTTAATGGAGAACGAAAGTGACTTAAAAACCTGCAGACATTTAAATGCTGATGGTTTTTCTGTTTATAGTTTTACTGCTTTAGAAATTTCTGGTGATCATTTTTCACTGCTAAAGAAAGGCTGTTCATTTATACCAGCTTATCGATATGAAGTTGGGAAGTTGCTAATTAACCTTAAGTTGTTTACCAGGCAATTGAATTTGAAAGTATTCTTTGCTAATAATGCTAGTCCTTTCACTGATTATGGTTTGAAATTTTAAAAAAGTAGTACATTTATCCCGCCCAGTAACCCTATGGTAATGGTGTTTGAACAGCTATGTGAAAATCAGATAAGGAGATGTATATATACAGAGAAAGACAAGGTGGATAACTTGACTAAAGGTGAAACATTTTGTCTAAAAGAGCTGACTAACACCAACATTACAGGGTTATGAACCAGATAAGGGGGGGTGGGGTAGTAATTATGTCAAATGCTGATTACACTTGTAGAATGCAGGAAATTTTGGATGATTCTGATACATATCAAAGGGTGAATTATATCGAGCATATGCCAAAATAGATTGACAATTATATGAGTTTTTGTGTGAGGGGATTATCACGGAAGCAGAGTACAAGTATTTGACTGAAGATATGCCAATTATTCCATCTATATTTGGCATCCCCAAAATTCACAAAAACATGAATGCACCTCTGTTTAGTCCAATAGTAGATACTAGGGGCTCAAAAATGGGGACTTTGGCTTCATATGTTGACATCACTTGTAAAACAGTATTAGACAATATTCCACATATAGTGAGAGATTCTTGGCATTGTTTGAACATAATAAGAAATTTGAATTGCAGTAAAGAATTTTTGTTTGTAACGGTGGATGTTATTAATTTATTTTCAGTGATCCCCCACGAAACAGGACTGGAATATTTTGGAAACAGCTTATCAAAATTTAGCGGACATCACAATGTGAATAGAGGTTTGTTGGTAGATTTAATGGAGATGGTGCTGTTGAATAATTTTATTCTATTTGATAGAGAATATTTTAAACAGGTAACGAGGGTGGCAATGGGTGCTAGGAGTGTTCCCATCCATGCAAACCTAGTACTAGCGGAATGGGAAATGAATAATGTATTTACATCCAGATTCATGTCTACAATTATTTTATATATACGTTTTCTGGATGATCTTCTGGAGGGGTACGAAGGAAGAGGTACAGGAATTTGTCGAATATCTAGATCACACAACTGAGTTTTTTAAATTTACTAGTCAAGTAAATATTGACAGGATTGAATTTCTAGATATTTTATTGTGCAAAGAGAAAGGTGTTATACGTTCTAACATATTTCATAAAAAAACTTATTCCAACTCTTTTTTACATTTTAGCAGTTATCACCCCTATACTCAGAAGAAAAAAATGTCATGAAAGGACAAATGGTTAGATTGTCCAGAATAGTTAGTCAAGAAGACACATTTAAAAAGGAAATGGTTAAGTTAATTGGCATGTTTAGAAATAGGGGGATATCCATTGGATGTACTATTAAAGATACATAATGAAGTAACCAACAAAAGGAATAATGTTTTCCTGCCCAATCTCAATAGAGGTTTGGTAAAAGCCACCAATACAGACACTAATGAACTCCATCAACAGAATAAAATAGATAAAGAGGGGTGCAATGGCATTACAATACAATGGGACAGCACCTAAAGTGAAAACTATTATTCAAGCCACTTGGGATAGTGTCTTTAGTGGTGAATTGAGAGAACTGCTGGGTCTGCCATCCACTTTTATAAATAGTAGAGGTGCCAGTTTGAAAGAATTATTTGAAAGTAATCAGAACATTTCAAGAATTCGCACTTGCGGGATGTGTGGTGTGTGTAACTTTATAAATGATTGTCCTTATGTTATTATTAACAACCATAAGAGGTCACTCAGATGTCCAGGTTGGTTGTTTACGTGGCTACATGGTTGAGCTGTCCAACTTTTTATGTGGGTAAGACCATACATAAGCTAAGACAACGTACTTTAGAACACATAAGAGACATTAAGAATAAGAAAAAAGTTAGTGCATGATTTGCACATAGTGAGCAATGTCCATATTTTAAAAAGTTTTTATTTTTTGCGATTGATAGGGTACTAGAATATGAACAAGATGGGGATTTTAAAACCTTACTGCAAGTAAGGGAATGTTTATTGCAGTTGAGGTTAGATGCCACAAAACCACCAGGAATAAACAAATGTATTTCTATTTCTAGCATGTTGAAGTACAAATCACATTTTATTTACATAATTTATTTATAAGACTTGATTTGAGTGAAGTTATATTTTAAATATAGTAAATATTTTAAAATTTAAAGGTTTATATAGGTCTATAGTTTTTAGTAACAAATGATCCATTTAGATTTTTAATTAACATTACATTATTGATGAGATGTTGACTGCTTTATTGTGTTCACTACTATTTAAATAGAATGTTCTTGTTGTACAATTTACTCTGATGAAGCCTAGTGTATGTCTGAGCAAAAGTGCTCAGTTTTAAATAATAAACCGTTGATGGTTCCTGGCTGGCGTGTGGATATTTTGCTATTACAGATTTAGCTATGTGTTGGACAGAAACAGGAATATTTTATGGGCTAGAGATATGGGTACTTATGAAAATAGTTTGCATAGGTGTTTTTAGAGTATAAACTGAACATTTTTTATCTAGGACTGAAATATTTTATGCGTTCCTGAGATGGGATCTTGATGGGATAGAAAGAGACTTGGAATTTACAGTGTTAAATAATTTGCCTCGAGACGTATCAGTTACATATCATTGACTATGAAACTGGCTGTTGGCCTCATATAAAGAAACAAGAAGAGCAAAAAGCAGAGACTACTGAGGGATGAGATACAAGTAAAGGACTGTTTAGGACAGTAAGTCAGGCAACATTTGCCTGTATGCTGATTGAGAAGGTGTGAATGGAATGCACTGAAATCACAGTAATTATTTAAAGTCAATGGAAACAATTAATATCAAGATCAGAGTTAATAGGAAAACTGTCGGACAGGAATCCAAAAAGATTAAACTGAGATATGCGTGATAAGCCTATAGTCAGGTATAATAATGGTAGGTGAAGTGGATCAAAGATTTGGTATATATAAGATGCATCCAGGGTCTACTTCATTTGTTTGAATCTTAAATGCTTGAAGACCACAGCATCACAGCCAGGTGCTCATTTTCATAGCAGCTCTTATGGGCTGCCACTTGAATGGGTATTCAGGTTTGAGTAAGATAAGTAACAACAACTTGGGGGAATGAGTATGAGTTACAGTTTGGTAGGGGGGTTGACAGAGATATGGCATTAGGGTTAGGAAGTGAGGTTTGGGATGAGGTTTAATGACATCTGGCAGTGTTAAAGTTAAAGTCAGAGAGCAACCGAGAATTTTAGGTTTTGGAAGTGAGATTATGGGTTAGGTTTAGGTAGTGACTGGGAGTTTTAGGTTTAGGAACAGAGTTTGGGATTAGGGTTAGGGTTAGCACACAAGTGTGGTGGAGAGAGAGGCCTCCCTTCCTATCTTACATATGTGTGGTATCCCTAACCCTACACATTAGCATACTAAAACCCCTTTAACAAACAGGATTACTATATAGATAGATTAGATCTGCAAGTTAGTGGTCTTTTTTTAACCAGTAAGAGAAGGAAACTGTGTAGAGAATAATGCTGAATATTATCCCTTCATATTTTTATGGACAGACAACTACAGCCTGAGTTAACACTAGAAAAAGGTACATTATCATAATAATAAGTGGTGGCTTGTGCTACTGGGCTGCAGGACTGCAGCCCCCCCCCAGCTGTGTGAAGAAAAGAACATTTTATAAATCATAATTAAAAATAAAAATACCTTTGCTTTGCAGCAATGCTCTGAGTCCAACTGACTCACATAGTCCCAAAACTCGATCTGCACAAGTTGAGTTCCATTTTTTTTTTAATTAGTTTTGATACATCTGGACTGCTGTAAAAGCAGTCCAGATTATGGACAGAACTGCATCAGCATGATGCCCAGAACTCTGTGTGGTACACCGCACAGTAAAGTGGAAGGGGATCGGACTGCCACATCTGCAGTCATGTGGGTGACGTGAACAGTTGGATGATTACTGATTGGTTCTTGTTCTCTTTCTGAAAAAGAGAGCGAGAAACAATCAGTAGTAGCATCCAAAAACAAATAAGACCTTCTGTTTATTTCATCAGATAGCATCTCCCAAAACCAAACATTTTAAAACAAATACAAACCAATAGAAAATCAGTAAAATCAGTAAAACCCACCTGTTCTTAAGGAACCTCATAGGAATTAAGCCCAGGACTCCTGTGTGCCATTAACTCAATTATCCATTTAGATTCAGCTAGCTCTGTTAACTGTTTAATGTCTCCCCCTCTTTTGTTCAACTTCACATTCACTATCACTTTAAACTTGAAGCTATGTGTAGGATGAGCTACCAAGTGTCTATATAATGCATTGCGTGTGTCTCCATTTCTAATTCTAGTGATGTAAGTTTGAAGGGTATGCTAGGTGATAAACCGTTTTTTAGATATAAAAGAAATAAAAACTTGAAAGATTTACTTTGTAGGGATAAGACAAAGACCAGTATGGATAATCTGGCCATCACTAAACAAGGCACTCTTCCATGATGTAGATAGTAGGTGTACATCCAGTGACTGGAAAATTGTTTGATTTGAATAGAACCACTGATGTGGTTTATTTGGCTGAGTGTCAATCCTGCACAAGTTTTATGTGGGCAAGACCAACTGTATGTTTAAAGTCAGGGTCTTGCAGCACCTCTCTTCGATTAGAAATGGAGACACGCACTAATGCATTATATAGACACTTGGTAGCTCATCCTACACATAGCTTCAAGTTTAAAGTGATAATGAATGTGAAGTTGAACAAAAGAGGGGAGACATTAAACAGTTAACAGAGCTAGCTGAATCTAAATGGATAATTGAGTTAATGGCACACAGGAGTCCTGGGCTTAATGAAGTTGATTTTACTGATTTTCTATTGGTTTGTATTTGTTTTAAAATGTTTGGTTTTGGGAGATGCTTTATCTGATGAAGGAGTCTTATTTGTTTTTGGATATTTACTATGGTTTATTTGACTGGACTTTGGTGAGGCACAGAACATTGTTTTGTTAATCAGTAGTAGCACAGCAGTGCACAGTACTTTTGGTTACTTGAAATGGTGCTGTTGCTGAAACAATTTTTCTCTGACTGTTTGCTTTTTTGGCTTGCTAAATTATGAAGAGAGTTCTGTCAGAGGAACGAGTTGTGACTTGATTCCTGACCTTGATTCCATTCGTTTGTTGTTTGTGATCAAATCCGGAAATGGACAGTCAGTCATTCATCATTTTTTTAAACTTTATTGAGGTAGGTGTCTGACTCCTTGAGTCCTAAGTTGTACACAATATAGGTTTATACTTAGATTTAAAGGAAGTTGTTTGCTCGGGCCGGCAAACAACCGCAAACGGCAATTGTAGGAAATATCTTAGGCCTTTGGTGCTTATATTGCTTTGGTATGTCTTCCATATTTGACCTGACACAGTTTTGTTTTTCCATGCCCCTCTGATAGTATATTTAAATTGTCACATGCTATATAAATCTTGGTTTTAGGTCTGCATACCTATTTCACTGATGTGTTTTTGACATAGTGTTTTTAGCCTGTTCAGCAGTGCTGCAGCATCTGCCTACCACCCTGATTATGTCACTGAATGTCACTGAATTTTTACATCAAAGGAAATATTGATATATTCTTATACTGAATGGCAGAAGGTTCACTGTAATATATAAAATATTAATGGTACTTTAGCAAAGTTTAATTGCTGAGACATTTTTTATGAACTCTAATGCTGCCCATCTGTTGCAACATTAACTATCTGTTTTTTTATCAAGCAATACTGCCTCTTCATCCATCGTCATTTAATATGATTTGTAGGCCTTGAGTTCAAAGAGTTCTGCCATCCTGTATGATCTCTGGCATTAATGCCATATTTCAACCTAAGATATAACACAGTCCTAAATATCCTTAATTGGTGCTGAAGACCTCTTGTTAAGGAAGCCTTTGTAAAGTAAATATTGCTGTTCGGGTAGTAACTATTTCTTTGTCAGCAATGATTTACCTTCAAAACATCTGAGTCATAAAATAAAACATCTAATTCATGTAAATAAACCTGTCTGGGGTGCTCTGGGCCATCATCTTTGTTAGCAGACTATGTGGGGGTGTAATATAATATGCTATGCTGGACAAATGGACAGTGCATATTAAATTATTAGAAAACAGGAAGTAAGTAATGTGTTATATTTTGTAACATTATTCATATACAAGAGGATTATGTATATTAAGTTGTCAGCCAAAAAGGGGAAGGAAGTACTCTGTTACGTTTTATAATGTACATATCCAAAAGCAGAATCATATACAATTACTGGTAGTTCAAAACAATGTATTTTGTTCTCTTTCATTCACTTGAAAGCATATCATTTAGTGATTTCAGTGGCTATTTTATATTTTTGCATCACATTTTGGTCCATGTTTCATAAAATTGTGGTTTTCTGGCAAATTAGTAGCAAATCATTAAATATTGAAATTGGAAAATAATGACAGACATTTGAGTTTCAGATTTCATACCCTTCAGAAAATTCATACTAATGCAAGACCTACTATTCTAGTATCTTTCTAAGTTTATAAGAGAAATATTTAAAATTTGTCCTTATTTTTGGGCCTTTGTCCCACTTCTGTTTATGGCTTTGTCCAGATTTCTTGCTCTGAGGTTGAGAGGTATGACAAATGTGTCAGGGCCATCATCGTCAGCCAGAGACATTTCAAATTGTGACATACTTGTTGCACCCCATCCCCCATGTAGTGACTCTGGATGAGTCCAAACAAGGCAAGGAGCAGTTAATGCAGTGTAAGTGTGCAGAGTATCCCCCATTCAAGGTAGACATAAGTACTACAGTGGCCTTTCATTTGTCCTTGATTTTGCAGAATGTTCTCGTTTTGTCATATTTTTATTGATTTATGCTTATTATTCAGAAAATGCATGTTGTTGCAGTGCCTGTGACTCTGTGCTTAAGTAGGTAGCAATGCTTTAATGACCATCAGGTAAGCTTGTCTGAGACTGTAAGATGCAAGTAAGCATTAATAAGCATACTGTTAAAGAATTACCAACATTGAAAGCCTTTTTGTTGTTGCCATACAGAGAATATTTACATAACTAGATTGTGTATAAGCCTTAGGTATTGAAATGCATATGGCAGTATGGATTACAGTATTTTCAGAAGCTCATTACATTTGTTGGAGACTTGCAGTCATCTTTGCAGGCTTTACACATAAACTAAACAGAATGCCAATCTATCATGTGTGGTCCATAACCTGTGCAATAATCCTTTAGGCAATTTATCTTGAGCTTGTTTCTTGTTCATTTTTTACTCATCATGTTTTCCCCATGAAACAAGTAGATAGTTGTTGTGAGGCAGCAGGTCTTTTTTGGATAAGAAACATTTTTACAAGTGGAGATATTGCTACTTTCAGCATGTTACTTGGCACTTTTATAAAGCTGAATATACATTATAATTAGAGCTGCAGTGCAAGGAGAAGTGGTTTGAGTTGAGTGCTGCTTGTTTTTTTATACTTGATTTTTACTGGCATTCCTGTAATGTCTTTAAAAAGTAATTTAATTTTTTTCATGCCTCGCAACCTTTTTGTTTCCATCTAGATATTAAGTAAGCTGTCATGTAGCCAATGCATTGAAATATTTTTTTCTTCTACAATTAATTTTGTCTTGATTGGACTCTCATAATGACAGCTTGCAGTGGCACTCAGGGCAGTATACTTAATTAAAGTCCCAGTTTTTTAGCATAGCCCCAGCCCTTTCTAGTTGGCCACACCCCTTCCTGTTAGTCCCATGCATTCAGCTGTCTCCTGCAGCCCCCCTTTGATTTGAAGTCACCAGCTGCCACTGATAATCATAAATAATATTGTATAGTACCAGTCATGAAATGTCTGGAAAACCAAATTTTCCAACAACCTCCCCAAAACTCAGACAAAAAAAATATTTCAAGATTTTTTCCCTTCACACCCATGTAGCAGGTATACCCTCTCATTTTCTGCTTGATTTCAGCCTTAGGTAGTAACTTCATAGAAACCAGCTGAGAAAAAATCCTATACCTCAAAGCCATAATCACAACTTTCTCTTTTTTGTTTAGTAGTTGTCTAATACTCATTAGCCAAGCTTTGAAACTAGTAAGGCTTTTTACAGAAACACTTCAGAATACAATATGTTTAAATATAGTTCCCTAAACATAACATTCAAAATGTTTAAACAAACAATATTATCAGGCTTATCAGTGTTAATTACATGCCCACAATTCCCCACTCAAATCTTCTGCAGTACAAACAAATGCTGCTTTTATTTCTTTTGAAAAAAAGTATGGTTTCTGGCAAACATAAATCTCCTTTAGCTTAACTTTCATCTATAAAGTACCTCAAAATGCTGTCATCAATTTACAGTGCAAAAGTACATGTACTCAAAGTTTCATTTTTCCCATTAAAGTAATCATTTAATCAACATCGATATGTATTCACATTTAACTATCTACCTATGGGCTAGACAAAACTCTGCATTTGTTTGCATGTCCCATAGATGTACCTCACTTTTTTATATGTTGTAAACATCTGACTCGGTCTCATTTTAATATTTAAACTATTGCCTGCCCACTTGAAATGTCATCATATCATCTACAATATATTTTTCACCTTGGAGTTATCAAATCCTAAGCATGATTTGCTTATAAGGTCCTTACATGATATTTCGCAAAATAAAATAGAGTGAATCATATTCAAACATTCATTTTTATCAGACTTGTACAGCAAGTACAAGTCTTGCTTGTGCAGAAAATTCTCTGAAAAGATTACTAAAATCACACAGCATTCTATATCAATTGCAAATAGCTACGTAGTCCTTTTGAATGTGTCTTAATAAAGTACACTGATTTCACAAATAATTTTGTGTTCAAAACCTGAACTACCGTCTTCAGTTGTTTGTCCATTCCCTATCTATCGCACTTTTTCTTTTGTTGCATCATCAAAACGGAATCCTTAAACTTCTGTATCCTGCTATGAAAAACTATTTCCTAAAATAACTTCTACTCCCAAACCATTTACTTTCAGAATACTAATGCATAATCCGATGTTTTGAATTCCTCACATAACATTTCCATTACTCAAAAAATATTTTCTTTATTCTTGATGTAGAAACTGATGTCACTGACAGCTGGTAAAATGCGCAGTAATCTCATCTTCTGCCATGTGCAACAGTAGTGCTTATTTTTTATCTTTTGCAAATAAACAGTGGCACAGCTGTTAAAACTAGATATACTTTTCTTCTCTCACCCAATTTTGTGAGGATTGGATGCACATTCAAATACTGGCAAACTTGATACCTCTAAACAGTTTTTTCAATATGCTTTTTATCTAACAGATAAAACAGCTTTGTTTCTTTGTGGGTTATATAATATACAGGTCATCTTTTTTACTTATTGTTTTTTGGCTTTTATATTTTTTCATTTTGAAAGAAAAGCCATTTAATATTTGAATATATGCTTTGTCTGCTCTCTATGAATATGGCTCAGATTGTAGTTTGATTAGCAGCAGCATTCCTCTAATGAGTCTCGGTCCTGGTCTGTCACTCCTGAAATTCATGAAATCGCTGCTGAAGTAGTTGTGATCATTAAGGTTTAGCTTCAGCTAGGTTTCTGATACTGCAGGAATAGTGGAGTTATGTTGGGCAGTCCAGGCTTTGAGCAATTTTCAAAACTCAAGAATGAAAGCTCATCAGACTTGGATGTTTTAGCCATTTCATCTCATTTAATAAAGACTTATTCATAAAAAACAGAAGAAGAAAATCTACTGATTTAATTACATCACAAAATGAAAAAGCATCAATTACAAGCAATTAACTGGTCATTACTAATAATCTCATTTAACATGTAAAACAGCTTGAGATGTGTAGTTGAAAGTACAATTGCTTACTACTAATATTATTGCTCAGTCCTTGTTTCACAGTGGTATTACACTTAATTTGACTCTGCATCTCTTTGTGCTCCATAAGGGAATTCAGATATCATTTTCTTTCATCACCCTGCACATCTTCAGTAATAATAATATATGTCTGTCTCATGAAACATCGAACACTCAAAAGAGTGCATGAGAAAACATTTTCAGAGGGAATTTAAAATGACCAGAAACTGCACAAACTAAAACTGATGTTTTTGAAGGGGGACAACCCCCCCCTCATACCCACTTCTTCACCACCTTTGAGATCACAAGATAGTGGGTAAGGGCAAATTCCCTAACCCTGCTGAAATGCGATCTTGTGCAAAATGCTGCTCGCAAAACAATTTTCGCTCATATAACTAGTTTTTTTTTACATAACTAAAAATTGTTCACTCATATCTCTGTTTCCTGTTGTTGATTACAATATATATATAGTTTACCTTTATAACATTGCAGCCCAGTTTGTCAGCTCTAAAAAGAGCGAGATGAGAACATCGTAATTGCAGAAGCACTTTTCCTCTCCAGGAAAGTAACCCCTTAGCCACCGATGAAAAAAACACAACCATGACAAATTACAACCATCAAAGCGGGGGTCTTCGTCCCCCACAACCCCTCTACTTAAATATACCAACTCTGAGATCGCACTACAATGGAGAAAGGGCAAAGTTCATCATGGTGGCCAAGTGGTTACTTTCCTGGAGATGAAAGACTATGTTCTTGGAATTCGTGTTTCTGCAGTTACGACATTTTCATCTCACTGTTTTTAGAGTCAACGAACTGGGCTGCGACATTTATATATATATATATATATATATATATATATATATATATATATATATATATATATATATACACACACACACACACACATATATATATATATGTATATACCCATATGTGTGTGTATTTTATATATATATATATATATATATATATATATATATATATATATATATATATATAAATACATACACAGTAGAGAGTTGATTAGCTGAACTAATTGGGATTTATTTATTTATTTATTTATTTATTTGCAGTTGGTTTACCAGGATAGTCCATTGGGCCAAAAGAACCCGTTTTCAATGGAGTCCTGGGGAGAAAAGCTCCAGCACATAAAAACTGAGTTAATACACAAGATAGTTAACTATTATTAAATTATACAAGTAGTGGGTAAAACATTTAGTTCAAAAGTCAAGAAGTATTCAAAAATACAATAAATGAATATTAATGTGATGTACGTGAGCTGAGACAATAAGGTGATAACACAGCAGAGTTGTGTTGGAGAAGGAGCACAACATTACATTACAGTGTAATTCTTCAGAAGGAAACAAGCTTTGTTAGGTAAAGTTGAGCCTCAATGCGTACAGGAGGTAGGATGACATATATTTATGAGGGTGGGAGCAAGAACAATCCCATTGTGACCTAAGATGTGAATGAAGAGATTTTTTGAATAGGTAGTGATTACAGGTGGTACGGATGGATGGTGGGAGTGAGTTCCAGAGACGGAAAGGTTAGAGGATAATAAGTGTTTACCTGGGGGGTGAGATGGTTTATGGACTTCTAGTAGGTTTTGATTGTTGGACCTTAAGACTCTATTTGGAAGGTGCATTTTGAAGGCAGAAGACAGAGAGGGACAAAGAGTGGGTTGAAAATAAGCTTATGAGCTAAAGTCAGCTGTATATAGTTAAGATGATTAGGTAGTTCGAGCCAATTTAGTTTTGGAGAGGAACAGTGGTGAGTGGAGGACCTATGGCTATTAGCGAATTTGGCAATTTTGTTATAACAGGAGGAAAGCTGGCTTTTTAGAGAGGACTGAAGATTAGTCAGTAATGGAGCACCGAGAGAAGAGAGGGCGTGATAAAGGAGGAAGAGAGGGTCGTTCTGGCGGAACTAGTAAGATCCTTATTTCGAGGGTAGAGCATACCTAGTTTTTGATGAGTTTTCTTAATATTTAGTTGTAGATGGGAGTTGAATTTAAGTTGATTGTCAATTAGAACACCTAGTAGCTTGGTTTCAGATACCAGTTCCAAGGGTGAGTTGTTTTGGCTGGTAATTGAGAAAGAGTTTGTGTCAAAAGAAGTAGATTTGGAGGGGGTAAATACCATTAGTTTTGTTTTGGAGGTGTTGAGTGCCAAGTGATTTATTTTCATCCAATGCTCAGTAATTGAGAAAGCTTCCTGAGTCAGTTTTTGGAGAAGAGAGGTGGAGGTGGCAGAGCAGATAATTGTAGAATCGTCTGCATATTGGATGATGTTTGCAAGTGGGATGGATTTGTGGAAGTCATTTATAAATATATTAAAGAGGATAGGACCAAGAATAGATCCTTGGGGAACTCCAGTGGGGGTAGTAAGGAAAGAGGAAGTGGCCTTTTTCCATATTACGGCTTGGATATTCAAACATACACTGAAATGGATAAAAAAACTTCTATAATCTTGTTTGTTCTGCACACAGGGAATATACTTATCAACCATACAGTGATTCCAGTAGACAATAAAGAATATTTTTCACACACGAGCAGGCTACAAGCTCAAAAAATATGCACAAGCGAATATGTACAACTTTTACGTATTCAGACTTTATGATTTTTCCTACCAGACAACTCTGAAAGCTGTGTTCAGATAATTGAAATTTCTGATAACTGACATTCGGATAATCGACTCGCTACTATATATAAATTTTATTAAATCGTTGCCTTCTATTGAATGCTAGTAAAGGTCTTTTCATTTTGTGATAAATGTAAACTGGTTGATTTTCCTGAGTTTGTATTAAATAAGATGAAATCATGAAAACATTTGTATCTGGCAGACTTTTTTCAGAAAATTTGTGGTTTTGTTTTGCGAGTGCGTCCATGATTCACCAGTCTCAGATTTTCTTTTTTTTTTTTTTTTTATCATTGTTTGTGCTGATTTGACCTTTGGAATACAAGCTCTTTAGACTGCTCTCCTAGTTTTTCTCAAGCTGACTTTAGCTTCTATTCCTTTCCTGGAGAATTAGGTCAAGCATTAAATACACTGAGTCATTATTTTGCAGTCAAAGTTGCAGTGGTGAGCTTGGAACAAATGAATCTCTTAGTCTGGATAAAAGCAACTTTGTTGATATTGTTAGGGGTTCTAGAGCATCTTTAGATTATAATGACATTTGAACTATTTTTTGTGTCTGCAGTCACCAAAATGTGTTTTTTGTTAAATGAACTGATCAGAGTAGTTTTGTGTTGGTGGACATTTAGGAAGTTTAACAAAAAATAGTAATTTTAATAACTCTTTTGGTTAGAGAAATTCTGCCAGAGATAGTAATGGGAATATTGCTGAATAAAAGTATCAAACCTTTTGAGAAAAAGCTTAAGAAATGCATTAATCTGGTTTGGGATAATTTGTTTCTAGACAAGTATACTAAGGTGAATGGAGTGTTAAAGGGACTTGAGTTTTTTAAATTTCCTAATAGCACTGACAGCAGTGATAATCTGCATTGAAAGCTTGTCTGTTTGATGTGAGTTTATGCAGTTATTGGTTAACAGCAGTGAGTCCCAAATGAAATCACTAAAAGTGTGCATGGACAGACTAATTGCTTCTTACATACCAAGATGAATCCAGCAATGCTTTTAGTAGGTGAAATACATGTGAAGATGAGATTAGGAAACACAGACACAAATCATTTTATAAGAAACTTGGATGATTATTCTAAAGGAAGTACCTATCCTACCAGATGTGAAACAGCTATCACAGAAACCAATCACCTTCTAAAAAGACAATCAAAAACCTTAGCATTTCAATTGTGGAAGAGGAGTCCAATCAGTGAAGTTCTAATTTGATAAAGGCAGCCAAACTGTCACAGCAGGGACAACAATGATTTCAACATCTCCACAGGCTTACACAAACCAAGCACTGAATAGATGAGACTTTAGATATTGGCAAGAAGGAATGAGAACAGCAGGAAGTGGAGGATGTGATCTGAAGAAGTTGTCATTGGCAGTACTACACAGCATTTGCAATGGGCATGATGAAGCTGATGCTGGTCCTATTGAGAAAGAAGCTATCACAGACATTATCACTTCCAGAGGTGGGGTGGGGTTGAGCACACAATGACAAATTACAGAATGATCACTACATTATGAGGTAGGTTCATAGGTAGGTACTAGGCTATCTGCCCGAAAGCATTTGTAAGCCTAGCCAGAATGTGTTGGTTTTCACTGCCCCCTTAGATTAGTTCCCTGTGCCTCTGTCCAGCACAGCCACTGAAGTGATCCCCGGGGTAAACTTTCTGTTCCCCATACACTCGTCAAGGTTTCTTTTGAAGTGTGTTAGCAAGGAGCTCTGCCTAATGTAGATCGCAATCTTGTTCCAAAGCATGGGAAGTCTCTGGGACAGGAATCTATCCCTCCAGCATGTCCTATTTATTGTTGTGGTGAGGTTTAGATCCCTAGAGCGTGTGGCTCGAGGGGATAAGGTTTTCTTTAGGTGGAGCATGTCCATCAATTCTGGGTTGGACATGGTCTTGTATGTCAGGCAGAGATCACCTCTGAGTAGGGGGTATGCACCTGAGTACAGTTAGAGTTTCTTCAGTCGAGCTGCATAGGGCATCTGTTTGAGGCCAGTGATCCTCTTGGTGAGGTACTTCTGTGGTCTTTCCAGCTGTTGCAGGTGTCTTGTAAGGTACATCCCAAATGGGGCGTTGTACTCTATGATGGGTCTGATGAGTGATGAGTAGAGGGGCACAATGACCTCTTTTGATCTGGATGTGAACCCTTTTGTGATTAGGTGGTCCACGTAGAAGGATTTTCTAACCACTTTGGCAATGTGATTATCAAAGGTGAGATTGTTATCTACTTGGGTCCCCAGATCCTTTATTATGTCTTCCATATTTAGGGGACTACCACCTATGTGGTAGTTTGTGGGTAATTTGTTTTTTCCAAAGGGGATGACTATGCACTTTTTGGCATTTAGCTTGAGGCCATGACTTTAACACCAGGTATCCGTCTCAGTGAGACCCTTTTGGAGGATGTCTGTGTCAGCTGGAAAGTTAATTATAGCCCCAAGTTTACAGTCACCTGTGAACCTGTCCTCCTGTGCTTGCCTGTACCTCTGAGAAGTATATGCTGAACAGGAGGGGTCCTAGGACTGAGCCCTGGGGAACGCCATTTGTAACCAGTTTAGAGTCGGACTTAGCTCCCGCAAATCTCATCATGTGGGTTCTGTCCGTGAGCCAGTTGGCAACCCATCTTGTGACATAGGGGTTTATGTTCAGGCTGGTGAGCTTGTCTATAATACTAGAATGGGGAATGGTGTCAAAGGCCTTAGCGAGGTCTAGGTAGGCTGTGTGTACCACCTTTCCCTCATCTGTAGCCTTGGTAACTCTCTCAAAGAAGTCCACCATGTTTAGGAGGCATGATCTGCCCTTAGCAAAGCTGAACTGGGTAGGATCCAGTGTTTGAAGGTTCCCAATGTCTCTTTTAATGAGTTCCATAATGATGCGCTCCATAGCCTTGCAGTCCAAGCTAGTCAGGCTTATAGGGAGATAGTTTCTGGGGTCTGTTGTGGCTCCACCTTTGTGGAGCGGAATAACCATTGCTGTCAACCACTCTATGGGTACATAGCCTGTGGAGAGGCTGAGTTTGAACAGTGTGTTTAAGGTGAGGGGTTAGTTCATCTTTGAGCTCATGTAGGACGCAGTCTGGGACACCGTCCGGTCCCACTGATGCTGTGTTTTTGGCTTTGGAGAGGGCTGTTTTAACCTGAGTGTCTGTGATTTCAGGGACTCTACATTCTTCTGGTATGGTTATGGGCCCTCTTGGGGGTGAGAGGGGGGTGAAGTTTGCGCTGAACCTGTCTGCCAGGATGTTGGCGATATCAGTCAGTTCAGTGTATTTTGTGCCATTCTGCACTAACTCTGAGCAGATCTGAGCATTGCCACTTAGATTCTTGACATAGCTAAAGAATCTTTGGACCATGGGATCATGGTCATGGGAGGTGATTCTGGTTGCATCACAGTTTGTATGATTGTTGGTGTCAGTGATCACATCTTTCAGTGAGGGGTTGTCATGCCACTAAATGACCATTGTCAGTATGCACTGCGCTGCCTAACCAGCCATGTTGGGGCTGGATTTATCCTACAACAGGGAACTGGGTTGATATAGATTACCTTCCTGTGCCACCCAGAGCAGTCATTTCATGGGCAGAGCCTGATGAATGTCTCCACTCAAGACCAGGATTGCCAGGCCAATTGCAGCACACAGTCCTGATGTTGCATCCACCAGTGTCTGTGTCTTCATATGTGAGACATGTTATGCACATTCCTCTTGTGTATGGACCCTCCTTATAGCCACAGACCCAATGTTCATTAGAGACAAACTAGATAACAGTTGCAATGCGTCTCATGTCTGCATCTGTAGATGTAATATTCATCATCAGTGACCTTAGTAGCATTATCTTCTCATTGCCACACGTCCTCACACATACTGATCAGATTTACAGCTTCACAGTTGTATCAATAGCAGCTGTTTGCACTCATAGAACATACACATTTGCTGGTTGATTGCCATTGCCACGGGCATATCAGAGACAGTACACGAGTCATGGCAGCGTCATACTTTCCTGCATATCTGACCTACCTTAGGTATGCCCACTTCAAATGCAGTGCACATATTAGATGCTGCATCTGGTGGGGACACAGGAGAATTCTGTCTACAACTTTCAACTCCAAATGGCACATCAGGGGTTCAATAAGTCCATATACTCAGCAGCAATCACCACGTTTCTATACTTGTGGATGTAGATAATCCTTCCATTTTTTTCCCAACAAACATTTTTATTACATTTTCACACATGACATAGGCAATCTTGCATTTATATAAATGAAAAACAAACATGACACCACTTTAGTTGCAAACAGTATACATCAGAGACACCACTGAAAAAAACTGTAGTTGCAAAGATTATACATCACTTATAATATATCCAGTCATTGTCAGTAAAGCATTATATGGCTCATTCAAATCCTGCCTCAAACCTCATTCCTGCTCTCATATACAGTTCCCACAATTCCCATTTTTTGTTATGTAGTTTGCTTTCTCCCTTTTCTAAAGATCCCAATTCCAGTTTTATCTCTGTTACTATATTCACTATTTCTAGTAAAGTTGATCTAGACTTTGATTTCCATTTTCTAGTAATTTCCTTTTTGACAGCCACCATAATTAGACTCAGCAAAGCTTTATTATGTCTAGGCAATTCCGATTCTGTATCATAACTCAAAAAAATCATCTTCCAAGTCAATCCAATCTGCTCACCCAGCATCTCTGACAGAGCGGCCTGCAGGGATTTCATAAAGTCTGCCAACTCATTACACCCCCAAAAAGATATGTCCCCAGCCACTTGCCCACCACACCTCCAACACTTGCTATCCACCTGAGGAAAAATACTTTGGAGTCTACTTGGGGTATAAAAATACCTATGAAAATACTTGCAGGCAAAGATCCTAAATCTTCTAGAGTTTGTTGCATATTTGGGAGATATTCATATATTCCCCCATTGTCTCTGTGAATTTCTTATCAAATCTCTCTTCCCAATTCTTTCTAAGGTCCTCTGATTCTTATAATTATCATGCAGTATTTTATATGCTTTACACATTATTCCTTTTTTAGCAGCAGCTTCTGATCAAGGTTCTATTAAAAACTCTACCAGTGCTAATCTTTCATTCAGGAGCCTGCTATTTTTTTTTCTCTTTGCCTATACTCTGATATCAATCCTTGATAGGGAAGGTGATCTCTAATCTGCAGTCCAAATAAATTCTTGGCCTCTTCCCATTCTATTACCTTTCACTTTCTAGTTATTTTCTCTCAATACCTTGGTTTCTTTGCCAGTTTTCTCCAATTAATTTCAGCCCCCTCTTGCCTATTATCTGTATCCCTGACCACAGACATCCCTATTGGCAAAATCTTTTTTCTCCATTCTCATGGTTTGGTTCTTAGAATACTCTCTGCTGTTTTATGAATATAATACTCTATATGATTTTTGTTGTTCTCCTTACAAGTCTGCATCCAAATTCCCAATCTCTCCTTTTTTCTTGAGCTTCCTCCCTGTATCAACATAATTCATTTACAGTTTGAATTATAGTTTTCTGCTTGTGCTATGTACAAGAGTCTTAACTGTGTTGCTATAAAATACCCCCTCAAATCTGGTAATCTTAGTCTGCCTTCTTCTATTGGAAGAATCAGCTTATTCCACTTGACCCTTGCTGTCTTCCCTTCCCAGATAAAATCCTTCAACTCTTTAATTGCTATCCACAGCTTCTCCTCTGGTTGATAAAAATATGCCTGATCCTTGTATAAGACTAAAGGGACTAAAACATTTTCAGTGACTTATATCTTAGTATCCATAGCCATATAACAAAGCTTCCAGTTTCTCAATTTTTGTATTTTCTGTTTAGTCTCTTTCCACATATCCTTAGCTGTCACAACAGAGTCACTTCTAATCCATACTCCTAAATACTTCATTTTATCATGTCCCCATAAATATGGATATTGTTGGACCAATTCCATTTTGAGTGTTGCAGACAGTGCCATGATGTCTTTATTCTGTAGTCCTACTGTGCTGGATCCCCTAATGGTGGAACCTCTGATTACATGCAAATATGACACACCTGTGAGCCTACAGACATATGGTTCTTCCATATTCCTGCGGCATGCATAGTGGCACACATAGAAAGCAGTGTTTAAGAATACTTATTTTATTGCTTATTTATTTTATTTTACATTTGTTGACAGGGCTTATCCGACTGAGCTGAAGAGCCCCTTTTCAGCGGAGGCCCGGGGAGAAAAGCTCCACCATATTATACAATTTTCATTATAAATTAGCATTAAACAGCAATGTTACAGGATTACTACAAGGCATTAAGTAGGAATACAATGTTATACAGTGTCAATAATAATAAAATATTCTTGAACATGTACATTGTGGAGCAGCACATCCTGCTTGCAGAACAAAGGTGCCTAGAGGAAAGAGATACAGTTACCAAGAGTCATACCATCTTCACTTAATATTTGCATGTTTCATACCATAATACTATGGACAGTGCAACCCTGGTGCTTCACCTACTGAGACATAGGTAATAAATGCCAGGCCTGTACCCACCACCTCATATGCAGGCTGGTTCTCCAGTCCAGAGACTGGCATGAAAAACTCCACAGCCTCTGTCAAACCCTTCAGTGCTGGTGAAGCTATTCTCTTTTCCTGTCCACTATAGTATCTTGAGCTTTCTGTTTGGCACAGGAGATTATATCAGCAACCCTTCCTCATACCTATTGTAGTGACATATTATGGTTTCCCACAGCATTCACGTCCCAGACAATGCCTTGGCAGAGCTGGTATATGATTTGGTGATTGCAGCACATTTGTTCACTAGGTGCATGACATGCATGCAGAAAGCTGCAGCAACACATAATTTCTATGACTTGTAAACTTCCAGGCATCTCCTTTCCTGGTTTTTCATTCACATTCTTCAACACCTGCAGACAAAACTTTTCATTTACTGTCTGTCTGTGACTGAATACACCATACATGTGTTACCGTCCATAGCTTTATTACTATAACCACTTGGATATCACCTGCAATAACTATTATGTAATGCACATCCCTGTATAGAGTATTATATCCCTGCACTGCACTTGAATTGTTTTTAGTGCTGTTTTAGCTGCCTTTCTGTATGAAAAAAAAAAAAAATTCTAAGCTTATTTCCTGCCTTTCCTGTGACTAGTCTAGTCCAGATACAAATTTACTGTATCCAGGACTATTTGTAAGCTTCTGAGCCCCCCAAGCTTTTCTGTGTTGGAGATGAGCCTTCTAGCTTATCAGTGGGAGTGGTAAGCACTAAGTAGCCTATCTACCATAAGAGGAGTGGTTTCTGGCCCAAAAATTGTAGTTTATTGGCCATTTGGGCAGTTTTTTCCATCTCTTTCAACTTTCTGGTTTAAAAGCCCATATTTGCACTTGTTTCCCACCTTTCCTATAACTAGTCTAGTTCAGATACAAATTTGCTGTATCCAGGATTATTTGTAAGCTTCTGAGCCCCCCAAGCCTTTCTATATCGGAGGGAAGCCTTCTAGCATGTCAGTGGGAGTGGTAAGCAAGCACTAGGTAGCCTATCTACCACAAGAGGAGCAGTTTCTGGCACAGAATTTGTAGTTTATTGGCCGTTTGAGCAGTTTTTCCATCTCTTTCAACTTTCTGGTTTAAAAGCCCACATTTGTTCTTATTTCCCACCTTTCCTGTAACTAGTCTAGTCCAGATATAGATTTGCTGTATCCAGGACTGTTTGTAAGCTTCTGAGAGGTGCCAAAGTCTGCTCTTCAATTTTTCCCTTAGATATGTTAGTTCTCTCCTCTCCTGCACCTTTACTAGCTTATTAGTCTAGCACTTTACCATACCAGACTTCCTGTAGCAATTATTGTAGCAAACAAAAGTGCTACCAGCACTAAACGTTCTACAAGGAAACAGCTCCAGTACTTATTATTAATGCCCACCCCTCTAGGCATGTCTAAAGGTCAGTTCCCAGTGCTTTCTTTTATTAACCTGGTGAACTTGGGAATCCTCAGGCAATGTAGCAACTGCCTCATGTTCACCAACAACCCTCTCCTCTTACCTCCCAACACTCAGACTTTGGAGAGATGCACTTATATATCCAAACTGGAAGCCACACACTCTTCATCCAAGACCAGAATAACTGGTCAAGAGGAGAAGGTCAATGCTTGCACCACACCACATGGAACACATAGCCCTCCAGAACACACACCAGCACTGCCTTCACATAAAAACACAAACCACACACTCACCTTCTTGGAGGCTCTCAATAAAAATCTACCCAAACAGCAGAGACCTCCACAGCAGAAATACACTTGACCACCACAACACAACACTAATCACAAGATACATAACTCTCCTAAACAGTGTGCTACTCAACCAAAGCCCCTAAGGCAAAACAGCATGCCCAGCACACTAGTCATAGGTGACTCGATAGTGAGGCACACTGATATCCCACTCACTAGGTTGAATAAGGAGAAAGTAACAGGCAGCAGCCTGATAGGTGCTAGGATCCACCACATAACGCACACACTTAGGTCCCTCAACAACAGGTACAAATATGACTCTGTCATTGTACATGTGGGTGTGAATGACCTGAGACGTACCTCCCTAGACTACATGAAGAGAGAAATGGAGCAGCTCTCGACTATGTAGCCCAGGCGGGTACGACCCTAGCCCTGAGCAGAATCCTACCATCACCAGAATGATACCACAGTACAAGCAGAAAAGGATTGATTTCAACAACTGGCTAAGTTTCTGGTGTCATTCTAAAGGGATCCAGTATCTGTCTGCCTGGGATGACATGACTGACAGACCTCAATGCTTTGCCAGAGAAGGCCTGCATCTGTCACCCCTGGGCTTCCAGATACTGACCAAGGCTCTTGCCACCCTTATAGTGCCTTTTTTAGGCGGTGTTCTAAAGAACAAATTACCACCATAACAGCTACAAACAAATGCAATCTGAGGGTCATGATGCTAAATGCTAGAAGTCTAAATCTCAAAATGCACTCACTCAAAGCACTACTTAAAATGGAGAACATCGACATTTGTGAGACCTGGTTCAGGGCAGCAGAAAGCACCACTGTACTACCAGGCTATAACTCATTCCACACATTTGGCCCCAGACACTGGACAGAAATTCCAAAGGCGGTGGTGTTTCCATATTCATAAAGGATACACACACCTCCAGACTGGTAGCCCAACGTAACGCATCAGAGATACTTTATGTGCAGCTAACATTGGGTAAGACAGAGATTCAGTTCATAGCCTGTTATAGGTCCCCAACCATGTCCCAAGACTGTCACTCCATGTTCCTAAGCACCCTGGAGAATATTAGGATCCAACCTAACACTCTCAGACTGGACGACTTCAACTACCCCTGCAGTAACTGGGAAAACTGCTCATGTACCAATACACTTACCCAACATTTCCTGGAATTCATTAATTCCAATGCCCTGGACCAGCTCGTTCTTACCCCCACTAGATGTAGCAACATCCTTGACCTGGTCATTACTAACATGGGAGACCGTTGCTCTACACCAATAGTCAACTCCTCCCTCGTTAGATTAGACAACAAACTAATCACCTTGGAAATCCACATCCCTCCCACCTGCCCTCAAAGGTAACCAATATAAAAAAACTTCTCCAAAGCTAACTTTGGCTCCTAAAAACAGAGGTGGCTAACTTCATGGCACCCATGCAAATGGAGAATAGTTGCATGACTGCTGAATCATACACCAATGCACTGTATGAACATGTACACAAATGCATGGATCTCGCTATACCTAATAGAACCAAGATGCTCTCCTCCAAAAAAAGGAAGCCAATCTGGTGGTCCCCTGCCATAAACAAACTCTACATCTGGAGGCGGAAACTTATGCAGAATAAGGTGAAGTCCCAAGACTGGAAAAACTCCCTTATCAGCCTCAACAAAAAGTTGAGATCCCTCATCAAATCTTCTAAAGCTAGCTATGAAAACAGAATGGTAGCAAATAGTAAAGACAACCGCAAGGCCTTCTATAGTTATGGACAGAATCTCCACAGCAATACCCAGATTTGCTCTGAGCTATTGCACAATGTTACATCCTATACCAAGCCAAAAGATATTGCCAATATACTGGCTGACAGATTCAGTGCCAGCATTACCCCTCCCCCCCAAGGGACTAATCACAATACCAGTAGATTGCCAGGCATCCAGTATTACTGCTGCACAGGTTAAAACAGCACTGTCCAAGACCAAGAATACAGCTTCTATGGGACCTGACAATATCCCTGGCTGTGTTCTACATGAACTAGAGTGAAATGGCACCTCATCTGTGTGCCCTGTTCAATCACAGCTTCACCTCAGGCTTTGTCCCTACCGAATGGCACACTGCTATAGTCATCGGTCTCCACAAAAGAGGAGCGATTACAGACCCTGGTAACTATCACCCCATTAGCCTGATAAGTCTGATATGTAAAGCTATGGAATGCATCACCATGGACCTAATAAACAAGGATATAGAAAATCTCCAAACTCTGGATCTCACACAGTTTGGTTTTGTGAAGGGTAGATCATGCCTGCTGAACTTGGCCAACTTCTTTGAGTCAGTCACCAGAGATGTGGATGCAGGCAAGATGGTTCATACAGTTTACCTTGATTTGGCCAAGGCCTTTGATACCATTCCCCACTCAGGAATCATAGAAAAACTCACTAAGCTAGGCATCAACCACTATATCACTAGGTGGTTTGCAAACTGGCTCACAGATAGAATCCACAGTGTGAAAGTAGCTGACTCCAAGTCAGACTGCCAACCAGTCATGACTGGAATTCCACAGGGCTCGGTCCTCAGTCACCTCCTGTTTAGTATCTACTTCTTAGAAGTCCAGGCTCTGTGGTTCACAGACAATTGCAAGTTAGGAGCTATTATTATCTCCCCAGGTGATGTTGACATCCTACAGAATGGCCTCACTGAGACCATGTCAGAACCATGGTCTTAAGCTCAATGCCAAAAAATGTGTCATCATCCCCTTTGGGAAAAACCCAATTGCCAATGAATTACCACATTGATGGTAGTCCACTGAACACAGAAGGCGTTATAAGAGATCTGGGAACACATGTTCACAGCAACCTCTCTTTTGACCACCACACTGCTACTGTGGTCAGAAAGTCCTTCTATGGGGCACATATCATTACTAAGGGTTTTGCATCCAGGAGGAAAGAGGTCATTGTCTCCCTCTACTCTTCCCTCATTAAGCCAATTGAGTACAATGCCCCATTTGGCATGTACCTCACTAGAAACCTGCAACAACTGGAGAGGCCACAAAAGTACCTCACAAAGATCATCCTAGGCCTTAAACACTTGTCCTATATGGACAGACTCAAAAAACTCCAATTATTCTCTGTCTCATATCGCCTACTTAGAGGCGATCTCTGCTTGACTTACAAAGCCATGTCTGAGTCTGCCTCCAAACTGTACAGATTTTCACAGAATGTCCAGATTTTTGGCTCATATTTTTAGCTTGTTCCACGTTTTTCCTGGCAAATCACTGGGATGATCTCAGGATTGAAGTCACTAAATAATGACATACATTTGAGTTTCAGACTTCAAATCCTTCCAAAAATGTATATTAAAACAAATCCTGTTACTCTAGCAACTTTCTAAGTTTGTAAGAGCAATATTTAAAAATATGTCTCTATTTGTACCCCCATTTTGTCAAGCTTTGTCCAGATTTTTTGCATTAACAGGTTGAGAGGAATCTGACCCAGCTCTGTTAGAAATGCTAGATCTAAAGAAATCCCAATCCCTCCGCACCACACGCTCCAGAGACCTCAACCCCATTACCACAATCAACAGAACGTGCTGGAGGGACAGGTTCATAACCCGGAGACTGTCCATGCTACAGAACAGACTTCCAATGCATGTCAAACAGAGTACCTCACTGGCCCTCTTCAAGGGAAATCTTGATGAGTGGATGGGAAATAGAAAATTCACCCCGGGGATCACTCTAGTGGCTCTACTTGACAGAGGCACTAGAAACTAAGGTTGGGTGGCACGATGCCAGGGTAATCTTATAGGCTAGGTTTATAAAGGCTCCATGGCCATTAGCCTAGTACACACCTATGAACCTATTTATGTAGAGCAATCCTCCACTCTATATGTCATGGTATTCCATGCAGTATGCTATGGTTAATGCACCCCTCACAGGCATGCATTACCCTGCTGGGTGACTGTGTGATGCCACTACATGCAATATGTGCAGGCATCTAGATACGTATGTAACTTGACACTATCACACATGGGTGCTGCGTTGACACCACTATGTGTGCCTTACCTCTGGTGGAGTACTTGTATGTGGCCTATCCTTTCATATATTTCAGTTAAACAAGCAACTACACACAGACCTGCCATATACCTAACAGGCACTACAGAAAATGCAGAGGTACAACAACAGTATTACAAGCCCAGGTCTCCTTCCATTCTTCTCTCTTTAATGCTCCATAGCCACAGCACTTTTACAGCCTTTCCTGGAGTGACTTGATCTAATAAATTCCATTCATATGCTCGAAAACAGTCTTGCACAAGATGGCAATGCTGCTCTATATCATGTTAACATAGGGTACTGAGCTTGACATGAATGCTAATCAGGCAATATAATGCTGATAACTGTGAAATGCTTACTTTGTGCATAGCACTACCCATACATAAGATGAGAATGCAATGTTTAGCAACAGGCATGTGACTCTATGCTCATCTGTCAGGGCAGGGAATATGTGTAGCACCAAGTTGCAGCACTATGTTGTGAAACATGATTCAGAAACACATATCCACCGATAAGCATCTACAATATTGTTCCCCCAAGTGGGCCAAGTGATTTCCCATGGCTGCTTCATCCATCTTTAACTGCTGGGCTCCTGCTTGGTGTGCCAAGGAAAGCAGAATGTTATTGTTCTTCCTGCACAGGAATTTGAAAGATCACTTGTTGGAGCAGTAAGATGGCCTGTTTAAAAACATTGATGTTTACATCAACCTGTCATGGGTGCTTTGTGATGCTAGGGGCATTGCCCAAACAGAACAACAATGCACATCACAATGAACTGAGCAGCACCACCTTACCTGCTTTGTCCTTGTAAGGTAGTGGTTCAAGAGATGCAGCCAGAGATGTATAATATTTTTTCATTCATTTATTTCCCACTATGTTATGCTTTATCCATCTATACTTAGCAAAACTTCATTTGTTTTCCATCTATTGATGTTTTAAATAGGGCTGCCTGCAGCACAAGGTAAGAACAGCTCTCCAGACAGGGAAGGCATTTAAGTGCTGCATAACCTTGAAGAGTACAACCATAATGCTGTTCATGTTATGTGTGTGTCTTTTTAATTTCTTCCCTATATGTCTCTGGGCACAGAAAGCAGCATACTGCATTCACCTCTACTCTACCAATCATTTTGTCTTCTGCTGGGTCACTAATGCCCTCTGTGTCTGCATCTCAGAAGGGAAGCAAAGGCTTGTCTACTGGAAGTGATCTAAGAAAATTCCCTGGTAACTTCTGCTTAGCCTGTCAATAGGGGGTGGAGGAGGCTATCTTCATGAAGGCATCATCTGTGGTCACTCAGTGACAGGTACAGAGGCTGGTGGCTGCTAAGGTGTGCAGAAAGATGGACTTCCACACTGAGAACATGGAGCACATTCTGGAGTCACTCGAACATCAGGCTTCCAGTGGAACAGCTGAAACATAACACTACTCAGTCAGCTGTGTGATGCCTGGGTATGTTATATTCTGGCTCATCTGACACATAACACTACTCAGCCAGCTGTGTGATGCTTGGGTATGTTATATTCTGGCTCATCTGATACATAACACTACCCAGCCAGCTGTGGGATGCCTGGATATGTTATATTCTGGCTCATCTGATACATAACACTACCCAGCCAGCTGTGAGACATCTGGGTATGTTATATTCTGACTCATCTGATACATAACACTACCCAGCCAGCTGTGTGATGCCTGGGTATGTTATATTCTGGCTCAGCTGATACATAACACTACCCAGCCAGCTGTGTGATGTCTGGGTATGTTATATTCTGGTTTAGCTGATACATAATGCTACTCAGCCAGCTGTGTGATGCCTGGATATGTTATATTCTGGTTCAGCCGATACTTATCACTACCCAGAAAGCTATGTGATACCTGGGTATGGTACATTCTGCGTCACTCTGGCTGTCATCCATGCCAGCAGCACTCCCTATCCCCTTTCCCAGTGTTACCCCTTCCTTTTACGTTATTGCACATACCTTGTTATTTGTTACCAATGGCAGAATCCAGTTGTCTGTCCTCTTTTTTTATATTTCAATCCCCTTTCTACCCCTAAATTTTGTATGTACACCTCTTTGCCTGTGTTTATGCTCTATGTTTGCCTGTCTGCACCTCTCACTTGTCCTTTTCCTTCTATCCCATTCAAAGCCAACTGGCATTTCCTTTCTCATCTAGTCTTCTCTTTTAATGACTGAAAAGGGGGAAAATATAGCAGCAAAAACAATATTCAACCCCTCTCTCTCTCTACTAGCTATTTCATTTTGCTTACACTTCTGTTTCCCTCAGCTTGCTGTACTTCCATTTCCTATAGTCTTGCCTAGTTATCCCCCAATTTATATGAAGAACTGGTAGTACACTTTGATGTGTAGACCAACATTGCTGCTCTGTCATGTGCTGCCATACTTGTCACTTTGTGCCATGGCCTGCCACTAGCTATCACAGCACTGCATGCAGGTGCTGTTACTGATCTGTGTACAGAGAGGGATATCATTGTTTGGACTTGATGCATGTCATCCATGCCAGAATAGCAGCTGTATTCCTTCAGTTTCTTGCTATATACTGCTGCAATCCCTATTACCCTGCCTGTATGTTTTATTATATGGCCTGTTGCTTGACATCCTGGCACTACCTTTCGTCTGTCACATCCATAATTAGTTTTAGGATACGTCATGCAGAAAGCCACCACAGTATTAGCACTGTGCACATACTCTGTGAACCTCTGCAAACCCCAACCACCTTATGTACTTCATTCAGCAACTGCATTTGTTTGCTTGACCATGAGTAATGTTACAGGACAGCACTAGTCATATGTTGCCAATACCAAGCTTCTATTTCTGAATTTAGGCTGCAAAATTAAAAATATTATGTTTTTTATTTTAAAATGGATATGGCAAAAAAACAAAACAAAAAAAAAATTTACATTGCATCAATGACTCTCCAGATTGGTAGCCCAACATAACGCATTAAAGATACTTCAGGTGCAGCTAACATTGGGTAAGACAGTGATACAGGTCATAGTCTGCTATAGATCCCGAAACATTTCCCAAGACTCACACACAAGTTCCTAAGCACCCTGGAGAATATTAGGGTCTAACCTAACAATCTCATACTGGGCGACTTCAACTAGCCTTCCATTACCTGGGAAAACTACTTGTGTACCAATACACTTGTTCAACATTTTCTGGAATTCATTAATTTCAATGTCCTGGACCAGCTCATTCTTACCCACACTAGAGGTAGCAACATCCTTAACCTGGTCATTACTAACATGGGCGACCATTGCTCTACACCAATAGGCAACTCCTCCCTGGTTAGATCCGACAACAAACTAATCACCATGGAAATCCACATCCCACCCACCCCACAATGGTAACCAACATGAAAAACTTCTCCAAAGCTAACTTTGGCTCCTAAAAACAGAGGTGGCTAACTTCTCATCACCCATGCAAATGGAGAATAGTTGCATGACTGCCGAATCATACACCAGTGTACTGTACGAACACGTACATAAATGCATGGATCTCACAATACCCAAGAGAACCAAGTCACACTCCTCTAAAAAAAGGAAGCCAATCTGGTGGTCCCCTGCCATAAACAAACTCTACAACAGGAGGAGGAAAATGATGCTGAATAAGGTGAAGTCCCAAGACTGGAAAAACTCCCTTATCAGCCTCAGCAAAAAATTGAGATCCCTCATCAAATCCTCTAAAGCTAGCTATGAAAACAGAATTGCAGCAGATAGTAAAGACAACCACAAGGCTTTCTATAGTTATGTAAAGAATCTCCATGGCAATACCCAGATTTGCTCTGAGCTACTGCACAATGGTACCTCCTATACTGAGCCAACAGATATTGCCAATATACTGGCCGACAGATTCAGTGCCAACTTTACAACTCTCTCCCCCACTAAAAGACCAATCACAATACCAGTAGATTGCCAGGCACTCAGTATTACTGCTGTACAGGTTAAAACAGCACTGTCCATGGCCAAGAATACAGCTTCTATGGGACCTGACAGTATCCCCAGCTGTGTTCTACATGAACTACAGAGTGAACTGGCGCCTCACCTGTGTGCCCTGTTTAATCACAGCCTCACCTCAGGCTTAGTCCCTACCGAATGGTGCACTGCTACAGTCATCCCTCTCCAGAAAGGAGGTGCAACTACAGACCCTGTGAACTATCGCCTCATTAGCCCGATGAGTCTGATATGCAAAGCTATGGAACGCATCATCATGGACCTAATAAACAAGGATATAGGGAATCTCCCAACTCTGGATCCCACACAGTTTGGTTTTGTGAAGGGTAGATCATGCCTGCTCAATCTGGTTGACTTCTTTGAGTCAGCCACCAGAGCTGTGGATGAAGGCAAGGTGGTTCATACAGCCTACCTTGATCTGGCCAAAGCCTTTGATACCATTCCCCACTCAGGAATCATAGAAAAACTCACTAAGCTAGGCATTGACCCCTTTATCACTAGGTGGGTTGAAAAATGGCTCACAGATAGAACTCACAGTGTGAAAGTAGCTGACTCCAAGTCAGACTGCCGACCATTCATGGAGTGGAGTCCCACAGGGTTCGGTCTTGGGTCCACTCCAGTTTGGTATCTACATCTCTGAAGCAGTGGCGGCTGGTGATTTCAAATCAAAGGGAGGCTGCAGGAGACAGCTGAATGGGTGTGGCCAACAGGAAGGGGTGGAGCTATGCAAAAACTGGGACTTTAATTAAATACACTGCCCTGGGTG
The DNA here is from genome assembly GCF_019279795.1 of Protopterus annectens. Lineage (NCBI taxonomy): Eukaryota > Metazoa > Chordata > Ceratodontiformes > Protopteridae > Protopterus > Protopterus annectens. Next base: position 976,698,728 of record NC_056746.1, on the reverse strand, counting down.
CCACTGCCAAGCCGTCATTATGAGAGTCCAATCAAGACAAAATGAATTGTATAAGAAAAAAATATTTAAATGCATTGGCTGCATGACAGTTTACTTAATATCTAGATGGAAACAAAAAGGTTGCGAGGCATTAAAAAATAAATTATTTTTTAAATACATTACTGGAATGTCAGTCAAAATCAAGTATGAAAAAACAAGCAGCACTCAACTCAAACCACTTCTCCTTGCACTGCAGTTCTAATTCTAATTTATATTTAACTTTATAAAAGTACCAAGTAACAAGCTGAAAGTAGCAATCTCTGTGATACCCCCACTTGTAAAAATATTTCTTATCCAAAAAAGACATGCTGCCTGATAACAACTATCATCTTGTTTCATGGGGAAAACATGATCAAAGTAAAAAATGAACAGAAAACAAGAAACAAGCTCAAGATAAATTGCTTAAAGGATTACTGCACAGGTTATGGACCACACATGATAGATTGGCATTCTGTTTAGTTTACGGGTAAAGCCTGGAAATGTGACTGCAAGTCTCCAACAAATGTAATGAGCTTCTGAAAATACTGTAATCCTGTCCTTTATTACAAATACTGTCATATGTATTTCAATAACCAAGGCTTATACGCTATCTAGTTATGTAAATATTCTCTGCATGGCAACAACAGAAAGGCTTTCAGTGTTGGTAATTCTTTAACAGTATGCTTATTAAAGCTTACTTGCATCTTACAGTCTCAGACAAGCTTACCTGATGATCATTAAAGTATTGCTGCTTAAACACAGAGCAACAGGGACTGCAATGCATGCATTTTCTGAATAAGAAGAAGCATAAATCAACAGTTTAAAAATATGACAGAAAATCAGAACATTCTGCAAAATCAAGGACAGATGAAAAGCCACTGTAGTACTTGTGTCTACCTTGGATGGGGGGATACTCTGCACACTTACACTGCATAACTGTTCCTTGCCTTGCTTGGACACATCCAGACTCACTACATGGGGGAATGGGGTATAACAAGTATGTCAGAATTTCAAAAATGTCTCTGGCTGACGGTGATGGCCCTGACACATTTGCCATAGTTCTCAACCTCAGAGCAGGAAATCTGGACAAAGCCATACATAGAAGTGGAACAAAGGCCCAAAAAATGGACAATTTTTAAATACTGTTCTCATAAACTTAGAAAGATAATAGAATAGTAGGTATTGCATTAGTATGAATTTTCTGAAGGGTATGAAATCTGATACTCAAATGTCTGTCATTATTTTCTAACTTCATTCTTTAAGATTTGACACTAATTTGCCAGAAAGCCATAATTTTATGAAAAACAGACTAAAAATCCAAAAATGTGTTGCAAAAATATAAAATAGCCACACAATACACCTGGGAACCTGTCAAAGAAAGGACAGTTTTTAAATATTACTACTGTTAACTTGAGCAGCTGACAAAATAAGAGAATCTACATGCATTTCTGAAATTAAAAGTAATATATAACTCTGATGATTACAATTATTTATTAATTGTAAACCCGCCATGTTTTCTTCCAAATTTGCCATTTTGCGGAGGGATTATTAGGGGGAGAGTAACATTTTGAGCCAAAATCTGGGATAGTTGAGAGGTTTGGATATACCTAATTCTATAAAGAGATTTCTTTGTGCGTATCTCTCATCCTCTTAAAGCAGGAAATCTGGACAAGCCCAAATATATTGGGGGAACATACAAACAGTACTAACAATTGCTCTTGTATAAACTTAGACAGTTGACGGAACAACAGGTCTTGCTTTAGCATGCATTTTTATGAAGAGTCTAAAACTCAATATCTGTCATTATTTAGTGACTTCATTCCTAAATGATTTTCCAGAAAACCACAAATTTTATGAGGAACAAACCAAAAATAAAAAGTAAAAATCTATTTATTCTGCAAAAATCTGGACAGTTAAGAGGTATAGTTCAGCCAGGGCTGTCTGGGTTTGCCCCCCTTCCCTCCTCACAAAATCATGGTCGAATGGGGCCTCCCCACTGCAGCTATTCCAATGTCCCACTACTTGGCTATTTCACCCCATTTACCATAAACACTGTAATGTGCATACTGCTTTACTTCTACAATGATTTGGATTTCATTTAAAGGTTTTATTTTCATTTTAAAGCACAAACACTAACAGGCATCTGCTAAACAAAGCAATGCAGTCTCACAATGAAAATAGACTTAGCATTAAAACTTCTCTGCCCTTGAAACTCACATTCATTGAAACATTGAAACCTACATTCAAAGAAAATAAATCTGGCCAGTGGCAGATAAAGATTAACTTTGGGTTGTTTTCAAATCATAGGCCCCTTGCACAGGAAACATATATGTGTTTGTTGATACACCTTCCTGATTGTATTAAATTATATTCCTTGTATAATACAGTACAGCTGTTAGACGGCATTTTATATTTATTGTTTTGAACATTTTTCCAGTAAACAATGAAACAAAATACATGCACCAATAATGACAAAACTGCCCAGTTCAGAATATTTCCATCATAAAAATCTAATCAAACTTCTACAATCCACCAATATCAGTAAATATGCACAATCTCTACAGCAGTAAAAGTCATCTAAATAATTCCACATTAAAGAGATCAGTAACTAATGAAGAGGTTTCTGCTAGCAAACAACTTTATATTTCATTGTTTCATCTACAAATGAAAAGCCTGTTCACATTGAGGAATAAATTGCCTATGTTACATAAAAAATGATAAGCTAGTAATATTGCAATAGGGAATGGATGGCAAACTGATAATAGGTTCATTGTTACTAGGTATCTCCGCCAAAGAGGACATTCTCAGGACTGCAGCATCCACCCCCTTTAAAAGTACAACACAGTACAGTAATGCATCTATAAAGAACCCACAGCCTTCTGCATCAAAAGCAAGTACACTACCTGTTGTACTAGGAACAATGCAAGCAGATACAACATAAGCAGGAGTAAACTTCTCTTCAAGCTCTCAGCTCCTTGTAAAATGCACTCGACACTCAACTATATCTCTCAGTTTTGAAGCACAAGAAATCTGGAAAAAGTCAACATTTATTGGGGGGGGGGGTCAAAAGCCCAAAAACTAGGGACACATTTTAAACATTGCTTGTATAATCTTGGAAAGTTGCTAGAATAAAATGCTGTGTTACCACCAAGCATCTCACTCCCAAGTCTTGAACCCAAGATTATGTACACTATAGTCAGAACAAAATACCACTATCCCAAATCAGCTGTTTCTTGAAAGACAGGTAGACTGAAACTTAAATGGCTATCATTTAGTAAATTCAGTTCTCACCATAATTCTCAACTTCTAATCACAAAACACTTAGAGAAAGTCAATAATGGGGGGGGGGGGGATACAGCCCCCAAACATATTCAGCGAATTCAGTTCTCACCATAGCTCTCAACCTGTTAGCACAAAAAACCTGGACAAAGCCAATAATGGAGGAATACAGCTCCAAAAATAGGGACACATTTCAAATATTGATCTTATAAACAGAAAATTGCTAGCATAAAAGATTGTGTTACCATGTACTTTCTGAAGAATATTAAGTCTGAAATTCAAATGCCTGTCATTATTTACTCTCTGTATAGCCTTACTACTCACTAAATGGCTCTCATACTCTCCCTCCAGGTATAACCACAATCCAGTCTAATGCTATTCTTACTTGAGAGTAAGTCCTATACATATTGTTAACCTCACAATTTATAAAAATGTTTTTTGCCATAAACATAAAGCTTTTTAACAAACTGTATTATACATCAATCAAATATGTTCATTTTCTTGTCCTCAAATGTATCAGTGTATGACACTTTTATTCCACTGTGCACTAATTTTCATATCAGGTGTAAACAATATTTATCAGACTGTGACTAACTTATATTGACCTAAAATGTATTTGTACTTATTGTCTGAAATGTATTAAGTATTGTTTTACTATTTACTGACTTTATTCTGGAACTTTTCTCCTCGGGCCTCCTCTGAAAAGGGGTAGCTTGTCTACCCAATTGGACCAGCCTGGTAAACAAATGGAATAAATAAATTAATAAATAAAAACTGCAAACACACCATTGTAAACTGTCTTCAAAGCATTATGTCTAAATTATGAAAGAACTGCCTGTTTTGACTTTACCTATGAGCTGCCTCTTCAAAATCTGTACTGTGTCTTCGTCCCTGTTACTGTCTGTGTCTCTTATGCTCTCCCCCAACCTCTCTCAGTCTCTCACTACAAAACAATCAAATGCTACTGAGTTTACCACATACTTCAGACCCTTTATGAAAAGCTTTAAGCAGCCATCAACCTGGAAGTCTCACAAGTGGGCTGGTCTAGTATTCTTTTTGATCTAATGTGAAAGATGGTCTTAATTAGCTTCAGCAATTTTCATCCTTTAAAGGACAAGGATTTCCTTTTCAAACAAAACTCAATGAAGTTCTTTTTCTGGGATCACTCATGAGCAGAAAGTAATAAAGAAATGGGACAATAACATGAAAACAGCAACAAAGGGCCAGATAATTTACTTACATCTTGCAATCTCAAAGACAGAAAACTAAACAGTCTAACAAACAAGTGCCCTCAGGAGACGAGAAACAGATGCATAACTTAAACAGTGAGATGAAGAGACAAAGTAAAGGGATTTCAGTGTTTAAGTAAAAATCAGTACACCTGTTTCATAAACGTTACATAGACAGAGAACTGGAACATTTGTTTGTACATTTTTTAAACATGTTTGACTGATAACACTGACAAATTTGCCAAAAATTAATGTAGAAGCACGTCACTCACTTCATGTAACCTGCTTCCAGATGAAACAGTTATCTTTGCTCAGAAACCTTAGACCTTACATAACCCTGTGTAATTACAGAATTAAGCATAATACAGCTTCCAGAACTGCATGTCCTTGAGTTCTTCCAGTCTTTTCGTTGGAACAAATGAAACATAAGATGAAATTTTATAGGAGACATGGAAACAACTGCTTTAAAATGAAGTTTTACTAAGTATTTTTAGACATAACAATGTCTCTTATTTGGGGGAATTATATCACAGACACACACACACACACACACACACACACACACACACACACACACACACACACACACACACACACACAGTCCAAAGTCTGTTGTAAATGCCACCTTCCTGCAGTAATCCATTCCAAAGTCTGTTATAAACGCTGCAGTACAAAAGTCTGCGATGAGAGAGCAAGTTCTAGTCTTTCCCATGAGGCTCGTCCTAGTCCTTCCCCTTCCATGAGAGCAAGCTGGGTGCTACCCAGCCTGCAGATGTTGCAGTCCAATCCCCTTTCAGTCTATGCAATTGTAACTGCATAGACATCTGGGATATCTGCTACTGAATACTGTCTTCCTAATCCAGACTGCTGTTGAGACAGTCTGGATTCTGTCTGCATGCACCAGACTGGTTCACCAGCAGTCCTGCAGCCCAATAGCATGAGCCCCCCCCCTGCTCTGATGTCCAGGCCACCATGAAGAGACTCTGGCTGACAAAGTTCACAATGATTGCAAGTTGGGAGCTATTATTAACTCCCCAGGTGATGTTGACATCCTACAGAAAGGCCTCACAGAGACCAACAACTGGTGTTAGAACCATGGCTTTAAGCTCAATGCCAAAAAATGTGCCATCATCTCCTTTGGGAAAAACCCACTTCCAATGAATTACCACATGGATAGCAGTCCACTGAACACAGAAGGCATTATAAGAGATCTGGGAACACAGGTTGACAGCAACCTCTCTTTTCACCACCACATTGTCATTGTGGTCAGAAAGTCCTTCTATGTGCCACATCTCATTACTAAGGGTTTTGCATCTAGGAAGAAAGAGGTCATTGTCTCCTTCTACTCTTCCCTCATTAGGCCAATCATCGAGTACAATGCCCCATTTGGCATGTACCTCACTAGACACCTGCAACAACTGGAGAGGCTGCAAGGTACCTCACAAAGAGGATCCCAGGCTTAAACTCTTGTCCTATAAGGACAGACTAAAAAAACTACAAATATTCTCTGTCTCATATCGCCTACTTAGAGACGATCTCTGCTTGACTTACAAGGCCATGTCTGACCCAGCTCTGTTAGAAATGCTACATCTAAAGAAATCCCAATCCCTCCACACCACATGCTCCAGAGACCTCAACCTCATTACCACAATCAACAGAACAAGCTGGAGAGACAGGTTCATAACCCAGAGACTGTCCATGCTATGGAACAGACTTCACATACATGTCAAACAGAACACCTCTCTGGCCCTCTTCAAGAGAAATCTTGATGAGTGGATGGGAAATAAAAATGTCACCCCGGGGATCACTCCAGTGGCTGTACTCGACAAAGGCAATGGGAACTGAGGTCAGGTGGCATGATGCCAGGGTAATCCTATGGGCTAGGCTTGTAAAGGCTCCATGGCCATTAGCCTAGTTCACATCTATGAACCATTTCAAGACTCGTTAGTTCAAGTTGCAGAACAGCGAGGCTGAATCAGTGGAAACGCAGACTTACATATATACAATTGTATGACTATCATCGGTTTCTCTTACATGATACATTAGAGGGGATGATATTAAGCTAAGTAGAAATGTATATTTCTTTAAATGTTTTAAGATGTGATCAGGTTTTTAAATACCCCTCTAAATAGCTTCAGTTTTTAAACAACTTGAAAAAGCACTGAGGATGTGAAAGCACTGTTTTTTTTTCCTGCATGGTCTGTGGTTCGAAGTTTAGATGGAACATTTGGATTTCACTGTGCTTGAACCAGAGTTTACCTGCAGCATACCAATTTTTTTCTTCTAAGCAAATGGTAGTCAAGGGGCTAAGAGGGTACCAGTGTTGCAAAAGGCTCCCTATTGAAATGTTGGCACTCAAAATGCCAAATGCTGAAAAGCCAAAAAAAGACCGAAACCCCAAAGAAGAGTGAATCTCGAAAACTGTTCTTTTCTTTAAAATGTGTTTTTGTGGGGGGGGGGTACAAGCCCCCACACTCCCCAAAATTATATACACCCACTTTGTGATTGCCATTCCTCAGAGACAAGGGAATATTCTGAGAAATAACATCTCGGACTTAGTATATGTAATTCTGATCTTTCGGCAGGTCCAGGCATTTCAAATGGTTACCATTGTGGGGAGACTAAATGGAGTAGTTCCCAGTATTTAAAAAATATTATTCAGGCAGTATCAACTTACAAAAATATTATACATTCAGTACATCTTATAAGTCATGTAGAAGCATTTGAATCTCATATTCTTGATAACTGTAGATTGCCTTAGTGCCAAATGAGGCATGAAAGCATTCCAGAATAGGCTACATAGCTGAGTAGATTAAATTAGGGTAGCAGATTCCAGGAAGGTCAACTCACAAGCACTGAGAGATATGATTGTGTGATGTGTATGCTACAAAAGTATACATAAAGGATGTTCTCTACAGGAGATTCAATATATGAACAATTACTCAAAACACTTTCAACAACTTGACTGGTAACAGCAATCAGAGAGAGACAGTGGAAGTCTAACAAGACATGATTTGGACTGTATATTAATTCTCCTAAGAATCGGAACGTGAAGAAGGTTCAGACAAAATGGCAACCAACACAGGTAGTGTTCATTTTGACAAGATGTCTTTAGAGTTGTATAGCATGAATCAAATTGAGGGAGGCATCATATGTGCCACTCTAGAAGTAACAGAAGCAAAACATACTTTGGGATAAGATACAGAAACCGTATCAATGACATTTTATATAAGCAATTAAGAAATTCCACATATTTAATTGTATGATTATGAAGTGTTAATGCAAATATGTTCATGTGGAAAAGTGTGACGCAATGTGGAAATTATGGGTGCCAGTAACATATAATGGCAAAATAAATGGTTACCCTACGGGTGTGGGTGTGTCTGATGCTGGAAAAAGCATTGTTGGTACTGACTGGCTAAAAAGGACCTAAGCTGTAGTAGAGTCATAGCTAGGTTAATTGGCATTTTGGGCAATCTCCAGACTGATGCCATCCCCCAAAAAAGTCTTCTGAGTTTGAGGGCCATAAAAAGATACTTCTGAAACTGTAGCAGCGTTTGTACAAGTTCCTTCCTATAGTTACTATACTAACACATACTTGCACTACAAGCAAATCACCTCATTCATTTAAGCAGCTATAACATTCGCCATAGCTGCTTACATGACTATTGTTACTGTACTTGTGATCTAATAGACAACTCTTCTTTGGTGTTGATGACACCCTTTAACAGTTTAGGATCAGGGCGTCAGCACTATTCAATTCACCTAGCTATGGCTGTGATACTGGTAAGTCAGGAAAAGGATGGAGAGGGTAGCTAAAATAGGTGTGATGCCCATGCTCTGGCTCAGCAATCAAGCAGCCTCAATCCTCACCACTAACACAAGACAGGGTGTCTCATATATGAAGGAAAGGATAACAAATGCACACAGTAAAGTACAATTTCCCTTAATAGCACACAGAGATCACAGTCAGTCCGGGGCTGGTCACTCACTTGCTCTCCAGGTCCCCAATAAGACTCCCCACTGGCACAGCTATAGGGTCCAGATCTCAGCCTAGTGGACAAGCTAAAACCTCTAGCACCCTCTATGTCCAACCAGTGCTTTGTGTCCCTGCCCAAGTAACTGACACACACACACATTGAAAAGAGTTTATACAACCACACAGACACTCCGGGAAGGCTGACACAGGTTCTCCAGCTGTGCCCCCTTTTCCCAGACTATACAGTAGTACCCTGCCACCACCCACTAATAATTATCAGCTACTCAAAGGCCCTTAAAAGGGTGTCCAATTATTACTGTGCAATATTATTATCCAATTGGTAGTATAACTAAACAGTCAAGGCTTATTGGAGTGACTTGGTACAGTAATCACTATAAATATGCAATGTACTCTAGAGCTTAAATTATCTCTACACAAAACAGCCACAGTTAAAATGTTTTAAAATATTTAATAATAAATAATAAAAACACAAGGCAATACTTCTTACTACACAATGCTAATCAAGAGTTCAGAAATCACAGAGAAATACTTAAAATAATTCAGTAGTACAGTTCTGACATCGCAGGAAAACATTTTCTAGTTTCTAGCTAGTTCTAAAAGAAAACACAAGCCTAAGATAACTTACATATGAGCAAGACAGTGCTGTGAATTGGATGGCCAAGACAAAAATGCTTAACCCTCTCAGGTTCTCTCTGTTTAAATTCAAATTGCAGTTCTGATTCACATTACATCATTCTTCACACTTTCCTGGAAACTGCATTTACATTCTTAACATCTCCTTGTGTTATCTTGCAGCTGGTCAGGCAGCAGAGCAATAAAAATACATTTGCATGTTTAAATCTAGCAATGTAACACTTGGTTAAAGCAATAGAAAGAATGTTTTCATCTAGATGGGCTGGAGCCGACTTTAGATCAAAGGGTCACAACATGCTTTTACTTGGTCAGTAGAGAGCACAGTTGTAACATTTTTTGCACTTCCGCATTTAACACTATTTCTTTACATTTAATACAACAAGCCTGTAGCTTACATTCATATTTACAACTGACAGAATTATCTGCAAAATTCTATCTGGCTAGGCTGGCAGCCTTCACAATAGCAATAAATCTGCTATAGACGAAAAGCTGTTATACTTGAAGATGAGCATGTGTTTGTAAACAACAAGGGAAAATTAAAAGGCATAAAGGCAAGAAGTGAACTAGAACCAAATGCTACAATAGAAATCACCCAGGCAGAGGCAGTTTCTAAAATAAAATTGAAACCAACTGTCTGGAAAATAGTATGTCTTAGCCAAGGTAAACAGCATAAGTAGTCCTTATTCATTGTATCAGTGCTGAGAAAAGGCAGTTCAAATTGTACATACGTGGTGACTGCAGACATAAAGGTGGCACAGTGGTGCAGCAGTTAATGTTGTCGCCTCACAGCAAGAAGTTCTCCGGTTCAATTCTTGGCTGGGGTGCCTTCTGTGCAGACTCCATGTCCTCCTGCATTCGTGTGGGTTTCCTCCGGGTGCTCTGATTTCTTCCCACATACTAAAAACATGTGTTTGGAACACTTCTCTTCCGGGCCTCCTCTGAAATAGGCTCTGTCTTGGTCAGACTTTCCTGGTCAAAAAATGTTAAATAAATAAAGGCTGTGCAGTGCCTACTGTAAAAATTAAAAAAAAAAAACATTTCTGCAGCCCTGATGTAGATTATCAGTTTTGAAAATTAGCATGATGTAGACATATATCCCAGATCCTCAAGAAATATCCATATTGTATATGGATAGAAAAATAAACTCCATTATATAAACAGAGGAAAATACTACAAAACAGTACAAAATGTTTACCACAACTGAGCAAAAGGAGAACAATTAAAATCCTCCCCAAATAATTACAAAGGATGTGATCCATGACTATGGCTTCATCATATAATAAAGAAAGCAACCCTGTTTTGACAGCTACTTCCATGACATTTCATGCTGAAAACATATCCAAAAACTGAGCTTCCACCAAACACAAGAGCAATGTGTGCATTATATTACCATTGGAGGGAAAAATAATAGGAGCTCTACCATACATCATTGAGTCATCTATGATCAGAGAAAACAAAACTAATGTAAGCTTTGACTAGATTTAAAAAATGCACAAGTATTTTAGGGCTTTGCCCCACTCTTCACTTAAATATACTGACTCCACTGTTTTACAACCACAGATCAACAAGAAAAGCCAAAAATAGTTTTAATCACTGCCAATGCATAAACAGAAAGCTTCTTAAGGGAAATACAGTCTAGATTCCTAAAGAGTATCAGTTTAAAACAGCAGAGGAAGACTACTTTAATAAAAACCTGACATCCATGTGGTAGTGGGAGATGGAACAATGCCTCCCAAGTAAAACTATATATTTAACAGCTGTCAGTGGAAGGACAAGCTTCAGGCTTTCTGTAGAAGTGCACCAGGGACAAAGTTGAGATCCTCAGATGTCATATCCTTCACAAGAGGAGGTGTGATGAAAAAGATCACAAGCATTCCAGGACAGACAGCATAACCATGAACAACATCCCAAGAGAAGACTAAAATGCCTTACATGCGACATACATAACAGACATACTTAAAAACAATAAACTAATGGAAAAGTTGCAACATGGTGGTAATAACTCCCAGGATGGCTGTCCCCCACCATGACCCAAATGAAAAAAACATTAAGTAAATGTAGTAAGTTGCGAACGAATGCATATGGACAAGGACATGCCAGTTAGCCTAAATTCCAATCTGACATAAAACTTTAGAAACATTAAGTAATAATAAAGGACATTTAGACTGTACCCTGGTCAAGTCAGCAACACTTGTCCCCTTGTAATGATATTTGATGTGAACCAGATATTTCTAAAGCTGAGTTACAAAGGATGCTATAAATGCCCACCAACAGTCAAACACAATGGTCATCAAAAAGCCATCCACAGAGCTTCCCTAAAACATGAAGATGCCTAAAATTATTTTTTTCACCTCTTGTACATGTAATTAGCCTACAGCTGACTAGTCCATGCAGTTTAGACGATGGTCACACAGATACCATTTATATCAAAAAAGGACAGCAAAATGTTCTGATCAAAAAGTACTCTGCTGAAGAGGAAGAACCCTGCATATACAACACAAATCATTCCCTACTTTCTGCTTACATACAATAAAAACACATACATATTGTCATTGTTGGACAAATAATTGTTTAATGATTTAGCTCAGCAGTATCTGCATAACAGTTACCCAGTTGGGTCAGTCTGGACAGCACAATGCTTCAGAGGTTAGTGATTTGATTTAAAAGCCCCAGGGTATGGACTCAGTCCTGACTGCTGGTTACTATCTGTGTTGAGCCACATGTTCTGTCCATGACTGCTTAGGTTTTCACTGGGTACTTCAATGTCCTTCCAATATTGTTGGCAGAACTGACTACTCTAAACTGCACCCCTCTTCCCCCCACACACATTCAAACACAGAAAGATAAAGAGACATTACATCTAACCTTATCCTTGTAGCTAGGGGTTGTAGATGAAAAGGGTCAGCAAGGGTCCAGTGCATTTACCCATTTAAGAAATAAATGAAAACACAACTTTTCATTCACTAATTCATTCTCTGATACCTACTTTAACTTAGTCATAATAAAGTGCATTAGTTGTAGCACCAATTCACCTATTGGCATGTCTTTCAGAGATAAGTAGAAACCCATGCACATACATGGAGAACATGCAAACTCTGCACAGAAAGAAGATCAGCCAGGAACCAAACCAGAGAATCAAGCATAGAGAGACAATGACACTTGCAACACTCAGCCACAAAGTGTTAAGTAATTATATGAAATGGTGTAAATTACCAAGACATACTCCCAGATCAGCTTTGTGTCATCAAGATTGTCCCTAACAGCATACCCCAACTTATTAGAGCAAGAAATCTGAGCAAAGTCAGAAATAATGAGGGGGGGGGGGGCAAAGGCCAAAAAAGTGGGACATGACAGAATAACAGATTTTGCATTGACATACATTTTTTGAAGAGTATGAAGTCTGCAACTGAAATATCTATCATCGATTTCTGACTCCATTCCTCAATGATTTACTGATGATTTGTCAGAAAACTATAATTTTATGAGAAATAGACCAAAATATGAAGCAGAAATCTGGATATTCTGTGAAAATCTGTACAGCTGAGAGGTCTGTCAAACAGTATGCAGTGTCTTCTGATGGAAACCCAAGCCAATGGTGTTAAACCAGAGTATAAGGGGAAATCTGAAAGCAACTATCCAATTTTAGTAAAGTGCTCCTTCAAAGCACTCGGATTAACATGTTGTAGTTTCATAGACCACTCAGTTCAAGGTAATGCACTCATTGTCAGAATGAGCAACATTCTGCAAGTTTGCAGTGGAAGTAACAGTAGCACGGGGGGAGGGCATGTACCACCTGTACAAAAACCACCGATGCTGCTATGCTGATTTCAGAAATATGTCACAGATATGTCATTTCCTATTGGAAGAGTAGGGAAGTTTTCTGGCAAAATTTTCCCCCAATCAGTATAAACATGCCTCTGGCTTCTACTGGTAATGTTCCAAATTATTTGTGTGTGTGCACATCACATGCGTGTATACATATACGTCTGTGTGTAAAAGTATGTATATGCACATGTGTGTGTGTCTGTCTTTGTGCATGCCCCATGATACACAGGTGTCCTGGTCAAGTTCATACCTTATATATCCATTCCCTCTGTCAGTACAGGCTGTGGTCCTAGCAATCCAGAGCTGGAATAAAGCATATACTGAAAATGAATGGACGACGGAGGATTGAGTATAAATACATCCTTATATCTCGTCTGCAAAAATCCACAGGCCCAATGTGATTTATGCAGTTAACACAAAGTAGTAATAAATAAAAAGTTAAGATTAATCATTGCTTCAGTGAATATTTCAAGGGAACTGCTTTCTCAGTTGGATGAGAAAGTTTTTCTCCTAAGAACAAGAGCCAGGTCTCTTCCATCATTAGTTACCTGCACTGTATTTCTGTTTTCTTTAAAGCAGCCCATCATATGTCCATTAAGCAGTTTATTAGGTAATGGGATGTTTGGGCCTGAACAAAATATATCTGTAAGTATGTAAACGTTTGAATGGTGGTAGGCAGGCATAAGAACCTCTCTTTAGACCTGAACTGCAAATTGACCAGCTCTGCCTAATGTACAGCAGTGAAATTCAACACAACTGCTGGCAGGCAAAGAATAGCCAACATTAGGAAATCATTATACTTTCATGCAAGATATTGTGGCTTTATACATTTTAACTATTATAATAAATAATGAAATAAAATAAATGGCATGCTGCAATCAATTTCCAGATGCCCTCTGGTTAATTTTACCATTACACTATAAAAATGCCATATCAGTACATTTGTACTCGTGTGCTGTGCTTATATTTTTAGTGTATGTATATGAGATTCAGGTATAAATTCAGTCACTGCCCTGAATAGGGTGAAGTCATCACTTTTGCTTAACATTAATTTCAGCTTACTAATATTTCTGTTTTGAAACATGTCTGCCCAGTGTTTCAGCTTTTTTTTAAGCAAGAGATGTGCAGTATAGTTTTGAAACTGTATTTCCTTGGAAAATACTTTCTATTTTAATTTCAGTACTGCACCATAATATTCATACATATAACTTGACAGAGCATGACTAGTAAATTTCCACAAACTCTCCCCTCTTTGTCTGCATGTGCAGGCTTATGTTTCACACAGTTTGCAGTGTCATGATGATGCATAGGCTAGACAATATATTTCATGACCTGTGAGAAAGGTGACTGCATTGGACTGCCACTGTGATTAAACATTTAACCCTTTTCAGTTATGTTTGACCGTTATGTGAATCAAGTTACGTGGAGGGTTGTTAACTTCTCTAAACTTGGAACAGAACCAACTTCATTAATGTAACCACAGCCAGGATGTATTGCTTCTATTATTTCTTTAATACAAGTTAAATGGCACATTGCTTATATTAGTGGCATAAAAAATACGATCTCACACTAGCTAATTCAGTTTGTATACTTATTCTAGGGGAATACAAACAAAACATTTGTAAATGTGGAGTTTGTTTGCAGGATGAGATGTACAGGTTTTAACCTATGAAAAGAGAAGGTGAATGCATGAGACATCCGTCCTGATAAAGCAGTTTGTGCAATGAAAGAGTGAGAATTCAGTAACAGTATGTGCAGACAAAGATGTAGCAAAAGATAGGCCTTGTCCTATCCAGGAAGTGCACTTTAAACCATTTTCAGCCAAGGATGATTGGTTAAACTAGGTGGACCAAGTGGTCCTCAGTTCTCCCCAGTTTTTTTGTTTCTGTAGTTTATCAAACCGATTCATAGATCTTATTATAAACTGTAAGCTTCTCTATATCCTTATGCTAGCAAATAGAATTCTTCATGTATGCTTTTTTAAACTTTCATACTTGCCATGGCCTTACAATCCAGAGTGCAGTCAGTATAAACAGCAGAAGATATAATATGGTGAATAACAATGTGTGCACAATGAAACAATCCAACAGAAACAACTATAGTTGGATTATAGCACAGTGTACATTTTCAGATGTTTCTGATACTACTTGATAATTATACTAAAAATAAATATATTTTAAGAGGCTACAGACTGTAAAATGATTCCTACTTAGTCTGCTTGACTAATTGGTTGTTGGCTTTGGTTATGTTTTGACATTTGCAGTGATCATAGAGGTATGTAAATACAATTTGGAAAGTAATGTAATAACAGTGGCCATAGCTCAAGAAAAAGGTTACTGGTAATACATGTGCATGTCTCCTTAAATAACAGGTTCTTTTAAAGTCTGGAGTACAAGTATGATAATTCATGAGGTCTGCTTTCCTGTACACTAATGCAGTCAAAAGTAAAGCTGATGGTGTTGAATAGCACATAACTTCATGTCTAATAATTTTTTTCAGTTTTTGAATGCTAAATATTGCATGCGCTAAAAGTGAAGCAAGATAAGTGTTTCACCTTTCATTTCAGATATGGTGCAGCTTCAGTCTCTAGAAAAATCTTTTTATTTCTCCCCAGGAAAATGTGTCTTCTCTTACAGGGAGAGAAATATCAAACATCCAGAAACGTACACTGTTCTATAATTCAGCTTATCACCGAAGAAATTAGTTGCATACACGCCAATCAACTGGGACTGTATATTAACTTACCTCAAAATGTATTGTTGAATTGTTCATGGCCTTCTCCAATAGTTTAAATAAATACTGTTTGACTTTCTAGATGCTCATGAAACTTCAAGTGCCACTATTATCATCTTTAGGGATCTAAATCTTCACTGATATTAACAGGATTTGTTGGAAGGATATATTGCCCTTATATAGGATAGATGTTAAGGGCAGATCATGCCTCCTAATCCTGGTTGGCTTCTTCGAGACAGTCAACAAGGCCATAGATGAGGGGAAGGTGGTTCACACAGCCTACCTTGACCTCGCCAAGGCTTTTGACACCATTCCCCACTCGGGAATTATAGAAAAACCTACCAGCCTGAACATAAACCCCTATGTCACAAGATGGGTTGCCAACTGGCTTACAGACAGAACTCACACTGTAAGAATAGCAGGCTCCAGGTCCGACTCTAAACCAGTCACAAGTGGTGTCCCACAAGGCTCGGTCCTGGGACCCCTACTGTTCAGCATATACTTCTCAGTAGTGCAGGCAAACACAGGAGGACTATGGCAAACCAAGTTCACTGATGACTGCAAACTGGAAGCCATAATTGACTCTCCGGCTGACATGGACATTCTCCAAAAGGGCCTTACTGAGATGGACATCTGGTGTCAAAGTCATGGTCTCAAGCTAAATGCCAAAAAATGCATAGTCATCTCATTTGGGAAAAACAAAACACCCATGAATTACCACATAGGTTGCAGCCCCCTTAATACAGAAGAGGTAATAAGAGATCGGGGACCCAGGTAGACAGTAATTTCTCCTTTGACAATCATATTGCCAAAGTAGTTAGGAAATCCTTCTGTGTAGCCCATCTAATTACTTAAGGGTTCGCATCTAGAAATAAAGAGGTTATAGTGCCCCTCTACTCGTCACTCATCAGACCCATCATAGAGTACAATGTCCAATTTGGGATGTACCTCACAAGACACTTCCAACAGCTGGAAAGACCACAAAAGTACCTCACCAAGAGGATTACTGGCCTCAAACATATGTCCTATGCAGCCCAACTGGAAAAACTCCGGCTGTACTCAGTGGCATATTGCTTACTCATAGGTGATTCTCTGCCTGACTAACAAAGCCCTTTCCAACTCAGAATTGATGGACATGCTCCACCTAAAGAAATCCAAGTCACTGCGAGCCACTCACTCTAGTGAACTAAACCTTGCCACAACAATAAATAAAACATGCTGGAGGGATAGATTCCTGTCACAAAGACTCCCCATGCTTTGTAACAAAATTCCTAACTACATTAGGCAGAGCCCCTCACTAACACTCTTCAAGAGAAACCTTGACGAGTGGATGGGTAACAGAAAATACACCCCTGGGATCACTTCATTGGCTCTTCTTAACAGAGGCTCAGTTAATTAATCAATGGGGTGGCGAAAGCTGACACACTCTGGCTAGGCTTATAAATGGTCTCGGGCAGATAGCCTAGTACCTACCTATGAACCTATATATCACTCCCCAAATTCCCCTGCCTTTATAACAAAATACAGCTTCATGTCGAATAGAGCAGGTTTCGTGCTCTCTTCAAATCTAACTTAAATGAGTGCATAAGTTACTGCAAACTACACTGGATTAGACCCTTTTCGAGAATGGGCTTGCAAGTAATATGAAGTGGCTAGGCTGACAACAATCTTCTTGATCGATTACATCATATGAACATATGAGCCTATATATTCCCCCTTATCCACATTCTTACAAAAGCACTAAAAGTGACTTGTGTTCCTTATACCTGGAGCAGCTTCTGTGGCCCTAATTCACAAGAAACATCCTTCCACAGATCACAATAATTACAGTTCAGTAAGTCTCAGAAATGTATTGCTTAAGGTCATGGACCTTATCTGGATGGACATCGGAGACTATCTTCTTCAAAACGTAATCAAGTATATTTTTTGTTAAAAATATACTTAACCTCATGATTTTTGTTAATATAACTGCTGCCCTAAGTGAATGTTTATCTGTCCACACACAATCTAGAACGAGTGAAAGCACTCAGTAATTCAACATTATGCACCATAACGCAAATCATACATAAATTTGGAGATGTGATAATAAATGAAGTCATAATTACTTTGGTCCACAGTTGGCTTCATGGACATACACAACAGGTACAAACAGGAGGACTCCTATTCTCACCATACCCTGTCACCTACGGATGACAACTTTTTTAGCACTGATTTCTCAGATTCCCACCCTGAGTTCAGTGTTAGGCTCATGAAATACACTGATGATGCAAATATGTGCACATATTTTTTGTTTCACCTCCTCCATTCAAACATTCAAACAGCACTTAACATTTACACATGAACAGTGTAAGTAGCAATGGAAATGACCTTGCTTTCAATGCCATAAAATACAGCATTCTGGCATCTGGCAAAAATTCCCAACCAACATTATAGTTTCCTGATTGGCAGCAGCTGAAGTAAGATACACTAGTAAAATACCTTAGAAGTCGTGTGACGGCGATCTATTATTTATAGGTTCATAGGTGTTTACTAGCCTTTTTAAGTCTAGTCAAACATCGTGAATCTCTGAAAGGTTCTGGTACCTTTGATAAGTGTAAGCATGGGAGGTTAAACATTTACAAGCAGGGCCTGGTAAATGAACCATTTCTGCCTGTGTCCATTAGAGACATAGGTGTCAAACTAGGGATGAATTGCCTGTACCCATCCAGTTGTCCATTTTACACTTGAATTGGATTAGGGAGGAACTCTGTTTCACATGGACGAGGAACCTGCTCCAGTGAAGGTATAGTCTCTGGGATAAACACCTCTGTCTCCAGCAGGGCCTATTTATATCAGCACAGACAATGTTTAAGTCTTTACAATGGGTAATTATGGTGCTTTTTGTTTTGCAGATATGCAAGGGGTCCATCAGAGTGGGGTCTAACAATGCCTTGTATGCCAGGCATAGAGCTCCCCTCAAGAGCCTGTAGGAGACAGAATACGGGGATAGGGCCTTGAGGTGGTCTGCATAGGATATCTGATTTATGCTCTGTATTATTTTAATGAGAAACCAATGCAGACATTCCAATTGTTGGACATACATAGTTAGGTACATACCAAAGGGGGCATTGTACTCAGTCATAGGTCTGGTGAATGCGAAATACAGTGGAACAATGACTTCCTTGGACCTAGATGTCATACCTTTGTTTATAATTTGCACAACATAGAATGATTTCATCACTACTGTAGACACATGATGGTCAAAGGCTGGATTACAGTCTATGAGTGCCCCGAATTCCCTGATGACTGGATCAACTCTTAGGGGGTGTGGTGTTGTCAATATGATAGTTAGTAGGGGTGAATGACTTCCCAAACGATACTATTATACATTTATTGGCATTGGGTTTTAGTTCAAACCTCTGGCACAAGCTGTTGTCTGTGTCAACCCTTCCTGAAGAACATTTATGTCAGTGGGTGATTAAATGACAGTTCCTAATTCACAAGCATCTGCAAATTTAGTCAGCCAGAAGCCACTGACTTGGGCCTTGACCTCAAAGGGTAAATGCCAAAAAGGAGGAGTCCCAGGACTAATCCTAATCCACTTGTGACTGGCCTCTTTATAGAGGTGGATTCCCCAATTTTAACTTCCTGGGTCCTGCATGTGAGCCAGTTGGCTATCCACTGGATAGCTTAAGAGTTTGTACCTAACCTCTTAAGTTGGTCAACAATGCATTAGTGGGGGATTGTGTCAAATGCCTTAGCCAGGTCAAAGGGTTTACAATTAGATTTGCAAACTCCAGTTGATCGAGAGTGACAATGTCAACTTGCAGTTTTTCAAAAGTCAGTTTTGCAAACACAAGTACACCGAGTACACTACATTGTACAGGTAGTGTAGTTCAAGTATTTGAGTTCGGAATTTTGAGTGGAGATCATGGTTCAGTAAGGCCCAGGGAATTAACCCATTTCCTCACTGTAGTGTGATCTCGGAGTTGGTATATATAATTTTCAGGGGTGTGTGTGGGGCACAGCCCCCCACATGAGGGGTGCAGGGGTGGCTTGCTCCCCTGCAAAATAGTAAAAGTGATGTACTGTTTACTTTAGAGTGTCACAGTACATTACAGTGCATAGCTTGGGTGACTGACGTCACCTCCTGCTATGTTGAATACATCGAACTACAGGAGTCGATGTATTCAGTTTCAAGTTTCCTACTTGTTCGCTGTTGTAATTTTCAAGATATTAGTTCAACATTGAGGCTGATCAATGGATGCAGTTTCAAGGTTTCAATGGTAAACTGGTCAAAGTACTCGGTGTGAACCATCCTGTTTGTATCCATTGGTTTGGTGACCTTCTCAAACAAGGCCACCAGATTGAGTAGGCATAACTTGCCCTTGATGAAACCAAATTGGGTAGGGGTCCAGTGACTGAAGGTTTCCTGTGTCATTATTGATCAGGTCCATGATAATTATTTCCATGGCTTTGCATATGAGACTAGTGAGATGTATGGTTCTGTAGTTTCCAGGGTCTGTACCTGACCTGCCTTTGTGCAAAGGGGTGACTGTTGCTGGTCTCCATTCATGAGGCACAAAGCCTGTTTGGAGGCTACAGTTAAATAGCAGTTCCAGACAGCCTGCTAGATCATGTTTCATACTATTTAGAAGGCATCCTAGCATACTGTCTGGGCCCATTGATGCAGTATTCCTGGTCTTAGACAGTGTGTCAAGGACCTGTTCCCTAGTGATAGCAGGGGGTGGGGGGAGTTATATTTGATGTTTATTTCTGAGGGAAGGGTTATGGGGAGGGAAGGGTAGAATTTGTCAGGTGGTATGTTTGCTGCATCTTCTGGCTCAGTATAGGTGGTTCTATTTACAATAAGCTGTGCATACAACTGTGTATTGCCTTTGAGGTTGTGGACATGGCTAAGGTTTGTTTAGTTTGAGAGGGCTTTTATCCTGATGGGTGCTGCACCTCCTAATTTTTGCCATGATTTTCTTCCTTCTGTTATGCAGTCTATTGATGTTGTGATTCCACCAGGGTGGCTTGTTTTTTTGAGTTAGTTCTGTACTTCTTCCTGGTGGGTACAGCTGCCACCAAGAAGCTATTAACATACTTGTACAGGGTTTCTGTGAACAGTTTTGCATAGGCAGCAGGGTTTATGGGGGCCTGACATTTTGTCAGGTTATCATTTAATAGTAGGAATTAGCCTTAGAGTAGTTCCTGAATATTCCAAGGTTTATTTTTACTTCAAAGGAGAACATTTTGTTATCTGACCTTACTAGAGAAGAAATTTTACTAGGGGGTGTGCAGCACTCTTCTATAGTAGTAAGGACCAGATCCAGTATAATTGCACCCCTTCTTGGCGTATTAATAATCTGGTCCAGGGAATTTGTATTTACAAAATCCAGGAATCTCTGTGCCTATATGTTTGATATTGTATGATTTCCATTTAAAAGTGGGATAATTAAAATCACCTATGAATATGGTATTGTGTTGGATGGTGAGTGTTTCCAATAAGTCTAAATGCATGATATGGGTTTCCTGGGTCATAGAGGGGGACTTATTGCTTGCAAGAAAGTGGTATCAGATTTTGCCTATGGTGATTTGAACATGGAGAAGGTCAAGCTGTTATCCATCTAGAAACTACTGTCCAAAAAATCAGATGGCAATGCCTCCCTAATCCTTTGTGGAGTTGAATACTGTGTCCAACAAGTAAGTGTTTCCTTTTACTCAGTTCTTATTAAGCCAGTTGTATAATTTTATGCCATATTTTGCAACCTACTGACTCATCATCTGGTCCAGTTGGAGAAGGTACAAAGATTCCTGACAAAGAGCATGGAAATGCTTCAAGCTTCTGTCCATCTTATAATCAAGCCTCGATGAACTTTCTTTTTTCTGTATATCTTCTTAAAAAGTTTGCCTGACATACAAGGCATTAAAGGATCTCAAACTATCTGTAACACTTTACTTAGAACAACCATTCTAGTGACCTGTACACATAAGGATACTCAGCATCAATAAGAGTTAATATAAGCCATACTGTGAAACATGATTTTCAATCCTAAAAAGTCCATGACAATGGAATAAAATCTGTCTCTCGAATTTAGTTCAAAAAAGAACAGGATGACAACAATGACACTAGCAAGTTTCAGCTTGGGAACTAGGACACCATGCTCAGTAGTGGCCAGCAGCAGTTCATGAAATTTTTCACTAAATTTATGAACCAATATGAAAGTCTTAAATATATACAACTGATGTGAATTTTGAGAGGTAAGCAGATACAGATAGAGGGAAGGAGTACAGGGAAAAGACAGAGAAACAGACAAATGAGTGCAGTGATGAAACAAAGGTTTACGAATTACTATGAGCTTAGTAAAAAAAAAACATTTTCAATCTATCTACTATTTGTTAATCATAAGGGCACAAAGTTTCACAGTTTTGATGTTATACCTCTGAATTAAAGAACCCAGTTAAAGACTATTAGTTTGATGAATTACATGAGTTACATTAGCAGCAGACAGGTCTATGTGTGGTATACACACAATGATCAGAAGAAGAGGCCAATTTAATGTTTATTTGACATTAGAAATATCTGACAGCAAGGTATATAAGTTAAAAGAGCTTTTTGAGAAATTATGAAGTGTGCAAAACTGCATATGAAAATTAATGAAACAAATGAAAAGAAACAGAATAGAATGATCTTTGAGAGTAACAACATCCATAGGAAAGATGAGAAATATGATAAGGTGTTACAGGTATACTGTATTTAGTTCTGTACAAACTGACAAAATAAATCAATTTGCTAAAGTGTGTAAAATGTGAGAAATTAATTTAGAGCTGAAAAGAATGCATGCAGAGGTACATTGCAAAGAAAATTACTTGTGACACAGTAACCAAAGAAACAGTAAAATACTGTGCAAGAATGCAAATTAAGGAATTTGAAACAAAATCATCAGTAATTAATCTAGGTAGAGAAATCTTCAAATGTGCAATTTCAGTGTAAAGTGTAAACTAAATACCTACAGAATGGTTTGTAATGTTTGCTCAAACATTTGAAAGACTGACACTAATAGTACATTAGCCAGTTTATAAGCAAGTTGCTTACTTACTCACATCAAGTGCTCTCTCTGAATCAGATGTTGCTTACTAGTAAACATAAGTAATATAGTATTAGGTTTCATAAGCATATGGCTTCTTCTGTTTTGGGTCCTGTGACTAGTCAGAAGGTTGGTATGGTAAGAAGAATTTATAATGCACATGAAAAGAGTAAGGATGTCTTTTGTGCCTATGAAGATTTATTTACAGGCTTAGGTTGTTTGTTAGGAGTACATCATATTCAGATAAATCATGTCATTTACCATCAGCTATATATTATCCATGTAATAACATTCCTAAAAGCCTGAGAAAATGTTGAGAATAATTGGGAAAATAGGACGTTTGTTCCATAATAATGAAATACCCTGTGTAACCTAATTATACTGCAAATAAGATTTAATCATCTCTCTATCATTCTTCATATTGTTTGTGTGTAATGTCATTGTTATACATGTTCATAGTTAAAAGAATTTGATTTGTAGCACTGTTTTCTTGAATAATCTGACAATCAAAATTCATTTTCCCTCTCATATATCTATAATGGAATGCATAACATTTTAAAAGTTTACATCTATCTCTGCAACTTAGATTTTTGATCAATATTATTTTTATAAATTTCCCTTGTACCTGTTCAAAACATTATAACTGGCCCACTGTGCATATGCAAAAGATATAATGGGTCTGATGTATGATTTATATAAAGTTGTTAAACAGGCCTTATCTGTAGTAGATAAACTTCTCAACATAAATTCAATTTGCTGCATCCCTCTTGTTCTCACCATTTTTAGTATGTATGCTAAAATAAACATTGAAATTCCTAGAACATTATATTGGCTAAACTCATATAATGGTTGTGATAACAAACATATATCTTTTCTGTATAAAATTAAATACATTATGTTAATTTTTTAAACTAAATGCAATTCATATACTTTGTGCCCATTTTCATACAGTTATTTAGTTTATTGATATTGGATTAATTTTGCATCATAAAACCTGTTTTGCAGTTGTATGCATGCTTTGTAATCTAGAAATTCTTGTTCATGGGAACAGATGCAAATACTATATTAAAAAGTGCAGAATGCAACACAGAACCATGTTGGCACTCATTATTTTGCTGGTAGGTATTGTAATTGAGTACCATAAATGACACTGAGTTCTGTTAGATAACCAGAGCATAATCCATCTAACTAAATATGGATTAACATTACATTCAACCAGATAGCTGTATATGGTATTATAAGTCAGAGAAGCAAAGGTTTTAGCTAGGTTCAAATACATAACTCTTGGTGTAAGCCCAGACCTAAAGCAAAAGTAATTTGATCATAAAAATTAATCAAATTTTAATGATGATCTACCTTTCACATTATCATTTTAGTTAAGGTCAGTAAAACTGATGTTAGAATTATCTTTAAAGAGCTGTATAATACATCTGTCAAGGCATTTGCCAATAATGGAAGTTAGGTTAATTGACCTATAATTTTTAATATAAAATGTAATATCCTTCTTGTGTACAGGAAGAACATGAGACAGTCTACACATCATCAGTACTATTCCAAATAATAAAAAAATTATCAAAGACTACATATAATTTAGAAGTTCTTCTATCATTTATTTTTCACAGTAATACAGCTGGCATTTCATCTGGTCGAACTGATTCATGCCGATTCAAAAACTTTTATGACTGTATCTCTATTAAGAATGAATTAACATTTGCATTGATACTTGTGAAGTACTTATTCAATTCAATAACTACTCCTCTAACAGCATTTCTCAGTTTCATTAATCTTCATCATACTTACCGTAGCTATATAGTCAATAGAATTCTTCTTGTTAGAAGTCATTTTCCAATTTATTTTCCATATCTACTTTTCAATTTTTATCCTTTATTTTAATGTTCTTGCAATCCTACTCCATAATCCTATTAACTATTGCTGGATACTTTCTATAAGTTGCGTATATTATAAAGTTTTTGTTGTTAGTGTTCAACTATGAAGTTATTTAGCTGTTGCACAGAAAATTCAAATAAATGCTGCATTCAGTACTGTGTAAAGAAGCTCACAGTTTAGTGCAATCAATAAGTCCATAATTATATTTCTTACAGAATTTTGTCTTTTCGGAATTTAACTGTAAGTTGTATGTCAAAAATAATGATCATTACATCACAAGAAATGACTTTGACTGCACCAAATGCAAAATACTATTTCTATATTTGATACTATATAGGGATTTACTGAATATCAGAAAAAATAGTCAGTCAGAATAAACAGCTGCCAGCCGTAGTTAATGGGAGGAAATCAGTCTACTTCTGGTAAAGAACTACAATTAGAAAGTGACTAAAGCCATTATACAGCATATTGAAGACATCACTGCTCAAGGTATTAATCAATGTTTTTATAGAGATTTGATTTGAGACTGAGTTATAAGCTAGACAAAAAGATGCATACATGAGCCATCACTACTTGCCAAAGTAGAAGGAAGATTTGTTTGCAGCCAAGGTAAAAGTTAGCTAGGTTATACCACAATTGGCCATGATTAAAAAGAAGCTAAAAGAGCTTCAGAAATGTAGGGAGGATGCTCTAGAAATACAAATGCATAAAGTAGTTGCAAGACTGGCCACAAAAGAAGGCTGATATGAGGAAAGGCAAACAACCTTTTCTCTCTCTCTCTCTTTTATGATTCATAGAAAATACAAAACAGTGTGCATCCGAGTGACCACAAAAAACACCACTAACCAAAAATGTTTTTGAGGTGCTATCAGCTATGAATTATAATTCTGGAAACAGCCACAGAAAATAACCTTTTATTAAAACATAAAATAACGGTCCCACAGAAAATAACCTTTTATTAAAACATAAAACAATGGACTCCACAGAAAATAACCTTTTATTAAAACATAAAACAATGGTCTCCACAGAAAATATCCTATTAAAACATGAAACAATGGTCTCCACTGAAAATAACCTTTTATTAAAACATAAAACAATGGTCCATTGTTTTATGTTTTAATAAAAGGTTATTTTCTGTGGTTGCTTCTAGGATTATAATTCACAGCTGATAGCACCTTGAGGACATTTTTGGTTAGCAGTTTTACGAATCATAGACAACTCCTAGAGTGAGCCCCAGAGACAGTCACCACAAACAATGGAGTTTACAAGGCAAAGGGGATAACAGGAAGAGGTTACTGGGTCTTTCTTCCATATCAAACACACACCTATAGCTGTGGACAATTTAGAATCCCCAGTTCACCTACTGCAGCTCTTTGGAATGTGGGAGGAAACTAGAACACACAGACGAAACCTATATGAACATGGGGAGGACATGTAGACTCAACACCGAAGGTAATTCAGCAAAGAACCAAAGTATAAAACCCCTTGCTGTAAGGCAACAAGTTTGCCCATTGTGCCACTGTGCCATCCAATAAAAACTTGCTTCCCTTTTAAAAAGGAAGTTGGTTGCATAAAATCCTTACTGCATATAAATAGTACCTAACTATTTGAGGAAATAAATGCTGGTGAGACTCAGTAAAAAAAGTGCAAAGAAGGGGTTCATAGAGTCTCATCTTGAGCAGTTTGACCATGTATGGGCAAATAGAACAAGAAGCCCAAAACTGTACTGTATATAATGCTTAGTACAATAACAACTCAATAACATTATGTTATTCCATTCTAGGAAGGTCGTGGAGCAAAATAAGGGCAGATTTGCTTTAGTAACAAGAAATTATGTATCTCATATATGTTAACAGGGCTCCATTACTACTTACACAAATTCTAAGGTTCATGAATAGAGCAGTACAGACTGCAAGGCATTTTATGAAGTCATGACTGTTACATAGATTCTTTCTTACTGCTTAACTACCTGTGGGTCATAAATAAAAATGAAGCTTTTCTACACCTCATTCTTTGACTTGTGACAACCCAAATGAGGCAACAGTATCAGTCCCCAAATTTTTTTCTACTATAACAAGCATGTAGATCTCTTTCTGACTTGAAGGAAGTTGGGTAATGTGATAATGCAGCAGTGATACAGTGAGAAACAGCCCAAAGCTGCTGTTAAGAAGGAATGTGAAGAGGCATGCTCCTTTATTACAAGGAGCACGAGATGTTAATTCAAGACAAATATACCTCATAGTGACTGCATGAAATGAAGAGACATTATTACAATATATTTCTTAGACTGCTGACATATCAAGTAAAACTAGAGGCACAACTGGCATAACGGTTAAGGTCTTCACCTCCCATGTACAAGATGCAAAGTTCAATCCTGACCACAGGCCAATGCCTTATGGAGTTTGCATGTTCTCCCTCTGTTTCTGTGGGGCTCCTTCCACTTCCTAAAAATGTGCTGAACAATCCCACCTCAAACTCTCCCAAGAATGTAGTTGTGGGTATCAGCATAGACTCTAGATGGTGTCTGTTGGGGGAAGAGTTGCCTAGATCAACTTTGGTGTGCAATATCCTCTAGATAGAAGAACAGGCAACAAAGACTGCACAAAGTATCAGGACTAGCTTACTTGATGGAGTAAAAACTGGCTTTAGGTGATTGGATCATGTTGACTAATGTTACCAAAAATGGGCATGGATATTTGCCACTGATAAGTGAGTTGAAGACCTGGCCTGCTTCAACCTACATCAGGGACCCATGCTAACAGTAGGAGGGATCTACATTCTTCTATTGGTCAGTGTGTGCATAGCATAAAACCCAGCAGCCCTGGGTCAATAAGCTACTGGCTGTCTGGTGTTCAATTGCTCAGCTTGGGTTATCTGGGATAACTCTGTTGAGTGAAAGCTGGACATAAATCTAATCAACCAGCCAAACATGTGCTAAGGATTGCTATACTCAGTGGTGGTTCACTGGCAGGATGAAACTTGGAAGTGGATGGCATGATGGTAAGGAGAAGACTGGACATCATATGTACCTAGGAAACAAAACAGAAGGGCAATGCAGCGCAGCCACTTGGCTTAGGATCCAAGCTATCTTGGAAGACAGACATAGAAATGGTAAGGGAATTGTGAAGTAGAGGATTCTGAAGACAGTGCAGAATGTCATCAGAATTAGTGACTGACTCATGGCAATCCAACTTACATGTAAAGATTGGGCAGCATTCATAATCTCATCCTATGACCCACAGCAGGGCTATGACAGTGAGGAAAAGAGTGCGTTCATGCTGCAATTGCAAGACCTGCTAGATAATGCAGGACAATATGAGTTGGTGTTAATAGCACAAGACCTGAATGCACATATTGGGACAGACAGAACAGAACAGGAGGACTGCCTAGGTCCACACAGGTGGAGCAACAGGGAATAAAGAAGGTGTGGCCATTCTAGACTTCAACTGGCAAATGGCTTGGTGGTGGCCAACACATGGTTCAGCAAGAGATAGTCACAAGATCACATATAAGAGTAGCCAACATAAACTCAGATTGCTTCCTAGTAAGACAAGGGCAGTGGGGTAGAATCAGTGAAAATCATCTTCAGTGAAACATTCAGCCCACAGCATAAACCACTGGTTACCACACTCAGCTATAAGCAGTGGTCAGAGCAAGCTGTACGATCAATAGAGATTAGGCAGAAGAACTAGAAGCTGACTGGAGAGAAAGCACAAACGTTCAAATAAATACTTGGGAATCTAGCACCTGAAGAAGAGGATAAACTAGGTGGAAATGAAGAAAGACAATGCCTTAAAACAGCTTGTGTGAGGACTGTAGAACAGATATGAGGTTGAGCCACATGTGTAAATAAGGTACATAAGAAAAGCCAGTGGCAGAATGCAGAAGTCCAGGAAGTGAACAAAAGAAATGAATGCAGAAAAAAAAAACTGACCAGGCTGAGAAAGATACTGGTTGGCTAACAAAGAGGCAGCGAGAATAGTTGCAATAGTAAAGTACAGAGCATCAGTGGGAGTACGATAGCTAGGGCAAGGCCAAAGGGCAACTTCTTCAAGA
Source organism: Protopterus annectens (assembly GCF_019279795.1). NCBI lineage: Eukaryota > Metazoa > Chordata > Ceratodontiformes > Protopteridae > Protopterus > Protopterus annectens. Next base: position 976,669,998 of record NC_056746.1, on the reverse strand, counting down.
GCAAAGTTTTAGGGGGTAAGATCGGCTATCTATCAACCTGTCTCTTTAGTGCAATACCGGTTTTTAAAAGTCAATATAGCATTTGCATTCAAACAGTGCGTGGTCTAAATTGTAGAAAGCAGTTTTTTTAACTAAAACCTGTAGCAGACTGTGTAGGATATCAACTGTAACAACAGCTTGCTACAGTTTAAATGTTAAAAAAATATTTTCTTACATTTTCTTTAACTAGTTCATAGGTTCATAGATTAGTACTAGGCTAACGGCTCTTGTGGGTCATTTTAAGTCTAGCCAATTATTACATGTGAGAATCAAACCCTGCACCTTGTGTCTGTAAGGTAAACACCTTAACCATTATACCAACCTCCCACCCTGCTGTAGTAAACTATGCAGAGATTAATGTTCACTACATTTGTAGTAAGCAGTTTGCTAGAGTTTAAAAGGAACACATGATATTTTTATTTATCTTTATTTTTTAACTAAATTGTAGCTAAATACAGTTGGGGTCAAGGCACAGAAATGGGACCTGAATGGCTGGTGCAGGAGGGAAGGGGGTGTACTGCATCTGGCTACCTGGTTGGTCTGTTTTTCTTCTTTTTCACTTGGGCTTGGTAGTTGTGGATGGCATGGAAAATACGGATTGGGTACTGTTAGCAAGAAGCATCCTGCAAGTTTTGCAGAAGTCCTTTGCTTTAGCTCTTCGCTTGAGCAGCTGAGGGGGTCAGAACTAGTTGATGGGATCAGCAAAGGGCACTGGATGAGCCAGCTAAGCTTTTGATCAGAGGTACTCTACCAGCTTCAGGAAAGTGACTCAGTAGATGGCACAAAAACTATCAGGCTGCAAGGCAATGGCAGAAAGATAAACAAGATAGTAATCTGACTCCCTTCATAAGGGATGCCAGCAACAACATGCTCACCAGTTTATGGACCATCAAAGGCAGATAGAAAAGGTATTTCCAACAGCATATGAATGAGCAAAATCACACAGAGGTTACTGCCTCTGATACCATCTACGATGAAAGGAAAAAAGGAGCTCACACTAGAAGTAGTAAGAACAGCAAAAAGGAAAATTAAGTCAGGGAAAGCAGCAGTTTCAGATGAGGTCACAGCAGATATGATCCAGATGTTGGGTGAGAGAGAGAAAAATGGTACTCATAACAGTAAGGGGATAAAAGCATATCCCACATGACTGAAGAACATGCATACTAGTAACATGTACAAGAATAAAGGGGACATTCACAAATGTGGACAGTGTAGAGGTATCAAACTCCTGTCACACTGAAAGGAAGTTCTGGAGGGGGTGAATGAATATGCAGAGCTGTAGAAAGTAAGGTGGGAGATGAGCAGTTCGGATCCAGATCAGGATGCAGCATAACTGACTTGATGTTTGCAGTGAGCCAGATAGTTGAGAAGAAACCAAAGATGAGGAAAGAGTCTAATGGGGTATTCCTAGACTTGGAGAAAGCATATGAAAAGGCACCAACAAAGATGATTGGGGCAGTCCTGCAATGGTTCAGAGTCCCAGAAACATTGATAGAATTAATGCAGGGTATGTACAAGGATCCACTGCACAACTACAAACAGTGTTTGGACTTGCAGAGGGGCTCCCAGTGGAAATTACTGTGCATCAGACTTCTGCTCTAAGCCCACTGCTGTTCATGGTAGTGATTTACTACATTAGCAAACAGGTCAGAGAGGACAGATCAACAAAGGTGCTGTATGCAGATGAAGAAGCATTACAGGTAAATTCTGAACAAGAACTTCAAAAAAGGATAGGAGAATGTAATGCAAAACTGAAGGCAATTGCGATGAAACTGAGTACAGGTAGGACAGTTGTAATGTCAGCAAATGGGGGGAAACCAGATGAAGCTGAGAAGAAGGGAAAAATGTGGTTGAATGAGGAGGTCAAAGCTAGAATTAGAGTGGTTGTAGCCAATTGGCCCAGAGGACCAGGGGTAGTGTATAACAGAAGACTGCCACAGAAACTGAAAGGTAATGTGTACAAAACAGATGGTATGGCCAGTACTTCTCTATGATACAGAAACCTGGGCAGTGAAAACAGTTGAGAAATCTAGAAATAATGGAGATGAAGTTCCCAAGATGAGTGGCAGCATGCAGGCTGTGGGACAGAAGAATAAATGAAGATATCAGAGAAGAAGGAAAAGTAGCTCCAATTGCAGAAAAGGTCAAGGAGAACAGATTAGAGTGGTTCAGGCACATGTGCAGGAAAGTAGAACACAATTAGGTGACGGAGATTTGGGACAGACAGGAAGAAAGCAAGAGGAAATTAGGGCTTCCATCAAAGAGATAATTGGATTCTGGAGAGAAGACCTGAGAAAGTCAGGCATGACTTTTGAAGAAGGTAGGAGACTGAATAGAGAGAGGTAGTGACAGCTGATGCAACACTCCATCCTGATGTAGAAGAGGAGGATTAATAATGATGCTGCTATATGAAGTACAGTCCAGATGTGTGTCCAAAGTGAACCCAAATGATATTTGCAGAGATGTTTTCAAGAACAGAAGATCTACCTGAATTGCCTTTAGCATTACTTAAAGATAAGATTCCAAGCATCAGCTAATGAAACAACAGAATAATTTGTCTCTCCATTGCTACTGTTTAGGAGCTTTGGAAGACTATATGAAGAGCCAGATAGATATACTATCACTTCATGAACTGAAATGCAATAATGTGTTGAAAGTGAAGTATTCAGCAGTGTCTGTTCAATATGTTTTTTTTATCTCTTTCAAAAAGAAAATAGTTCTAAAGTTCTTGAGTTAATAGGAGAGGCTGAGAATGCTGCTCCTTTAACCAATGTTTTAAATACTTTTTTAAGAACAGACCTCTTATCTCAGTCATCTTGCCAGCTGAGACTGGGTTGCCCTAGAAGTCTTCTTTCTCCAAAAGCTCAGTATCTCCACCAGTACTATAAATCAGGGACTTAAATCTTTGCAAAAAAAAAAAAAAAAACTAGATGGAACTACTGGTAACTGCAAAAACTATGCTGGTGTTTTGGTACCTCATCTCAATACCTTCAATGGAATAAATTACATCACACCATGCAGCTTTTTATACAACTTTCAATTAGTGCAAAGAATTCACAATTCAAATGTTTAAATTGCCCATGCTGCTTGCAACAATACATAAATACAAATACCATAAATCACAGACCAACAAATTTAAATAAATATTTTACCAAAACTATATATTAAATATTTAAATTAATATCTACATTTAAACCTCTAGGAATTAATGTCCTATACTGTAATATACATCTACTTTCCAATTTCCATGTAAAATTACCCCAGTCAATAAATGTGGTTTGGCTAACACACTAAAAACAAACTGTCATTATGTACCCTATGAACATGATCAGCAATCTGACTTTCCAAATTTTTATTTCTAACATCTCCTAAATGCTCTAAATTGCAGACTTTTGCCATTCTTTTAGTCTGACCTATGTACCATTTAATGGGAACACAACCACATCCCACTATATAAACCACCCGACATGAACAACAATTAAAATAATCCAAAGCCACATACTTCTTACCATTGATTCTAGAACCAGAAACATTTTTCACCCTTACACATACCTTACATTTACCAGACTTAAACATGCTTGCCTTCTTTTCATCTTCTACAGCCTCTTTAGAGTTCAAAATTTCTTTTAATTTACTGTATCTGCCATAAGAAAAGTTCACCTTCTTATGACAAAACAAACCCAATTCTTCATCAAAACAAACCACTCGCCATACACTCTCTACCAATTGTTTCATCACGGAGGAAAAAGGGGAAAATTTTGTAACAGATCTTTGCAAACAGATGCATAAAAAACAATGGAGAGGCAGGTTTATGACCCCAGCACCTCCCAAACTTCCAAAATAAACTTCCATCGCATGTTAAAGAGTTTGACTCACTATCTTCCTTTAAATAAACTAGATGACTTGATGGGTACTCACAACTTTACTCTGGGATTGATTGGTATGGTCTTCTTGGAGAAAGGAGTTGCTGCCTGTGGGAGGCTAATGGCAACCTGTGAATGGTCATAAGACTAACCTGGCTTGGAATATGTATGAATTTATGAAAGTATGAGTCTATAATGATGTAAAAGGGAAATATGAAACAATGCATATGAAAATATGTAAGTGAACTTCAGAGCTACATGTTAATATACTGATGAAAATAGATAAAAGTGTGATATATTAACTTAGCTGCCTTTAAAGAAATCAAAATAATTTTACTTTTGAAAAAGGGGATGCAATATATGGGAATACAACTTTAATTATATGAATTATTTGCTGAACTTAGTATTGTTAAGAATACCATTACCTGTATCATGTGATCTGGTCTCTCGTACTCTTATTTTGTAGTCCAAAATTATAAGATATAGGGTTAGGATCACATATGCTCGTGTCCCAGTAGTTCTTTCAAATTTCAAATACCAAATGCTATGTTATTTGATCAGAGTCACTGATAGATGAGTAATACCTTGATATGGTGGGCAGAAAGAGTAACATAGCAAAAAAACACCAATACTTGGCTTGTAACATACTAGAATACATAGAATATAGAAGGAGAAAGGTGGATAAACAGAAAGAGGTGTAGCAAGGTGGATAAACAGAAAGAGGTGCAGCAAGGTGGATAAACAGAAAGAGGTGCAGCAAGGTGGATAAACAGAAAGAGGTGCAGCAAGGTGGATAAACAGAAAGAGGTGCAGCAAGGTGGATAAATAGAAAGAGGTGTAGCAAGGTGGATAAACAGAAAGCGGTGTAGCAAAGTGGATAAACAGAAAGAGGTGTAGCAAGGTGGATAAACAGAAAGCGGTGTAGCAAAGTGGATAAACAGAAAGAGTTGTAGCAAGGTAGATAAACAGAAAGAGGTGTAGCAAGGTGGATAAACAGAAAGGTGGATAAACAGAAAGAGGTGTAGCAAGATGGATAAACAGAAAGAGGTGTAGCAAGATGGATAAACAGAAAGAGGTGTAGCAAGGTGGATAAACAGAAAGAGGTGCAGCAAGGTGGATAAACAGAAAGAGGTGCAGCAAGGTGGATAAACAGAAAGAGGTGCAGTAAGGTGGATAATTAGAGGTGTAGCAAGGTGGATAAACAGAAAGAGGTGCAGCAAGGTGGATAAACAGAAAGAGGTGCAGCAAGGTGGATAAACAGAAAGAGGTGCAGCAAGGTGGATAAACAGAAAGATGTGCAGCAAGGTGGATAAACAGAAAGAGGTGCAGCAAGGTGGATAAACAGAAAGAGATGTAGCATTCTATATACAGGAGAGATCAAAACAGAGGAAATAATAAAGGTAGAGGAGAGGAAACATTGTGGCTCATAACAGATACTGAAAATGGAAATGCAATTCAGGGAAATCTCTCTCTCTCTCTCTCTATATATATATATATATATATATATATATATATATATAGATATATATATATATGAAATATAGCATTATTACAATTTTGGGAAAAGAAAAACTGCTATTCTTTAGAGATCTTTAACATCACAAATACGTATTATAATGGCTTGAATGTTGTCATACGTGGGTGTAAGATCAGTTTAGCTGCGCTGCAACGACTGGATTAAAGGTAGATAGCATTAAGAAAGGCCAGTCTTTGAGCTGGTATTCGTAAATGTAAGAGCATCATAAGCTTAGATGTAGGCACCTATTTGGATCAGCACACATTATTGTTCACAGTCCAATTAAATACAGAACTGAACCAATCATGATTGGAGGTTTTGAACTTCAGAAAAGACAGAGTTGGGCAAATATCAGACTGTGCCTCAAAATATCTTTACATTTAAATATTTTTAAATCTGAAGCCAGCATTGCATAAATCTAAGAATCTCATATGATTAAACAGCAATGGGGCACTACACAGAAAAAAAAGATTCCACTCAACTGTAGCTGCTGGTGCACACAAAATAAGGAAAGCATTTGTATTTTAATGAAATTAACATAAAATATTATAGTTATCTTAGCTAATGTTGACCTTCTGGATCATTTTTGTTATGATTTTTAACTTGCATATTCTTAACATAACCTTATACTGCTAATATGTATTAATGTACCCTGCTCAGGAATAAAACACATTTTCTTGGCTGTATTACCACTTTCCTAAACAGCTTCATAAATTACACTCTCACTAAAGATAGAACATCCAAGGCAAAATACATATATAATAAATGGTTTTGTAATGAATCAAGTTGCATCAGGTTGAGGAACCACCTTGCTGAACATGACTAGCTGGGAATTCAGTCCAATAATTAATTTAAATGCAAGCATTTTATACAGGAGGGCAAGCTTCTAACATGTCTAGACTTATATATCCCAACTCCATGTGTCCAACAATGATATGAAAACATTTTTTTTAAATAAATGAATTAGTGATGGTGCACAATTAGAAACTGTACTATCAATGATTTTTTATGGATAATAGTGATTGGAGAGTTTAACACTGATTAGCTAAGCTCGACCAGATAGACCCTCATCCAGTTTGTTCTTCATGAGGTATAGAAAAGCCACATAGATACAACCAAATTCATTTTAGAATTGATTGAAGCTTTCAATTTAGCTTTATTCCTTTTCATGGATGCTCCTCAGTGTTCATGTTATCCTCTGTTACATAACTCTTGGTCACACATTGATTCTTAATTTCTAGCTTTTTTCTTCAGCTTTAGTAAACTGCTTTATTTTTTCTTCTATTCTTTTTTGCTCATTTTTGAATGAAACTTCAAATTGATCCTGAACTCGTCTCCGAAAAGAATGGAGATGGACTATTAACTCTAAAACTCAATATAACCAGAAGTTATTAAATTTAATTATCAAAAACTTGATAACCTTGTAAATGAATTAATCTCGTTTCAGTCTTCACCTGGTATTCTTTGGGCTTCATTTAAAGTAAATATTAAAGAATATTATAACTCCAAAATCACGTATCTAAACAATTGTAAATAAAAACATTATATCCAAAATAAAAAAAATTAGTAGCTGATCTTATTATGACCCTTTCACAGAAAAACAAATGTTAAATTGTCAAGGTAAACTGTATGCTGAATAGTCATCTCATCTAGTGGATACCAAATTGTCTGCTACATTTTCAGACTGGGTAACCCTCCCCACCAACTATTTAGCTTCTATAATGAAGTCCTAAAAGCCTCCAAACAAAATGTATTCACTCCTGTGCACCAGGAGAATGTTTAACCCTTTTCTTTATGAATTATATTAAGCCAGGAAACCACATGCGTTCTGTCCAAAAATCCACAACTGGAAACACATCTCATATTATTTATAATACCCCAACAATGAACGAGTTACAAAAATGTAAAATGTGAAAATTCTTATTAGATAATGAGCTATGCACTTGCATTAGTATCCACGGTTCGCCTGGTGATGTTGATTTTGCATTACAGATAAATAAAAGAAAAATATCACTTTATTTGCCAAAATGTCCTAGTCTTAATGTTCAAAAAAAGTATTGTATCTCTGTAGACATACAAAACAAACCCAAGATAGACAGTTGTTCATTTGCCTGACAGATGTCTAATGATTTGTGACAAGAGAATGTGGCACACTGCTATTTTGTGACACTGCAAAAATATTACATTTTGTACAGCTGAAACCATTACTCTAAATGTCCTATTTTTCATTAAAAAAATCTTTCTATAACCCACATTTTGTTATGGCTACTGATTAAAAAAAAGAAATGTTCCATGTGTGTTGTCCACCTTGCCTTCATTCTTAGCAGGTTGGGTTCGGTCCACCTTGCCTTCATTCTTAGCAGGTTGGGTTCGGAACCAATCCTCGGTTCTGACTCTGCCTTATACAAAGCTCGAGTTCTTCCACTAGCTTGTGGCTAAAACCCTATCCTATGATGCAGTATGAAAGCTCCCCAGATCATGTTTGCAGATATAGCTAAATAAAGGTCACTGAATACGTGATAGAGCAATGAAGAACGTCAGAGGACATTAATAGTCAGTTGCACCACCTCGGTCTTCCAAGAGAGAAAAGCTGGGGGCAGGAAGGTGGGATTTAAGAATGAAGGCGAGATGGACAATGGAACGTTATGGTGAGTACGTAACTTCTTTATGTGATGTTGACCTATCTCGCCTTCATTCTTAGCAGGTTGGGACAGCGTCCCTAGTGCCATCCTTCTTGGGTGGCTCAAGGAAGAATATTCTTCAGAACAGTGGACACAAAAGAGGCCCTATTCTTGGAGTCCAAATCTACTTTGTAATGAATGATAAAGGTAGGAGGCCTTGGCCATGTTGCTGCAGCACAAATGGTGTCAATAGGTAGACTCGCCCAAAAGGCAGAAGAGGATGCAATGACTCTTGTAGAATGACCTTTTACTTTATGGGAAAGTTCTTTGTTTTGAGATTGGTAAGTAAAGGTAATACAATCTGATAGCCAATTTGAAAGTGTGATTTTTGACACAGGAACCTCCTTTTGAGTCTGAAAAAGATACAGATAATTGATTGCATTTTCTTAAATATTTTGTCCTATGTAAGTAGAAATGTAATTGTCTATGTACATCCAGTTGGTGTAGCATATATTCTGCCTTGTTGCCATAGTTTGGAAAAAAACAGGTAGTTCTATGGACTGATTCATGGTAAATTATGAGCCTACTCTGGGTAAAAAGGATGGGTTTTGTTCGTAGGGATACTCTATCTTTGTGGAAGAGCATGTAGCTGGGCTTTATTGATGACGCTTGCAGCACTGAAACTCTTCTTGCAGAAGTAATAGCTATCAAGAGAATCATTTTCCAATTAAGATACTTGAGATCACAGGATGATGCACATTCAAAAGGGGGAAGGATCAAACATGATGAGACAAAATTCAAGTCACATGGAAGTGGAGGGACCTTAATAGGTGGTCTTAATAAAAGAGCATCTTTAAGAAAGGGTTTGCAAAGTCTATGGGACATCACATTAGGGTCTGATTCTCCTAAATGGAGATTGGATATGGCAGCCAACTGGACCCGAATACTAGCTGCAGCTGCCCCTTCATTAAAACAGCTTTGCTATGAATACAAGAATTGGAGCTATTGGGGCAGAGAAGGGATCAATGTGATTATTCAAGGCCCATGAAGAGAATCTTTTCCATTTGCTTCTATACAATCTTCTTGTCAAAGCCTTATGGGTTGAGATCAGAATATGCTTTAGTGACATAGAAAGGTTAGGGAGCCTGGCTATGGTTGGAATCAGAGCAGCCAAGCTGTAAATTTGAGGGTTTGAAGGGTGAAGCATCTCTGAGCATCTCTGGTGCATGAGTAGGAGGTCCAGAACTGGTTCCAGAATCCATGGCTCCTCCTGGAGATAAGGCCACAGGAAGGAGAACTAGATCTGATGAGGCCAGTATGGGGCGACAAGTATTAAGTTCCTTCCCAAGTAACTGGTTTTCTGAAGAACTTTGTCTATCAAAGGAAAGGTGTAGAGGAGACCCGAGGGCCAATCATGAATAAGTGCATTCCTTGGTAACTCCTCCAGGGGGGGATCAGGGCAAAGAAGCTGCTGCATTTGGCATTCATGGATGTGGCAAAAAGATCACAGCAAGGCTACCCCCATTTGCGGAAAGATTTCTCCACCACTTCCTGTTTTAGGGACCACTCATGAGGCATCAGAATTGCTCTGCTGAGTTTGTCTGAAATCATGTTGGATTTTTCCGGGATGTGCATTGCTATCAGAAAGCAATGGGAGGAGGTTGCCCAGTGCCATACTCGTAGAGCCTCCCGACAAAGAGGGTAAGATCTCATTCCTCCTTGTTTATGTGCCATACAACTGACATGTCTGTCTATGTTGCAGTAGTCTCCAGCAGAAGAGAGTCCTGGAATGCTTGCAATGCTAAAAGCACTGCTCTCATCTCTAGGGCATTAATGTGCAAATGGGTCTTGTGGTCCTGTCAAGTGCTTCCCAGATAATGCCCCCCCCCCCCTATTTGGGAAGGGTCTCCGGTCACTGTGGCTAATTGGCTGGGGAGGAAAAAAGGAATGACCTAATGTCAGATGAGTGGAGTAAAGCCACCAACGACAGTTTTCCTGCAGGAGTCCATTATCAAAATTTGGTGGGACATGGGTAGTTCCTGCATGGACCACTGAGTGAATAGTAGCCATTGTACTATTCTCATGTGCAGATGTGCTAATGGAATCAGGGTTATTGCAGCTGCCATGATTGTACTTTTCTCTTGGAAAGAAGGTTTCGGACTTGAACCCTTTCAGAGGGAAGTTTTGCCATCATGTTTGTTATATCTAGATCTGCTCCTGTAAAAACGATATACTGAGATGGCAACAAGGCAGATTTTTTGTAGTTTATTGTAATTCCTAGGTAACAGGAGAGATGTAAAGTGGTGTCTCTTGCTTTGAATGGTAGATGTTCGGTGGTGGTGGTTAGGAGCCAGTCGTCCATGTATGTAAACACTCAGAAGCTAGGAGCCTCAAGTGTGGCGCTACTACTGCCATACACTTGGCAAACACTCTGGGGGGTGTAGTGAGGCCAAAGGGCAGAGCTCAGAACTGGTAGTGACTGGCTCCAAGCCAAAAGCACAAATAACTCCTGGATCACCTGTCTATTTTTATATGGTCGTATGCATCCCGGAGGTCTATGCTGTGGAATAAAAACTCGTCCATGTGATGAGGAGCAGCACCAGAGCTCTGTCTAGAGATCTGGGATGGAGGATGATGGGAGATCGAGGTTTACCCCGAATCATCTCTGTGGCACTGCTGGACAGAGGCACAATACTAATGGGCACATTATTTTTCATATAAGGGTGTGTAAGCCACAAAAATTTGGGCTAGGCTTATAAATGCCTTAGGGCAGATAGCCTAGTATAAACCTATGAACCTATGAACCTAATACAGCACATCCAATCTTTTCATCCCAGAAAAGGGAGTATTGACTGCAGTGTTACCATCTGGAACTTTGACTTTCTGACTGATTTGTTTAACTTGCTGAGATCCAGGATGGGTCTCCAGCCCCCCATTTTCTTTGGAAATAAAAAGAACCTTGAGTAAGTTCTGGATTGTCTGCGGGGACTGCTTGGAAGACTCTTTTGTCTAGCAACTTTCGTATTTCTAGAATTGCCTGATCCCTTTGACTGGATGGAATGTCCAAAATGTTTTTTCTTTTTGGGACGGGGAAGGAAAAGGGTATGGAGTAACCTCTGGATATGATACTTTGTACCCACTTGTCTTTTGTTATTGTTAGCCAGGCTTTTTGGGTACAAAGATAAGTGGCATCCCAACTGCCTCCAGAGATGGACAGGTGGGCCTCCTTTCAGGAGTGCTGAAAGGGCTTACCGAGGAAGGATTCTCTGTCATCCTGGTTTTGCAGACCACCTTTGCTGCATGGTCAGTGTCTTCCATTAGCACTTCCCCCTCTGCCTCTTGGGAAAGAATCACCATGTGTGTCCTGGAAAGCTCTCGGGCATTTTTGAAACCACATTTTTCCTCCTTTCTGACCCTTTGGGTAAGGTCTGGTAGGTAGGGAAGATTGGACTCCATTGGCAGAGAGAGTCTTTCCTTCTTGTTCACACCTGGTTAGTGTGTCTTTGACTTTTGGCCCAAACAAAGACAAGCCATTGAAAGGGGCATCAACAAAAGAAGATTTAAAGGGTTCCACAAAGTCACACAAGCGCATCCAGGAATTTCTCCTTAGGGAAATTCCTGAACCTGCTTGCCCTGTTCGCTGCATCCACTGCATTAGAAATGAGCCTCATGGAGGAGTTGACCACTGAGGTAAGAGGAAGAGCTGAGAGGAAACCTTGTCTGATACCATTAGAAATGAGCCTCATGGAGGAGTTGACCACTGAGGTAAGAGGAAGAGCTGAGAGGAAACCTTGTCTGATACCCCTTTAGCTACTGAATCTTGGAGAGTATCTCCTAGCTCTTTCAGGAGATCTCTCTGAAGTCTAGTAAAGTCAGTCAGATAATTCAGCAATCTGAGCAGAAAAGTAAGTGAAAAGAAGATGTGCTTTCCATATCTGTCCATCATATGAGACTCTTTGTTCGGCAGATGGGCAGAAGAGGACAGCTCTGAAAGTTACTTTTTGGTGGCTGCCGCCACCACCATAGCATCTACTGGGATTGTCTTGGTAAGAAATTCCTTGTCTGAAGGTGAACTGATGAATTTGTTTGGCCTTCAAGGAACAGGTTCCACTGAGTCTGGAGACTCTCACACCTTTCGACAAACTAATTGTATCAGCCAAACCCCAGTGGCAGAAGCATGAGACCCAAAAGCCTTCAGGTACACAGTCTCCTCCTCAGAAGGGTTGATGGGATTCCAGCCGCCTCTCTGTTTTAGTATTTCTAGGATGTCTGTGAAGGAGACATCCTTAGAGGGCGGCCATGGGGATCCTTCCAAATCATCAAGGTCTGTATTTGAAGTGATGGACTCCTCTGGGGAGTCTAGATGCTTCCTCTTACATAGTCTCTTTCAAGGGACCTCTTCAGAAAGGTATTCTGGAGAGATTTTTGAAGAGAGAGTGTCGCTCAAAAGGGGCATCCTGAGGCCTAGGGTCTCTACATCTCTGTGGATGCAGTGGTGCAGAGATAGACACCGGTACCTTTGGGGGAAGAATATCCTGACCTGAGAGTGGACCTGTCTGTGGAGACAGCACTCTCCTCATTACCTCAAAAGCCCTCCTGCCACAGGTCTGAAAAGACTCCAGGCTCTGAAGAACCAGAGGGAATCCCCAGAACCAAGGGGGTTCGCTCAGAGGCTGAGGTAGGAGCCGAGCTCACCAGCGAAGACACCCCAAGCGGCAAGTTTGGATCAGACAACTGTCCAATCCAACTGTCCTCCCCAGACCCGACTGGAGAGTGTTGGGTCCTAGACTCCTCGAGCTCGGATGGAACCGGGGATGTCGAAGCAGTAGTCGGACCTGAAGATCCTTTGATAGATCTCAGCTCCAATGGTTCCACTATGATCAGTTCAGGACCTTCTGGCTCCAAGGTCCGAGACTGGATCGGAGGAGGAATCGACGGTGACAGGGTAGGTTTGGTCAGTTCCAAAGCCCTCTGGGTTGGATCCGACAAAAGTTTGGTGAGCAATGGTATCCTAAAAAGCCTCTGCACCACGAGATCCATATCATCATCGAACAGGCTCCTGGAGGACTGAGTGGAGGGAGCAGGAGATCTAGAAGACTGCAATAAAGAAGACCTTATAGTGGGAGATACCAGTTCCAGTTCAGGGTATGAAACTCTGCAAATGAAACTCCAGTGGCACAGACACAGAAGAAGCTGAGGTAGAAGGCTTCTCAGGCCTGACAGCCTTCAGATCCAAAGAAGAAACTTTAGGTAACTTTTTTTGATGGCTCAGACTGAGCACTTGAAGAAGAGGACCTTTTCCCAGACTTTTCCAGTTTTGAAGAAGGGGATTGGCTGGACTTTGAAGGACCCTTACCTTCTTCAATTGCTTCTAAAAAGAGGTTTTCAACAAGCCTCTCAGAATGAGCTTGTTCTTTCTCTAATAACAACTTGTGATTAAAGGAGTGACTGATAGCACAGGACTCCTGAAGGTGAACCACTCTGAGGCAGTAGACACAAATGATATATTCATCAGTTATGGACATTTTCTGGCTGCACTTTACATATTTTTTAAAACCCAGAGGATTTGGTTTACTTAGAATTTTTGGAAGACATGATTAACAGTAACAACAACAGGAAAAACAGCTAACAACTATAGGGAAAAACAGAGAAAAATGTAAGTATACAAAATCCACTACTACTACTACTCATTTTTAAACAACTTTTTTTTAATATAATAACAAGAAAACAGGGATCAGCCAAAAAACACAGAAAAGGCTCTCTAACTAAAAAGGGCAGAGACAGCTAACTTAAGCAAGCTAGCCCTGAGTATTTATAGAGGAAAAACAAAGGGAAAACCCTCTAATTTAAATGGGCTAAGGCAGCTTTCTAACTTAAATGAACTAGTCAATACTTACAGGAAGGAAAAACTAAATAAAACAGGCTTTTTAAATTTGATGCTGGGATAAGGAAAGAAAGGCCTAATAGAAATGGCAGCCAACAGCAAAAACAACAGCAGGAAAAAGTGGAACATCTACTTAGTAAAGATTAGCTGGAATAAAATGGATTGAAAAAGAGTCTAACAATTTTCTAATATAAAGCAGAAAAAACTACTTAGCCAGAGCCAGTATGAAGAGCACCCAATCTTGTTTAGCAGCAAACAAGATCTGGGAAGCTCTCATTGAGCATCATGGGATAGGGTTTTAGCCACGAGCTAGTGGAAGACCTCGAGTTTTGTGCAAGGCCGAGTCGGAACAGAGGATCAGTTCCAAATCCAACCTGCTAAGAATGAAGGCGAGATAGGACAACATCACATCAAAGATTTTGTTGATGTTAATTTGACATTTCTGTCATGAAACAAGATCTGATTTTTCAAAACCCTGACTATTTCAAACCTAATATGCAGACCTTTACCAACTATAACTTTTATTAATGGGCATGTATTCTGAATATAGCTTTATTAAAGTGGAGCTGGCAATAATATCTGCTATTGCTAAATTTATTTAACTTTTGCACTGAACTGTCTTCATTTAAAAACAATCTGAAATAAATTAAGTTTTACAAAGTTTATTATGTATCAGTTCCACAACTGTCTCTGCAGATGATGTAGTCATAAATGTTCATTACCTTATAGGTTCATAGGTAAGTGGCAGGCAATCTGTTTGCAGACCATTACAAGCTTATCCATTAACACATATTGAAAACTTACCTCCATCCTCAAGGAGGGTATTACAAGATAGATAAGGGGAAAGTTTAAAGGCAACACAAGATAGAGAAGGGGGAATTTTAAGGGCAACACAAGATAGATAAGGGGAAAGGTTAAGGGTAACACAAGATAGGCAGCTTCAAAATTCCCCCTTAACTATCTAATTATCTAGGTTTACCTTGAAAGTGGCACTGGGGCTGCGCTGTTTGACATATAGCGAAATTCTGTTCCAGAGGTGGAGCTACATTAGGATAGAACCTATCACCCTAACATGTCTTATTTATCTCTGAATGCAGGTTTATTTACTTTAACCAGGTATTTGAGGAACCATTTGTTCTGTGAAGGAACAGGTTGTCAAAGAAATTGGGTATTTCATGGGTCAAAAAGGCTATATATAGTTTCCCATGAAGGCGTACATAAGACAATAAGTACAGAGCAGGGCTATCAATATATCCTGAAAACTATGATTTTTGAGGCGGATGATCTTAATCTCTGAGGTTTCTCAAGCTGAGTGATATATTTAGAGAGATAAATACTCAGATTTTCACTAAACCCAGCTACTGGGGGATGCAATAGCCATTGTATTTCTTTGTGCCAATCCCAAGCCTGGATAAATGGGGAGAGTTACATTAGGAAGGGTATCCAGTATAAAATTTTTGCCTGATCAAATATGCGGACAACAATAAAGATTTCCATACCCGATCGGTGGATGCCCAGGTTAACAATGGACTGCCTTCAGCACTGCTAGCCAGCAGAGTGCTGGTTGAAATTGGGCTACTGATGGCCGAAGAAGAGGAGGAAGACATGCCCAGAGGCAGGAGGAGAGGAGGAAAGTTAGTAATGTGGAAGTGAGGGTAGGAACTTTGAATGTTGGTAGTATGACTGGTAAAGGGAGAGAGCTAGCTGATATGATGGAGAGAAGGAAGATTGACATATTGTGCATGCAAGAGACCAGATGGAAGGGGAGTAAGGCCAGGTGTATTGGAGGTGGGTTCAAATTGTTCTACCATGGTGTGGATGGGAGGAGAAATGGGGTAGGTGTTATCCTGAGGCAACAGTATGTCAAGAGTGTTTTGGAGGTGAAAAGAGTGTTGGATAGGGTGATGTTTATGATGCTGGAAATTGATGGTGTGATGATGAATGTTGTTAGTGCTTATGCTCCACAAGTTGGGTGTGTGATGGATGAGAAAGAAAACGTTTGGAGAGAATTGGATGAAGTGGTGGAGGGTGTATCCAAGGGTGAGAGAATGGTGATTGGAGCAGATTTCAATGGGCATGTTGGTGTCGGGAACAGAGGGGATGAGGAGGTGATGGGTAAGTATGGTGTTAAGGAGAGGAATGCAGAAGGTCAGATGGTAGTACATTTTGTGAAAAGGATGGACATGGCTCTAGTGATGAATATGTATTTTAAGAAGAGGGAGGAGTATAGGGTGACATACAAGAGTGGAGGGAAATGCACACAGGTGGATTATATCCTATGCAGGAGGGCCAGTCTGAAAGAGATTGGAGACTGCAAAGTGGTGACAGGGGGAACTTGTAGTTAAGCAGCATAGGATGGTGGTCTGTAGAATACTGCTGGTGATCAAGAAGAGGAGGAGGAGAGTGAGGGCAGTGCCAAGGATCAAATGGTGGAAGTTGAAAAAGGATAACTGTAAGGTGGGGTTCAGGATGAGTTAAGACAGGCACTGAGTAGCAGTGAAGAATTACCAGATAGTTGGTTAGCCACAGCACAGGTTGTAAGGGAGACAGCTAGAAAGGTGCTTGGTGTGACATCTGGACAGAGGAAGGAGGACAAGGAGACCTGGTGGTGGAATGAGGAAGTGCAGGAGAGTATACAGAGGAAGAGGTTGGTGAAAAAGTGGGATTGTCAGAGGGATGAAAGTAGGCAGGAGTAGAAGGAGATGAGGTTTATGTGAAGAGAGAGGTGGCGAAGGCTAAGGATAAGGCATATGATGAGTTGTATGAAAGGTTGGACACTAAGGAGGAAGAAAAGGACCTGTACCAATTGGCTAGACAGAGGGACCAAGCTAGTAAAGATGTGCAGCAGGTAAAGGTGATAAAGGATAATGAGAGAAACGTACTCACAAGCAAGGAGAGTGTGTTGAGCAGGTGGAAAGAGTACTGATGAATGAAGATAATGAGAGAGAGAAGGCTGGATGATGTGGGGATGGTGAATCAGGAAGTGCAACAGATAAGCAAGGCAGGAGTAAGGACAGCTATGAAGAGAATGAAGAATGGGAAGGCTGTTGTTCCAGATGACACACCTGTGGAAGCATGGAGGTGTTTAGGAGAAATGGCAGTGGGTTTTTAACCAGATTGTTTAACAATATCTTGTAAAGTGAGAGGATGCCTGAGAAGTGGGGAAGTGTATTGGTACCAATTTTTAAGAATAAGGGTGATGTGCAGAGCTGTAGTAGCTACAGAAGTATAAAACTGATCAGCCACAGCATGAAGTTATGGGAGGGAGTAGTGGAAGGTAGGTTAAGAAGGGAGGCAATGATTAGTGAGCAGCAGTAAGGTTTAATGCAGGGAAAGAGCACTACAGATGCAATGTTTGCTCTGAGGGTGTTGATGGAGAAGTACAGAGAAAGTCAAAAGGAGTTGCACTGTGTCTTTGTGGACTTAGAGAAAGCATATGACAGGGTGCCTAGAGAGGAGTTGTGGTATTGTATGAGGAAGTTGGGAGTGGCAGAGAAGTATTAAGAGTGGTACAGGATATGTACGAGGGCAGTGTGACAGTGGTGAGGTCTGGAGTAGGAATGACAGATGCATTCAAGGTAGAGGTGGAATTACATCAAGGATCAGCTCTGAGCCCTTTCTTATTTGCAATGGTGATAGGTTGACAGATGAGATCAGACAGGAGTCCCCTTGGACTATGATGTTTGCAGATGACATTGTGATTTGTAGTGAGAGTAGGGAACATGTTGAGGAGACCTTAGAGAGAGATGGAGATTGAGATATGCTCTATAGAGGAGAGGAATGAAGGTCAGCAGGACTAAAACAGAATGTGTGTGTGTGAATAAGGGGGAGGACAAAGGAATGGTGAGGATGCAGGAGTAGAGCTGGCAAAGGTGGATGAGTTAAATACTTGTATCAACAGTTCAGAGTAATGGTGAGTGTGGAAGACAGGTGAAGAAGAGAGTGCCAGCAGGGTGGAGTGGGTGGAGAAGAATGTCAGGAGTGATTTGTGCATGAAGGGTACCAGTAAGACTGAAAGGGAAGGTCTACAAGATGGTAGTGAGACCAGCTATGTTATATGGGTTGGAAACAATGGCACTATTGAAAAGATAGGAGTCATAGCTGGAGGTGTCACAGTTAAAGATGTCAAGATTTGCACTGGGTATGATGAGGATGGACAGGATTAGAAATGAGTATATTAGTGGGTCAGCTCAGATTGGACAACTTGGAAACAAACCCAGAGAAGCGAGATTGTGTTGGTTTGGACATGTGCTTAGCAGGGAGGGTATATTGGGAGAAGGATGCTAAGAATGGAGCTGTCAGGTAACAGGAAACGAGGAAGGCCTAAGATAAGGTTTACAGATGTGGTGAGAGAGGACATGCAGGTGGATGGTGTGACAGAGCAAGATGCAGAGAACAGGAAGAAATGGAAACAGATGATCTGCTGTGGTGACCCCCCTTATGGAAGCAGCTGAAAAAAAAGAAGATACTAAAAGGAGCATAATATCAAATAATGGAGCAGATAAAATATAAGTAAAATAAAATTAAAACTTATTTGGATATGAAGGATATGACTTTGGAAATTAGATGAACTAGACCAGTGTTGGCAAACCCTTTGACACATGTGTCAAAGGTGACACACCACAATGTTTTGGGTGACACATCAGCGTTCATCAACACAAGTTACCAAAGAAACTGAAAGAACTAAAATGCAAGAAATATGTGACCCTGCACTTATTTATTAAAACTCAGCAACAAAAAGTTATTGTACTATTAAAAGCAGGGTCATTTTTGGTGCACTATTTTAAGCCTAATTATTAATGTGCATATTGTTTTCTCTATTGTAAGTCACGGATTTGTCTTTTACTTTTATAATACATAGCAGCAGATATGATTGGACTGTATTTTTTAAATAAATGAATATGTAAAGAATTGTTTCTCTTTTGCTCGGGGGGGGGGGGGACATGCCAGCAGAGTCAAGATAGGCATTTTCCACATTTTTGACACGTCAATCCCAAAAGGTTTACCATCACTGAACTAGACAGAAGGTATTTTGAACTACTGCAGAAATGCCCTGGTCAGTGCACAAGGAATTATCAACTAGAATGCGTATAGTGTATGATCTTTTATGGCACAGTCTGGCTAGAGGTGTATTTTGCATGTTTTGTATGGGGAAAGTGTGTTGTTTACCAAAATAAACTAGACTACATTTTCTCCATTTAATTTTTTTCTCCCTCGTATTCTTTCAGCCTTGACTTAATTTGCGTTCAAACGATATTGTCACCAAAAAGTGCAAATTTCTCTCTGTGATAACAGCTCATAAGTTCATAGGTTTATACTAGGCAAATGACCACCAGGGTCTCTATAGGCCTAGCTGTGCAACCCAACCCAATTTTGTCCTGAGTACCTTGGAAGCCTATATGGTAGGGTGTGTGTTAGTAAGGAGGTAGCTAAGAATTATTTTTTTGGAGGTATATATTAATTGACATTGCCCTTTTGATCAAACCATACCAACTGTGAGGAAATCCTAAAATACCCACACACAGTTGTGGATAATTGTTTAATTGTAAAATAAAAATAAAAAAAAAATTATGACTATGACTGTAATGGTACTTATAAAGCCATGAGATTTTGTACAAAACAAAAACTAAACACTCTTCCACCAAACTGGCAAATCCTCTACTACAGACATTTCCTCAGCGAAGCAACAGACACTTTCATTACCTTGGTTTCTGGCTTGATGCTCTGCTAAGCTTCCAGCATCACCTCTGCATAACTAAAGAAAAAAATATTTTCTGGGTTAGAAAATCTTACTGCATTCTGTCACTTGAAGGAAGAATTGTTAAGGAAGTTCATGGTCAGGTGGCACGATGCCAGGATAATCCTATGGGCTAGGCTTGCAAAGGCTTCAGGACCATTAGCCTAGTACACACCTATGAACCTATAAGTACAATTAGAATACAGCCATCCATTAATTTCATCCGCCTTCAAGAACATCAACCATGGAATCATTATCAAATCAGTGTGTGGATCTTTTATTATTTCTGTTCTTTCTATTAAACAAAGACCACCATTACTTCTTTGGTCTTTTCTATTCAAGCTACTCAAACAAGACTCCTCTCTGAACAAGCTCCAAGAGTGTAAAACAACTGGTAAACAAGAAGGCACTAAGGTAACATAACAGGTAAACTCACAAAACCTTTATTAGTCCACAAATGGATGAATGAAGAATCAAAAATAACGCTACTCCAACTAAGCGCTTTCACCCTCATGGGCATCTTCAGAGTCAGTTAACTTCAGTAAAAACAACCTTTAAATACAACTGTTGATTAGTACTTAATTAATCAATGATGAAAAAAAGCAGGAGGGTACTTAATTAAACAATTGTCCCCTAAAGTTCCTGTTCACCAAATCTTAAAGTCCTGCTCAACAATACCTTGTTTGCTAAAATCTCAAGTAATAGCTACCCAAAATAAATAAATGAACCAAAATAAAACAAAAATAAAAATGAAACGTCAAAAAAAAACACAAAACTAAAAAACAATGTGTGCAATGATAAACATTCCATATAAAACAGAAGACATATCTGTTAATATATTTGAATTTACATAGTTGTGTATTATATACAAGCTGCTTTGTATTTTAAAATACATGCTAGGGATAGTACACCATTGATACCAGGGTCATTACTGGCATCAAGTCTCAGTTGCCAAAGACATTCCCTTATTTCCAACATAGTTTTAAAGTCCCCCCCAAAATCCTTTGTATATAGCCTGTCAATAACAAAAGAAATAAACTTTTTAAAGTTTGCACAATGATTCATGTGTATATACAATGAATTAGTGGTTTTCTTATTTTTTATGTCCCTATAATGTTCTAATATTCTTTGTCTCAACTTCCTGGTAGTCATACCTATATAGAACGCTGGGCAAGATAAACAAGTGGCAGCATAAATGACCATGCTCGTGTTACAGTTGCAATAACCAGGGCTCTTCAAAGTTCTCTTAAAACTACCTAGACAAACATAGGGACCATCATTAATAAATTTACAGGCCTTGCAATTGCCACATTTGGCCATTGTAGCTGGTCTTTGTCCAAAGGATCTAGGGGTCTTCTCAAGTAGGTCTTTTAAATTTGAACCTCTACTGTTAATAAAAGTGGGACATTTACCAAGTATGTTGTGTAAGTCTGCTAGGATGAGGTTTTCCCAAGCACCGTAAATAACATCTTTAACTTCAGGTGCTAACCTATTGTGTTGTAATACCATTCCTGTTGGTGTGTTGTTTCTGTCAGGCACTTCTTTACGGTTGATGACTTTGTCACATAACCTGTGTGTGTCATGCAAGATTGGAACAAAGTCAGTAGACCTTCTTCTAAATATTTCATGTTGAAGTAGCAAAGGTATATCAATGGGATAACCTCTTTGGACAAATAAGTCCTTTAATTTGTCCATTTCAACTGTAAATACATCATTCTCACTAATAACATGGGACAACCTGATCATTTGGCCCTTGACAACATTTCTCTTAACATAGGCAGGATGACATCTACTATAATGTAGAAATGAATTGCTATAAGTTTTCTTTCTGTATAATCTTGATTCTATTTTACCATTTTTAATATATAATTGTAAATCCAGATAATCAATACTCATCTTGCCAACCTTGTGTGTAAATTTTAAGAATGTAGTCGTGTTATTCACATATAAAATAAATTCTTCCAGTTCGTCAAGTGTGCCTTTCCAAAAAAGCAGAATATCATCCAAGAATCTAAAATAAATAGGCATCTTAGCCTTGTAATCAGATGTCAGCACAAACTGATCTTCCCATTCTGCTAAAATGAGGTTGGCATAAATGGGTGCACATTTAGCACCCATAGCCACCCCTGTGGACTGTCTGTAGTACTCATCCTCAAAACCTACAAAATTGTTCTCCAATACCATTTGCAGCAGATCCACCAATAGGTCCTTCTTGGTCTGGTGCAAATTGGTATGTTTGTCCAAGCTCTTCCTAAACCAGTCGAGCCCACAGTCATGGGGAATCACTGAAAATAAATTGATAACATCAATAGTAACCAACAAAAAATCCCCCAGATCATCGTGAGTCAAAGTTCTGAGGCAGTCCAAACAGTGCCATGAATCTTTTAAGATATATGGTAACCTCTCCAAGATGTCCTTGGTCAAAATGTCTATGTAGGAAGCTAGAGGTTCAGTTTTTGATCATCTGGCTGCAACTATGGGTCTAAAAGGTGGGTTGACTAAATTTTTATGAATTTTGGGTATACCAAAGATGGTGAGCATGACCGGATGTTTACCAATAAATATTTATATTCCTCAGCATCTATAATACCTACATATCCCTAGCATGTATTTTAAAATACAAAGCAGCTTGTGTATAATACACAACTATGTAAATTCAAATATATTAACAGATATGTCTTCTGTTTTATATGGAATGTTTATCATTGCACACATTGTTTTTTAGTTTTGTGTTTTTTTTGACGTTTCATTTTTATTTTTGTTTTATTTTGGTTCATTTATTTATTTTGGATAGCTATTACTTACTTGAGATTTTAGCAAACAAGGTATTGTTGAGCAGGACTTTAAGATTTGGTGAACAGGAACTTTAGGGGACAATTGTTTAATTAACTACCCTCCTGCTTTTTTTCATCATTGATTAATTAAGTACTAATCAACAGTTGTATTTAAAGGTTGTTTTTACTGAAGTTAACTGACTCTGAAGATGCCCATGAGGGTGAAAGTGCTTAGTCAGTTCAAGTAGTGTTATTTTTGATTCTTCATTCATCCATTTGTGGACTAATAAAGGTTTTGTGAGTTTACCTGGTATGTTACCTTAGTGCCTTCATGTTTACCAAGACTCCTCTGCCTTTGCTGGTCATCACACAATGAAATATTCCAGCCACAATCTCCTATCTCTCTCTAGACCTCCTCTCCCATTCCTTTCTCCATCCTAACTGCAAATATTGCACATACTAAGCATTTTATAATTCTCCTGTTGCCCAGTTAGTCACAAGACATTTTTACCATCTTTAAATCTAACAATTATTCAGATACATTACATACTTTAGCTTACTGAGTTATATAATACTGATTTTACTGCATAACTTCAGCATTTTATTTTGTTACTGCTTTTTATATTTTATGTTTATATTCTGGGCTGGTATGAAAATTATCCATATAGATCTGAGCTCTACTCTGGTCATCAAATTTAGATAAATAAATCCATTTTTTTACTAAAAAAATATATATTTTGGCAAAAAGTAGGGAAGGTTGGAAAGGATGTTTGGTACTGTACTGTGAATAACAGAAGGATAGGCGATACATGTAAGAGATGGAAGGAATAAACGGGTTCCTATCACGTCATCAAACTTTTACAAGTTCGAAACACACACGGTCAAAACTATATGTTCAAATTTGCAAAAGTTTGAGCGTGCAAATGGAAATCTCCATAGGCGGAGGTTTCCATTCACTTCAATGTGGTGTGATCTCAGAGTTGGTATATTTAAGTAGTGGTGGTGTGAGGGCGGAGCCCCCCATGTGGGTGGTGCAGGGGGGCTTGTCCCCCTGCTTACAACAGTTTATTTTGTTGTCGTGTTTTTTTTTTTAGGTAGTCAATGTTATGTAACTTCGAACATAATGGTTTGACCATTAGGTCTTCAAAGTTATGAAACTTCGACTATGTGATATAGACCTGGAATAAACACATAACTAGATAGTAAGGTTTGAAGAAGTGGAGGAACTGGACTTGGAGAATGAATAAGGGAAGGACAGCAATCAGTGTATTTTGATAACAAGAGAATAATTAGCTGATGTGTACTTAGAATGGACTGTATGCACACACACACACACACACACACACACACACAACGTTGCTGTGGAGTCAATAAAATGTGTCCATAAGAAAGAAGAAAGCAGAGGAAATGTAAAAGCTGTCTTACACACAGCAAAACATAAGAGTTTCATCAAAGAAGGTGATGAAATATTTTATCAGACCATAAGGTAGGAAAAGTCAATGAAAAATACAAGACAGTGAACCTAGATAAACAAATAAAATGGATGAGGGCCCTCAGAAAAAGACTGAAAACAGCAAGCTTGATAAATGAATGCTTACCTCAATTTCTCATCTCAGTTGTATTAAAGTGCTTTATCACTAAGCACTTTACAAAGTACATAAAATTCAAACAAGCAAGTACTAAAGATAAGTCAGAGAGGCTGCTAACATGCACATTAAATAAAACAAAATGTAATCTATAGAGAAAACAAAGACTAGTAAGATACTAATTAATTAAATAAATTAGCATTAAAACAGTATGATGATTATGATAAATAATTGCAAAATTACATATAAATTCACATCAAAGTTTTAAAATAACTAATACAGTTCAGTGCCACAAAATCATAATGAAACAACTTGGCAACATTTGAAAGAAAGGCTCAGGTACAGAATGCTGCAGATTATATGCAATACAACTTGTTTCAATATCAAACTCTAAAGACTGATACTCTAATATAAAGTAAAATTAAAATGTTTTGATGATTTGTTTTTTACTAGGAAAGAAAAACAAGGGAAATTTATCAAAACCAGATTGTTGAAGTGCTAAGGATAAAGTGGTTGATTCTATTTATCTCACACAGAATATGGTGTTGAAAAAGGTGCACAAAGCAATTGGGGGCTGATAAATATCACTCCAGAATTTCTTAGGAGAATTAAGGTGAGAGATGGTAATATCGTTAACTGATATTTTAACAAATTAAGGGATGTTAGATTTCAGATAACTTAAAGAAAGTACATGCCAGCCCTTTTCACAAAAGTGCTGTTCAGAGCAGGAAGTCACTGACCTCTCGGATGGACCACAGTTGTAAGGAAAATTGCAGCAAAACTATTGAAAAAAAAATTTTTTGAATATCAAAAAACATAATTACATGAATCAAGGCAACAAATTCCCAATAAGAAAGTAATATCAGACTAGCTGAATATTCTTATTCAAATGGGCAAGAGCAGCATTAAATCAGAGTCAGTGCACATGGCCTTCTTAAACTTCAGCAACATCTGATATGGTATCATGTATGATTAACATAATATTAGCCAGGCTAAGAACTCTTAGTGTGATGTCTTGGGCACAACACTGGCCATACTTCAGGACACTGAGGATCATAATAAATGAAGTCCACACATACAAAATGGTATATTATCCTCTAACTGTGCTATTAAGCGCAAAAATGTTACATGCTTTGTCATCCAATTCTGATATTTAATATAAATATATGCAGTTTCCAAACATATAATAAATTTATCAGAACGGTGCTTGAAGATGTAAGAATTAAATGTTCAATGCTTATAAACAGTAACATTATCACTATGTGAAAATAATTGCTCTGAAAGACAAACTGTATAATATTGACATTTATATTTATAGGCATTGAAACAATTGATCAATATGATTAAAACATGCCTGAGATATTCTAAACCCTGCTCACAGATATAATTGTGTACAGACTGTGGGTTTCTGATGCCAGAGAGAGAGGAGACCTACTTCTTCTAATGGCAAAAATCATGCTGGATGTTGATGATCTGACAGTCTGATCTCAATTTAAAAGGAGTCTAAGTACTAGTTGTTGAAAAAAAAAAGAATTACTGAATCTCCAAAAGCATGACAGAGAGAAGACTCAAGGCAATCCTGATTCAAAAGTGAAAAAATTTAATAAACTCATCTGACTGGTACTAAAGACAGAGATTAGAAAAGGACAAAGAATATGGCCTT